>NC_069365.1:35907500-36532500 GCF_021730395.1 Mercenaria mercenaria | reverse complement strand
AGATAACAAGACCAATAGTTCTAGAGGCAGACAATGCTACAGTTTCTTCATTTTCGTCATAATCCATAAACTTATTTAGTACAACACTAAAATACGTATGGCGATATACAATATCCAGTTTCTCTGTGTTGAGTTTAAAAACATGGCCGTTCAGCCGTACACAACATTTAACATTTTTATATAATTTAATAAAGATGACATTACTTGCACGGATCTAACACAGAGCCCCACATGTTGATGCAACTTTTGCCACAGATAACTGTGGTCTTTTAGGTCGTATGTCTTGATCAAGGCTGTAAACGTCGGTAACTTTTTATGTTTATGTATTTGAATTACTGTTGTAAGCGACTTTACATAATAAATTGTACGATTTTACAAAACGTCTGTTAAAAAAGACTACGCCTAAAATTCGAACTGGGATTTATATAAACATAGTCTAGTCTCGTTGCTGTCTGAACACTACTATCACATGCTTTTCTTTTCAGTACATAAACATGTTTGAGGGCCTGCCAGTTACTATTATTACCTTTGGGCCATGCTTTACAGAGGTTAGTCCACAAGACTGTAAAATGTTCAGACCACCGCGGCTTATCCACCCTGAATTTCTTAGCCGTTTCTCTGTAAGCAGATATAATGATCTTTTTTTTATTCTAGGTTAGAAGATATCTCAGCATAAACAATACTGACAAACCTATCACATGTTCATTTAGACCCACCTGTGATACAACAGCACTTTCTAGCTGATCAATAGTATGAAAAACCTCCCTCTGAACCTCGGGATCTGCCAAAAATTTAAGACCTTCATTTTAAGTACCATACAGTCTTTTGGTATACACCATATTACACTTAAACGGAGCACAATTCCTGCCAGCATCATCCAAACTTAGGTTTCTCTTCAGTAATTAGTGATCTGGCACTTCTAGTTTACTAAGTTGGGTGTACCCGTTGGTTGAGTAAGTTGGGAGTACCCGTCAGTACCTTTCAATACATCAAAGTATATAAACATTGACAGGCTTTCATAAGGCATTTAACAATAATTAACCACAGACGTACCTTGAGGTTCTACAAATGTGAAGACATTTGTTGAAGTATCCTCCCGTTTAAAACACACAAAACTTGCAATACTTAAAACTTCAGTTAAAACATCTCCATGATCTATAACAGCTCTATCTGGCACAGATGACCAATACCTGGAATATAGTCCAGGTTATCAGAACACCTATTATTAAAATCGCCGTATTGATACATTACAGTATTTCCTATTGGTACTTTTTGATTTCACAAAATAGTGTGTTACATTAATTTGCCGCATTCTATTGAGGGAAAATTAGAAACACAAGCAAATATATCTTCAAATATGTCATCTAAACATGACAATGAAAACAAAATGTCAGACGAGTTATTTATTATTAACTTGTTTGTTTACTTAAAATCTATTTATATCTCATAAATCATTTAAGGCCTTGATAATTCAGCTTTATTGCGCTAACGTTTTAGTGTGTATAAAATTTGAATAATTTAATTTGCTTTTAAAGTTTTAATTCATATATATTCACAGGAACATTGCAAATATTTTCCAGATTTTATTACAATTTGCTGGAATGTTCCTTGAGTGAAGTTCACTGCGTCGCGATGTTTTACAAAAAAAAACACTGTCGCAGTGCTTGATGGGATGAGGGAAAGCTGACTTCCTCTTATATGGAATTTTTTTTATATCTTCGTGTCACAAACCGCAATTTCAACTTTCATGACCAAAAATTCCCTCCTTGACATGACAAAAAGACAAGCAGCAAAATATCTAGGGTAAACCATTTAAGTATTTGCATTTTACTGAGTGCATTATGTATTCAATACAACGTCGAAATCCGTAAACATGGGATGAAAAGACGCATTTATACCTGACATGACTAAATTAAAGGTAAAAGCATAAACACCTCCTTGATCAAATTTAGGTGCACACAATTAAGGGTAAAAGATTAAGCTCGCGTGGAAAATTCCAAATATGTGTTCTTATTAGAGCTTTGTATATAATAGTTAGATGTGGTTTAAAACAAGGTCGAGTCTTACGTAAATAAACGACGGCTAACTTAGAATTAGGGTGTAACTGTCAATAGACTCAATTCGGCACCGTTAACTGTTGGAACCGCCGTGAAATGTTAAAAGGTTTACGTTAATTGTCGCAACCATTGCTACCGTCGCAAAATAATCTGCCGGTATATGTCACATCTCTAACGCTAAACGTCGCAGGAATTTGTGCCACCGATATGTGTCATAGCCTTAATGTTACATGTCGCACTGCCTATTCAGAACTAAGACATATACTGATAGTTCATTGTTCTTTATTTTGTGTAATAAACATGAATCTTCAATAGTAAAACAACCAAAACTTAATTATGTTGTGCTTAGTTCAAACCCAACGAAGGGAGGTCAAATTAACACATTCTTATGTATTTTTTCCAAGGTAGCAGACTCGGCTTTTTAAACTTAACATGTTAATGTTAAATAAATAATAGTCTTTATACTAATTGCTGGTACATATACAAGCAAGTGTAGATGCATGAACATGTATTTGAACATTATTACAATAGATCTCAATGATGAGGTCGTCCGTGGTTCTTTAAAAGGGAGTGGTCTTATCACAAAGTTTTTTTTACAAGTAATACAATTCGTAATGCGTGTGTCTTTAATGAACAAAACTGACTAGATAGTAGTAGATACATTATAATGATTATCCTGATCATATGCTTTTGTTGCAGAATACGGTTTTCAAAATAATATGATAATATAACTTGAATTGAAATGCCACTTAACTCACGTACTTGTGTGGTCCAAGAAAGTGGTTATATCAAGGTGCCAGCTCTGATCTTCCTCCGCCAGGTGGTCAGTCACTTTGAAGCAACATTTTATGACATTTTCAGTTTTTGTATACTCTGTATGGTTTTTTTAATTCACATACCCCCATATGAAAATATTTATAAAGCGGCTTATTTCTTTGATTTTAATATAATTTCAGTTTATATTAGTTTTGCATTTGCATTTGAAATGTTCAACTATCTGAAATAAAAGGTATTTTGTTAAACGAGTGTGTAGCTTTGGAATTGATTTACATGTACATGTATTTTAAATATAGTTTGGTTGCGCGACCAAGACAGGCAGGGTCAGTTAATAATAACTTTATAAAATTTCATTTCTAAAGACTTTTGGCAAAATATAAACTTGTCAATGCTTATTTTTGATAAATATGATACAATAGTTCTTATATATCATTCCTTAGCCAAATAATGTTTATTAAATTTATACAAAATATCGCTTGTCTGAGCAACGAGAATAAGAAAATCAAATTTAACACTATCTTCAGTGAAAATCAAAACCGTGTTTTAAAAGAATTCTGTGAGCACAAATAAGTGTAACTGAGCAGTTGCTATATAATCTCGAACAAATCCATTAGCTGACGACTGATTAACCAGTATATGTTTGCAATGGTACAAAAACACGGGAAACTAACACAGGTTGCTGCAGATCCCAAATTATTATGTAATAATTATGCAGCTGTCGTGATAAAGTACAAGTCACCTTCAAAGTTGGTGGTACAGATCACAACATTGGACTTGTTTATGACTTCGAGGATGTCACCAAATAACACCTGGTCATCAAAGTTACTGAAACATATTAAGATGTCTTTGATATGACTGACCTATCTAACTTTTGCCCTTCAGTCGTTAATGCCATAATTAGTACACACTCGTACAAATATATGCCGTGTCAGGACTATTTCTTACATTCAAAATAGACATATCAAACAATATCTAAAATTGTAAATAACATCTATAAAAGGATCCTTTGGACGTTTGATGGAAATTTCCTTTAATGATGATGTTCATATGATCTGCATCTTTTAAAGCATTTTAATCACTATTGGGATTTATTAACTTAAGAGAATATTATTATATACCTAATAAATCACCATCTTGTTTTCTATTCTTTATATAATCATTTAACTCTAGAAAATATACCGAGCGCAGAAATCAACAACCTTCAATAAATAGCGTAAGGGAAACAATGAACTTAAATTCCACAAAAAGAAATCAGATCAGATCAGATCAGATCAGAAAGAATGTGAATGTAGAACACCCCAACCAAAACTCCTTCCCCGTTACATTTGACCGCTGCGGTCCCCAACTCCCCCATACCACCACCATCTACACCAAAACCCTTTGATTTCGTTCAATTAGACTTTGAAATGAAATTAAAGCATACATAAAACAATGCAATTTTATGATGACGACTATCTTTGTACGGAATGAATTGATCGCTATTTGATCAATCAAATTGCAGATTGTGTCCGCCTAAGTCAGATTTAGCATAGGGGACTCTGTAGGTGTGTGGGGGTGGAACATCAGCTATGGTGAATCTGTAACCTCGTCGAAAAGTAGTAATTTTTAAATTCTATGGACGGAAATGAAATGTTTTATTCAATTACTCTTGAAAAACTTTTCTTTTTGAACAAATAAATATTACAATTAATGATATTATCAAGAAGGCTTATTGCGACGCGTTCGTAACTTCTGTCAGATAATGTTATGCAATGTCCATAAAACATCATCTTTCAGCTGATGGAGTATATCATTTTATCATTTTTCTTTAACTTAAGTTTGTCAAATTGAAAGTCTGTATGACTAGAGAGTAGTCTATTGCCTGTTCACTTTGAATCTTGTTTAATAAGTTACATTTATAATGTGCATTTGTCAAAGTTTCTCACTTTTGAGCATTGAAGCTTTGGTGTTCAAAGGATAACATGCATTTGTCTTTGTCATACACTTATAATTTATCATTTTGACCAACTTGATTGAAATGTGATATAAGTTTAAAGCTGCTATGTCCTTTTTCCCTAGGTTACAGTGCGCATGCGCGAAATTTTACTTCTGTTACTAAGAAACGGACCAAGTGTAAATTGTAAATTCATCTATATGAACAAGCGTTATTAAGATCGTTAAATTCCACATTACTCGCATGCGCATCATATTGTGCTTGAATTTCATTTAACATATCGAGGTTAACTTTGTCGGATGCAAGGCGTTTTTATGCCGCACAAAATATACATTTCCCTATTACAAATAGATGTATTGGAGTAGCTTTTACTGAAACGAGTCAGGCTGGACTGGCTGGTCTGTGATCGGCGATAGTAATTCATTTTCTATAATTATGTTTCTTTATGGATAAGTTGTTACAAATGTTATATTCTTACATGAAAAGACATGTACCTCATTTTTAACTTACACACAAAATTTAGAACATATATTCATCAACATTTCAAATTAAAAACTTGTGCATTTGACTGAGCATTACTAAAATTCACATTTGATGATTTTGTACAGACTTTAATGAAATTTGTATGAAGCCATGATTCAGTACGTTAGGCAACTGTGATAAATTTATTATTTAAAGTCCTCTTATTTGAATGTGTTATCAGCTTGATAAGAATTTTAATGGTAAAATAGGCATTATTTGTCCTGACATTATGACATGTTTTAGATGTACATTTTGTAATATAAATGGTGTTACTTTAAAAAAAACGAAATCAATTCAATGATATTTAGAAACACTAAATTGAGAACTGGCCAAATTTTGGAAAATTATTAGCATAACTTCATGCAAAATATGTAATAAATGCTCGGCACGATAAATGTCAACAGATCAATTGCGATACATCCGGCGTCGGCGTCGGCGTCGTATGTAGACGATACTTAGCAGTTATTACTCATAACAACTTAATGAAACTTCATACACGCCTTTCCCATGATAACACCAACAGAATGGTATAGGTTCTATAACTTTGATGAAATGCTCCGTTTGTGCTTAGCCAACTTTTTCATCAGAATTCTGTGATTGTCAGTCAGTTAGTTTCTCAGTAACTAAATTAAACATTACACACTTCTTTCCCATAGCGATACCAACTGACTGACATATATCCCATAAATCTTGCTTTCATTTTGATAAAGTTCTGCCAATTTTATACACTTTTATACACGTTAAATACCCCCCCCCCCCACCCCACACACACACCACCACCCCCTATTTCTCATTCTGACCCCATATATGTCTGTGGAGGGTCACTAACAAACCCAGTAATCAATAATATTTTTTAGTCCCTTGTGTTTCATGGTATTGTATCTTCATACCCCGACAGTACAAACTCACCCACGTTCCTACCCCTTCTCTACCCAATTCACCACCAGCACCGAAAAAAAATACTTTTTTATTTTCTTAGTCTTAGTACAATACTATCCCGTCAACCCCTTCCCACGCCCCACATCTTTCAACATCCTTCCTCCCCACGCGCCATAAAAATGGGAAAAAAACTGTTTTTATTATTTCTAGTTTATTCTGTTTCTTGATATTGTGTCTTTCTATCCTGTCAACCATCACAACCCACATTACACCCACACCTACCCTACTCACCAGTGCCAATTTTGTTTTAGTTTTTTGTGTTTAATGATATTGTTTTAGTATGATACACCCACTCCCCCATTATAGTAAAAAATACGAAGATATTTGCATATGACTTTGTGTTTTATAGTACTTCGTGTAGACATTTTTCAACCCGTTGAACAATTGTTATCGCGTTTTCCGTTTCATATAGCGCTTCCATTTCGAGTACGCCATAGGACATTTATTTTGAATATCTCCAAAATTCAAAAATAAAATATAACGACAGCACATAGAACGATATTCAGCAATATTAGAAGAAATACGAGTTACCAAGAACATTTTTACAGAATTATTTAGTCAAATTTAAATTTTAAGATAAAACGTAGAATGTTTGTCTTTTGCGTTCTCAGTTATTTTACGGCGGTCATTCAATCTTACTAGTATCCATGAGCACTGAACCAGTTCTTACTTGTTCTTCGCTAGTAACGCCCAACCATAAATCAATGGTTGAGGACGAATGGCTTCAGATAAATCATAGCAGAAAACATTCACCTCAACCGAAGATCAAACTTGCAACCTCTCGATTCTTAATTATGTACTGTACCTACGGAGCTTATACAGCAGACATAATAGTGGCGTTTTAACTGTAAAATGTTTTCGTAAGTTGCTTTTATTTGATTACAAATATGATAGACTGGCATACTAGTATATCCATGTAATTCCTTTTTAATATGTTGTCTTCTGTAATACAGCTATTTGCGGTAGAATGTGATCACAATAATATTAAATTGATTGTCAGATAATATTTTAAAGCTTTAGATAAAAGATTTGCAAAGAAACATGCTTTCTTTTTATTTAGACTATCAGTAAAAGGAAAAATTATCCGACTGCAATGACGGAACGAGGTTGATCATATCATCAAAACACAGAAGTATTAGAAAAACATAAACATCTTTACCAACAATCTCTCTTTCCGTTACATGTTCTACTGTACTGTTCCGTACTGTTCCGTACGACCACTCGATACTTATATATTCTACTCTCGAACAGTTGTCTCCCTTTTAAAATGAATATCAGCTATTTGGCAAATTTTCAAGGTTAGGGAATCATGCTGTTTTCCTTTAAAGTTAAATCTGAACTACACTGATTTGCGAACTGTTCATATGCTACATTTTGGAAGTGTGATTGTCCAGTATGAAAATTTATGACTTTAAAACCGAAAGAATGTAAACCGGAAGTTTACATTTGTCTTTTTTCCAATTATTACAGGCAAAGGTAACCAAGGCAGACATGCAGCATTAGACAACAGTTCTACTAGTAAAGTTATATTATTAATATGACTTCTGGAAAATGCCGGGATCAGTTGATTGTTTTCGAGTGCTTACTGGATTGGTATTCAGACTTCTTCCGTTTCTGAAACCATGTTAGAAGTAACATAGGCATTGTCAAAACCAACACTTTTTTAAAGTCAGCACATCAGCGCTGACCTGTAAGCGTAATACGCATTTCTCGCAGATAAAGAAATGTATCCAGCAACATAATGTAATCGTTCATTACTGTATATTACCCATAGTATTCATATTCATTTTCTTGTTTCTTTCAGCCTATCTCATTCAGTATGGCAATTACGTGTAACACTTGTTACGATGTGGTTGAGAAGAAAATTGGGTCTGTCTTTTTCGCATACGGAAAATTCGTCGCTAGGCATCCGTGGAAAATTATTGTCATAGCAATTCTTATAAATGGTCTTTTAGGTATAGGTATGCTACGACTTAACGTTTTGATTGAAGTTGAAAAAGTGTATACTCCTATAAACAGCCAAGCCGGTAAAGATAGCGATAAACTGAAAGACATTTTTCCAGATATGAGTGGATCTAACTTCATTAATTATCAAATGCCAGATCTGGGACGAAATGGCGAGGTTATTGTTAAGCCGAAAGGTGGAAATATATTAGATGGTACATTTCTTACAAAACTCAGCTCCCTTTATAACAATCTTTTGTCAATTAATACCACAGACGGTAATGGGAAGACAGTGACTCTAAATGATATATGTGCTAGAAGCTTTGGAAACTGTGCGATCGACGGAGATATATTTGTAGATCCGCAGTTCGTTAATGATGTCAACACTAACACACAAATAAAGTTTCCATATTATACCCATGCAACTAGAGGTCCCGTCTACTACGAGCAGATAGTTGGCGGAGCTGATGTGAATTCAGGTGTTCTTCAATCGGCTACGATGTTACTTCTCCGAGTTAACTTGAGAACGGATTCCTCATATTTCATCGACTCCGCTAAAAACTGGCAAGAATCTTTCCTGAAGGCGATGAAAGATTTTTCCTCGGACGATTTTGAGATTACCTACTCTCACTCAGACTCACTAAGTGAAGAATTAAATGATAACGTTAACGGTGATATAACATTTTTTTCTATAACTTTCACGATAATGATAACTTATGCTTGTATAGCAACCATGACCGCACGATGCGATGTTGTTGGGCAAAGATCAAACCTAGGTTTTGCGGGAGTGGTTGCAGCTGGACTTGCAATATTAGCGTCATTTGGACTAGTAAGTGCATGCGGTGTTGAATTTGTCAGCATTGTTGGTGCAATGCCATTTTTAATCATAGGTAGGATGTTACTTTAATCACTCTTTGATTAAGACACGTATATATTCAGTCAAGTATAAATGATAAATGAGCTGTTTTAGGGAAGATATTTAAAATTCCAGCTTTGGTTAATGGGAACAGATCAACAAATTGACTTGGGGCGCACTCGTTATATAAATGCTGTCTAAAGTCAAAATTATCTTTTGTTTCCAATGCTGCATTAAACACCATATTCGAATACATTTGCAGGGCTGTTTGACTCGCCCTTGCATCGGAGTCGGCAGCCGATATCTCAGTAACCACTTTTGGGAATGGATTGAAACTTCACATACTTATTCACTGCTATAACCTACCACAAAAACCGACAGGGGATCCAATGCCCATAATAACTGCGTTTTTGTTTAAGTATTTTGTAAGCTCAGTACTCACTTACAGGAATTGATTGAAACTTCACGCAAATGTTTGCTTTGATAATTTGACATGAAGTGCACATGTTCCGTAACAACTCTGTTTTGCATGTTCACAAACTAATGCCTCTTTTTCGACTTCGCAAGTTTTGGTTTTTGTATGTTACCTGATATCTCTATACCCACATATCGAAAGGGATAAAAACTCACCATAGTTGGTGACTGTGATGATCTGACATGCATTGCACAAGTGTCATGACTTTACTTTGCACTTTTACAAAATTATGTCCCTTTTTCCACTTAATATCAATTTTTGGTAACGTTTATGTATGTAAGCTAGCAACTCAGTACCCACTAATGGGAATGGATTGAAACTTCAGAAATACGTGTCCGTTCTGCTTAACTGGCATGCATTGTACACAATTCTTTTTGCATTTTAACAAAAGTGTGCCCCTTTTTCGACCTTCAAATTCATTCAATAGACAAGACAGTTGAATTGTTGCATGTTTATGTCCTCCGACAGCTCTTGTCTCCTACATGTAATTGCTCTGTTATTTACACTTCATAGGGTTTCATTAATCACTTTACCAGACTTATTTCCATACGAACATGCATTCTTGGAAAAGTTACATAAGAATGAGAAATCTGAAATCTTTTCATCACAGTTTTTAAAAACATCATCATATAAACTTGATTATTGATTTAAAATTTCAGTTTATTAAACGAAATTTTCAAATGATAACATAACAGTATATTTATCTAAATACCAACAGGTATCGGAGTGGATGACATGTTTATGCTCATGTCAGGAATTACAAACGCAGATTACGAACTCGACGTTGAGGCTCGGATTGGAGAGACGATGAAAACCAGCGGCGTATCCATTACAATTACATCTCTCACAGACCTGTTAGCCTTTGCTGCTGGCGCTTCTTCAATTTTCCTCAGTGTGCGAAATTTTTGTATTTATAGCGGTAAGAAATTTTATGTGACTCATGTTTCTGTGTAATTTCATTAATTAAATCTTTTTTTTTTTCTAAATATTCCTGGAGACTCTTTGTTTTCTTCCTTTTTTGTGAAGTTTCAAAACTTGTTAATTTGAATTATGTATTGATAATATCGCAAGGTCGCCGTCAAAGCCATAGTTGATTTTGGAAAATATCAAATACAGTGAAACCTTTTTTAAGAGACTACTTAAGGGAGAGTGAAAAGTGGTCCCATAAGACAGGTGGTATTTTGATGCAAGTTCAGTCTATATAAAATGAACTATAAAGGGACCTAAACTTAATGGTCTTATAACACAGCTTTTTGCTTATTACAGGTGGTCTAATAAGCAGGTTTGACTGCAGTTAAATTATAGAGAATTTGTAGTTTTCTTTATATTTTAATAGAAAACATATAAAATATATTTTAATAACTAATTATAAATTACAAAATAAATGCAATAGTACTGCATAACAAAATGTAATAAGGTTAAAAAAGGCTTCGTTCTGATTGATCTAAACAATTTGATATTAAAACATATACATTTAAAGAGATACCAAGGTGAATAATTAGACAAATTATAAATAGCCTTTTATTCATTGTGTAAACGGTATTTCTCACAATTTCTCGACATGATTCTTTATCAAATATAGACATTTTATACCTGTGCATTTTCCATGATTTTGCTTACCCTACCTATTCCACATTACTTGGTATTTGAATTTGATGATCATAACACGGATCGGACGAGTTGTCGCATGTTTCCGCGACTTTACATAATTATAGTCATGTAGCACTTAGTACAGCAAGATTTAATTCAGTAAAACAGCCTCGTTCTGTTTCCTGTAATGTTGCGAGTATAATGAAAAACTATATCGTTGATCTATTTTTTAAAAACACACCTGAGTATCCCAGTAGATCAAACAATTAAGGCTATACTTTGCCCATCTTTCATTAAAATATTTTATGGTTAGATGTTAATTTTACATGTTTTAAATCTTACCCAACCTTGGCAGATTGTATACACGTACCATATAGTACATTGTATATATTTGTTACAAATAGGTGTATATCTAAAATGATTTTGTACGAAATTATGTACGTGTACTTCTTTATCCAGTCTTAACTATATTGATTACGTACTGAACGGCAACTTGAAAAGGATTTCAAGATATCATTTATTGTTACATTTCAGAAATCAACGGAAAAATGCTAAATGAATTGTGTGTATTTGCTAAACAAATCTCACCTAAACAGTCATTGCGGGATAACTACAAGATTATTAGTGTTTTCATTATCACAAAATGAAACGTAATCTAAATATAATAAAAAATGGCCTGAGCATTTTGATTTAATTGTGGTCTTTTGATCCTTTTAGAAATTTTCCATTCACTTTTTGCAGGTATAGCAGTGATTTTCTGCTACATAAACCAAGCAACAATTTTCGTCTCAAGTATAGCCATTAACGAGAAGAGGATGGAAGAAAATCGTCATTTCGCGACATGCTTCAAAATGAGCGAACCTAAAGAGGAAACAATTACAAAGTCTACTTGTTCCATTGTGTGTTCCACGGGTAGAAGACCTAAAAATCAAAGTGAATCTGAAAGTTACCTCGACAAGATTCCAAGATGGCTTATTCCAAAATTGACAATGCCAATCCCAGCAAAAATTTTCATATTAGTTAGCTTTGCAGCCTACCTTTCAATCTCCATTTGGGGTGTAACTCGCATGGAAGAAGGTCTTGATTTAAAACATCTTGTCGAAGAATCATCATATTACTACAAGTTTAGACAAGATCTAGATTCTAATTTTCCACTCGGAACATCTGTCTCCCTTATATTTGACGATGCTCTAGTATACTCAGATACTGCAACTCAAAATAAGCTCGATGAGCTTCTTAAGTCATTAAAAGCAGAAGATACCGTTCAGGATAATTTTGAAATAAACTGGCTCTCATCATATAAGATGGACTCAAATTATGATACTTCAACGGAGCAAAATTTTATCGCAGGATTGCAAACGTTTCTTGGCATTGTTAGTAATACCCGCTTCCAAAATGACGTTATTATCGACAGCAGTAACAAGAGTATCACAGCTTCGAGAATCCATGTAATGTCTGAAAGTATTACTCAGTCCCAAGAACAAGGAAAATTTATGTTAAAAATGAGAGAGATAGTTTCCGATAGTTCCTTGCCTGTGTTTGCATTTTCTCCGGCTTTCCTTTTCTACGAACAGTATGTAGCAATATTATCCCAGACTCTCCAAACGCTTGGAATAGCTGTAGCAATGGTCTTCTTTGTAACGTGTATATTTATGCCACATCCTCTCCTTCTTCTTTACGTTACAGTCACTGTTGCTATGATTACAGTTGGAATATTTGGTTTTCTTCCATTTCTCGATCTTACCCTAAGTGCTATTACAATGATTCATATTATTATGAGCATTGGATTCTCCGTCGATTTTGCGGTACATATTTGCCATGGTTATATGATTTCAAGTGGTCAAAACAGAAATGATCGGATGACTGCTGGAATAATTAGATCAGGGGCTCCAATATTTCATGGGGCTATTTCTTCCATATTAGGAGTAATCATGCTTGCAGCAGCCAAATCTTTCATCTTCTTTTCCTTTTTCCAAGTAATGAGCCTTGTTATTACATTTGGAATTCTCCATGCACTTTTCTTACTTCCGGTTATTCTTTCCCTTATTGGTCCATCCATTTCTAAGACGGGGTCTATGGTTGATGTTAAGGTAGATGAAATAAATATGGATACTCCGAAAAGTAACGTATTCTGAAATAAAAGTGATCAAAACGCATTCAACGTCCGTTAGCTGAGGCAGTATATGCGGTGAAGAAGAACACTAAAATATTTATTTTTCAGATACACACTGTTCGCCATACATGGATTTACAAGCTGCTAATCTGTGATTTATGACGAAATTAGATTTAACCTGTACGAAAAAAGAACATGTTTTACAGCTGTAAAATGTCTGTAAAAGACCTGTATTTTGAAATTACAACTGTAAAAGACCTGTAAGTGGAAAAATGATCAGAAATACAGTTGAAATTTTCAGGTGTTAAATATGAAGGTCTCAATTTACAGCTTTAAAAAATTTACTGTTGAAAGTTACAGCTGTAAAATGGTCATGTCTCAAAATTACAGCTGTAACATTTTTGGAGGGAAACATGAGTATTGTCAGCCATCTTTAATGCATTCTGGCGGGATATAACTGAAATTCACACAGACATCACATCTTGTAAAATTTTGGAATTTAAAGCGGTATAGAGTAAGTACAGATGTTCAATTATCTTTTATAGTTGTAAAAGGACATGTATAAGTACATACATTAACTATTTACTCTATACTGGAAGCCGATAAGTTTTAAAACAATAATAACAAGATTGTCATATGTTTTCATGACTGACAAAGAAAGTTTTATAAACAAGGTCTGCATATGTAACCTACTTTGTATCCTACTCTTGAATTTTACTGTTGCTAAACTGTAATCATACCGCATATACTTTACGTACTAGATCATTTATTTTGGCATTTTCTTAGTAATTACTACCTTATCTAGAGAATTGCAATTCATCCTAAAACTTTTTGCCCCTCTACTTTCGTCCCTTAAAATAATGCCCTCTTTTTCAACACCTATAATATTTCTACAGCTGTAACTTTTGGGCATTTTTACAGCTGTAACTTTTTTCATTTTTACAGCTGTAACTTTTTTTACAGGTGTAGCTCATTTGCATATTTCGAACTGTTTTACAGTCGTTTGACAGCTGTAAATTGAAATCTACAGCTGTGAAATCAATGTTGTTATATAAAATCTACAGGTGTAAATTTGGAATAAGCATGACTGTTATTTTGAACAAAAATACAGGTCTTTTACAGCTGTAAAATTTCGTACAGGAAGAGACAGATACATCTCCATATCTCGTATATTATGGCCAGAACACAGCGGATGGATTTGTTTACATTCCGTTAAAAAAAACACACTTCTGTGAACTTACAAGTAGCTAATTTTGTTTCCCCATATGTGGGAGATATATATTGATTTGTGCTGTTTGTTAGTTTGTCTCTCTGTCCGTTTGTCTGTCTATCCGTCTGTCACAAAACTCTGTCCAGACAATTTCTATGAAACTCATCGTGGGATTCCAGCTGAAAAGGTTCAATTCTAAGGCTAGATTTTAGTGGCGGTATGGTCCCTTTACTGTCATTCTTTATAAATTTTGTCCGGACTACTTCTCTTTAACTACTTACTTGACTTGAAAGACTCTTCATTGCACTGATTAGTAACAAGCCTAATTGTATACATTGTTTTGTTAATTCTTCTCCAATCCTATTCATATTTACAAAGAATGCCTATATCTATAAAGTCTTCTGTTAGATTGATCACCATTAGGTCGGATCGTAGTAATATGTCCATAGTTATTTGTATCTATTTTATCAAAAAAATATCCACATTTTACTATGTTGATGCTTGTGAGCATTCATTACTAAATGATCCTTATCATTGTTAATAGAATGAGTTTACCAAACTGAATGAGGTCTCTTTCCCGTTCAAATATTTGCTAGATCGGATAAGTGAGGTGTGAGGCATTTGCCCTTGCGAATTGAGTACAATTGTACTCAGGTGAGCGATAAAGGGTCATCATATCCCTCCAATTTCGCTTTTGTTGATTAGTTATGTTTCCATACAATATCCTACTTACCTTTCACGATTTCCCTGTGTATTTTCCCGAAGAATTAATTTGTATCGCAAGCATTGCACTGCTTAATATTTATATTTATAATATTCTTCCTCCAAACACACGATTTAGTGTTATGCCAAGAAATTGCATATCCATTTATCCTACGTATCGCTTAAATTAGACATGCAATTTCTTCAAACTTTATCTTAGTTCAAATAATCTACCAGACGCTAGTTTCTAGTTCATTCTGTTTGGTTTTCTCAGTAGTTCGATAAGCTTTTTGCATATTCTATTAGTTTAAAAACATATTCAGAAAGGAGGTTCAGCCATTGAGAAGAGTGTTGCTTTTGGAATTGTTTGAATGATTAATTAGACTTCAAAATCTATCTTTCTCTTTCTCTTTCGTAATACCATTAAGGATTAAGATCTTAAAAAAAAACATTGCAAAATAATGCAATAATGTATTATATTGCGATAACCCGAAGGTATTTTCTGTAGCGGTTTTACGACCTTACACATGCTATGATTTTATTTAATATCCGAAATGAATTTGTACGGTTAAGAAAAAAGAAAAAGAAATGACAATTATTTAATTTATATCTAAAGCAAAGATGTGACTCTCCAGCGCATTTCCTGCTTATGTTTTTTTGTAGAATTTTATATTTATTACTGTTCAATCGTACCCAATTACCAGTTTTCACATTAAACCTGGTTTAAAATAATTAAAGCCTTGTTATCAGTTCAATATTTCCTCAAAGAAGACTTGTTTGTTTGTTGTCATTCTAAAATTGTTCGGATGCTTTTTAGGGAAATTGAGTGGGATTTGTATGTAAACAGAAGAAATAGCTCCAACAAATCTCACACAAATTTTTTTCTGTCGTGTTCAAAAAATATTCAACTGTATTTTTAAGTTTTATAGGTGAAGTGAACCTTTGATATTGACAATGGGCCTGAAAGGGTACATGTTAAGTTTGCTTGTTTATTTTGGAAATATTTTCCATAAAGGTCATAGAAAACATTTAGCACCTATATGTAGAACATAATAACGTTTTTATGAGATTAACCTGAATCAAGCTAGATCAAAAGAATGCCCTTAATGGTTTTCACTTATTGAAGTATCTGCATCTACAAAGTGTAAAATGGTGTTTTCTAAAGGTTATTTTCAGTTTCTATATAGATCTATATATATTATATAAACTGGAACTGCGGTGTCATGTTACTTCAAATTGCTTTTTGCTTGAGAAACGCCAAGAACAGGTGATACAAAATTATATTAATATAAAATTATATTAATGTATTGAATTATCTCTTTCTTATAAAAATATTCAAACTCCACTGAAATAGCGACGGCAATATTTCTTCAACTCTAGTTCTCTCAAACATTCTGGATTACGTATGTACTTAAGATTATAAAGTATAGTTTGACCTTTGGTGCATGACAATCATGTTTAACTATTTACAATAAAATGTATAATATTAACAGTAAATATTGAAATAATAATGATAATAGTTACTGTAATAATAATTCTGATACAATAATAATAATAATGACAATAATACACTGAAATAATGGTTAAAATTGAAAAAAAAAATAATCACAAGAATGATAATAACGGGATACATTGAAATAATAATAGATAAATAAATATTAATAATAATAATAAATACAAATGTATGCAATTGTCATATTCTTGTGTGAAGTCGTTTCGTGTACATGTCTCTTGTAATACAAATACCCTATCCGTATCTACATTCATTCATATCATGAATGCATCTCAAAAAGACCTTTATAATTCAAAAGTAAATTTTGAGTTGTCTATTGTCCCCTCTTGCGTTCTTTTTTTAAACTGTGGAAACAAAGTTTAAGAAGTGGAGTGCTACATTTCTTTTTTTAGTTTAATAAGCAAACAACTGTCACATTTTTCTTGAAGTCGTCTCTTGAGTATGTCTCTCGCAATATACATTGACTGTCCTTACCGACTTGCGTTCAACTGTCTCGCAAAAGGACATGCATATGCTAAAACCAACCATGAAGTGTCCTTTGTCCCTTTTAGGCACACTGCTTTGTCTTTCGTTTTTGCATTTTTATATATTAAGCAGAAATTGAAACAATTTCCCTTTAAGCAGTAACACCAAGAAATTACTACTTCAAGGTTTCTGTTATGTGAATATCTAAACTTGCATTTCCATACTGAGTATATTCAATGTGCAGATAATTTCATATTTGTGCTTTCTTTTTCAATTTTTAAATGACTCTTTGAAACAACATGTTGTTCAAAATACTCACGATATGTATTTATTTGCCATGTGTTTTATTTATATAACAGTCTGCTTATACTATTAAACTGATTGTTTGAAATGCCGTTGCTTACATCTGGGTGTTCGAGAATTGTTGGCTGTAAATCTAACAACTCCAACTACAGATCGATCGTAATAGTTAGAACTGGCTTAAGCATACGCTTCGTATTTAGCCTCGTGCATGTTTCGTGTCAGTCTATGAAAATTTCAGTTGACGTTTCATATTGTTATTCTGATGTTTTTAAAACATTTTTTGGACTGTTGTTAAGCTTTTTGTTGAAAATAAAAGTAGGTAAACTGCACTGAGACTGTTGTTGATCTTTTCACCAACAACATTAGCACATGTAATGACCATTCATATTTTGGATCCTTTTCCCAAACTTGGAAAAAAATACATAAGTAAATATAATAGGTAGAGAGAATCACGATAAATCTATATAAAATTTTTACATTAACTGCATAATACTCCGATACACTATTTAACGTGCTTTGTTCATTTGTCTGAAATGTATAATGTAAAGAGTTGCATTTGCAGAAAAAATTATAATGACAAGCTTTCTTAATCGTACTTAGACTGAATCTACAAAGTAACAGGGACATATGTTGTTTTTGTTGTTGTTGCTTTGTCTTCGCCCGGAAATGAGGGATAAGCTCATGTTAAAGCTTTGAGGCCTATTTTTGAAAATGTTTAAAATGGCAGATAGAACAAAGTTCCACTCAGGAAACAAAACAGTCATACAATCTAGAGGTCCTAATTTTATTTGATCTACACACAAACATCGTCACACTGTTTGTCATATGTGACATAAGATCAAATCAATCATAAATTAAACATTTTCAATAATCTATATGTTACATTGTCTTCTTTGATCTACTTGAAAACTGATTCTAATATTTGTCCTGATAAAATCTAGGTCATTTTGAAACTCACACGTCTTAGCTTGGGTCAAGAACAAGGTCACAAGTTTAAGTCCGGTCTCATTACATTCAACATATGATGCCTTGATCAAATTTATATCGGAGACTTGGTTTCACTGAGTGAAAAGAAATTTTAACGTCGCTAGTTCAAATCAAAATGACTTTGTAAAACTCTAGAGATCGCAATTTCCGCCTCATATCTTTGAACCTGGTCAGACTGTTGTCTTTTTCTAGGTCAGATTATTTGGGGTGAAAACTAAGTCATTAGGTCAAATCATAGAAAAATTCATTAAAGGACAACATTTTCAACAGTTAGGTCATCAGTTCAAATCATCGAATTTCTTCGGAATTACCCACATTTTTTATCTGATATAATGACACCTGGTACAAATGTGTACCTATAAGAAATCTAGACCCAGTCTGAAAATAATTGACATGGAATTAAAACGGTCACTAGATCAAATAATAGAAAACACTTTGCAAACTATAAACTTTGTTTAATATCAGGATCTCTTCTTGGAAGAAACTCAGTCGTCGGCACCTGTTTAACTTCACTGATATTATTTGACAAAGAATAAATGTTAGTAATAAATTTGCGCACCATGCCACGAATCCTAAATTAATTAGTGCGATATAACCTAACTTGCGATCGTTACAAGACGTTAAAATTAACCAGAGGTGGAAGTTTACAAGACTTAAGGAGGACGTATACCTTAACATTTGTATGTGCGCATGCCCTACCGGAAGCTAACGTGACGAGTTACGACAATGTTTATGACAAACTAAATGTGTTTGTATACTTATTCTTCTGAAAAAAAATCATACACCTATCTCTGGTCTGATGCTTAATGGTTTAATAATGCTGAAAAAAACTACCGAGAAACACTTCAAAACATTGTTGTCTTAAAATGACGTCATCGACGTCATGACGTTACGCAAAATTAATAGTTTTTTATTTTGCAAGTATGTAATTCGGAGCAATTTCTTTTATTTGAACTATTTTAAACAGCCATTATTTACCGAATATATTCATGAGTCTTTCACTCTGAATAATGATCCGTATTTTGCGGCTATTATATAGTAATATTGAAATGTTATGCGGAATGTAATAAAACGGATGATAGCGGTAACTGATGTTATTGGGAATATAGTTGGGTAAAGGTTACTTATTACGGCCATTTTCAAATAAAAATTGGGCAGATTGATTTGTAATACCTATTTTCCCGTTTCCTTAAATAATTTGGGACTTATATACTAAAACTGTGCTAAAACAATTCAGGTGAAAATAGTGATGTCTTGAATTAAATTAATGTTACCATGGAAACGAATCCCGTAACCAATATATCTAAATGTAAAATGCAAAGGCGTGGACACTGGTCTATTTAAGGAACACAGCTTCAGCTTTTAATCTGTATTTCAACACTATCCCAGTACAATAAGTTTTCCATAAAAATGTCAGACGAGGGGAACTGCTTCGAGTATTTAAAGCTTTGAAATGTGTTTAAATAAATGCAAAAAAAAAACGAAACGAGAAGGACAAAAGACAATTTATACTAAAAGTATACTAACTCCTTAAGTCGGCAAATTAGCTTTAAGCTCTGTTACTGGAATATTGTGATTTAGGCAGGACTGTCACGGAAAATCAAATAGTTATAACCTATGGGTATTAATTTTCTCTGAACTGTAAAACTGAACCAGGCATTGCATTAACTGGTACGTGGATGAGTGCTCGATAGCCTTGTCAGCGATGATGTTATAACATAAAAGACAAGTTTAATATTAACGAAAATCTGAAGTATGACTATAAATCATGACGTGTACATTCATGAATCATAGCAAAAAACTGAAATGTCTTTCTGTTTTCTTTTGTGAATCACGTCAGTAAGGAGCTGATGAATGCATTTTTTAAAATAAACATGATTTTTTTTAATTTAAGGGACTGATAAAGGGTAAACCACGTCTATTACTTCTTCAACATGTGCATG
Organism: Mercenaria mercenaria; assembly: GCF_021730395.1. Taxonomy (NCBI): domain Eukaryota; kingdom Metazoa; phylum Mollusca; class Bivalvia; order Venerida; family Veneridae; genus Mercenaria; species Mercenaria mercenaria. The sequence continues at coordinate 36,512,171 of NC_069365.1, read as the reverse complement.
ACAATTTTTGTATGAAAAACTATTGTAACACAAAATTGTATTGTACGCAAAAGAATACACATTGTGATTTCAATGTTAACCATGTTGCGTGATGCTTCTCTATTTCAACACCCCTGTCTTGTTCGATGAAAATTATGGCTATGCACACTAGTATATATAGATATATTGGTTTAATGCCGGGTTTCAACAGCATTTCAGTCAGTGTTTCTGGATTCTGTACCAGTACAAACTTGTTCTCCGTAAGTAACTGCCAACTTCCCCACATGAGTGAGAGGTGGAGGACGAATGGTTTCAGACACCATGTGTTTAACAAATCATCACGAAGACGGAGAGCATACGCCGCGTCTGAGGATCGAACTTAGAGCCCTGCGATCCGTAAATCTGCGCTATCCCTACTGAGCTAAACTGGCGGGCTATTAGAAATATTTTAAAAATGAAAACTGTGACCTTATTACCACATATTTAACAAATAAAGAACTATGTTTTTAAAACAACTTATCAAGTCCGAGAACCCACTAACGATACGGTACCGGACATTAATCATAAGTTGCTCAGCAAAGTATCAATTTCTTTTTTCTTTTTTTTCTTTTTTGCACAATATGTTTCAATACATTCTAATTATTATTATTATTATTATTTCACTTATTTCTAGGGAATAAAAAGACAGTTAATATAATAATAATATGGATCAGGAAGATCTAATAAGTGGAGTAGTCACTCCGTATAAATCAATACATTTATCTGTGTTGTCTTGTCGTCCATACCTGTAAATATCGATCAATATTTTGTTTTTACCATTATCGGGAGACGCACATTATATTCACCACGTAACTTCAAATATTTATCAAAGGACCGGTTTTGGGCGGATAAGAAAAATAAAATGTTTACAGAAAGCTGACACTTTTTCTCAGTCGAAAAGTGTTGATTTCGTTGCCATAAACTGGACAATAAACGTTCGGCAATAATTTCAAGGTAGAAATTTTATTTTCAACAACAAATGGTTTCCGAGACTTTAACTGAAAAGACGATTAAAACTGTAAAGCGTCTGTCTCTTTCTTTAATCATGTGGTAATGGCGGCGTGACCTACTATACGGTACAGCGACCTCCTCCGTGATTATTATTCTTCTAACTGTCGTCGGTTTCCGTAAAGATGGTTGAGAAAATAGCTGGAATACTTCTGATATTAAATATCACCCACTTTAATGCATATTGAACTGGTCCGTAACTCGTGTAAATTAAGAGACAGAAATATAGTCTAACAGATATAAGCTGAATTTGTGGATATTGTATTAACTTCAAAAATGAAATATTGAACTACAATATTGTCATTGCGTTATTTTTATGCACTAAAGTGTAGCACATTTTTACGATGATAAACATAGTAAAAAATCACTTCTAGAGTATCAACGATATAGTTACTACTGTCTAACTTGCCTTGCGCTTAGGTGCCATGCAATGACATTTCTAGTGTTTTTGTACATGCAATTTATGAATATGAAATTCTGAATATGAGACATGTATATATGTTTAGTACAAACTGTCTGTATTTCTCCAATTCTCGTTTTATGTTACGTAATGTTGCAAAATGTTAATTAATGCTATGCTTTTAACAAGTATAAAGTATGTCATAAATTTGACCAATTTTGTGCAGTATCTCATACTCTTTATTGGTACTATTTGCTAAGAACCATATTTTGGGCTCCATGCGATTGAAAAAAATGTTAATGGCGGCATATATCAATCTATTCAGTAATGTTTGAAGTTCATTTTAAGTTATGTTGCTAGTCTATATTCCGCGACAGGACGTAAAAATGGTGGCCATCTTTTTAATTAAAACTATATCATCATCTTTAAAATATTGATCAGAGTTGTTTGTTTTTGATGCTAAAAGTGAGTTTTGTGACAAATTTGAATTAATGTGTCACCATTAATGTCGCTGCTCCGCAAATATCCAAACCTTATTCGAAATTAATGGTCAAAGAAAATTGACATGAAGTGAAGCAGTGAGGAGCAAAGCAATAATATCATAATCGTAGCCTCTGACTGATAAAGTTGCTTCTAACATTTTATTAAGTCATTTTTAACTATCAATAAGTAATATTATTCAATACCTTAAGGTGCATCAAAATGTCTGATCAAACTGACACGTAGCCCTAGTACTCAAACTTTGCACGGTGTGTAAACATCTGGTGGTAATATGTGCTGTAACACATACAATAGCCTTTTCTACTTTTCGAGAACGTATTAAAATTTATGATCATGATTTCTCCGACATTGAAAGACGGTGCCTCCAATTATTGTGCATCTTGGCATAGAGACTTTGTTAGAGCCACGACAAGTAATGACGCAATCGGTCGTACTAAAATCAGATATGAAAAGTTTGTTGTTATAAAGCAGTAGGGCTTTATATGTCTGAAAATTAAGGCACGCCCCTAGCACGGATCCTTTTAAGAAAGAAGAATGTCTTTTTGCGGTCAAGAGAAAAGCACTCGCAAACACCGGTTGTTCAAAAGCGGTCAATACCACATTGGGGAAACATTGCAACAGATAATCTTAATACTTCAAATACGTTTAAATTCGATATCGATATCAAAGAAACCTTTGGGGAAACATGTTACTAATCCTTCTTTCAAAGAAACATTGCTCAACAAATACAAAATAATCACAAACATTTCTGAAATAGAGTTTTTGCCTTTTGTTCAAAATACTCTCATCAAAAAGGCATTGAATATGAGTGATTTTTATTTGTTTGCCTTGAAGTTGTACAGAAATGTACGTTAGGCATATATTGTTAAGAACCAGACTTATCAAGAACACATATTAAGGAATAGCTCAGCGACAATATCTATAGGTTATTTAGCAATCCCTCGGGCGCAATCCCTCGAATCTGACTGCGGTTCACTCAATAAAACGAAATATATAGCAATTCAGTAGTCGACCGAAACTAGAATGAAACAAACAAACACGAGCCTTCCTCTGTAGATAAATTTGTAAAGAAAGAAACTTATATCTGGTAGAATATCTTGTAGAAAAGACTAACCTGTTGGAAAACGTGAATTTTGTGCGTGAATGTGCAAAGTTCGAGTGTTCGATTGTTGTATACAATAGCAAGACCAAGTACACCTTATCTGAATGTACAAACTTCACAGCTTGTGTGTGCCAACGTAAAACATTAAAGGTAGAGCTGTTGGGGTACTAATTTTTTGTAATATTGTTAACTTAATGTAATATTACTATTCATTTAAGGATGTTATTCCCTTCTTATAGTTTTCTTAGTACATAGATTATATTTCAACTACATTCCTAGAGTTTAACAGGATGTTTAATTGCAACATGTCTGTGTGAAATTAGAAGAAATGAACCACTGAAAATAAATTTCTGGACGGATATTCCCCTTTGACCAGATCCCGTAAGGATGCATTTATGATTTAATATACTTCCCATTGCAGTAAGAAGTATTTTCTACTTAGTAAATTCGGTTACGTGTTCAGAAAGAATAAAAAAGTGGATATTTTGATACATCATTAATTACCAAGTACGATTTACTGCCAACCAAACTGTTATTAATTTTCCATAGTATTGCATCATTCAAAAGTAAAGTTTATTTACTTTTCATAGATGGTACAGATTTAATATACTATTAGCAATCCATAATTATTGTACTTTAAACAGTATATATTTTGTATACTATTGGCAGTCCATAATAAGTTTGAAACCCGATGTTTTTTTCGTTTGGGGGTGTGGGGGGGAGTATACATGATAAAAAAATATCCGTAATTTTCATCGAGGTCTTGTCATGACTGTTACGAATTATATGCATTAAACATGATGATAATACGAACGACTAAAGTGATGAATATCAAACGCTGTAGTATTATAATGTAATCTTATATGAATTTGTGCAGAAAAAATGTTTGTTCTTTAATTTGATTATATCTATTTTACGAGCCAAAAGTCTCATTATAAAAATATCGTGGTGTTATTTATTTAAAAAAAGAATATTCACTGGATAAAAATATATAATCATTGAATGTAAAAAAGACATATTTATTTTGTAAAAAGAAATTGTTTTTAAGAGTGAGTTTGTTTGTACCAAAGAACAAAATGTATTGTATAAAATGTGTATCAGTGAATACTACTTAGGTTTCTTATAGCGAATTTAGTCAGAAATATTTAGCTAATATCTTTTCCCTATGAAATTGCAAGATTTATTTTACTTTATAAAAAAACATCAGCTTAAGTCACACTTATACTTGCAACAACAAAAATGTACACAATAGCACAGTTCTAGGTATACGATTCTGCTAGCATAAGACTATAGTTGTTTGTCCTTTGTTGAACACAGTAAAATTGCCCTTACACTGAAAGTAGTTCCTCTGCTTGAAGCTGAATGGGTGACAGATATGTAATAAATGGAAAATGAAATAAAGGCGACATGTCATAGCAGGTACGTGTAAAATTTGAATAGAATTTAAAAATATCCAAAAGATGCATTTTTATACAGGCCTAAATTGGAATAAGAACCGGTTAATCCCATTCTTTTGTGTCTGGAATTTATCATCAAAATAGTTCTGTTTAATGCATGTTTTATTGTTTGATAAAAATGCAGACTAAATTGCAATAATGTACAATGTCTATATAGAATTTATAGTAAAATATATATGGTCTTAGACATGATATGCTTATAAATGCTCGAAAATACCAATACCATCGTCAGAATTATATCTTTTTTCTCTGTGTAACAATTAAATATATAAGTAATCCTCATCCAGTATATTTAACTTTATTAAAATTATAAATTACTTAAAATATAGAAAATCCTCATCCAATATATTTAACTTTAGTAAAATTATAATTTAAATGTGTATGCAGAACTACTTTCATAATCAAATGTCATGCAGTAACAGTTGATTGTTTCAAACACCTTCCAATTTTAGTGGTAGTCCCCATTTATACTGTGTTCGGCTATACATGTAGAGATACACCCTAAAAGTTTCAATGGTAGTTATACATTAAATATAGTCTAGAAATTTATTTCCAAGTCCTTCAAATAACCACAAATGATAGTTTTGATAATATCAATGACAGAAGTTTTAATTTTTAACTTATGTTAAAGTTGCGATCCACAAAGAATGACAACTCTTGCCTTTGGCTAGTACTTATAAGCAGAGATATCTATTAGTTTACTTCCCTTGCAATTACACAATTGAGTGGAAAATGAAAACTGTTTTAGACACAATATCATACTTTTTTGCATAACAAAAACATTTAGGATTTATTCATATGTGTTTGATTTACCCCTCAAAACATGGTTTCTATGATTTTGTCAACTTACTTATGGTACAAAATTAACTTTTAACAAGCCAATAGTAAAATGAAATACCAGTAAGTAATTAATAGTGCAGACAATACTGTTTTGCTTGTATCAAAATGTCACAATAGAAGCACTTTTGTAAAACAGAACACCTGGTAGGATTAGTAGAGGTGTAATTATATTGAATTCTATTTCCTATGCCTAATACATGCATATAGCGTGTAATACGGTATTTTAACCTAGTGCTGCATAATACTGTTTAAACAGAAAAACTTGTTAATTTTGTGTTTACATTGTATACTCGTGATTTCAAATATGAAATTTTGGTCTAGTATACCTTTATTTTGTGTGTTGCAGGCAGAGTTCGCAGTACCTAACTTTCTTTTGAATAACGTATGTAAATGCAACATTTTGTTGTATGGGCAACAAAAGCGTTTACAATGCATAATTTATATCGCTAACTCCCTTGGTCAACGGTGCTTAGCTATATCTGACAGATGACTGTGGCGGTGTCCATAAATAAGAAATAACTGTCGTTGTGCCTGCATTTTAAGGTATTTGCAAGGAGGGTTGGTGAGGGGAAATTTCTTGCTAAGGACGACATTATTGTTGTCACATGCGAAGATTGCAGATACCATGTACGAGGTAGCAGTCAGGGCTTGTCCATGCCGTGATCCTCTTAGGAATGTTTGTTCTTTTTACCCGGGTATTCGTAGATATATTGATCTCAGGGGCTACGTATACAGTCAGTCAACTAACGTCAACAAAAAAGGAGGAATGGAACCAGTTATGGGAACCAACAGCGATGTGCGGATCCGGTGACAAAGACTATCAGCCCAGACTCCACAGTAAAGAAGAAACAACAAACTATGCGGACACTACAACATTAAAGTATATCAGTAAGTCTGGTAAAGAATATTAAAGATGAGTATTGAAATCTGTATCAAACGTGATAAATGTGGTCCAAATGTCAATGTTGTACCTTCAAAAGCAAAGAAGTTGGTCCGTAGATCATGATTAAGACTATTTAAGATGAGTATTGAAATCTGTATCAAAAATTGTACATGTAGTCTAAATGACTATGCTGTAACTTTAAAAGCGAAAAAGCCGGTTAGTAGGTCAAGATTTAGACGATTCAAGATACGCATTGAAATAAGTATCAAACATTATACTTGTGGTCCAAATTTCTTTGCCATTGCTTTAAAACAAATAAGTCTATGTAAAACAAGGAACAACCCTGGCGTGGCCTATATTGACCACAGGATCATTATATGAGCAAACTTGGCAAAGAACCACTAGAGCATGCCATGACCAAATATCTAAGCTCTGGTCCTTAAGATTTCAGAAAAGAATTCTGTTTCAAGGTTTTCCCTATATAAGCCAAAGTAAAAACTGTTGACACCGGGGTACAGTCAATTTGTACCCAACGGTCATGATTTGAACAAACTTGATAGTTCACCACTAGAAATACTAAATACAAAATACAAGATTTTTCCAATTTAAGTCAATGTAAAACAGGGGATTCCTTGAGCGTGGCATATATTCACCCCAGGGTCATGTTTTGAATAATCTTGGTAGAGAACAACTAGATCATGCATCATACTTAATATCGAAACGCTGGACCTTATGGTTTAAGAAAAAAAAAATTTATTTCCCTATACAAGTCTATTTTAACCATGTGCCCCCGAGGCGGATCCAGTTTTAACCCCAGGGGAATAATTTGAACAATCTTGGTAAAGGACTAATACACGATACTACAAACCAAATATCAAAGCCTTAGGCCATGTGGTTTTGAAAAGTTTTCCCCATATAAGTCTCTATAAACAATGTGACCCTGAAGGCGGGGTCATATTTGACTTCAGGGGAATAATTAGAACAATCTTGGCAGATGACCACTAGATGATGCTACATACAAAATATCAAAGCCCTAGGCCCTGTGGTTTTGGACAAGAAGATTTTCAAAGTGTTTCCCTATATATGTTTATATAAACCATGTGACCCGCAGGGCGGGCCCATATTGACTCTAGGTTGATAATTTGAACCAACTTGGTAGAGGACCACTAAATGATGCTACAAACGAAAAAATATCAAAGCCTTAGGACCTGTAGTTTTGGACTAGGTTTTTTTTTAAGTTTTTGAAAGAGTAAGGAATTCAATTTCTTTGAACAATTTCGAAAAAAGAGTATCAAAAGAACATACTTATGAAGGTTCATCAAAATTGGCTTGGTGGTTTAGGAGGAGATGTTGTTTAAAAGAAAGTGTAGACTGACGGACGGACGGACGGACGCCGGACGGTGAGCGATCACAATAGCTCACCCCGAGTACTTTGTGCTCAGGTGAGCTAACAAACGGACGGAAGAACGCTATAATTACTATATGTCGCCCCCAGGAGTGGGGAGATAAAGATAGATTAGAGAAATTTCCAAGGATGTGTGTAGTATATACAATTTACGTCTCACTATTTATTGAATAAAACATATCGTTTAATTCGTGAAAGAGCGTTAGTGGTTACAAGGGAAACCAATCTTCTACAGCTATCCATTTTTTCTGATTTTGATTTTTTTTTGTGGACTTCAATACATAATTGTAATATTTTATCAAGAAGACTTGTACATGTAGTTTTATCTTGAAGCTGTTTTACCTTAATTTACTTTTTGTTCTCTCTCGTAAAATTCAAGATTGTTTACTAGAAGTTGAGGGGAGAGTGGAGAGGGGTGGGGGCTGGGTGCGCAAAACATGTTGGCCACCTTATGCCATAATCAGGGTATGTTAATATTGTTATCGATTGAATTATTTTACCATATAACTAGTTAAGATATATTTTAAGTTTGTGTAATGCGATGGATAAAGTTTGTCAACTGTTTCAGATTGTGAAGAACAAGATAAGAGGCGTGTTAACAAGATCTGATCCGTTCGTCAGGACTGAACAACATCATCATAATTAGTTTTATTATCATCTTTATTACCATTATTACTACTACAGCTATTATCTTTATCATCAATCTTATCATTATTATAGTTATAATTATTATTTCCCATTTTTATCAGTCGTTTAATTTTGTACAAACGTTAAAAATAGCTTCTTAGTTCAAAATAATACAAACAAATATATATAGCTAGATAAAAAGTAAAAAATAAAGAAAGATATTAGTATATTTTCCCAGTTATAACCTGTGGCTTAGATACTGTTAATCGATTCGATTGGTTTGTTTATGCAATTTGAATAACACCTCAGAAATCATTAAAAGTTTACTGATGAAGGAAGTATTTGTATTATAATTGGGAATTTATTTCACAGCAACCAAAGTAAAAAAAAAAGTCAGTTCTATTTCCTAAAAAAAATGTATACAACTGACTTTGCAAATAAGCACTGAAATAAATTTGGTGATTTCACAGAGATATTGTCAGATTCACACTTAAACATATTTACAGACCAGAATACCATTCTGTTTGAAAGGGCATATAAAGCAGGAAACAATACCGAAAAAATCAAATCTGATTCTGTAATACTGAGTTTCTTGCATCTAAAGTAGAATAAACAAAGACGTTTACATGTATTCTCAGGAATTTTCTTAGTTGACATAAAAAATGAGAGAGAGAGAGAGAGAGGAGAGAGAGAGAGAGAGAAGTAACGTAACAGTTGTATAACTCATCTTCTCAGGTTATACATGTTGTTGATATACAGAAAAAAATCAGAAAACGTGATATTAACTGACGACCCGTATAAATTTCCGATTTTAATAAAACGTCAGTAAACGAACAATTTAAGTATTTCCTAAAATGACGAATTAAGACATGACCCATTTAATATTGCACCTCCTTTTGAAGGGTATTCAGTTTCTACAATAAACCTACTTTGACATAAAATTTACAGGGGGCATAGGTTCAAGCCCCATGGGGACCGAAATCTTTTACCTTATATTCCTTTTTTCTCTGAGATTTACTTTTTACAAGACTTTTACAATGTTTTGATTAATTGTACAAAAGTGTGTGGTTTTTTTTTTTTTGTTTGTTTAATTAGTAATTTCTTGCTGTTCAAAGTGAATTTACCTATGAAACAGATGTGGGCAAAGTTAGACATCTTCAAAAATACTGAGCTACAAGCGGTAAACGTTCTCTATTTTGCGTTTACTCCTTAGATTACATATTATGGAAGAAATGTAGGTAGGTCATACTTCAGCCTCAAGGTTGTTTTTGAATGAAGTGAGCAAAATGTAGAACAGTCCCTCAGCACTCGACCTTATTTTTTTAATGTTGGAGTTAGCATTCTGTCTCAATACATCTTTTTACTTGAGACACCCTAGAAAATTGATATTCGCAGTTGTTGTTTTTTTTTGTGTTTTATAATTGTTAACCAATAGTTTGACGTTTCTTTTATCAAAATTAATGGTACTTGTATAATGAACTCTCTGCAAGCGTTTTTGACAGAAGCCATCACTTTGAAATTTGACTCTACTTGAGCTTTGGGAAATAACATGAATTATACAAAATGTATAAAAGAAATACGGCACGGTTAAAGTTTTTTGAATTTTGCGTACAAGTCTCTCACTGGATATAGTATATTGCTGTAACATTGTTTTAAACAAATTATTTATTATTTGCGTTTATTTTTACAAACTAGAATATTCAAAGAACCTGACACTTTTCTTCATAAAAAAAAATGCCGAAGATATTCTAGCGAAGCAAACTCTAAACAAATGGTGCGATTGAGGAAGGCAAATTTATATTTGTTTTGGCGGAGTTGGAACGACGTGAAAAGAAATGTGCATGGAGATAATAAAATCAAATAAAACCAAATAATGCATGCACGAAGTTTGTCTGTGACGTTGATAAAGTGCTGTGATAATTATTTCAAAACAGATATACTATTATTTCTGCAATCATAAAGCAAGACTTGAACTAAGAAGCAGTATGAAGTCGTCCATTTTTTTGTTTATACAAAAGAAAGTATAGACAACAGCAGCGTTTACGATGCACAATATATAATCGCTAAATCTCTTGCTCAGCGGTGCTGGCATCATCCCATCTAGCAATATCTGACAGATGACTGTGGCAGTGGCCTTACGACATGAAATAACTGTCGTTGTGCATGCATTTCAAAGTGTTTGTAAGAAGGGTTGGTGAGGGAGAATTTCTTGCTAAGGACGGATTGCAGATACCATATAGGAGGTATCAGTCGAGAATTGTCCATGCGGTAATCCTCTTTCGAATGTTTGTTCTTTTTACCCGGGTATTCGTAAATATATAGATCTCAGGGGCCACGTTACAGTCAGCTTGCGTCAACAAAGGAGGGATGAAACCAGGTGTGGGAACCAACAGCGATTTGCTGATCCGGTGACAAAGCCTATCAGCCTAGACTCAACAACAAAGAAGAAACAGCAATCTATGCCGATACTATAACCCTGCAGAAACAACATAAAAACCAAAGAATATCTTAATTAAGATAACAACACAGAAACAACCTTAACAACATGACTACATAGAAACATCGCGGACAACATTATTACACAAAAACGATATAATCACAATAACTATGCAAAAACAATAAAAAAAAAGATACGCGGAAATCTCTTACATTGTATGTCCCAACCATCAGGCGAAAAATGGTCAACTTATCTACAAGCACGCGAACATAAAATTTGTAATACAGCCACAATGGTTAAAGTTACAAGCAGTCAATTTATTTATCATCATTTATTGTTATATTTTTATTTATTTTTTACTATTTGTTACCACCGTTTATATTATTATTAATAATATGATTATTGTAGATGTTGTTGTTGTTGTTATTACTATTATTATTATCATTATAAGCATGATTACCATCATTTGGAGACAATTTTCGTTTCTATACATAGCATGATAAATAACGCTTTTGCTACAAGGTAAGTATCTTCCTTGATATCGTAACCACTAATGAAATGTAATTTTGAGATAAGGAGCATATAAAAATTATATGCAGACCAAAAAATCTAAAAGACTTTTAAGGATCACGTGGATTTATAATACATGGAATTCTACTGAAACTAAAATAAAACCAATTCTTTTGAAATGTGTATGCCTTGAAGGTCTTTTGAAATGTGTATGCCTTGAAGGTCTTTTGAAATGTGTATGCCTTGAAGGTAGTTCTGCACGTTTGATTAATCGAATACGACGGCGTACTGGCATTCATCCAGAAGATCTGGTAGCGGTTATAAGGGCTGTATATGTAATATCTCCCATTTATAAAGTGTTAGATATTTTTGACAATTGATATGTTTTTGTGTAAGATAATTCAAAATAATAATATAAAATAATAAGTAAAGTAGGACTTTAAGTGGTATCTGGTGAATTGTTTAAGATTATGCATAAGAACCTTTATATTTCATTTAGTCATGTGATTGAAAATACGCTAGAAATGTTTCATTTCAATTTAAATTGTGGAATCTTTTCTGTTTAAAATGCAACATTTTATAGAAGCTAATTGTAAAAATTGACCAGTAGGACAAATATTTTCAAACTGAAAACGAATAACTTATAAAAGTCTTCACCGTAGAAAACGTTTTTTATTTTTTCAAATGTGCGAAACTCTTAGGCAGTCAGGCAAAAAATTAAAAAATAACGAGCAAAGTTTATATCTCCCGCCAAATAAGTTGGTTTCTGAATAAAAGGACGTTATTTGAAAGACATCCCTTTTCCATATATACACAAGCTATGTACAATAGGACCGTGCAACCGTTTGTTGGTCACTATATGTTTACTATATCAAAGGGAAAACTTTTGTCCTATAGTGATCTATATTTGTATTAAGTTCTTTGAAGATCCGTCAGTGGGTAACTTTGTTTCGTGGGAATTTATGAATTTTAAAACAGTTTATGGGCAATAACTCAGTTACTGAAGAGATCCAATCTGAATTAAGTACATCTCCTATTACGCTACGCTTAGGATCTGAAGACGAGCTATTGATAGCCTTGTTCTGACGACCCTTCCGCTAGCCAATCAAAAGCTTACTTACAACATTTTGCAAGCTTAAAAAGCCTTGGTTTTTGATATCTACAATTCTTATGTCGTAAGATGTCAGATAGCCGGTTAGCTCAGTCGGTAGGGCACTTGCTCTGTAAGCGAGGGGTCCCTGGTTCGAGTCCTGGACTGACTGCAAATTTTTCTTACTCTTTGACATTCGAACAAGTCGTCTGATTGTTTCAAAGAAAATAGATTTGCGAAAATAAAAATAGCAATATTGGAAATCCAAAATATACAGAAGACGAATAAGAACGGGTCATTCTCAGATCTTCGTTTATAAGATCAAGTACTTTAGTCAGATTGTGAAGAGATCCTGATGAACGATAAACAAATACAATCGCCGTATAGTGATCCATATTGATTTTTGTATCCGATTTCATGAAGATCGCTAATTTTTACCAAATCAAGGGGTAAAACTCTTATACCTGGGTCAAGAGAAATAACACTGTATGTAAGCAAAGGTCATGGGCTAATTAATCATTATGTCATTAAGTGAGGTATTGTGATTCTTATTAAAGTACTTTGACTTATAAGCATTTTCATTTTTACCAAATTAAGAAAAATCCCTATTTTTTCTGCGTCAAGCGGGATAAAACAATATGTGTGCAAACATTATGTGTCAATAAATATTCATGCGAATTTTTGTGATTTTTGCTAAAATACTTTTTGAAAGGTATGCATTTCCTTTTTAAAAAGCATATCAAGGGGAAAACAAAATGTGTTGTAAGGACATGTCATAATTAAAATCAGGTGAGGTCTGGCAATTCAAGTTAAAATACTTTTTCGAAAAATAAGCATTTTCAATTTCGGTCGGACTCGCGCACGCAAGCACGCACAGACTGCCGGACAAACAACGCTAAACAATATCTCTCCACTTTTGCACGAGATAACTAGTTTTGAAAAAGTGCATACCGCCCATACTGCTTCAATTGAATGGCTGTAGTATAGTAACTGATACATGTATGTGTAATATCTTGGTAATTTTTTTATAAACTTTTTCATAACCTATTAATTGACATTACATAGTGTTTTGATTTTATACATTGTTGGAATGCATTTTTATTCATTTTCAATAAATCAGTTGAACTGACTAATCGGTTATACTCGAGAATCAGACTACGCCTAATAGCTGATTTTCCTCTTTTCTTTTCATTCATTTCCTTGATATGTCACAACAGTGTTAAAACCTGACAAATTACTTAAGCTGTCTCAGAAATGTGTTCTTTATTTATTGTAACAATAGTCAGTTCAAGAGTTATGCCCTGGACAATAACATACAATTAAGGGAATAACTTAAAAAGGAATAAAAGTAGAGTTGTAATTACTGTATGCGATACATCAGCATGCCATGCTAATCATTAGTGCCAATTCTTTTTGAAATCCATCCATGAATCATGACAAAGTTACAGACTGTAACAATAACCAACAACACCTGTATAATTCATATAAAATCAATTAAGGGAGATAACTTACAAAATAAATTTTGAAAAGTGGTCAAGATCTAAATGTCCACTATCATTGTGTATAAGCTGCATACATACCCGACCTTGGTATTAGAGTTATGACCAGAAAAGCAACATTCAGATAACTCACAAAGAAAAAAGGTAGTATTGTGGTTCATGCACACATCATGATGCCTAGCTGATCGCTGGTGCCAAATCTTTTTGATATCCATCAGTGAGTTATTGACCGGACAGAAAATCCGGAAGGCATTCAATAAAGTGAGATTATTTAAACTGTTAAAGGACTGATTTAAGTTTCTTGCATGCGACACAACACTATGGTATGCTCATCATTGGTGCAAACGATTTTGAAAAGTCATCCATAAAAGACAAAGTAACAGACCGGACACGAAATCGGGATGGACATACAATAAGGAAGATAACTAAAAAATTAAGACGGGTAAATTAATTAAGTGCACCCGACATATTTTTTATGTCAAACGGTCTCTTGTGCCAAATCTTTTTGAAATCTATCTATAATGAATGAAAACATTACAAACATATCATGACGAACGAACTTTCAAACTAGAGGGCCATAATTACCCTATATCGCTCACATGAGTTTAGTTGCTTGCTGGAAAAATTCTTTCACAAAGCTTCAAAAACAAAAAGAAAAAGTGAGTATCTCATGGTAAAGATAATTCAAGATAAATACTGAAATCTGTAAAAATAAACAGGTGCTCCAAATGTCTTTACTGTAGCTTAAAACAAGAAAGTACTTCAGTAGGTCAGGGTTAATAATATTAAAGATGAGTATTGAAATTTGTATCTAAAGTAATACACGTGTTCAAATTTCTATGCTGTACATTCAGAAACAAGAAAGTACTTCACTAAGACAAGTTTTAGACTATTCAAGATAAGTATTGTAATCTGTATCAAACATTATATATGTGATCTAAAATTCTTTGCTGTAACTTCAAAAACAAGACAGTAGGTCAAGATCGAGACCATTCAAGAATAAATATTGAAATCAGTATCAAATATTATACACGTGGTCCAAATTTCTTTGCTTTAACTTCAAAAACAAGAAAGTAGGTCAGTAGGCCATGATTAAGATCATTCAATATGAGTATTGAAATCTCTATCAAACATTATACAGGTTGTCCATGACTTTTTGCTGTAGCTTCAAAAACACGAAAGTAGGCCAGTTAGTCAGGTAAAGAATTTTTAAAATGAGTATTAAAATCTGCATCAAAAGTAAGAAATGAGGTCCAAATTTCAACGTTGCACCCTCGAAAACAAAGCAGTTGGTCAGTAGATCATGATTAAGACTATTTAAGATAAGTATTGAAATGTGTATCAAAAATTATACATGTGGTCCAAATTTCCATGCTGTAACTTCAAAAACGAAATAGTAGGTCAGTAGGTCAAAATTTAGACAATTCAAGATGAGCATTGAAATCTGTATCAAACATTATACTTGTAGTTCAGATTCCTTTGCCATTCCTTAAAAACAAATAAGTCTATGTAAAACAAGGGACAACCCGGACGTGGCCTAAATTGACCACAGGGTCATGAAATGAACAATCTTGGTAGAAAACCACTACAGCATGCCATAAACTAAACATTAAAGCTCTGGGGCCCGTTTTATCATCGAGGTCGGTCGTAAGGCCGGTCGCATCGTAAGACAGATATTTAAGATTTTTTCTGCGACTACGGCCGAACCGTTTTATGAAAACGGTCGTACGTCTTCGGTCGCAGCTAAGACAGTTTTCCGTCGTACGACCTAAAAAACAGTGATGCAGTCTGAAATGTAAACATCCGGGTCACGTGACTTATGTCAAAAATCGTCTGTATCTAATGACAAGATGTCAGCTACAAAAGTAAAAACAAGCAGAAAGAGTAACTGGCAAGTAAACGAAGTCAGCGTCCTTGTCAACGGATGCACAGACAATGTGTCTACCATTTATGGTAGGCACGGAGACACAAGTGAAAAGGAAAAGGGGCAGTTCTGGAGGGATATTTGTGAAAGGTTTATTTTTCATTTCGTATTTCCGCGTCGAAATATCTTTCTATATTTCTAAAGTACTGTGACTGATCCTATTGTTGACAAAGACATTCGTTAGCTGAACAATTTTTTTTATTTAACGTCGCACCGGCACATGATAGGTCATATGGCGACTTTCCAGCTTTAATGGTGGAGGAAGACCCCAGGTGCCCCTCCGTGCATCACACAAGCGGGCACCTGGGTAGAACCACCGACCACCGACCTTCTGTAAGCCAGCTGGATGGCTTCTTCACATGAAGAATTCAACGCCCCGAGTGAGGCTCAAACCCACATCGATGAGGGGCAAGTGATTTGAAGTCAGCGACCTTAACCACTCGGCCACAGAGGCCCTTTAGCTGAACAAATGTTTTTTAAAATAGCGTCATACAGTATAGATATAATAACTGCCTTTTGACTGTCGCCGTTCCTTCACGTCTTAGAAGGATGACAACTTAAAAATATCGTATAATATACATACATGGATATCTATAATATATACTGGTTTGCGACCCAGAATTTCGGACAACCCAGAAATTCGGACAGTCGTGTAAGTACATATCCTAAAATAAGTCATCCTGATAAGCCAAATGAGTAAGGCTACAATTATAAGGATTACAGTAGTGTTGTGCAAATAATTTCTTAATACAATGCAAGTTTAGGTTTAGCTAGTTTCGGATGACCAGTCTTGGGCTTGTGTCGACACTCGCCCAATGAAATAGCCAGCCGGTGTCTCATTGAACCAAATAAGTCTGTAGGCTACCACATATGCTACCACATATGTATATATTTTTCATTCCTTTTAACTATCATGGTTTACCACAACATGCAAAAAATTTAAAATCAATAAATAGCTGCCTGCATGCTAATCTTCAAAAGACGAAGGTTCGAGATCTGAATCGAGAGAAGAGGCATACTGATTTCTTCATTTGCAAATGCTGTAATTTGTGTTTGTGAACACAAACACTGTTCAGATAGATCTACAAATGACCGATGAATTATAGAATTATGTAATCAGTTATAATAAAAACAAACTTGAAAGTGTCATGTATAATAAATACAAGACAAGACAAGACACGATAGGTTTAATTTTAAGTCAACAAGGCATATAAGATATAACAAAACAACATAAGCTCTGACTGAGTTTTTAACTGACTACACTAGCTGACTTTTTTTTTTACAATTAAACCAATAGTATTTTTATATTTTTGTATGGTCAGATTTATAAGTAGATAAATACTAAGTTTGACCTTCAGTTTGTACCCAATGCACTCATTTAATATCGGACCTTTAATATTTTCTTCCAGAATTAACAGTATTGGAGGGTCAGACAGGCCGGTAGAGGAGGTGATGAAAAAATGGAAGGATTTGAAGGTATACTCTTTGAATTTCATTTCATGATCTAAAAATTGATGAGGAATTATAAAATACAGAAAATCTCTGCGGGGTCAGTCTTATTACAAAAGATCTATTTCTTTAGCTCTTTGTTCCTCATTTAATAATTTACTCAACTATATATAGTAACCATACAGTGGATCCCAGTTTAAACCCTCATCTAGAATTACAAGTTTCAACTTCCTGGAAACTGATTCAGCTAACTGGGCTGGCAATAAAATATATGTTTTATATATTTTTGTTAACATTTATATTTCAAACATCATTACAATGTCTTATGAAGAGTCAGACAAAGAAGAAGGAGCAGATCAGGAGGAAGGAAATGGGGAAGACAGGTGGAGGTGGGGCAGTGAATTCACTGAGAGATTGGGAAGAGAAGGTATCAAAGATTGGTAACTTATAATTTTAAGAAGTGTTTCATTGAGGAATCCTTGAGGATGCTTATTTTTTCTTGTATTTTAATATTAATGATAATTGGAGAATAATATTCAAAAGCTAGAAACAAATCACCAACATTATTACAATAGCTGAAAGGAGCTAAGGTACAATTATTGAGAAGTAAATTTGAAGTTTCTGTAGTCTTAACTTAACACCTTTTAAAGAATTTTATGATTGTACTCCATTCTTTCTGCTTATTTCCAGATAATATCAGTCATACCTTCTGCCGTAATAGATGGACTCAATGATGGACAGGACATTTTCAAAAAGAATGCTGAAGGTTGTAGCATTTGAACAGCTTTGAATTTTTTTTTCAAATAAAGGAATATAGATAATAAATCATATGTTGCGGTGTGTAAATTAAAAAACTCCTTTACTGGTAAAGGGTAAATTAACAAATGAGCCACGCCATGAGAACAACAACATAGTGGCTTTGTGACCAGCGTGGATCCAGACCAGCCTGTGCATCTATACAGTCTTGTCAGGCTCTATGCTGTTTGCTAACAGTTTCTCTAAATTGCAATAGGCGTTAGAAGGGAATAGCATGGATCCTGACCATACTGCGCGGATGCACATGCTGGTCTGTATACATGCTGATCGCAAATCCACTATGTTGGTTTTCTCATGGCGTGGCTCAAATATTTCATTTGGTATTTTGTTATTGTCTTGACAATTGTCACATAAAACAAACCCATCTTAATTAAAACAACTTTATAGGTGCAAGTTTGAAAGTACTAGAAAATAGAACTGCACTTAACCCCATCGGAGTATATTCAGCTGAAAACAGTTATTTCGAATTAACAGGAAGCATTTGCATTTACTTTTAATTTTATAGTATGAAATTAATTTACAGAGTATACAGATGGTTTAACTTGTGTTTGTGGTCACCAAGATTAAACATCCATTCATCTTTATCAATCGATGATACTGTTATTATGTTTTATGTCACTTTTTTAAGAAGCAAATTGTATAAGTTGCCACTTTTTAATCTTAATACAGGTTTAACTATAGATATACCCTTTTCATTTCTATTTAAGTTACATGCTGTAACTGTTTCATCTTTGCACTCATTCAACATACTTAAGAGGATTTCGTCTAATAATCAGAAAGCTGAATGAGAATTGCATTATGTCACATGAGTTTGAAATTCTACCAATAAGAAAGACTTCATATATATGTAGAAGTATACACAGCTTCAAAAAGGTTTCTTCGATATTTCAATTCCAAAGTTTAGACATTTAGTTAGCCTTCATTAGGGAATAAAATGTCTGCATACAGTAAAAACACGGGTCATTATTAAGTGATGTATAAAGTGTTTATTTTGTATAAAGTGGGTATATATTATTTTCTTGATGACAGTCATCCATGGTCTTATTGGCTGAATTTTAAACTCCTGTGATTATATTATATATTAAGAGACTGAAATAGACTGAATTATATATCTTTGTCTGTCATTCACTGTAAGAGTAAATATTTATTACCAACTATCAATAGGTGTCAAGGAAACACGTGTGCAACCAAGTACGAGTGAGACCGTTGTGCAGGTGGAGGGGGAGGAGACAGTGGTAATCCACCCAAGTACTATTCATGTACAGGTATCTATATAATGTTATCAAGGGCTGTCCTTTGATTGAGAAATGGCTAAAAGTTAAAAGTACATATTATTTAATTCAGATGCATGCAAGCAGAAAAATGTCAGGTGGAAATGAAGTCCTTATGAAATCCCCCAAAATTCAGCTATGTTCACACTTTAGTTTGTCTGTTAAGGATTAGAAAGCAATGGTACAAAATGCCCAAGCAAAAGATGAATTATTTAAAGTTTTAATGGCCCATTCAACATATGTGGCGTCTCATTCAAGTGTTTATATATAGGTATAGCACCTATATATGAGACATTTTTCAGTATCTTGCAAATTGAGTTAACATGTCTGATAATAAAATTTGACGTCATAGCTTGTTAATGTAAAACTGTGGGAAATATAATTCCATCCCGAAAAAACTTATCTCTATGAAAGAGGATTCCATCTGATAAGGACCTAATATCATTCCATTTTCTTGGAATTCATGCAATAACTTAACAGTCTGTATCTTCCTAATGTCCTTTTTTGTAAAAGACACATCTGAATGAAAAATGCTTGTATTGCAGGTTGAAAGCAGAAAAGAAGTTGTAGATGAAGTGAGAGACAGCAAGAAGAGGAAAAGGTATTTTTACTTTTTAACAAACTATCAGTGACTTCGATTGGTTTATCGTCTAATTTATCACAGTTAACTAATGAAGCATCTGAACTCTAAACCTTGGTAAATGAGAGGATAAATCACAAGAAGGCCTTGATTATTTTCATTCTGACATGCTCATTGACATACCTTAATAAATATTATGCTGGACTTTATTTTCCTGTGGAGAAATGTAATATAGACGTCATGTGGCAATTTGACATCATAATTGATGTCATAATGTTCTCTTACGGGTCTGCGCATATGGACCTTGTATGTAAAATAGGTAAAACTAGAGTTGTCACAGGAGTGACGAATTATACTCCCACAATATGACATTGTCACAGAATTAAGCGGTTTTTAGGCCGAACTTGCTTGACCTTTGACCTACTGACCACAAAATCATTAGAGGTCATCTGCTATTTATGATCAACCTCCCTATAAAGTTTCATGATCCTCCGCCCAAGCGTTCTCAAGTTATTGTCCATAACAGGTTTAAATGACCTTTGACCTTTTGAACTCAAAGTCAATATGGGTCATCTGCTTGACATGACCAACCTCCAGATTAAGTTTCTTGATACTAGTCCCAAGCATTCTCAAGTTATTGTCCGAAAGCTGTTTAAATGTTCCGGGTCACTGTGACCTTGACCTGTGACCTACTGACCTCAAACTCAATAGGTGTCATCTGCTAGTCATAACCAACCTCCCTATCAGTTTTCATGATCCTAGGCCCAAGCATTCTCAAGTTATCTTCCAGAAACTGTTTAACTGTTCCAAGTCACTGTGACCTTGACATTTGATCTACTGACCTCAAAGTACAACTTGACCTGTATTTCATGATGTTACACATGTGTACCAAAATTTATGATCCTAGGCCCAAGCATTCTCAAGTTATCATCCGGAAACCATTTAACTGTTCCGAGTCACTGTGACCTTGACCTTTGACCTACAGACCTCAAAGTCAAACCTGACCTGCATTTCAGTTTATGATCCTAGGCTCAAGCGGTCTAAAGATATCATCCGGAAACCATTTAACTGTTCTGAGTCAATGTGACCTTGACCTTTGACCTACAGACCTCAAAGTGGAACTTGACCTGCATTTCATGATGTTACACCTGTGTACCAAAATTTTTGATCCTAGGCCCAAACGTTCTCAAGTTATCATCCGGAAACCACTTAACTGTTCCGAGTCCCTGTGACCTTGACCTTTGACCTACAGACCTCAAAGTAGAACTTTACCTGTATTTTTTTGATGTTACACCTGTATACCAAAAATATTTAAATTGGTCAAGCCTTTCTTGAGTTATCATCCGGAAACCATGCAAAACCAACAGGCCAGCCGACCGCCAAGCTCACTCCTATATACCACCCCCAAACTTTGTTTTGTGGGGGTATAATGATGAGAATTTAAGGCTGTATCAATAAAGAATACACTGAATATGAACTTAACTACATTGTAGCTAGGACATCTTTTAGGGCCTTATTGTTGAAATCTGTTTGAGAGAAATAAACTTAGTGTTGCATTTGAAAGTTGGCTATGTCATTAAGATATGATTATCTTTTGTAGTGTTTACTTAAAGGTGGATAATCAGATTTTGGCCATGTAACGGATTTGTTCGAAACTTTAGCATCTGATCATTTACACTCATTTATGTTCACTTAACACTTAATACAAATTAGATTTTCACTGGAGGTATTTTTAAAATTTCATTTTCCTATCCTGGTTGCCCAACCAAGATAGAGTTATTTTATCATAAGTATAAATTTGATAAACATACTTTGCTGGAGGAAATGTATAAATATTAGACATATTGTAATATATTTGTAAAATATTTGCATTAAAAATTATGTATTTAGATGGAATTCATTAGAAACGCAAGTTTGAAAAATTATTATTACCTCCCTTTGCCTATCTTGGTTGCGCAACCAAGATAGATTGGAAATAAATGAATTCAGAAGCTACACACAGCTTTTAAACTTGCATTTTGATTCAGATTGTTCAATAGTTGATATGTCTATCAAATGCAAATGTAAAACTAGACATTGTATCGAAATAAAAAGAAATACCCAGCTTTTTATATACTTTCATATTAAAGGGGAGTAATTACAAAATTTTATAAAAATAATAAAATATACATTTCAAATAGGAATCTAACTCTTTGTAATCGGTCTTTTTGTTCCTTAAATAATTCTCTACCAGAATATACAAAAAGTAAAAAATGTCATTAAATGTTGTTTAAATGTGATTGACCACCTTTAAGTTGTTTCTTGTTTTATTTCATTAGATCATTGACTGAGTTAGAAGAGGCTCAGTTAAACTTCTATGAAGAAAACACTGCACTCTGCAGAAGTCAGAGGAAGGTTGCAGAGCAGCAAGTGAAAACCCTTGCTGTGCAAGAGGAGTTTTTTAAGTTAGCAACCAAGACACTGGCAGAAAAGAATGACTTGTCCGGCATCCTGGATCTTTTTACAGAACAGTAAGTTTACTGTACTTTAAATGTCACAATTCATTAATATTTATAAGGTTAACAATAAGCATTATTATACCTCTCTTTTGTCTACAATGATAAAATCCAATTACCCAATACAGAGATATTTTGACTACCAAAAACATTATTTTCAACCTTTTTGTCATGTGACCAAGTGAAAGTAACTGTCAGGTCATGTGACCACACTTACATTTTGAATGTTGTATAAATTATTTTACCAGAAACATAGAATTGTTTAGGCTTTACAATGTTAGATTTGAAATAAATGATACTAAGAAGTTGATATTCAAATTGAAAAAGACTACAACATGCAATTTTCAAATTTATTATCATTTTTCAAAAGAATTTTCACCCATTGATATTGAAGGAAATCCCGATTTAAAACAATTTTTGTCTTAATCTATGAAAATTTTGTATTGAGCAGAAATGGATATCGACAAATTTCAACATGTTGATAGCAAAATATGATATCAACAAAGGAAAGCGTGTGATCAGTGACAAAATTACATTATAGCTAGCCTGATATCAAATCTTTATAAACAGATCTTTACCTTGTATTCATAGTTTTATGCAACAACAGTAATTTCAAATTATTTCATTTCCTTTAATTTGATTTAAAACACACAGTTTTATATCTATCAAGTCACATTCACACACTATTTAATTCCGTTCTTTAGATTTGCATGAAATGTGCAATTAAGTCGCAAGCATTTATGCCGTATTTAAAAAAAGTACAAAAAAGATAGATTTTCAACACTATGTTCTTATTTTCTTGTTTACTTCAGATAACAGAGGACAGCATATAAAGGAGGATGAAATTTCATGTACACAGTTTAAAACTCAGATATTATAAAGTAAATCTTGTAGCACTTATTTACTTTGTTGTTTCTTAATGGTTTCAGCACATTTCTGTCTACCAGTGAAGGCAGAGGAATATAGCTGTGGCTTTGTCTGGACTGCCAACTTTTCATCCACCCAAAACTATATCAATTACATGATGTGGAGTAATTATATAAAACATGGTAGAATTTGAAATTTAAACTCAGCATAGGGAAACGCTTGTCAAATTGTATTAGTACGACAAGAGGTATAGTCCTTTGTTCATGTAAATATCATTGTGGTTTAAACCGTTTTCTGTCCTTCCAAGAAAGAATAGGAGGATTTCAATTAAACTTGGTAGAAATGTAAGTTGCTGCAGGGCAATGCTTCCCTGCACTTTCTTTCAGATTTGCTAAGGAAGTTTTATAACCCTTTTAATTGTACATAAGCATATAATTAAATAAACCCTTCCCATACTAAAATTCTTTAATGTGCTTGTCCAGCTTTCAATTTTGACAGAGTTATTAACAGTGAAAATGAATGCTTACCTAAATAAACTGACTCAACAGTGCAGATTATGTTCAGAATACACGGATGTGCAGTCTTATCTTGATCTGCACTGGCTGCAAAGTCAGAATCAATTATGTCCAGCATGATGAAGGTAAATACATTTGTAGTCAGTTTAATAAGTGTCTGGATTCATAACATTTTTGAATTACAATGAAACATATTGGAAATAAAAACTGCTATATGACGAACCTTTATCATGGTATCTGCTAACAAGAGCGCCGCCAAGCGGGGCAATATACGCCCGAAGGCTTACATCATAGGATGGGAGCAAAATTTTAAGAACTTGACTGTTGTAGCCCCAAAGGACTGGAACAACAAAAGGAAAACTTCAAAAAACAAATCTAAGTCCACAAAAAAAATATTCAATGTCTACAAAAAAATCCTTATCAGGTACAAGTATGTAAAAATACACCTTAAAATTAGAGGTACCATCCATGTTGTACCACAGAAAAGTGGTCTCGGTTTTTCCCTACGGCCAATAATAAAAAAGTTTCAAAATAAGCTATTTATAGTAACATAAAAGGGAAGTAATTCAAAAAAAAAAATTATTGTAAGTACAAAAATGAGATCTGCCAAATAAAAACAAGAGCACTGCAATGCAGAGCAATATACACAAAGCAAAGTCATATATGACCTTTGACCCTTAAGTGTGACCTTGACCTTGAAGCAAGTCATCCGGAGCATGCGCTCTGTACATTGTTACAATGTGGTGAACATTTCTGCCAAGTTTCTTTGAAATCCTTCCAGCAGTTCAAGAGTTACAGAGCGGACACGAAACAAACTGATATGACTTTTGACCCCTAAGTGTGACCTTGACCTTGAAGCAAGTCATCCCGAACATGCGCTCTGCATGTCGTCTTGGTGTGGTGAACATTTGTGTCAAGTTTCTTTGAAATCCTTCAAGGGGTTCAAGAGTTACAGAGCGGACACGAAACAAACTGATATGACTTTTGACACCTAAGTGTGACCTTGACCTTGAAGCAAGTCATCTGGAACATGCGCTCTGCACGTCGTCTTGGTGTGGAGAACATTTGTGTCAAGTTTCTTTGAAATCCTTCAAGGGGTTCAAGAGTTACAGAGCGGACACGAAACAAACTGATATGACCTTTGACTCCTAAGTGTGACCTTGACCTTGAAGCGAGACATCCAAAACATGCGCTCTGCACATCGTCTCAATGTGGTGAACATTTGTGTAAAGTTTCCTTAAAATCCTTCAAGGGGTTCAAGAGTTACAGAGCGGACACAAAATTGCTAACGGACAGACACAAAATTGCTAACGGACAGACGGACAGACGGACACCAGCGTCATAACATAATACGTCCCTTCGGGCGTATAAAAAAGGACTGATACAAAAATTTAACCAAGATGCAACGCTGATGCTGACATTGTGTAGAGTAGGATAGCTCTACTTATTCTTCGAGTAGCCGAGCTAAGTTTACTATTATCATTGATAGAAAAACTGCCACAGTTCAAATAACTGAATACACTTCAACTTTAATAATTAAAAACAAAACATTGTGCATGTGTTTTTTATCCTATTATTTTGTCCATTTCAACATATAAACAATACAATTCAATATGTTTATTTTGGCATCAAATATTGTTTAGTTAATACCACATATGAAATATTGGTGTGCAAACAAAAAGAACTATATTCAGATGTAAATAGATGGTAACAGATGTACCATGAAATTCAGAAAGTGAAAAATAGTTACAATTTATAAATACAGTATTATCAGATGTTGGCAGGATCTCAATGAAACCAAAAAAGGACGTGGTTACAAAATTTTTCAAAATTATCAATCAATTTTGTTGACGTTTACAAGTTACATACTTATAAAGAAACTTAACTTATTTTCAGTTGTCGTAGGCACTAAGAATTTTACTAGTAAAAATAATTACAATTTACATAGTAATTGTTGTTGTAATGGTACAGATGAGATTGAGAAAGTGGCCCAGTTATCAAACTACATAAGTTATTTTCAGTTGTTTACAGAGATTAACAGAGGTACTAATAAAAAAAATCTTGTAAAAATAAGATGAGATATATTATTTCTTAAGCAATGTATAGTTTATAAAGTTGTATTCAGTTGTTAACAGATGTTAGACATAAAAACGTTTCAAAAATATAGATAGGATCCAGCAAGGAATAAACATGCCATTGGATGGATTCTAAGTCAAGCTAAAATGATCAAATGCTCCATAATTCCTGCCATGCAACAACAGTCTGTGACTCTGACCTAAACACATGAGCAAAATCCATCTTCTACCCAAAACGCTCAATGATGTGTTGCCGATAAGCAACAGCATTTAGATCTGCAGTATTTGCAAGCACCTCCTCCTGTCTGTCAACAATGACTTGGTTGATATCTGGCAATGGTATGTTTCTTTCCAAACAGAAGTTATGCAGTCTTGTACATGCAGTTACAATTTGGCAACACTTTCCAGGAGTTTTGTATAGAACTCCTCCAGTTCTGTGCAAACATCTGAAGGACAAAAACTTATCTTACATACTTACAAAGATATTAGTGGACTTTATATACCTAATTTGCATACAAAATATCAATTCCTGATCGAAAGTAAATTTTGTAAGTTTTATGATTTACATCTGGTGTAAGATAATTGAAAATCTTGAAATTTTACTACCAAGTTAAACAAGTAATTCAATGCATTTCTGCATAGTTACAAAGAAGCAATAAAGTAGCATTTTCTATACAACCATAAAGAGGTAAACCAGACCTAAGTTGCACGGAAATTCCTCTACAGGTTTTAGGACTGGCCTTTAAAACAAGTATCTTAAACATAATACGCCACTTGAGACATATAAAAAGGAATCGAGATCTTTATAATGGTGATACCAGTTGTGTGCACGTTTGGTTAAAATCAAATCATAAATGAAGGTGCTATTGTGCAGACAAGGTCGAAATAGCTAATTTTGGCCCTTTCAGGAGTCATAACTCTGGCACTCATAATGGGATCTGGCCAGTTCAAGAAAGAAACCAAGATCTTATGGTGATACAAATTGTGTGCAAGTTTGGTTAAAATAAAACCATAAATGAAACCACTATCGTGCAGACACGAAATTGTGGATGGATGACAGAAGAAGGGCGATCATAAAAGCTCACCCTGTCACTATGTGACAGGTGAGCTAAAAATGGAGCCCATACATTTAAATCGTGACATTGACCTAAACCTAGCTATATATAGTGATTAAGGTGTTCTTGTTATAACCTTTTCTGATCCAATCATGTTTGATGATAAATGAAAATGGAATAAAAACTGTACTGTTTTTAGTTTACTATAAATTAGAGACATTTTTGTCTAGAAAAAGATGCGGACAGACTGTCATCTGCTAAGCAGTAAACTTATCTTTGCTGAATTCAGATATAATATTAAGTAAAAATAAAAAGTAAAAACCTGAATCTAGATTTTAACATTCCAAATGCTCGTTCAACCACCATCCGGCCACTTGAATGAGCTTGGTTGAATCGTACTTCCTTCTCAGTGGTAGGAGTTGTTACTGGCGTAATGAGGTACTTTTTGAGTGGATAACCAGAATCACCTAAGAGGTGACCAAGTTCGTGTCTTTCGAAATGGTCCTGTTGAAGAAATAAAAATTGAAGCATGTTATTTTAATTCCCTTTTACATAACACTTTGAAATGCATGTAAGAATGCACACAAACAAATTCAAATACATAGGTATGAGCTCCAGCAATTTACAACAGCATTATTATTATTATATAAGTTCAAGTCAAAAGTTGGATATACTTCCTAATGTAAAGGTAAAACTGATACTAAACTGCTATCATGATTCAATGCTAGTGTTCAATTCTAATATATTTCAATGAAATCCCAACAAAAGTTTCTGGAGATGATAATTGGACAAACAGCATTGGAGAAAATATGCCTGCTTTTGAAAGGCATTATAATTTCAAGTTAATAAACTTAATACCTATATACAGAAATTGTTATATCACCTGTTGTTCCATACTGTTTCATTTTAAACATAGTATCCTTGCAAGACAATGACAGAATAGTATTTTAAACAAGATGGCCCTAGGTCGCTCACCTAAGAAACACACCATAACAGTGTTAACATGTTTGACCTAGTGATTTCATGGAAACAGGAGCTTGTAGAACATGAAATGTCCCCTTGATGCATTCAGTACTTGCTCAAGGAACAGAAATTATTTGGTAAATTTACACAAAAGTTCTACTATTCTGGGTAAATGTGACCTTTACCTTCGACCTACTGCCATCTAAATCAATAGGAGTCATTTGCTGGTCATGATGAACCTCCCTATTAAGTTTTGTGATATATAGCCCAGCATTCTCAAGTTATCGTCCTGAAACGGTTTAACTGTTCTAAATTACTTTGACCTTTGACTGACTGACCTCAAAATCAATAGGTCATCTGCTGGTCATGACCAACCTCCCTTTCAACTTTCATGATCCTAGGCCCAAGCGTTCTTGATTATCATCCGGAAACCAATTGGTCTACATACCGACTGACCAAATGACCGACATCTGCAAAACTATGTACCCCTTCTTCTTCGAATGGAAGCATTGGTGTATATTGGAAAAATCTTTAAAAATCTTCGTGTCCAGATCTGTAATGTAAAGCAAGGGACCCCTTGGGCGTGGCATATATTAACACCAGGGTCATGATTTGTACACTCTTGGTAGATAACCACTAGATCATGCCACACTTAATTTCAAAGCTCTGAGCCTTATGCTTTAAGATAAGATATTTTTGGGCTTTTCCCTATACAAGTCTATATTAACCATGTGCCCCCGGGGCGGGGCCAGTTTTAACCCCAAGGGATAATTTGACCAATCTTGATAAAGGACTAGTACACGATGGTACAAACAAATATCAAAGCCCTAGGCCATGTTGTTACAAGAAAATTCTGAAGTTTTCCCTATAAAAGTCTCTATAAGTCATATGACCCCAAGGATGGGGTCATATTTGACGCTAGGGTAATAACTGTAACAGTCTTGACAAGGCGGATCCATATTTGACCATACGTTGATCACGTGAACCATCTCGGTAGAGAACTACTAGATGATGCTACAAACAAAATATCAAAACCCTAGAACCTGTGGTTTTTGACAAGAAGTGTCTTAAATTTTTTCCCTTTTGTTGCCATGACAATCAGAGTTCTGTTGGAATTCAATATTTTGAACCATTTTTAAAAAAAAGACTATCAACAGAACGTACTTTTGAAGATTCATCAAAATTGGCTCGGTGGTTAAGGAAGAGATGTCGTTTAAAAGAAAGTGTAGAAGGACGACGGACGAAAGGAATGACGGACGGACGCCGGACCGTGAGCAATCACAATAGCTTATTCCAAGCACTTTGTGCTCCGTTTAGCTAACAAACGGACGGACGAACGCTACAATTACTGTATGTCGCCCCCAGGAGTGACGAGATAAAGATAGGTTAGAGAAATATGCATGAATGTGTAATTAGTATATACAATTTACGTCGTACTATTCATATCTTATCATCGGTGAAAGAGCGTTAGTGGTTACAAGGGAAACAGCTAGCCATTTTTCCGAAGGTTTGTGGACTTCAATACATTATTGTAATATTTTATCAAGAAAACTTGTACATGTAGTTTTATTTTTAAGCTGTTTAACCATAATTTACTTCTTGTTATCTCTTGTAATAATCAGGACTTTAAACTAGAAGTTGAGGGGAGAGTGGAACGGAGGGGGTGAGGGGGGTGCGCAAAACATGTTGGCCGCCGTAAGCCATAATTAGGGTATGATAACATTGTTATCGTTTGAATAAGTTTACTATATTACTAGTAAAGATATATTTTCACTTTATGAATGCGATGGATAAACTTTTTCAGATTGTGAAGGGTCTGATTTTCTAAAACTGAGGTTCTTGCGTCTAAAGTAAAATAAACAAAGACGTGTACAGGCATTTTCATAAAGCTTTTAAGTAGAAATAAAAAACTGAGAGAGAGAGAGAGTCTCATTTTGAAATCTTCCCCCATTTATCATTTTATTGTATTTGTTATACAGATGTAGTTCATATAACTGTTAAATGGACTGTGTTCATAATCCAATGGAAGTAGAGGACATCGAAGGAATGTGCACTGTTTAAAAATAACTCAACCTTGTGCTGTAGAAATATAGCTATGCCAATTTAATTGATATCTCGCCAAATAATAGAAGATATTTAAAAGGCAGTGTAGAGAGCATGAAACATAACTCCATCGCCTATTTTGTACATTTATTGATAACCTTTGTCATTTACCTTGTTTGGAACATACCTTAACAGTTTTGAAAGAGAACGCTTTGACAATAGGGAATATAGAGATTAAATCAATAAACAGACTTTTCTACCCTTATGTTCCTTTGCTATCTATCTTTAATTAACTATAAAAACATTAAAGAGAATTAATCTAAAGTTCACGACCTTGATTAAGAAATATTCGTTTGGGTCATTATTACATACTTTTTTTCTCTTTTTGTTTAGTTTTGTATTGGGTTTTTTTGTTTTGTTGTTGTTGTTTTGTTTTTGTTTTACTTCTTCACGAAATAGTCGATTTGGCAAGGAGTTATTCATGTCACACATAGCTCTTGATTAAATGTAGATGTCTATATCGTAACAACACGTAACCTCAACCATCTGTTCAGTTTCAAATACGTTTATATCTTAGGAAGTTGTAGTTTGGCAATATGTGGAGGTGTAAATGGACCCGCAGCTTTTTGTTGCTTTATCAAAGGCAAGAATGTTGTCACCGACAGGACAATGTAAATCATTTACAAATGAAGCAGATGGATATGCCAGAGGCGAGGGTTGTGGCATCGTGATTCTGAAGAAACTGAAAGAGGTAATCAAGTTTACCTGTAACAATTTTCAAAACATCTTTATTATACGCCTTAGACATTCCTACTACGATTCCATGTTGTACAGAAATTAAACAGATATATACATATTGTTATCATTGTAAGATTAATTAAAAAGATCAGCGGTCCATAATTCATGCTCTTGTCCGGTTCTTAGTTTAACAGAGGTTTACTGGGCTGAAGTCAAAACTCGCATTTATGATGACATGTAATAATGCACGTTTTGAAAGGTTTCCCGGTCAATAGTCAAACCTTCCGGCTTTGGAAGTTCGTTTTACTTTGAAACGAACTCACACACAGAGGAAGTATATATTTTACATGATAATAATTTTCTGTGGAAAATAAATCTATTGACTTAGACATAATCTAGTGCAAATACATTTTCATTAAAACTACTACAAACTTCCACGCTTTTCTTAACTATACATACTTTTTGCATCGTATTTACGGCTATACAATGTTTTTTTCTTTGATTTTTAGTTACATTTATGAAATTAGAAAAATAAAGAATAATCATTTTTTTCTTTCTAATTGCGGGAGATGTCGTAAATTCTGTATTTACGATATATTCAAAGTCGGGGATACTCTGATAAAATACTCAAAGCTGGAATTAGGAGACATGTGTCACTCATGTAAAATTATAAATAGTCTTGCATTTACTACATTTTTCGTTACATAGTAAATGTTTATTTATGTATTATACACAGAAACACTACAATTTTACTTCCATCTACATAATATTACGCTTTCGTACGCGATGACCAATTTGTCAATTTATATTTCTTCAGATACAGGCACACCAATTGGGGATCCAACCGAAGCCAATTCTCCCGGAAAAAACTTTGGCAGAGTTGCAAGAGCTTCAGATGTCGTATACATAGGATCTGTGAAAACTAATATCGGACATCTAGAAGCTGCTGCTGGTGTCGCAGGTTTAATCAAAGTCCCTCTTATGATGAAATATGAAACAATTGTTCCGTCACTATGGTATACAAAGTGAAGGAAAACCCGAAGCTAAATCTTTCAGAGCACGGCTTTCTAGTGCCAACAAAATGCGTGAAATGGGGCTGTGCTGGAAATGTTCGAAGAATAGCCTGCCTGAACAGTTTTGGCTTTGGTGGAACAAATGCACATGCGATTGTTGAAGTGTATACCCAAAGTAAGCAGGTATGCAAACAAACAGTTCCACCGGGATCTCTCCCGTAATTGGTGACTCTATGTGCATCCGCCTGTCAGGTGGGTCTTGTGGCTTTATGGAGACACTATGGAATAAAAAATATGTAGTTGTTGGGCAGTCGGTGAGAGAGGTAGCAGCAGCATATGTCGCCGTATCATTGATCTTCAGGCTGCCGTAAAAGTAATCTATAACAGGTCAAAATGTCTGGCAAAAATGACTCATGGTCAAATGGCAATTGTTCGAAATGTTGATACAGATGTGATCCAGAAGTTGTGTGATGAAAGCAAAGGGTCGCTTCATATTTCGGTTTTCCTTAGCCCTTTATCATGCACGGTATCAGGGATGGGAAGTGCTATACAGACATTAAAAGGGAGTCTGCAACAAATGGACGAGGTAAATCCAGATATAAAAGATTTAAATGTGCAGTGCGCCTACCATAGCCCTTACGTTGACGAGGCGTCAAACAACTTGGACGTGAAGTCAAGGGAATATCAGTAAAACAAAGCAATATACCAATTGTTTCCACAGTTTCCGGAAAACTGGAAGCGGACGGATGGCTTGAATCAGCGGACTATTTGGAGAAGAATGTAAGACACCCATTCATGTTTGGAGATGCAATCAAGTCTTCGGTCTCAGATAAGAGGTTTTCCATTTTCCTTGAGATAGGGCCTAGTCCAGTACTACGAGCACATATCAGCAGCATTCTTACAGACAATGAGAATTACGCAGTATTCCCATCAATGACAAAGCGATATGAAATATATTCACTGATGTCCACACTATGTGATATTTACGGGACGGGTTTGGATCTTAATTGGAGCGCTGTTTATCAATGTCAGACCCATATCACAGAAATACCTTTGTATCAGTTGCGTAAATATAAACAACTGTATCAAAGTCCGACTATATTGATGCGAAATCAAGGAGTAGGAGCTGCAAATACTGACCATTTGTATATAACACAACAACCACAGAAGGAAGGAAGCATAATTTTGTTTCAAAGCAGAGGTAGATTTAAAAACTACACCGTTTGTGTTTCAGCATGTCGTGACAGGTTTCATTCTATTGCCAGGTGCATTTTATGCCGATATTGGCTTTGAAATATGTCGTGTCCTTGGATTTCAGCGAGATTTGACATCTGTTTCATTCGAATTTTTGCGACCTGTTATCAGAAAGACGAAACACTGTTCCATGTAAAACACAATCAAATCACAATGTGCAAAGGTTGGGTGCAATCTGGTACACAAAATACGCACCGACAGAGAGCAGACATTTAAAACTTTCAATAGTATACACGGGTAGTAGGATTAACAGTAGGATTGAAGTGTACGAAATACTGGATTCAATGGCCCATTTCTACGTCTGCTTGACAGTTGTATCACCAATGGGGACGAAAGTTTGACATCAGCGATAGTTCCCGAAGAGGTATTAGCTGACATTGACAAAATCATTATTCATCCTTGTATCTTGGATGCTATGATGCAAACAACTATTCTCACAACATCAGAAGATTATCTTGGTGCGAAGTGAAAATTTGTCATTTCTGCCTGTAACTCTTGGACATTTAAACGTCCTACGACAGCCTGAAAAGATGTTTATATATACGAAACGGGTTAATTCGACGCTTCTTTAAACTGTTCTAATGGTTCATTACAACATACTCTTTATGACCTCTGACGGCACTGTGGTAAAAAACTATACCACTTGTGGAAAGAGGAATTCCGCAGCAGCTCCTTGTGAATTTAGCTACCAAAAAACTAGGCATCCATTTGAATTGGAACTACCAAATGAAGCAGTCGAGCCTTCAACAGTAGTTCTCACCAGTAAGCGACTAACCGAGATAGAGCAGTTTGTTACTGAAAATGAAAGTAATATCTTATTCTACAATGAAGATAAAACAACAAATAAAAAGTACACAGATCTTGCATTTTCCGCTGCATCAAAAAAATGGGATGGTCTACAAAATGTGGATGCCGTAATGCTTCTTGTAGGAACCGGAGCTGAACATGATATACATGACGATAATGTTGAGCGGCTGCAAGATATTGTGAAGGATAACTTATGCTGTTTACAGAGATTGTAAATAGCATGACAAGACACAGCTTAAAAGCTAATCTTTACGTTATTACACAGAACACACAAGGAACATTCCCAATAAAAACTGGTTCAATACACATTGTTGGTGGGGAGTTGTGGGGATTTGTTCGATCTGTATACACCGAGTTCATACATGGCGATATCACATTAGTGGACCTGCAATCAACCAATGTCGAAAGTCGAGACCCTTTGCGCAATTTCATCAAATATACATGTGGTCACACTGAACTAACTAAACTAGAAATCGTCATCTATCAAAATGAATTGTATGGAGCGCAGTTCACAAAAATACCTAAAAAAGAGATAATTCCGTCTTTAAGAGATGGGAAGCGAAGCACAGATATAGCAAAAATGACATACAAAGTGTTCGCGTCGATATCAAAAACCCGCTGCTCAGCAATGTTGTCACCACTAGCCGAACAACTCGAGACCTTCAATGAAAATTCCAAGGATTTTCTGAAAATTCGTGTCAAGTCTGCCAGTGTGCATCCGATATCTGTTTCCGAGAACGACTGGAGGCAATAAACCAGAACAGGACATATGGCAGGAACCATTAGACGATGGTCATCAAATATTTGGTCTAGAGTATTTAGGTTACCAAATGCACAAAATCTTAAGAGGAAGGCTTATATGTAAAAGTATCAAAATTGAGTCAGAATTTGAAGACGCTGACAATCAGTGGGAAATTGTTGTTTTATACCCAGCAGAAATACTGACAGAAATGTCTGTACCAAGAGATTGCAAAGTGTGCTTAAAAGATATACCATTTTACCAGCCTGGATTACTTCTTTATGCAACATTATCATGGCAAATTGTAGATATTGTGCAGAAAAATGCTAGCGTTGTGATATATTGTAAAGACAAATCAGAACTGCCGGTGATGATTTTACAAAGCATGCTGAAGAAAAGAAATAAACAGCTATATTTTGGATTTGTCTAAAGATCTCAAAGACACACGGAAGTGTGCGGATGTCCTTATAACACTGGAATACTTGGACTCGGGTTTCTTCTTACTTGGAAGATGCAAGACCATTATTTCCTTTGAAGACAGCATTTCTGAAAACAAGTAAGTAAAGTCTTGCCGAAAGTTGTTTCCTGGCTACAAAAACACTACCGACACCAGCTAATGACATCGAGAGATACTGGAGAAATTCTTAAATCATCCGAATGTAATATACTGGATGAGCAATGTAGAATACCATGTCCAACAGTAGACTATTGAATGCTCATGGGGCTTGTTTACAAGTATGAAATCCTCTCGGTAATCTCTTTGTGAAAAATGGCGCTTACATCGTAACAGGAGGTTTAACAGGGTTAGGATGGGAACTGATCTTGCTTATATCACATATGGGAGCAGGTTGTGTTGTCTCTATGTCAATGAGAAAAGTAACAGATGACCATGGTAAAATTAACACAGATAGAGGAAAAGTCTGGATGCATATGTTTAAGCGTGAGGGCTGACGTAACTGATCTTGTTTCTGTTCAAAAAGCAATGGAAGTGATACGAGATAAAATGCCGAAAAATATGTCAATAAAGGGCATTTTTCATGGAGCTGGTGTTGTACAGTCCAAACTTCTGGTTGATTTAGACGAAGATAACGTTGAGTTAATACTCAAGTCGAAAGTGCTAGGAACGTTAAATTTGCATGTAGCAACCAAGTCAATGAACTTAGATTATTTTGTTGTTTCATCTTCCATTAACAGTCTTGTTGGTTCGCCCGGACAGTGTAGTTATGGAGCGGCAAATTCTTTCCTAGATGCGTTCGTAGAATGGAGGAGGAGAAACGGTTTGTCAGACCAGTCAATAATCTGAGGAGCTCTCTCCGTTCGCATGGCGTCAAGACCGGAATTCACGGACAATGTTTCCAAAAGAGGATTTAATTTGTTGTCTGTCCTTGAAATTCTAGCTGCTTTCAACAGGCTATGATGCAAAATTCTACTTGCACAGTGTTTACTAATTTCAACTGGGATATGTTTGCTAAGGACTTTACAAACCCTAAACTTGCAAGAATAAGATTGCAGATGTCAGTCCTTATCAACCAGATGGTGTCATTTGTCATGAAACTTGATAATGATGGGATCGACAATATGACATTTGATGTAGAGACTTTAAAGTTAGCGGGTGAAGCTACACAGATACTAGCAATAACACAAATTATCGAGAAAGTGACAAGCAGAGTTATAGGAGGGGAAGTCTCGCAAGTAACGACTGCATCTACACTAGCTGAGTTGTCCTTTGATTCTATGTCAACTGTGACATTTA
The DNA here is from genome assembly GCF_021730395.1 of Mercenaria mercenaria. Classification (NCBI taxonomy): domain Eukaryota; kingdom Metazoa; phylum Mollusca; class Bivalvia; order Venerida; family Veneridae; genus Mercenaria; species Mercenaria mercenaria. The sequence goes on along the minus strand of NC_069365.1, from coordinate 36,476,037 downwards.
TCAATATCCTACATGATGAAACAGGATACCGAATAGATGCAGCCTTTGTGATGGATACAGAACACACTTTAGATGATATAGTAAATCTACTTCATCGCGATTTTATTTTAAGTGACATGAGCAAAGATGTCGACACAAATAAGTTTAGAGCACAAAATACTATTGAAAATGGAGAGAGTGATGTACTTACCCCAGTGGAAAATTGAAAAGTCAGATAAAGTCGAAATGGCGAAGCGAATTTTGCAGAGCATTTATCCAGTAGTAATCATCTCAAGTTATATATTATTTTGCATACTACTTCTCTGCGACGGACGATATTTGGGGAGAGGCACAATTCATTAGAAATGAAACGCTTGAACATAACTTATGTCCTTCGAATAATTATATATTTTGATTGATGTGTATGACAAAGCTTACAAGGTTTCTGCATTAGTTATTTAGCTCAGTAGATCTTAAAATTGCCAAATGATTATTGTAGACTTAATATGTAACGTATATATTCTTTGGTGTATATCTAAGTGTCTTGTATTTTAGCTTTGATATAGTTTGATTTTTATGCATGTATATATCCACAACAAATTTATGCACTAATCTTACATAAACAGTACTAGATTCGAGATTTTCGTTTACCACAGGTTTGAAAGAATATAGCCTGTGTTATATGTTTCTTGTCTTTCAAAGGCGTAAGATATGAAATATTACAGCAATGTTTTGTTTTTAAACGCAATCACTGTCACTTTTGTATTGTTTTGTTCCGGTTTAGACTTGAATTCCACTCTTTAAAGAGTAAAACGACTTGTAACATTTAGATTTAGATGAGCTTTGATTTGATGTTATTTTCCGATAAATTCAAATGCTTCTGTAATGAATATAAGTTGAATGAATACATATACTTAACTGTACTAAGTTATAACGAGTTTTATTCAAAATCTTATATCATCCTGGCGCTTATATAGAAATTACATATACGATTGTCATGCAGGACACATCAAGTAAATGGTCTGTCTTTTGTCAGTACCATGATATACAGCACAACAATTGTCATATTAATCTTCATTGTGCAAACTGGATCACAGCGAGGTTCAGTAAAGGCAATAAGAATATCGCTACAAACATTTAATTTAATGTTTTCATTATTTACGCAATATCTAAATTTGGGAAATTTTATTTATTCTAGATCTGCTGGTTTTAACGTGACGCCGACACAATAACAGGTCACATGACGACTTTCCAGCTTTTATATGTTGGGGGAAGACCCCAGGTGGCCCTCCATGCATTATTTTATTACGAGCGGGCACCTTGGTAGAACTATCGACCTTCCGTAAGCCAGCTGGATGGCTTCCTCACATGAAGAATTCAACGATCCGAGTAAGGCACGAACCAACATCGATGAGGGGCAAGTGCATTGAAGTCAGCGGCCTTAACCACTCGACCACGGAGGCCCCACAATTTAGGAAAAAAGATATGTTGCCTCTAAACAGAGGTAAATTTACACTATTTGTGGTTAAAATAATGATTTACAGTAAAAGGATTTCCGTGATGGTCTTTATCCAGAGGTCATTTTTAGCACAGGTTTGACTGTGTAATTGTAGTACTAATTTTTTAAATGCGTTCAATAATATACTAATAAGCGATCATAACAAAAGCATTGCAGCATTGAAAATTCAAGTTCTTAATTGTAATTCATTATATGCATACTTCAATTCAAATAAATCAAACATCTTATTTTGACCTTGATGTGAAAAGGAAGGACGACAACATGAGCTTTCTAATGCCTAAGGGTTAAAAGACTTTTTTTTCCCAAACGTAATAAAAAACCCAAAGCTAATTATTTTTACATGTTGTGTTTAAAAATTATAAACCCTTGTCTACTCCCCAAAAGTGTTTTCAAATTAAAATCAAAAAAAAATATGAGAAAAAAATGTATATTGTATTACTTTAAAATAAACCGTTAATCAAATAAAGACTTCGTTTTATTTGGGGATTACTCTGTATTTGGGCCTTATTTTTCACTGATTTATACTTAACTGCGGTCATATTTAAATTAATTTTTTTTTATTTTAATTTTTTTGGGAAAAAATATTCTTTCTCTATACATTCAATTTGCATATCTTTTTCGACTAAAATGTCAAATTTAAAACATAAAAATCATTGTTTTTTTGGGTAGATATAGTGTAAACCACAACGACAGTAGCTGTAAAACCCCTTCCCACGCGAAACACTTTTGGGGAAAAAATGCGCGCTTTAAGTAACGTGCAGAAACCACTGTATTAATTGGTTTTAATGAATAATTATACAATGTGGCAAAGTAGACTATTTGGTATTAATCGTTACTAAACGCTTAGAGAACTGAGTCGAATTATGTCGCTGGGCCAAATTTATTTTTTTGATTGTTGATTTACTTAATACGTGTTAATAAATTTTTTTAAAACTGTTATTTATTTTTTATTTTGTAAAAGTTTTAAATTTTTCCCCCACCTTTTTTGCAACGATTGTAGAACTAGCACTTCAATATCTGAAATTTTTTTATTTTAAATTGATGATATCGTACTATAAGCGATTAAAAATGCTGATAATATATTTAAAAAGGGTACTAACACATGTTTTTTTTGAAACCCCATTTTTTTAATTTTTTGCAAAAAATTTTTAATCCACGGGGCTCAGCCCTTTCTTGATGAGTATCCCAAAATGCTGTTGCCCTCGCCCTTTTGAAATCTGTAAAAAACCCAAAATGGGAGGATCAACGAAAACCAAAGGAAAAATAAAAAAAACCGTGGTTTAAAAATTTCCCCTTAAAGGAAATTAAAAAAGCCTGCAACACCCTTCCCCGCCTCTATAAATATAATTGAAGCATTTTTTTTATTTACGGGACTCTTCAAAAAAAAATACAAAGTAAAAAAACAGAAAACATAAAATTTATATTTTAAAAACCATAGGTCCAGGAAACCCCATTCCCAAATAATCCGTTTCTATTAAAAGAAATGCCATTTTTAATGTCCTATACCCGACATACAGTTCAAATTGAAAATCAAAGCTTTCTAATCTCTGAAAAGGACGAAAAACCTTGGGGAAAGAAGGTTTTTTTAAATTTTAAAAAACCCTATCCTCGAACCGGGGGCACTTTTTGGTCCCTTAAAATTTTTATTTTAAAATTGCTAAAATGCACATTTATTTGCTTTTAAAGAAAAATATTTTGGTGGCTATCAATTCCCCCTCACAAAATGGGAGGTCGAGTTAAAAAATTAAATAACAAACCCCATGACTTTTGGGTTGGGGGTTTGAAAAGAGAAGTTTTTTTTAGTGTTTACCAATTCCGGGAGTTGAAAATTAAAGGGCCAAATAAACTTTAAAGTTTAACTTCCTGACAGGGAAAATGGTCATTTTAAAAAGGGGCGTTTTTTCCCAAATGAGGGGGAAATTAAACGTTACTTGTGTATAGACTTTTTTAAACTTATTGCTCAAATATTTTTCCCTTATAAATCACAACGGATATTGCTTTAAAAAAAAAACCCACATTTCGGCCATTAGGGATGAAAGTAACACAAATTCTGACCGCGGGCTGGGTTTTTACATAAGCAAACCAGGGTTTCCTAGTGCCTTTAAAAAATCGGTTGGGGCTATTTTTTTAAAAAAGAGGAAATCTGTCGGGTTACGGGGATACGGGATAAAACGTTCGGAAAAGGGGTAAATTTTTGTTTTGGGGAACAGGCAGCCCTTTAGTATTTTTAATCTGCTAATTATAAACAATTGAAAACCTATTTTCATTAAAAATGAAAAAAATATCAGAAATTTACCAAACGGGTAAAAAAACTTTTCGCCGGGCAAAATTTTTCCGACATTAGGATTTTTTTGAAATTGGGGCCTTTTTTGGAAAGGGGGCCCCCCTTTAAAAAAACAAACAAAAGACATTGATGAAACCACAAAAAGTGGTAAAACATGTCATTAAAACCACTAAAAAAGTAAAAAAACCCAAAAGCCCCCGTTTTGAAAAAATACAACTTTCTTGAAATCAATTTTGGGGTTCTGAAAATTGAAGTGCCTGCAACACTGTCCGAAGTTAAGATGCCACGGGGCCCTCAAAAAAAAACAAAATTTTTTTATAATCTTGTTACCCGGGTCGAAAACCTTTTTTCGCCCGTGTAATTTAAATAAAAATAATCCGGAAAGTAATCCCTCGGAAGTAGCGGGAAAATTAAAACTAAAAAATTTGGGCAGACTGGGTTTGATTGATCTGTTCAGGGAGCAGTGGGGGAAAAAATGAAACCCCTGCCCACGGCCCCCTAAAAACCGTTTGGGCAGAAATTCAATCTTAAAATTACTTTAGTTGAAATCAATTCCCGAAGGACTAGAAAAAACAACCCTGAGTGAAGTCGGGGGGGGATTTTAAAAACGGCCCCCCACACATCAAACAGTTATATTAGGCCCAAGAAGAAATATGTATCCGAGATAACTTAAAAAATGCCCGCAACTCTTTATCCCTTTTCACCCTTTTTAATGTCTTCCTTTTAATTTGTTTTCGCATTTTTTAAACAGCGTAATAAAAAATTTTTAAAACCACCTTGAAATTATTTTTTTTATTTTCGGAGCAAAAAAAACAAAAAATCGTATAATATATGTCCTATTTCTTTTTCAGGCTGTAATATTTTAAAATACCTTGAAAGAAATACTTAGCTTCCAAGAACCATTGAAAAGAAAGCTACAGTAGAGAGGGAAAAAGTGTTTAGGGAAAGCCCTTTAAAAACAAGGGGTTATTTGTAAAATTAAAAAAAAATTTACGAATCCCACAAGAAAAATTTCAACAAAGAAAAAATTATTTCAAAAAGAAAATTTACGTCAAAAAACAGTTTTTAATTTTTAACAATTAATTTAACCATATCGGTGTAGAATTTTTTCTTTAAACCGTAACTGTTCTAATTCACTTAAATATGTTGAAAAAATATGTTTTTTATGCCCTTAAAGGTTACTTCAAAAAAAAGTATTTTTTTGCTTTTCACAATATAAATAAAAATTTTTTTTGAACTTAGTTTTAAATGTGTTTATTGACAATTACCCTTTGAACAGTTTGATTTTATAAGAACTAACTTTTTTCTGAAAATGAAAAATAATTCATAGTCTTCTAGTTTTGGGGGAAGACGGCTTGCTATCATCAGTTGTACTTTAAACAGGATAAACGAAAAAAAGCCCTCGAACCCCCAAAGTTTAATTGTTGGATAACTACTGTGGTAGCAAATTTCCCCTTGGTTGTTTTTGGGTTTTGCCCCCATTTTTTTTTTATCCCTTTTCGCCCCAGTTTGTTTCCCCCGCTGAAAAAAAAAAAATAGGTGTCCTTCCCCCTTTTTAAAATTTTTTCACCAAGCTCAAAATTAAGTTCAAAAATTCAAGTTTAAAGAAAACAAACCCCCCTTTTAAAAAAAAATGCCGTTTTCATACCTCCTTAAAACTGGGTTTGCTTCTGTAAACCTTAATTTTAAAATCAATATTTTCAAATTTTGATAAATGGGTTTTGGAATGTTTTAATTTTTATTCACTGGGGAGGGAAATTTTTTTTCACATTTTTCAACAAAAAGTTTTTAACAAACATACCCCATTTTTTTCAGTTATAGTATTCCTTTTTTTCCCTTTTCACCCCCGTAGCCAACATGACAAGGCGTGTCTACGCGTTCAGACGATTCCCTTTCTGTCATCATATACTCCGCTCTTTTAAAGTGAAAACCTATTTATAAAAATTTAAAAAAACGTTGAAAATTCATGAAAACCAGTTTTCTTTTTAACCCGTTCCCACAAAATTTTTCTTAGGGCCCGGAAAAATGGTATCGAAAAAGAAAATTTTTTATCCCCCTCCCATAATGGCATTTTAAAAAAAACAAAGCAACATATCAATAGCTTATAAATAAAACCCATTTATTTTTATGAAAATATAAATTTAATTTCCTTAAATTTAAGGGATTTAGATTGATCTAAAATTTTTATACTGATTTTAAAACGGGTGTTAGAATTAACTTTTGGGAAATCACTCCCTTTTTTTTTCCAGATCTAGAAATGTTGGGGAAAACGTTTTATTCTTGGAAATTTTGATTTTAAAAGATCGAAAACCAATGTTTTGTAAAATTTTTTTAAATTTCGGTTATAAAAAAAAACGCAGAAATGGGAAAACATACCTAAACCCTTTTTTTTTTCAAATTTTAAGGCTATTTTCATTGCAAAAAAAAAACAAATATAGCTTTTTTTGAAGTTTCGTGTTACATTAAAATTGCAAAGAAAGGGGGTAAACATTTTACTTTTGAATTTCGATAAAAGTTGCAAAACTGCAATGATGTTTTTTTGCTTTTGGGAAATTCCCGGGATTTTCACATCAAAGGCCCCAAAAAGGGCCAACAAATGCTACTGCTTCTTGGGGAGAGCTTTTTCATTGGCCCTTTTGGGAAATCAAAAAATCCTGTCAAATTTTTCCCCCCCGGTTTTGACTTTCCCGGGATCGCTTTTATTCCTGGTCCCAGATAAAAGGGATACTAAGTTCCCTTTTTACGACTTTTATGTGTCATTTATTCAAAACTTTTTTTTAAATCGAAAGATTATTTCACGGTTTAATTTTTTAATGAAAAACTTTTCCCTCAATGATATCAACTCAAAGTGTAAAAAATATTTCTTTTAAGTTACCCCTTATTAAATTTTCCTCACTTTTCTGGGATAACTAAAATTTTAAAACATTTTTATTTTGGTTTTCTTATTATTTATAAAATATTTCCCCTCCAAAACTTTGGCATACCCCCGGTTGGTCCGATTATAAGGGTATAAAGGGCCCCCTGTCAAATGCCGCCATTCTCTTTCACATATTTGAATATAGGGCCATTTAAACCTCCCCCACAAAACCTTTTTAAACCCAAAATATTCACCCAAAAATAAAAATATATACTTACAAAATCAAAAATGAATAATAGAAAAAATAAACACCCTAATTTTTTGGCTTAAATTAAAGGGGTGTTTTCAAAAAGCACATGCACTTTTGTTCAAATGTCGTCAAAAGTCTTCTGCAAGACTTTAGTTTATATTCAAAATGGATAAAATTCTGCAGGTTATACTATTAAGAACAAAACTTGATACATTCACTTAGATTTGTCATAACAATCCCTGCGGGGGCAAAAAGTCAAATTTCGAAAATAAAAAAATTATAAAACCCTGGTTATGTTTTGAAATTACCCAAATTTTTTTATCTTTTCCCCAAAAAAACAGTCGATATTGGGCATCTAGACAAATTTCAGTCAAAAAAATTTTTCTGTGGGTCTGACCCGTAGGAGAAAAAATGAAAAGTAAACGGGGGGTCGTAAAAGTCTTTTATTTTTTGGTATGAAGTAACATTGTTTTTTTTTAGATCCCGGGCTTCACAGGGGCAAAGTTTTATTCCCTAAAAAAAACTACAAAACGACGGGTTTTCCCTTTTATTGTAAATTTCTTTTATTTTACAAAAAATATACTGTTTAAAACCCCCTGTTTTTTCCCGGGGCAGTTCCCTGAATTTTTTCTGACCAAACTACAGCACACCCGTTTTCTTTTTAATGTTGCCCCTCAAAACCCCCCTGTCGCCCGTATGGCCCCAAAACTACCACACTTTACCCTTTCATTTTGGGTTTAAAAAAAAATTTAGATCATTTTTTGGGGCGAAGAAGAGGGCCAAAGGGAATAAAAGGGAGGGTTTCATTTAGTCCCGTTCTGAGAGTACCAAAATATACAAAACCGCAAACCCTGCCCCTAGCGGAGGGGTATTAAATTTTGCCCTTTATAAAATGAAAGGAAAACATTACCCCTCTTTCACAAAATGAAAAAAACATTTTTTGAAAAAATTTTTTACTAATTCATGCGGAAATTTACGAATTTGCACTTTAAAAACCATTTCTGTAATTTGGCATATCTTTTGATTAAGATTGTCCCCAAAAACTAGAAAAAGGGAAAAATATAAAACCGAAAAATGTGAAACATACTTTACAAACCCTGTTTTACCAAAATTTTTCCTACTAAAAGGGAAAAAAGCCGAAGTAAGGGACAGCTTAACGGGTCTTAAAGAAATAATCTTTGAAAAGTTTTAAAAAAAGCACAAACCCCGGCTTGAAAGCAAATTCTTCAAATGAATGTGGTTGCTTGATCATTCAAAATTCCCTCTTGCTGCAGCACACATTTCCTATTTTCCCAAATTCAGTGCCCTAACCTTCCCGCCTTCCTCAAAAACTTTTAGGGGAAAGGGTTTTTTCAACTTCAATACTACAAAAACTTGAGTATTAGGAAAACCCTGTTAGGTTCAAACGTAATCAACATTTTTCGATACTTTTCCCTTTGCTGAAGTAAAAAACATTAGTTTAAAATCTATTACACTTTAAGGTATTAACCCCCTTATTATGGGGCAACAAAAGCCCCCCATTATGAAATCACTGTTGCAAACTCGGGTATTCCCCCACTCCTCTCCGGTATTCTCCGACTAGTACCGAACGTTTTATCCTCGTATGAGATACATTTATGTATGAGATAAAGCCGAAGAATGCAAGAATATCACAAAAATACCTAATCGCGCGGAAATTGCTGATCTTCATTATGAGTCCAATACTAAAAAGAAACATTTTTCGAAGAAGAAATGTTGCCAAATATATGTAATTTTGATAATTGGCTAAAACCTTTTTTTTCGAATTTAGAACATTTATTAGTTTACATCAAACAGATAAAAAGTATCTAATAAAGCACAGTTCAATTATACGTAACGAAAACTTATGACACGAGTATGAGTCTACGGTAATTTTTGCATTAGTTAATCCATGTAGAGTTAATTTAAAAGTTGCATAAGAGGATTATCCATACATACATTATGAACCTCTTTTGATTTTCTTTATCTTAAAGAATTTGGTATAAAATTATTTAACACAAAATTTATAGCTGACAAGACACTACAGCGCCGAGACCTACCATATCAGCAAACTGGTTGATACCCATTGTGTATGAATGAAGACCCATGGAGAACTCCTTATTGTGTTGATTGATCAAATCAACATTCTGCTGCCAAATCTGGAATCTAAATAGAAAAGAAACGCGAGTATCAAAATCATGCACACAAGCATAATGTTCTATTTATCTCCCTTTCTTCGCTTTCATACAAACAAATGACTGTATGGTTTATGGAATGTTAATGATACCCATGTTTAACATAGGTTCCCGTATAGAATTGATTCTATAAACCTACCTTTTGTCGAACTCTTCCGATGAATAATATGCTTTGTCGTATTCTTTCATGTAATTTAGGAAACTGTCACTGAAATAAAATAAGAAAGTCATAGTGTCCGTGTGGTACGGAAATCTAATTTTGACATTGTTACAAGTTATGTCTTCTAATTTTGACAGAAATATCTTAAAGGTCCGCTGTAAAGTGCTTAAAGGTTGTAGCTCGTCACACAAATTTAAAAACCTACTTTGAAAATAAATCAAACTAAAATTAAGACAGTTTAAACGGGAACTTGGATATTTCAAGTCAAACTGATTTTTGAAAACATATAAGTAATGTTAAACGATATATATACCTGTCTGTTGACAACGGCTTTGACAGAACATCATGAAGAAGAATTCCGAGCACACAGAGGCAGATAGTCTGAAATAAGGGGGACGATATAAAATAAAAATAGTGGTCACTCCACAGGGTGCTCAACACGACAAAAATGAAAATGTTGTAGGCTCGGTTTGATTGAGCCTGTTCATGGATGGTAGTGGAAATGCATGCTACCGTCCACGCCCTCTAGTCCCGGGTTGAGCAGAACTCAACAATTACACATGTTACGAGTACCAAAAGCAATTTAGAAACATCCATAGATGTGTTCATACGGCGGTGCACAAGGAACCTTCAATGATACCCGTGTGTGCGATTCCATATAATATATAAAACTTCTTTGAAAAATTACTGAATAATTGTATATCTGTAAAAGCGTTGTCTTACACTTATGCTCATCATCGTCTAAAAGAAAATGAAACGTTGATACAGAGGTTAGTATAATGGTAGTTCACTTAACTACAAAACAAAAGTAATTACTAAAAAATCAAATGAGTCTATAAATTCAGTCATTATTAAATTTTCAAGCATAAATAGCATTGATCCAAATTGTACAAATACCATGAATATATATTTTAATAAAATGGAACGATACCCTTAACATGTGAAGTTTTCTCTGAGAATATATAACTTAAAAACACTAATGGGTATTACCTTTCTACCTATTATCGTCATCATTTCCTTCCTGAATAAAATATATAATAGAACAGAATTACTTCGCAAAAATATGAACGAGAGATAAATTGCACATATATTATCAATGCTAACAACATGTGATATTATCAGTATATCTATCTGTTCATATGAGTACTGATATAAATATAGGACATAGACATATGACATGTTAAAACTGATATCAGCATGTCAAATAAGTACTTTGTTTGCTAATAGTGGCATGCAAATATAGACATTTGCAAATAAAGGATAATTTGCCAAGCTATAGTGCAGTTGTATTCTTACTAGAATTCTTATGAGAAAAGTATCTGTCCAGAGTAAAACTCAAACCCATGACCCACTGCTTGCAAGTCAGATGCTCTACCAACTGAACAAACCCGGCTCAGTGTGGGTTTTTCTCATTGGTGTAGTAATGGGGCCGGGCATTTACAAATGGGAACAATGTGTTGTAAAATGTCTACGAGCTAGAGCGATGTCGTATATTTCACATTTCAAATTCAACAATCAGCCAGCGAAATCTGTACAATATTTACACTTCGCTAAACTGTCTATAGTAACGCTTCTTTTTAAAAACAATTTGCTATAGTGGACAGAAATATTGAAGCACCGACTTCTTTATTTAAGAAATCAAACGCTTAAATCAAGCTCGCCCGCTTAGCTCAATAGGGAGAGCGCAGATCTACGGATTTTGGGGTCATGAGTTGGAGCCCTGAGCGAGGCATATATTCTCCGTGACGATTGATAAAAGACATTTTGTCTGAAAGCTCAGATTCATGTGGGAAGTTGGCAGTTACTTGCGGAGAACAGGTTTGAACTGATACAAAATTCACAAACATTAGTTCGATTGATTGATCGTCGTTAAATAACTGAAATACTGTTGAAAAACGGCTATTAACCCAAACCAAACAAACTAACGCTTAAATCAAACGCTTAAATTGTATAGGCTAAAGGCCCGCAGGGAGAGCGCAGATCTAAGAATCGCGGGATCATGAGTTCGATCTCCATGCGGGGCGTATGCTCTCCGTGGCGTTTGGTAAAGGACATTGTGTCTGAAATCATTTGTTGTCCACCTGTGATTGTTAGTTACTTTGGGAAAACAGGTTTGTACTGGTACAGAATCTAGGAACACTGGTAAGGTGAACTGCCCGTCGTTACATATACATTGAAAAACGGCAAATTGTAGTAAATTCTGATGCCATAATTTTGTTCTGTTTCAATTACTTAATCAGTAGTATACAATTATAAATGTATCTTTCTAATATGTATTACATAAGCGTTTATTTGTACATTACATATAACTTTGTTAAATATTCTTCATGTGAGGAAGCCATCCAGCTGGCTTACGGAAGGTCGATGGTTCTACCCAGATGCCCGCTCGTAATGAAATAATGCATGGAGGGGCACCTGGGGTCTTCCTCCGCCATCAAAGCTGGAAAGTCGCCATATGACATAAATTGTGTCGGTGCGATGTTAAACCCAATAAAATAAATATATAGATAAATGATACACTCAGTTACTTGCGAATTTATACACTTTCGGGTGCTCTTCGGTGGTTATAGCAACTCAACGGCATTGCCGTCTTAAATTGGATCGCTTCGGGTGATTTGTATAAGCGATGTATTAGTAAAAATAAAAGAGCGGTAGTCTTTTATGTTACTATAAAGGCCCCTTATTTTCTAAAGTTAAAATAGACTTTTATTTCAAATTTGACCTCTTTGTGTTCGCTTAAATAAATCGCGTTTAATTATATGATGATAAGAACAAACGGTTTGTCATGAAAGCAAAGTTTTCAGTGCATGTTTTTCTTTTTCATATTTGATATTTTTAAACTGTGTATTTTCAATACAAAATGATTAAAATCTGCTTCTTGTTGCCGCACAACTGCTTAATAACGCGATGTCAAAGTTTCCATGAATAAAGTACGCATTAAATTCATGACAGTTTGATGCATTGTATTGTAAATAATTTATTAACATGTTATTAAAAACAGTAAATTCAACATATATTACTGAAAAGCAATTTATATTACATTTTTCACAGAATTACAGTTATAAATTTTGTAATTTTTTTTTTGGAAATTCAAATATGATTCAATGGATTGTTTGAAAGCAATATCATTGATGAAACCATCTTTTCACCTTTTATTTTGTCATTGAAATATATCTTACAGTTTATAATCAAAAACTTTAACTTTAAACTGTCTTTATTGTCATTTGAAGTTTAACTGGAGTGTAAATGCGTGTTATATATGCACGTTGTAAGAATAAGAGTAACGCAGGCGTCTATTAAATTTGAATGGGAGGAAATGAACGATTATCGGCACAATAATCATTTTATTTAGCTTTTCATACGTTTTATACCATAATAGCATTAAATGATGTTGGTTTCCTGTTACAGCATCTGAAGACTCACTCGTGTTCCCAGGCACTAAACAATCAAGACTCTGCTGAAAACAACATGCTTTATCCCTACATACAAAGACTTTTAAACAAAGGCCTATCAGGCGTCAATCAAAATGCACATACATGTTTTCGTAAAACCAACAAAAGGAAATACCGCGATCGCAAGAAAATTTTACCATCATGATAAAAGAGAGAACTCAAGCACGCACATCATAAAAATAAGTATTTTGGTCTGCATGTAACTTTCATATAATCCCTTTAAATACCAACTTGATGCATGTCTCTAATCAAACTCCAGTCCTCTCACATAATTTCAAAGAACATTTTCCATAGAACCAGCTACTTGAACTTAGTACAAAACTAGGGGCCTCCGTGGCCGAGTGGGTAAGGCCGCTGGCTTCATATCACTTGCCACCCATCGATGTTGATTCGAGCCTCACTCGGGGCGTTGAATTCTTCATGTGAGGAAGCCATCCAGCTGGCTTACGGAAGGTCGTTGGTTCTACCCAGGTGCCCGCTCGTGATGAAATAATGCATGGAGGGGCACCTGGGGTCTTACTCCACCATCAAAGCTGGAAAGTCGCCATATGACCAATAATTGTGTCGGTGCGACGTTAATTCCAACAAATAAATAGTACAAAACTATGATAAGATATAAAGAACTACTCAAAAACGTTTGTACAACTTTTATTCTATTAGCATCATCAATAACAACATTATAATGTATATTCCATTTTCAACAAAAACAATCAACAAGCCAGCTTAGTAAATATTTTAAAATGAGCTTGGTTGATGGCAGCCTTCACGTGCTCGAACGTTGGCATGTCGGCCCTCATATTCTTTTTGTCTTGATTACACACAAAGTAGATAGTACCAGCATTGTTTGAGAGATGGTCAATCGCGGTACCATGGTACATCTTCAGATTCACACCTGGAATAGATAGAATCAAAGAAATATCAGGTAATTGTAAAGGTATTCCAACATAAGTTTACATTGAATAGTCTTTTGTTACAGCGAAAAAGTAAGACCTGCGAAAAGATTCGTTTGAAGCATTGAAGATAGCCAAGCAAAGTAAAAGCAGACTCGGTTTGATTTGATCCGTGGTAATTAAACGTGCAACGCCCCTTGCGTCCTCTAGCAATTGCTTAGTCGGAAGTCTATAACAGTACACTGAACGTACCGGTCATCCCCCAGAACAGGAAAATATAACAACATTGAGTTTGATGGATGATACATTTTACAGCCGCCACACGGCACTTAGAGACTGCTGTTTTTATGGCTAATAAAATCTATGAAGCATAAAACGCCGGTTGATCGAGCATTTGCATGAGGGTTAATGAAATGGACAAATGTGCAACACCCCTCACACCCCCTAGCATCTGCTTAAGCAGAATTCTACTACAATAAAACTGAATGTGCTCCATGATTGCAAAAGACCTTAAGTTAAAGCTGTGCTCAAACCTGTTCAATCGCAATCTCTAAACAGAGATAACATGGCTCTTCTAAAAGTCACCAGTTTAATTTGTAACCTAAATTTAGGCAGTAAATTAAAAACAAATCTATGGCAGTCTATATAAACAGATTTTATACATATATTTGTCAGTAAATCTGTAATTTTATTATGCCAGATATTTAAGATCTTTTTCTAAATATTGTACATATAATGCATACCATCTTGATATGGGTTGGGGTCGAAGACAGACACATTAGCATTTCCCCACGACTGGCATTTTCCATCGGGAGTAACCTGAAATCCGTAAAAGTATACATTACTTATAAGTAGGTGTTGAAGCTTTATGCTGTGCACAAAAGTCGCCGATTACAAGTTTATAAAGAATAAAGACTTTCTCTTTACAAACCACTGAATTTGATTTCTAAATGAAGAAGCGTCAGTATAACTATTGTCTAAGGAAGATTGACATAAACAAGGGCCAACTGATATTAATATCTAACAGATTATCTTTCATGATGGGTATAATGAGCACATCAGATACTTTATGTAATACAAAGTAGAAGCGAACATTGCATTCATAACAAAGTAAAGGGAATATCACTCCTTTTCAACAGTTTATACAAACGCACTCATATTCGTGACACGCCTTAGTTAAATAAACGTAAAATCTCAACATTTTGTAATTATTTAGTAATTAGACATGTTACTTGTATATACGGACCGGCTAACGTTGTGCCATATCATTGAAATACTCTAAAGTATTATGTCTGTATAAAGAAGGAAATGCGATATTAGGTATAACTGCTCGCGATTCAAGCATCGCATGAATACTTTACACTTACCTGTTATTTTATCAAAAAATTAATCAACAATTACGTTGTAGGAGCAATTAATTTTGAAGAAAACTAGATTGATAAAAACCTTTTCCCTGAAAATATTTCTTTTAAATTTTCCTAGTTAAAGCGTTGAAGTTGAAAACCAAAGCTTTGTATTACTACGATTCATGGTTGTCAGAATTACTCTAATTACTTTTTACATATAAATGTTTATTTCGTGATAAAATAATCATATTTGTGAATAATGCTTGTAATGTGTTTTTCAGCCAAGTTTAATATGTAACCTGTTTAGAGAGCTTATAAAATATAGTCACCGGCGACTAACTGCGCATACACAAGCTTGCTGTCAGGTTTGTAAGCAAAAATAGAACAAAACTGAAAGGTGAGCTATAGGAAACACATGTGATTCTTTTATCAAGCATTTAAGATTTTAAAGTACGCTTTTTCGGCCAATTTAAATCAAATTTAAAAAAAAAGCAAGTGTAATTTTAGACCGTCATATCTTTTTAAAGTAGAACCCTAGTACTGACTTCGGATTTTATTCTTGTTATGATTTCGAGCAAAAATAATCATGTTACATACTCTCATATTTCATCTTCGTTATTATCGGATATACGGTCACATACAAACAAATGTTTTAATTAATCATGACAGTATTTAATACTTACAGCGTATATTGCGCCAACGTCAGTGCAGCCCGTTGGAGGGATCACGATGTTCCTACACACTTGAAGATAGAATGTCACATTGACTTGTGTGTCAGCCACTAAAGAGTCTAAGCTGAACCCATTAACACTCCATATCTGTTGACTAAATTTATAGTAACCTGCCCTGTGTAAAAAGATTTGTTCAAAATATTTTAGCATAGTGCCGGAAAATTAAAAAAAAAAAGACTATGTACAACACAAAGAAACGACATTCACACTGTTCCCGGGCCAATGTGAATGTCATTTTGTTTAGACGACATTCAAATATCCAATGCCATATGCCGCATTCTAAACGGCATTCACATTAGTTTGACATTTACTTCCTTTTCCATTTGCACGTGAGTTTGCGACTGCTATACATGCATAAAATCCAGAAAAAAAACTGAATCCAATCTTGTAATAAACAACAATATTTCTCAAAAAATGTCAAAAATGAATGGTAAATGTTGCAGTTTATTCAATGAAAATAATCTAGCATTCGCATATTCCGAATATATAAAGAGTCACACATGTATCGCTCCACGTATGAAAAAAAGGTATAAGAGGGGCATTTAGCAAGTTAATTTTAATTCTATTTAACAAACAGGATTTAATACAGTCGTTTATTAAAAATCTTTGTACTGCAATATCGTTATTGTGTGAAAATATTCAAAAATGTCAGTTTATTAGAAATCTTTGTATTTGTACTGGAATACCTTTATTCAGTGTAGAATTGTTCTTGAACGTCCGTTTAATAGAAATCTTTGCATTGAAGTATATTTAAAAGTGTAAAATATTGTTATATAATAAAACGTGACATACTTACGGGCTGATTAAAGAAGAAAAATCATATGTTTTCCCTGCTTTTGTATCGGTAAACGTGCATGACTTTACATCAGCATATACTTTGTATGTCAACACAGACAGTATAATAAGAGAACAAAACTTTAGCATTTTTGCACAGTTTAAACGTTGTATATGACGAGACTATATAAGTGTGAGTGTCAGGTGTTTAAAGATATGAACAACAATCTCATGTGATAAATTTGATAATACAATGGTTAAAGATAATAACCTGTTTGACCTAATATCTTCTAAATCAAGGGGGTCGGACTTGCACCTGCGGAGGTTCAAGAGGGGAAACAATGATCATTTCGGTGAAACACCAATGACTTCTTTGGAGTAGGTCCCTTTTCATAGATTGTAATTATTCCATAAAAATATCTCACGCATTCGAATCCAGCGTTCTTTATAAAAAAAAAAACATTTTTCACAACATGAAACTCAGAAGGTGCAACTATACGTCCGACCACTCTTGGGCGTTTTCCATTCTAACTATTAACAGTTGTAAGTTACATAGTTATACTCATTAAGCTTTAGTTTTCTATGTTATACCCCAGTCACACATACGGCGCGGATAGCTGCGTCTAACTACGGACAGAAACGTAGTAATCCGTATCGATCCGTACCTGAGCCGTACCTCAGAGTAGTCATTCGTATTAATCCGTACCAAAACGTGGTCAAAACGTATTCAAAACTTATTCCAAACTTGCCAGTTTCTCCAACTTTTGAACATGCACAAAAGTTTGAGCGAACCGTAGCCACTTGAGCGTGACTTAAGTCCAACATGGCTGGAACTTATTCATCCGTAGTTAAACGTACTTAAACGTAGTTATCCGTGCTGTTACGTACCTCGCGGTAGCTGAACGTAGCTATCCGAGGCTGCTCATACTTAAGCGTAGTTCAACGTAGTTTACCGCAGACCCGTCCGTGCGCTGGGCAAGTTCCAAGGCGCAGTAAAACGTAATTCAACGTAGTACCTCGTACCTATCCGTACTTATTCGCGTCCTGTATTGTTTTGTTTGTTTCCTTTTTCTCACCATTTTTCCCGTACTAAGACGTACTGCTCCGTAGTTATACACCCACAGACTAATCCTATCCGCACCGTACCTCAACGCACGGACATATCCGTATGTGTGACTGTAGCTTTATTCAGTTGTGTATGGTTGTGTGTTTTATTTTGTTACATGAGTGTCTGTGCTTTTATGGTTTACGTTGTAGTGTGACTGGTATTAAGGAACGTAACATTCCCTTTGTTTTTTCCTCCTTGTTCTTCTTTCCCCTTCAAACCCCCCCCCCCCCCCCCCCCCCCCACCTCCTTCAACATCACACCACCACCACACACACACCATTTTACCACTTCCTCCCCCTCTATCTAAATTTCACATAAATTAATATATACTTGATAGATGTTTGTGGGACTACTTTGCTAATGCGTGACTCTGAGGCTGTGTTTCAGGTTTTGTTTGTTCTAGGTTTGGCACAGTTTTTAACCGGTTTTTTTTTGTTGTTGTTTTTTTTTTCTAATTATTTTAGGCAACCAGTGTACCCAACCAAGTACCTGTTGGAACTTCTCCACATGATTAGAGGTGGAAGAGGCGAAAATTTCATACCCTCTGTCAAATCGTCACGGAGTACATACGCCTCGCCAAGGGATAAAACACATGGCCTGTCGATTCATATGTCTGCAATATCAGGTAATGTCATCTGGTAATGGAGGAACACGTATGTACTCGTACAACATGTACAATGTATTGTTTCAACACCCCTGAATTGTGTAGGTGTAGTCACCTCTAGGATCGAAAAACGCTGTTCATACCCGAAACCAGTTGCTTTCCTATTAAAGTTGATTCAATTACCTTCCTTTCATTTAATTTCATGATTTTGTGAAAAAAAAAAGTAAGAATTTAATTTTGTGGATTGACACAACCAGGAATCCTCCGCTAATATTAATGCTCTCAGGGCGATATCATTAGAAAATGAGTTGAGTGAGAAGTATGTAGTTTGTACTTAAAATATTAGCGGCTATCGTTATAGTAAACTTTGTTTAAACACCCCATTAACATATATTTATCAGGTGGGTCTTAACCTTTAGTCTACTGGCGGCAAGTGATTTTGCCTTTGCGGCCATTGCAAGCCTTGCATGATGATCATAGTTTGCACTGTTCGCTATTCAGTCAGTAAAATTTCAATGAACACCCCATTAAAAAATAAGTGGTGCTGTCCAAACTGAATGACTGACCTGTCCATTTTAGAAATTTAATAGGTATAGCCATCATAATTATTATCAGGTCTGTGGCGAATGCCACATTGGACCTGACAGTATGTGTAAACTATAACATCATATTTTGTGTTGTTGTCATGTATTTTTTACTCCGCCAGTGCAGTATCTCAAAGTGAAAATTAGATGCAAAGTAATTGTGCTATACTAATGAAATGCTAATTACCTCCTTGGGAAGTAATTTTAACGAAAAACTGAAGGTACATATATATTCTGTAGCGTTGATATGTACATATGTAGACCATAGCGATAACCCAAGGCGTTCGAAAATATTTCAGACGATAACAATCACCTGTAAATTTGTATTTGACTTCCATCGTATGTTCTCTATGAGGATTTGATAAAAGAGATTGTGTCTGAAATTATATGTCCTTCACCTCTGATTCATGAGGGGAAGTTGGCAGTTACTTGCAGAGAACAGGTCTGTATTTGTACAGAATCTAGGAATACTGGTAAGGTTAATTGCCAGTCATTATACCTAAAATACTGTTGAAAAACGGCTTAAACCAACAAAAACAAAACAAAAATCACACAGGAGTGTGCAAATATAAAGACCATCGTCCAATTTTGCCAAATACAGGACTTCTACCCACGATCTCATCGCCAGGAATCAAGGTAACCTTACATATATGCTTTCGCTCTTTAATCTTAAGATTTTTTTTATATATTTTCTGGTCCTTTAGAATTTTGAAGTCCATTCAGTTAACTGTACAAAAATTGCATACTTCTTAAACCGACGCTAGCAGGGAGGGGAGGAAGGGATGTGAGATACGTTACATATTTAAGTGTCCCTTACTGACACACTCATTAAAATTCAAGCGGATTTATGTCATTTTAGGCTAATAAAGCCAATATACTTATAAATTCACAAATATATTGTAGTTTGCCTAATCTTTGATTCATATCGCAACCACTCGATTCATATTCCTTATTTCTGGAAATCTTAGACCCTACTGCTTCATTAATTTATTTAATTCCTTTAAGCAAATCGAAACGGTTAACAAAATTTTGAATTTTGAACACTTTTCTTGGATCAGATTATAAGAAGGACCGACAAATATAAATATCCTTGCATACTTGTGCATATCTCATTAAATCTGTGTGTTTCGAAAGAGAAACACATTTATATCGATTTAAGCGTTAGATATGTCACAGAAGCTCTGAATCCGAAACTTTTATTCATTGTTAATCTTATTTGGTCGTGCTACTGTTTGTTTCAAAATTTATTTCTGTAGAATGCAAAACATAAACGTCATGTCAGTTTATATCTGGTTGAGAATGGTATTACGAAATCGGCCTATTATAATCTGTTTTCTAGCATAAAATGCTCAAGATTATGCAGATGTCACAACGCAAAAAAAAAAACATGAGTTATTCCTACATAAACATTTACAATGTACTTTAGAGCCGAATAGACCCTTTGAGGTGAAGTTTTCAGCATTATTAAAGTCGTGGTAATTAACTTATACCGTATTACTACCAAAGGTTTCATTTAATAGATTCTGTTCAATAATTAAAGATTAATGTTTTCTGAGCCAGTTAAAATGCCAATTAACTTTGCATGGCCTAAATTATCAAACTTAACCAAATAATTATTTAAAAATGAAAATGCACATGTTTAGATTATTATATCTCTTATATATACAATTCATTAGATTCTATTACTTCTTTTTATTTTCACATAATACAGAACGGTATATATTTAAACGCACTTTGTACTCTACATTGACAGATTTGAATCAGTTTCTTTTTTTCTACACTTTAATAAATTTTGTTTGTTATTGGCAATTTGTACAAATAAACCAAAGTAAATAATGCAATTCAATAAAATAAACTGCATTGAAAAATCTGTTTGGGTTAATTTGTGAAGCAAATAGGTACTAAGGTATATATTTCAACGATACGTAGGAATGAACGTATTGTTCGAAACAATTAAGAATCTAAATATTTCACAAAAATCTTTGGGTTACCATTCAACGATGAACACTAACAATGTGGGACGTTTTTATCTTATCGACGAAAGAAAGGGATACACTTAAGTGGTTTGGATTGAGAAATTGCGAAAATGACAATAATTTATCAAAGTTTAAAATAATTTTGAAACAATTATCTCTTGGTTGGATATTCTTCTCCGTAGATAGTTAAATAAAAACTAATGTAGAAAATGACAGTTTGAAACAAATTATAGTATATAATTGTCGAAATTAAATTTTAAAATCGCTGTGTTTTTGTTTTATATCGCTCTTTTGTTATCATTTAAATTGTTTTATGACGAACAAAGGAAAGTTATTTGTGTTAATTAAAGAAAATTTTACATTAATTTTGATGTTATAAAAAATAATTTAAACTATTTGAAAATATATCTATACTCGGATCATTTGAAATATAAACTTTTGATTAATAAGATAAATTCAACCTCTTCAATATGAGACTTTATAAGAAATTGAAGTTTCCGTTCGAAGTAACTAAGGGGAGAGCAGAAGACTTGTACCGACTCCGTTTTATGCGGAAAAGCGAACTTGAACCTTCTGTGAGACATAATTTAAGACACAATGTTGGCCAAATGGGACGCCAATTAGATCTGTGGTTTAAAGAGCAATTATTTACGATAGGATCTTTAAATAAAGAACAAGAAAAAATAAATCAGTCACGAAAAAGACTTAAAACTGAAATCCGACGATCGAAGAAACGTGAATATGCGAGACAGCAAGAAGAAATACGGATAAAATTGAAAAACATTAAGATGAAAATGTTGATGATGAAAGTGATACAAAAGTTTAAGGAGAATGTGTCAATAGCAAGGTCTTACAGGAGCGGAGAGTCTCGTCTTAAAGGAAACGTAGATGTGCTTCGAGTGTCTGGTAATAAACAACTGATTCACGGTTCTAGCGAAAAACAGAAAACATCTCATGATATTGAAACAGTTGAAAGGGATAATCAAGACTATGTTACTGACGAAGAACATAGAAAATCCAATAATGATGGAGATGATAGAGTAACGTTATCAAACGGAGAAAAGCATCAAAGAAAGGAAGCTGTTGGAAAAAGTAAAGACACCTTGAGCAGAACGCATTTACATTCTAAGGAAGTCGCTGAAACAAATGATTTTTGTGATATACCTGCAGGCTCCTATGACTATGACAGTAACGACAATGATGTAGACGATGACGACGTACTTGGTCAAAGATATCCATCCTCACGTGGATCAAGAATGGAGACGATCCCTGAAGAGGCAGAAGAAGTTGAAGTAGAAATGGAGGATTTAAGAAGTAAGGTTTATTTTTATTCTAAAAAGAGATTAACGGATTTGAATTCTCCTAGAAGTGGACTTTGATAATGATCTGTTTTCAAAATCCATTGACAAGACGCGACTATAAGTTTGAATGCTGATCTTATTCTATGATATTTTGTAATGACACCTATAAAACTTTACCGTCTTCCGTCATGTTAATGTCTAACCATAACACAATATTTCACTTATGGATGAGAAAATTTGTCAGTACAAACCAATGGCATAGTGGCAAAAATAACATATTCTCTAAACATTTCAATTATTTCCAGTTTTCTCTCTAACGAAAATATAACATTCTGCTTTTTTTTTTCGTTCCCAATCTAAATTAAAATCAAGAAAGGTTCAAGAGAGACTGGCACGTTTATCTGTCACTTTTGCGAAAGGCATCTTCCGCTGACACTTTTTCAAACAAGTTTTCTTGTAGATATCGGTCGTAATTGAATCTAACAAAAAAGCGTGGGTAGTAATTTAAAGATAATCTAAATAAACCTTTTTAATGTACCTTTATCATTAGTTGAAACTATAAAAGCGAGACAGAACAAAAATACTTTACGCAGTAAATGTTTTTATGTTTTTGCACTTAATGTTTATCAGTAAACAGCTACTATTTCATTTTAGGTAAAATGGTCGCCTTTTGTACTTTTAACATAACTGACGCATAAACAAAATGTGTTTATCATATAAGATATCATTATACTTTATAATTCTTCACTCGAGTATCATAACAATGTGGTCAAAGTAAAGTGACACAAAACTCCACAAAACCTTCTTTTATGACACTAAAACTGATTTTTCCAGCGTACACAATAGTGACACAATATCCGAATTATTTCATATATGATTAAGCTAAAGTTTGTTACAAAGTGTGCAGTATTATGTATACAGCGCCTCTAGCCTACACTGACGAGATATGAAAACGCAACAAACGTATGGCTGAATATATTTTTACTACAAAAACCATCACCTTGAAATGTTCAACACATATACATCTCGATACTCTATAGCCATTGAGTTCAAATTTAATCAGCATAACAGACCGTAAAATTAACACAGTGGGTATAGAGTTTCGAGATATGTATGTGTTGAAAATTTTTTTCAAGGTGATGCTTTTTTGTAAAGAATATATACAGGTATATGTTTGTTGCGTTTTCATATCTCGTCAGTGTACATGTACAACACAAGTAACGGACATACAGCCAGCAGGGAAGATACCTTATATAAATCACCAGTCGATATTTTGTGCTATTTGCCAGTCTATGGTTCAACACATGCTTTACTGGTCTTAAGTCAAAACTTGAGAAAAAAAACTTTGCATTCATTTCTAATCTAATGTCATGTAATTAAACACTTACTGAATGGCTTGCTGGTCAGAAGTCAAAACTACTAGCCCAGTCCTTCAAACCTCAGGGATATAGTCTTGACTATTGACTGAAAAGCCGTTCAGTAAGTGTAAATTATATAATGTTGATTCATTTATATTAAAGTTAAAGGTAGATGATCAATAATATACTAAATTGATACATTTTAATCTGTCAGTTAATTCAAGTACATTCACATATATACAACTAAATAGAAAATCGCATTAGTTAAATTGAAAGCATCAATATCTGAAATATGGAAACGTAAAACTATTCACTCGTTTCTAACTTAAGAAATCGCATTTTAACAATGTTTCTTACTTAGGTAGAAACAAAAAAAAAAAGATAAAGATAAAAAAGTTTTTTCTAACCAAGAAATCGTATTTTAACAATGTTGCTTGCCTGGTTAGAAAGAAAAACAGCTATCCGTTCTAATTTAAGAAATCGTATTTTTGACCGATAAACGTTATTGCTGTATAGCTGGGAAAAGGTCGTCGCTTCTAGAAGGTCGTCGCTTCTAGTTTGTAATATAGAAGACATTATCTTCATGCATGTTTAGAAACAAAAGTTTAGAAAAAAAATATTTCGTATTCTTTATGTAGAAA
Source organism: Mercenaria mercenaria (assembly GCF_021730395.1). NCBI lineage: Eukaryota > Metazoa > Mollusca > Bivalvia > Venerida > Veneridae > Mercenaria > Mercenaria mercenaria. Next base: position 36,452,031 of record NC_069365.1, on the reverse strand, counting down.
ACACATACCTGCACGAATGCTTGCAGACAAAAGAAAGTTCAAAAGAAATAATCATTACCTCGCTGATCTTAACATAAAAAGACGTTTGCATGCGTTAGATCTTTTTATGACTTAAAATATTAAAATGTTGTAATATTGCTTGTCAAAGTCAACGATTATGCATTTTACAATCAAACCTGTGGCGTTACTTCTTCAGTTATTGTAAAGATAATGTTAATATTTGCAAATACACAAGACTCTTCCATTTCATAAAGTGCTAATTTCAATTGCGATATTCGATATTCATATTTAACTTTGTTTAGCAATGATCTTATACAAGCCTTTAAAGCAGACTATTTATATAGTAAGAATAATGTTTTCCTTACTTACTGAAAATCAAAGGTAAGCGGAATCAGCTAGGTTCACCTGGCTATGTATTTGAATAAATGTTGACTTTTGTATGAATTAAGATGATCGGGTAAGGTTTAATTTGTGCATTCAAATATGTAACTTCTTTTGATGGATAAATATATAGGAATATGCACTGCATTGCATTTAACAAGAGATAAACAAATCTAAAGGATTTTCATGGATGCATTATCGATGTTTATTAAATCGATTTTAAAGTTTAGTATTTGATACATTTCATGTTAAAGTGGGCACTCAAATTTCAAAATAATGATAAAGTGTTTACAATCAGTCTTAACGTTTTTTGAAACAATGCCACTTGACAGATTATGTGAATCAGAAATGTTTAAGTGTGTCTGATTAAGTCAAATTATCTCTTTATTTTATGCTGAATTTGACACAGTGAAATATGAGATAAATGTCTTTCACAGATTTTCCGAAACTTACAAAGAGACGCTTACATTTGCTAAATCGTAGTCAGTCAAAGCGGAACATATTTGAAGTCAACGATAACGTTCCATTGCTGCCGGAAGTATCTGGTCATCACGTGCAGTCAAACGATATGGGGCGCCATCTACCGGACACTGCTGACAAGGAGACACAAACCTCTGTAAGTATTGTTTGTATTAAAATTTTATTGCATACAATGGATTATCTCGTAAGATTTCTCAGAGTCGATCGCAGTACTAACCTGTCCAGCGGTGTAGAGGCTGAATTCTGGCGTTTTATCCAAGGGTTTTGGGTTGGAATCCCGATTGCAGCGGAATTTTACCAAAAATCAAAATTAGCTATGATGCGATAAAGGCACTTTCGAAAACTTCTAGATATGTTGTATACAAACTGACATTGTGTAACACCTATTTGTTTTATAAGCAAAAATAAATATACATAATTAGTATAGAACATGTACACCATTGTAACCTGCATGTATATTTTTTCTATATTTAGATAAAAATTGTAAATGAAAAGTAGAAACAAAGTAATTTAACGTGTTGGACCCGTGTTGACAGTCGGTTACATATAACTTGATTGCATACGGTCAGTTAAGAGATAATAATTTACATGTGGAAGTACTTTTGTAGCGATGTAGGTTTGTTGTGCAACACAATACTATTTAATTAGAATTTTGTAAATGTATAAGAAAAAATACATTGTATACAAAATTCAGTGTACAATCTTCTAAGTGTGTGAATATGTTTTGTACTCATTGTTTGTCAAAAAGATGATTCATGGATTATACATAGAGCTTAACGTTTATTTATTTAAATAAAATTCGTTAAGTGTTAAAATAATGACAAGAGGTTTTACGCTCGAAGTAAGAAAAGAATCGCATTTTGTATATTTCAACATTGGAGTCACTTTATTTTATGATATTAATAATGCTGTGTATTTTTCTTTTTACAGTAATATATACATAAGTAGGACATGAAACCAAAATAGAAAATAAACACATTCCTACAACTGTTCTTTCATATTATGAATTATGGTTAATTAGTTGTGTGTTTTTTTGTTCCCCAAACTATCTTAAGTAGTGGATATTGGTTTAAAGCAATTTGATTTCTTCACATACACAATAACAATATGTTTCACAAAAGTTTAAATGCAGTACGTCTGGCATTTAAAGTCGGGACGCTTTAAATTCTTCAGTTACCTTTTCGCAGGACAAACCAGAATTTGGCAAAACAAAAAGGAAAAAGCCATCACATCTTCGGAGAGCAGCAGACAATTCCGAACGAAATGGAAAAAAGACAATTGTCGTAAAATTACCACGATCAAAAATTCCGACGCCAAGAGAGAGGAAAAATTCGGCAAAGTCTAACAGTGGTCACTGCGGTTCCGACGACTCCGACGAAGACTATAACGACGAAACGACGGACACAGATTTTGCTTACGGCTTTGAATCAGATTTAGTAACATCTGAACTAACTGAATCTGATAACGATGATGATGCAGTGAATGAACCGTCAGTTGGCCATAAAATGCCGGACTTTACTTTGACTAAGCATAAAAGAGAGAGCGGTCAAACATCTCAGAGTCTTCCATCAGTGACAAATATTGAAGCCAACTTTCCAAATATAACTACGTTTAGTATTCAGAATTCTTACTCATTAAGGTACAAAGAACGGAGCTTCGTTTTAAATACATTTGAAAGGGAGAGAGCAACCGGAAGTGCCAAGCTTGAACGAAAGTCTCGTGAATTGTACTCTGAAGATAATAATCAAGTACACAGTCCTAGACAAGCTAATAATGGTTTAACTAAAGATATGAAAAAGAAGAGAAGTGAAGAAATAAGAAAACTTTTAATGGCAGATAATTGCACGAATAAACAAGAAAATCCTAATATTGCCATATATGGAAGAAAGCCAGAGGGAGTTCCAGCGCCACATTTTCCTTCTCCGCCAAATTCCCCAGGACCAAATCTTGGTTATCAAGGTTTTAGCCCCAGACGTTCGGCTTCCCTCTCCCATCAGAAACATTTACTATACACACAAACACGAGCAAAGGCTGAACAGCAAGAAAAAATACATAATATTGTAAGCAGTGAACCCGTTCAAAAATATGAACGAACGCGCAGCGGGAAAATTCGTCCATTCGGAACACCCCGGATACCAAATCTTGAAATTGCCTCATTGCGGGAACAATATTACAGAGATAAACTGCTGAAAGCGGAACGAGACAGTATTTTAAAACAGAACATGAAAATGAAGAAGTTTATAGGTACATTTGATAAAGGTAAGTCTAACACGGCATCCATTTCCTATTCAGGCAAACCCGTATATCAAAATCACTTTATGAAGAACAGTGTCGTACTTACCTTTTCTTTTTTCGTTCAGTTTCTCTGTTTAAGTATAAAAATGCCTATTTCGAACTCACTGTTTATAATAAGTATAAACTGGATATGAAATTTATGGTATATTTTTTCCCACATATCAGTATGAAATATATATTACATTAAAGCGAAAAGTTCTTGGAACAACCGTTTCCTAGTAAAAGCTGTTTTTTCTGCCACATTCACCTCTGTCAACGTCTAAAAAGTAAAAACATCAGTCTGCAAACGATGGCAAAATAGAATACTCGACTAGTATATATGACATTTCTTTAGTATTTTCCAACCTAAAATAGATCGAGAAAATCAAATCTAAAATCTGATTGATTTCGAATAATTTGTCTAAATTGTTTTCTGTGCTGAATTCCATCGAACTTTCAGCTAAACAGTTGGATGCATTTTTGTAAATGACGAACAGCAATTATTTGTGTTGTTTCCTACGCTTTATCTTGAACCCTTCCAGTCAAAGAATCGGTGCTTACTTTTTGTTTTCTTTCAAATTTTACTCGACGTCATCCGCCGTTTTATTGACGTCATCGGCCGTTTGAATCATAAAAATTGAGCGTTCTAATATTGTTGTGTAAGGCGGACGTAGCTGCTTCACAGATGTTGACAGAGATTAATGTGACGACAGGAGCGGAAACTTTGTAATTGCTCAAATAATTAGATAATGAACTGTTTAGCACATTTTTTTCTGGCATAATGATGTTATACAGATCTATGTTAGTTGTTTTTGTTTAGTTAATAACTAAATGATATTATAATCATTTAGAAGAATAGAAAGCACCAGTAATGTAATGTCTAAACTAGATCATCGTGAAAGAGGTTTATTTCGGCAACAAAGTTTTACTGCCAGAGCGAACGTATACAAATGGTTGATTAATGTACGTAAAGCTGATTTCAAACACATCTGTACATTTAAAGCTTACAAGTAGCAAATTGATTTACATAAAGTATGTGAAAAAAAGATCAGAACCAAAAGCTAAAACTGATATACCGGTAGGTCCTGTCTTATTTCCGTTTCTTTAAAAACAGAACTAGATCAATGTGTAAATATCTTTGTGTCTGAAAAAAAAAACAGATATGGTATTTGATTTTTACTGTATTTGGTTTCATTGAATTTTGTGCTGAAATGACCCTCATTTACAGAATTTAAGACACTATAAAGACATATACTCTACGGTGGAAGATAACACAAAGCTGGCGTGATTATGGTAACATACTGAGATTTGTCCGCCATTAATCATAAAAGTAAATAATGTCGCTTTGAGCCCAAATATGAAAACCTATCATTTGTACCTACATATTTATATAACTACGGGATCGCATCTACAGGAACGTAGCTGCCGTTACTGACCCCAGGGTCAAAATACAGCCCCAGTCATATGTAAGAAATACGTTTGATTGCTTATTAGGTTTTTATGACGTAAACTCATAATAGCACGTGCGGAAAAAAAAACGCAGTCGAATAAAAGAAGTCGTATCTTGCTGCGTTGTGTCATCTCCCTCATATATTAGAGCTAGATGCATGTCAGAATATTGACCAACAAAAGTTTGGCTCTACCTCTGGTCTTAAACAGCGATTCAGTTGCTTTGAAAAGTTAGAAAGTATAAAGTAGTTTTCTACAGGTCACAATGCATCATACAATAGATTATATTTCATAATCGAACGCTTTTCGTTGGTTCTATGTAATTCAATATCTAAAACATCCAAATATATTGTGTTAAGTGTTTATAAGGTAATACGGAAATATTCGAAGTTTGAATACTGACCGATATTCATTTAATGCTAGCTGACTGTTTCTTATGTATGCACTTACTCAGCTGACACATTTACAAAGTGCTTTAGTAATTTAGGTCATGTAGCAACTTTCAAGTTTTTGGTTGTGGAGTTGACACCAGGTGCCCCTCAAGGCAATGTTTCAGGTTTGGAAGGGCACCTAGGCAGGACCAATGACCTTCCGTAAGCCAGTTAGATGATTTCCACACACGAATAATTTCACAACCAACCTACCTACATCGGTACCGAGCAAGTATTTCGAAGTCCGTGATCTTAACCCTTACCCTACTAAATTTCTGTAATGAACTTGTCCATCTTTCAATTTGGACAGTACCATTGACTATTAAAAGGGGTGCTTACGAAAAAGGTAATGAATGGCGAACAGTGCAGTTCTTAAGGGTTAAAGTTAAGCAATCGTCCTCGGTTGCCCCTTATGATATTTTTACTAATCGCATAAAATCTTTAACCCACAATTGCAATTACGTTAAATAAGGAAAACTACAGTTTACACATTTTTTTTTTTGTATTAAAGTGAAGAATTCCGTAGCGGTCGGTCGAAAACCGTTACTATGATAATTATGTTAATAGGCTAGATCTGCTGCTTTTTCTCTTAAAGAAAGTCGAGCAAAACTTTTGATGGTGTCAGTATATTTACAGATTTAATCAATAGTTTATAATACAACTGTTTTTACTTTAGATTCGTTAATAGAAGAACAGTTTGCCAGATTAGATCGCGGACAAGTATTATATTCTTACAAACTATAATTTTACTATTGTAGATACTTATTTATTTGAGCCGCGTCATGAGAAAACCAACATAGTGCATTTGCGACCAGCCTGCGCATCCGCGCAGTCTGGTCAGGATTCATGTTGTTCGCTTTCAAAGCCTATTGCAATTAGAGAACTGTTAGCGACCAACATGAACCCTGACCAGACTGTGCGGATGCGCAGGCTGGTCTGGACCCATGCTGGTCGTAAAGCCACTATGTTGGTTTTCTCATGGCGTGGCTCAATTGTTGATTGTAACTATTTGTATAGTTATAAGGGTTTCCGGAGGCTTGGAGGAATACTTGTGGGAGGAGAAAGGAAGAGTAGGGTTTTACGGACATTTTAGAATTGTTCTCATCTTGGTGTATGTTTGCTTTTGGGATAATGTTCTTGATATAATTCTTTATCTTACCTTTTCAACTCTGTCTTTAATCAAGAGTGGTTCTGGTATAATATTTTTCTTTTCAGATAAAAAACCTTACTAATTCCGCTTGAAAAGTTACGGACATTTAGAAAATAATTCTCCATCTCTTATTTGGATATTGTGCATAACCCTTATATGAGAATATTCAAGGGATATAACTTGTATTTAAGCTAACTGAGAGTCAAGAAATATCAAATAAAGTTACTAAGCACCGAAGGAAATTCGTAACATTCTTTCACCTTATCCTGTCCTTTTAATTTGTAACATGGTTTGGATACAGAGCAAGTGTTCATGCGCAGTTAACTGGTTTAACATGTGGTGGTTTGCCGACTGTGCCCCACTATTTTCTTTTCTTTTCTTTTTTTCCCCCTTTTTTTATTGTTGACTTTTTGTAATTCTGTCTGTATTTAATGTGTATTTGTCTGTCATTCATACATACATAATAAGTCGCCGAAGGGATTTGATTTAAGGAACTGCCTTCTCGGAGCGTTGTTCTCCCTACTGGATCTTCGTTTTGTTTTTTATAACATTTACTTCCGTAAGCAATATTTTTTGACTAAATCTTCTACAAAATATTACTAATTCTTTGATCATGTTTAACATAGTAACGACATTTATTGAAAATTACTATGCAATAGTCTACATTTACCTGAAAAAAATATGAATTTTAATCTGTAATGAATACCACTAACATTGACTAAATAAGCAGTTGAACACTACAAGTGTGACCATTTTGTAAATGAAAAGTCCTACTTGTGTAAATACTATGATAATTTTCTCTCCTTTTAGTAATTAATTATATTCTTCAAAAGCCGCTTTCAGCCAATGTCAAATGAATTGATAAATGTACTCATTTATGCAAGCTTATTAATTTCATCATCTTTTGAATTAGTAACCAGTGCATTTTTCGGAGGCTTATTGTTGTAAAGATAAAATATCTGTTGTACGGTGTACACTTGAGCCCTACGGCTCAGCCCATTATTGTTCTCGCTCTTCCTTCCTTCGAAGTATTTGGGAATACTTTGTAACGTTGACCCAAGCTAACACTTTATCAAAGTCATGAAATCTTTGTATTCTTCTATAGCAAAGTGAAGATTCAATTTTCTTAAAGCATCTAAATGGTTACTTATTAATATGTAATACACATAATAACAGATCTGAAGAAGTATGGTATGTGACTGTGTTTATCGGCACAGAGGGTACACATCTTTTCTAACGTTGTGGCCGGTTAAAATTTTCTTTTGAGTTTTTTATATGTGTATTACATGTTTTAAGTGGTTGTTAAAATAGTGTTACCATTAGTTAAATATTGATTTAATAATTTGAGTAATTTAGTTACTCCACGATTAACCCTGATCATGCAGGACTCGACTGATTCTACATTTGCGGCCAGTGTAGATCATGATTAGCCTGCACATCATGATCTGCACTGTTTGCCATTCAGTCAGTATCGTTTTGGTATGCACACCTTTAAACAGTTAAAGGTATTGTCCAAACTGAAAGATAGACAAGTTCATTATAGCAGAAATCAAGCAGGGTAACGGTTAATTTAATATCAAAACATAATCAAAACAAAAGCTGAGCTTATTTGACCCAGTGTCATTTATACATTTTCAGGGAGTGATCCTGCAAAACTGCCGACCGTTTCCAGTGGTGCGGCCACTGGAACTGAAACCGGCACCACAAGTGGCTCTACGGACAGACCAAAGAAATCGCTTGGGTAGTATCTTTAGATACAGCTCCTCTATCAAATGATGTTCTTAGCGTATACCATCAACATATAGAAAAACATGCTATACTGTAGACATGAACACGTTAAATGGCTGTTTACTATTCATTCTATATCTAGTATCCGTACAAATTTCCGTCAAAGCACAGAAATCTGACGTCACGTCGACGCTTTTTTGTACGTAATACAGAAAATGTGCTACTATGTAAGAATAACGCATGTTTATTTTCCAGGCGAAGGTACCAACATATCCTAAGGGATGGGATTCTGAAGATGTTATAACACGAAATTAACATGCACTAACGCTATTCTGGCATAAAATGCGTAAAATACTGATACACGAATACATCAGGGTGTTTTAACAGAAGAGAGAACGTTTGTTAGCAGAGAGATTCTCGCACTCGCGTGATGTTAAAGCATCTTTTTATATATCATATGCGCATTCCGTGGCAAAGCGTAATCGTATTACGGCCCCAAAATGGATAATTAATAAGGAAATGCCATCAACATAAAAAACAGCTCAGACATTCCCGTGCATTTCAGGAAAATTTAATGACGTTGAGTATTCATTCCTCAGTGTTTACGCTTTTTATGCTAAAATAGCGTTAGCTCATGTTCATTTCGTGTTATATAACAACTTGATAATCCCTCGGGATACGAAGGTTCCCTCGTCCAACCGGGCTCGAGCACCAATAACTGTATATGTTATTAGGCGCAGACAATAATCCACTAGACGTCTACGCGTTCAAAAGTTATTCCGCGGCTAGTTGTTGTTCTCATATTTTAACCTAGTTTATATAAATGATATACCAGAATCGAAATAATATATATCAGAACATGTATGTAAGATATGAGCTGCGCCATGAGAAAACCAACATAGTGGCTTTGCGACCAGCAAGGATCAAGACCAGCATGCGCATCCGCGCAATTGATCAGGACCCATGCTGTTCGCTTTCAAAGCCTATTGCAATTAGAGAAACCGTTAGCGAACAGCATGGATCCTGACCAGACTGCGCAACTGCGCAGGCTGGTCTGGATCCGTGCTGATCGCAAAGCCAATCTGTTGGTTTTCTCATGGCGCGGCTCAATTATATGTTTTAACGATATATATATCAACAAAAATCGGTTAAACACCCTGTATAAAATCAACTAAACTGAGACCCCAAATTGTACTGGTGGCGTATGACCTAAGTTTCCACGACAAATTTATAAAGTAAATATTCCCAACTAAATGTCCAGCAAAGATCTATCTTATGATTTCAGCAAAAGCAAATGTGATGAAAGCGATCCTAAGCGAATTCAAGTTGTATGTTCCCTTTAGATTAAGTAAATATAAATATAAATATTTACCGATCGAATTTAGAAACAAATGAGCCGCTCCATGAGAAAACCAACATAGTGCGTTTGCGACCAGCAAGGATCCAGACCAGCCTGCGCATCCACGCAGTCTAGTCAGGATCCAAGCCGTTCGCTAACAGTTTCTCTAATTGCAATAGGGTTTGAAAGCGATCCTGACCAGACTGCGGACAGGCTGGTCTCGATCCATGCTGGCCGCAAACGCACTATGTAGGTTTTCACATGGCGCGGCTCAAATAAAAGTTGGGCTGGTATAATACTTAAATGGGTTGTACTGTGTATCACCTCTCAGAATGGACATAAATGCAACGTTTATATGTTTTTCAGAAATATCCTTTTTAAAGTTTACGAACCGGAGCAGAACGTGGAGTTTGAACGAAAAGTAGTGCCTGGTGTATCAACAACCTCTTTACGGCTTTTGAAAAACTGCAGATACCTACGCGAATATAAACCAATGACAGAACTAGAAAAGGAGGAACTGCATTCTGAGAGGAAGACAAGCTGGGATGCAGCTAAAACTAAACCGGAATACAGCAACGCCTATCTTGCAAATGTCCGAGTCAACCTGATTTAAAAATTGTGTGTCTTAGAACATTATTTTTTCTACCAGCTACTCATAAAATGGTCATTTTAAGCTTTGGAGTTAAGTGCTAGGTATAATAGACCATAAACTTACTGTTGTGAATATTATACCTTCGATGTTTAACTTAAACGAGTAGAAGTCGTGTTAGCGGCCGCTCGAATTGAATCCCGGTGTCATTCTGCTAGATCGTGTACATGTACGATCTTAGATTTTCTGAAAGGTCTGTCTTTTGTATTGTTTTATTGTTAATATAATCGAAGATAAGGTAGCTCAATAAAATAAAGTTTCGTTATGGTCTTGTAATCTCTCAGTAAATAAAGTCTGTAAAAAGATCCTTTGGACGCAAAGAAAGCAGCCAAGCAAAATAATAGCAGACTCGGTTTGATTCAGTCTGTTCATGAGAGGTAATGGAAAGTGCAACACCTCTCATGCCCCCTAGTACCGGTTTAAGTGGAATTCTATTATATAGATATTGAATGGACTCCATGATTCCAAACGACCAGAAAATATAACAACACTGAATCCAAGTACGAGGAGACTTTTTTACTGCAGCCACACGGGCACTTGAAGATTGCTGCTGTGATATTTAATAAAATCTGTAAAACAATCCCTTTGAAGCATAGAATTCAATCAAGCAAAATAATAGCAGACTCGGTTTGACTGGGTCTGTTCATAAAGTAAGTACTTCATAAATGAGTCGCATGTTTTGCACTATTCATTTGGGCGTTAATTATGCGTATTGCGCGTAGATTAATACAAGAACTTCATCTTTGAGTACCCACACTAGTCTGTATTCTGTTATGTATGATGTTAGCAATAGGCAAGAAAAGAGTTACGGTTCTTGCCTTCACTCATCAGCTGCTACTAATATTTTTAGTTAAGAAGGGCCATAATTCTTGTAAAATGCAAGAAAGAGTTAAGGTTCTTGATCCACCTACTCAACTTAAGATGATAAAAACGAGCACAAAGTTTCAGTTCTATAGCTGGTATAGCTAATTGTACATAAACAAAAGTCATGACCAACTATGACAATTAAGATTTAAACTTATTAACAAGATAAGCTAAAGATGAATTTGGAAAATGTAATCGTTCCTAAATCATACCATGGTGTACAGGAGTATCATTGAAAGATATTTATCATTTTACAAAATATTATGTATTTCTAGAATAAATTCAATTCATTATGTATTTGGGTCTTGTCGAAAATTTCCTTCTCCCCAAAGATAGAGATAGGCCCTAAACTTTTCAATGATAGAATTACATTAAATAAAGTCTAGAAATTAATTTCCAAGTCCTTGAAATAACCAAAAAAGATTTCACAAATGTGAAGTTTATGATAGTTTTGTTAATATCAATAACAGAAGTTTTAATTTTTAATTTAAAGTTGTGATCCACAAAGAATTACAACTCTTGCCTTGGGCTAGTACTTATAAGTAGAGATCTATTAGTTTACTTCCCTTGCAATTACACAATTGAGTGGAAAATGAAAACTGTTTAAGACACAATATGATACTTTTTTGCACAACAAAATCATTAAGGATTTATTCATTTGTGTTTGATTAATCCCTCAAGACATGGTTCCTATGATTCTGTCAACTTACATATGGTAAAACATTAACTTTTAACAAGCCAATAATAAAACGAAGTACCAGTAGGTAAATAATAGTGCAGATAATACAGTTTTGCTTGTATCAAAATGTCACAATAGATCCACTTTTGTAATACAGAACACCTGGTAGGATTAGTAAAGGTGCAATTATATTGATCTCTATTTCCTATGCCTACCAAAGAGGAAATGTTAGATAGGACATTTGCCCCCACTGCTTACATTTGGCATGGACATTCCCCCATCACCAAAACCAATGTTTTAGCCCCATATGCCAGAAGAAATAATTGTTGTTTACTCTTTAAGTCATTTCAATCCAAAAACACTGTTCTACTGATAAAGAATTGATGAATAAATGTTTCTTACGTTATCAATAAACAGAAGTGCTCTTAGCAACGTTATATATATTTTTGTTTTCATTCTAACACTCAAACCTGTTTATTTGGCAATGATCTACTACAAGATTATAAGAAACAAAGAAATTGTTACCTCCAATAATTATAATAATTAACTTTTACTAATATAACATCCTACACAATTACTTGGGGGCAATTGAACATCGGGGGTGGGGAAGGGGGTAGAAAATGTCCGTTTCAGAATTAGGCACTGAAAGCAAATGTACTATTTACCAGTTCAATTGAGTACGGGAAATATGAAGCAGCCACTCTTTCATTGGGGGTGGGCAAATTTACTGCAGGGGGAGGAGAAAAGTGTACGCATTCCATATTTGCGTCTGTCTACCAAAAAGGTCATTTTCTTGGCAGCCAAAAATAAAGAGAAACTAAACGTTTGCTACTTCTATATTATTCCAATGAATTCCATAATGTTTGTAAACATACGTTTCCATTAAGTATACTGAATACAAAACGCATATATTTGTTGATCATATACTATTAACTTTTGAATTTTATTGCGTGATTGTCATATTGCATGTATCTCTATCCAACGGATATACATATACAATGTACATACATTTTCAACTGTGACAAAAAATTCAAGTTAGTCTGATGAAACCATTTAAGATGGCAAATATTTTTACCAGAGCCAATCTTGTCTCCGTCTTTTTGTATGTTCTTCTACATCATTCGTTCTGGATCCTTGCCTTTTATGCTCAAAACTTGCCTCTGCAACAGTCGACGGTTCTAACAATCTGCCAATAAACAACGGAACATCAAGTCCATAATGCCAAATCATGAAAAGAAAAGGATGATCGGCATTGAATCTGTATGTTTCCTCTAAACTCCTCGATTCTTCAACAGCTGCTGTAGCGGCGCCCGCTTCAGTACCCTCTTCGTTGACGTCAATAAATGTCTTGTGATATGCTTCCGAAACAAACAGATCGTTTCCCATTCCTGACAAATCAGCCTTGTCCATATCAAACACATCGACCATTCCTAATGCAGACAGCAATTGCTTGAGCTGGACTGACGATTCCAGTTTGAACTTGAGCAAAGAGACATCCGCAGTGACTAGATCAAGGCCACTTACAAGACCCCGCAGAGTATCCAAACTGAGTTTTCTTTCCAGGGCCGGTAATCCGTCGTTCTCCTTTGGTAGAACAATTATCATTCCGACCTTTCTGTCTTTATAGCTCAGCTTAAGTACTTTGCAATTCAGCTTCCGATTTTTAGTGTAGCAGACATCTTCCATCTTTTTCGCTCTCATCATTCTAACGTTGACCTTATCGCCGTTCAATTTGACGAAGTCTTTTGTTTCAGTATATTTTGAATCAAAAGGGATCTCCCAGTTTCCTTTGAAGTATATAGTGTTCACGATCACCATGGCTGTACGTGAGTTCAAAGCTCCTTCTGGTAAAAGGTTTTTGATTTTTCCATTAGTGTTTTCTTCAACCCACGTGTTTATCTCAAGCCTAGATTTATCTGGTTCACTTGTGAAATCCTTTGGTTTTACATCTGTTCTGAAGTATTTCTTCACAGTTAACACATATTCTTCTAAAATTCTTTTATCAGAATGAGGAAACAAGCTATTTGCAGCCTTAATGGTAATATATTTACTCCCTTTTTCTACTTTTTCAACAAATCTCTCCATTTGCCGAAGTACATACCGCCTTTTCATATTGGTGAGTCTCAGTGTTTTAGCCATTTGTTCTTCTGATTGTTTTCTAGCTCCAACATATACCATCGTCATTACTATGGCCACACTACTTGGTGATATGAAGATATTTTCGGCAGGTTTGTCAGCTGTGATTTGCCGATACATAGCTAAAGTGAACTCATTTACACAATCCGATATATCTCTTCTGGATGACGCCATGTTTTACCTGAAAATTTCGAAAATTCACCTTTAACAAGCGTCATGTTTTCACCAGAGATATGTCTCTTTTTTCCATTCAAAGAGGCACATTTTGTATACATATATATATATATATATATATATATATATATATATATATATATATATATATATATATATATATATATATATATATATAGAAGCTTTTACATGTATTTTCAAAAGATAGAAAACTATGAATTTTTATCTAGATATTTATTTCTTAGTCCTTTAAATTTAAAACACACACACATTTACTTTTTTGATAACAAACAAACAAGTTACCGCGAAGAATGACAAATCTTGCTTCGTATATAATTATCAAGTACTTGCTACCTCCCTTGCACGAACCAAACGAAAAATTTAGAGGTCTAAGAATGTTCGTTTTCACAACAAAGCACATAGGAAATACTCGTCTGTATTTAATCCACAGATACTTAGAGGTCAAGCCCCCTCCCCTTCCGCCCCTGTAAAATATCAGCCAATATTTACACTGAGCACATATCTCTAGAAACTAGAATGTATCTGTAGGACACAGGGTGTGCCCCCCACTGGTACATTTGTCACAAATAAGGGGAAATCATTCAAATGTTTGCAGTCTTAATGGGGTATAGCCTCAAAAAAAATGAAATGGATTCATTATTCTATACCATATACTTTTTGAGCTGTGAGCATCACAGACAAAAATTCCACTATTTTGGCTATTTCAAGGGCCATACCTCTGAAATAAACATTAAAATTCTCAAGAAGAATGCCAAGTGTGCAAGGTCACATTATGATAAAGACTCAAGCGAGGTTTCATGAATTTACATTAAATATTTTTTTAGTGAAGCACATAATTAGGTGAAAATGTGCATTTTTTTACTATTTCAGAGGCCATAACTCTGGAAATAGGGGGCGGACCCAGATGAAAAATAGGAGGTGCGCAAGTTCATATCACGATAAAGATTCATGCAAGATTTCATCAATTTATATCAAATACTTTTTGAACTAGGCGTGTCACAAGGTGAAAATATGCATTTTTGACTATTTCAGGGGCCATAACTCTAGAAATAGGGGGTGGATCCAAGTGAAAAATAGGAGGTGCGCACGTTCATATCATGATAAAGACTCATGCAAGGTTTCATGAATCTATATCAAATACTTTTTGAGCTAGGCGTGTCACAAGGTGAAAATGTGCATTTTTGACTATTTCAGGGGCCATAACTCTAAAGATAGGGGGCGGAGCCAGACGAAAAATAGGAGGTGCGCAAGTCCATATCATGATAAAGACTCATGCAAGGTTTCATTAATTTATATCAAATACTTTTTGAGCTAGGCGTGTCACAAGGTGAAAATATGCATTTTTGACTATTTCAGGGGCCATTACTCTAGAAATAGGGGGCGGACCCAGATAAAAAAAAGAGGTGCACAAGTTCATATCATGATAAAGACTCATGCAAGGTTTCATTAATTTATATCAAATACTTTTTGAGCTAGGCATGTCACAAGGTGAAAATGTGCATTTTTGACTATTTCAGGGGTCATAACTCTAGAAATAGGGGGCAAACCCAGATGAAAAATAGTAGGTGCGCAAGTTCATATCATGATTAAGACATAAGCAAGGTTTCATGAATGTATATCATATACTTTTTGAGCTAGGCTTGTCACAAGGTGAAATTGTGCATTTTTGACTATTTCAGGGCCCATAACTCTAAAATTAGGGGGCAGAGCCAGACGAAAAATAGGAGGTGCGTAAGTTCATATCATGATAAAGACTCCTGCAAGGTTTCATCAATTTATATCAAATACTTTTGAGCTAGGCGTGTCACAAGGTAAAAATGTGCTTTTTTTACTATTTCAGGGGCCATAACTCTAGAAATAGGGGGCGGACCCAGATGAAAAATAGAAGGTGCGCAAGTTCATATCATGATTAAGACTCATGCAAGGTTTCATGAATCTATATCAGATACTTTTTGAGCTAGGCATGTCACAAGGTGAAAATGTGCATTTTTGACTATTTCAGGGACCATAACTCTAAAATTAGGGGGCGGAGTCAGACGAAAAATAGAAGGTGCGCAAGTTCATATCATGATAAAGACTCATGCAAGGTTTCATTAATTTATATCAGATACTTTTTGAGCTAGGCGTGTCACGAACTTCGGACGGACGGACGGACGGACAAGAGCAAATCTATATGCCACCACCACTCATGGGGGTGGGGGGCACAAAAATTGAATGTGTTTTATTGCATTGATAGCAAGGTCGTTTTTTTTCGGCGAATGCCGTTATAAGAACGAATTCATGACCTTGACCGACCCATGCCACGTGACTTCAGTTTGCAAATCAAAATACTTGATAACGCATTATAGATAATTTTTCAGAATGAAAGATTTATGCAACACTGCCTGATTGGACGAGAGTGTCAATTTGTTTTACTCTGCTGATTGTGCTACGCTGAGTGAAATGTAGGCAAAGCGTTTATCCTAAACGACGCTGTTTACATTTTTAAAGCTAACTTTCACTCAGTATATTTAGCAAGAATATTGATATATCTAAAAATGATAAGTAAGTTTAATAAATATGATAAAAACCGGTTCAAATACCAACATATATCAAATTAAAGAAAGAGCTGAATACGGTCTGCGTATCACATGAAAAAGGGTGTGATAAGAGTCTTCTATGTAGAGAAGTGCTTTTTAAAAAAATTTTCTTGTCGTCTGCATATGAAGTTTCTTGCTTTTATGACTTATTCAGATTGCATATTAAAATGAGTACTTGTTTGCTTTGAAATATTTCGGATAACATACAGTTTATCTACGTGATATGACTACTGTCAAACTTTGCTTATGAAACAGAAATATTGAAATAATTACAGTTGTATGTGTCCCTTGACCTTCACTTTTTTATATATGTGACGTCATTGTCCAAAGATTCATAAATAGCGAATATGCATTTGTTAAAGCGGGATCAGTTGGAAATGCCTTTAGACAGCGTCTAAACAGCTTGATGGATCTTTGTCATACTTGGTCTGGAGCATCACTATAAGGCCCTCTTCCAAAGTTATTGATATAGGAACTTGGGCCCTATTAGGGACCACTATAGCTAAAAGTAGATATGCCTTTTTTCGCATTAACCACTAAAATGAAATAGATTTTCATCAAACTTGGTGTGTAACAATATCGTAAGGTTTCCTGCTATTTTGTTACAAATGGGCATAGGGACCAATTTAGCTAAAAATATAAACATTTTTAATGACCTCTTCTCATGAACCGCTTGATGAATATTCATCAAACTACTGCTGTAATTATTTGTCTAAGGATAAACGAAACAAAATTGCAACCATACGATACCTTCGTGAAAACTTAAAAGAGAACCTTTTAAATTGCTAAAGTGCGGTGTTTAGTTTTGCAATTTGAAAAATGTTAGATGAAAGATGAATGTTAGATAAAAATTTCATAAACTTCTTTCCTTATTACAATTCGCCGACCATCTTTTTTAAGATATTTCTTGTTTAAACATGCTTATTTTGAAACAAAACATATTCAATGTTTCAGATATGTGCTCAGACTAAAAACATTGGCTGATATTTGGCAGGGGAGGGGGCTTCATTGATAAAGTGAAGTATTTCTCAGAATTTACAAAGAAAAACTATACATGTTAGCTCGCATTTAGTAACAGATGTTGTTGTTATATTTTTATCTAATTCTAGTATCCCTAAATTATACGTCGGGATGTTAGAGCGAAACAGTTCCTTAAATGCTACAAAGTACTTTGCGTATAAGAGCTTAGAAAAAATTCATCGCCCTTGCCTCCTCCACGTAAACTTTTGAGAATTTTGGAGAAAGTAAAACTTAATGATTTAGTTAAAGTTAACGGAGACAAAGAACAAAAAAAAACATTGATAGTAATTTAAATTTTGCTTCTTTGAAAAGGAATCCATAAAACTGTCATAAATATCAACTACAGATATTATAAATGAGTCGCGCTATGAGAAAACCAACATAGTGCGTTTGCGACCAGCATGGATCCAGACCATCCTGCGCATCCGCGCAGTCTGCCCAGGATCCATGCTGTTCGATTTCAAAGCATGTTGCAGTTAGAGAAACTTTTAGTGAACATGCAACATGGATCCTGATCAGACTGTGCGGTTTTCTCATGGCACGGCTCAAATAATCTTCCTACATTTATTTGACAATACACAGACGATACTATGTATATTTCGCATTTGAAGTTTCATTTCTTTCTCAGGAACTGTAGAATTACTTCATAGATTAATCCAAGACGAATATCCTAATACTGAAATATGCATAAAATAGAGACTAGGGTGGCTATCATTCTGAGCAAAGCGTGACTACTGCTCAATTAGTTGGGACTTTTTAAAGAAATAGTTGTTCATGAGTTTATATATAATAACATTTGATTTTGTAAATGCATGATGCTCCACGTACACAAATTAAAACGATAATGCTTTTATAATCACTACAAAGCAAACGGCAATGAGTGATCACATTAAATTTAATAAATAATAATTATAAATGTAATAATTGCTATAATGAATGAGGCGTTTTTAAAAGTACTTGAGTGCATATAAAATGTATAGAATAGGAAAAATGCTATGAGTAAGGTAAGGTATGACCCATGTAATAGTGTACCTCTTTTGAAAAGTATTCCTTTCCTACAATAAAATCTACTTTGTCTTAAATTTTTCAGGGGACATAGGTTCAAGCCCAACTGGGACCATTTTTTTCCCCTTATGTTCCTTTTTCTAACAAGTTTTTACTTTTTTTCAAGAATTATTATTGATTTACATTTTTCATTTGATAAGTGATTTGTTACTGTTCAAAGTGAATTTACCTCTGAAACAGAAGGGGACAGAGTTAGACATCTTTGAAAATACCGAGTTACACGCGGTAAAAGTTCTGTATTTTGCCTTTACTCTTTAGATTACATATATTGGAAGAAATGTAGGTAGGTTTTACTTCTCCCTCAAGATTATTTTTGAATGAAGCAAAGAAGTATAAATTTATAGCTCTTTGTTATAGCTCTTTGAATGAAGTGTACAAAATTTAAACCAGTTCCACAGGACTCGACCTTAATTTTTTCAATGTTGGAGTAAGAATTCTGTCTCATTAAATCCTTTTACTAGAGGCACCCTAGTAAAGTGATACTCAAAGTTTTAAGTTGCGTTTAAAATTGGTATAATGAATTCTCTGCAAACGTTTTGGAGAGTGGCCATCACTTTGAAATTTGCCTCTACTTTAGCTTGAGGAAGTATTGTGAATTATTATATACAAAATTTATAAAACACGGCACGGTAAAACATACAAGTCTCTCACTGGATACAGTATATTGCTGTAACATTGTTTTGAACTTTTGTAATATTCACCATTATGTGGGTCTTACCTTAAAATAGCAACGTGGTCTTCAGTTAATACCGGAATTTAAAGTTTACCTTTAAATCTGTCTTAACGCAACCGACAGATGTAAATTATTATTATTCAATTACAGACATTTATAACAAGTTGATAAGTTCAACAAATAACACGCTTTTCATACATTTTAACTTGTTATAATGCACAATAAAAAATTTGCCTGTCTCCACAAATAAGCTACAAGTCCACACACTCAAACCAAATTACTAATCCACCGACAATTTTTGACAGTGACTCATTTTGTCAACAAACTATAAATAACCACGGTATATCCCCAAACGGATGTATACTTACAAGTTAAGGTACTTCCGCCATCTTGAATTTAGAGTGACCTTCATTTGAGGTGTGAAAATATAGTGAACCAAAGCTTTCAAATGCAGCTCTTCCGTAGCACAAAAATAGCTCAGTTTGCAAGACCTGAACTAAAAGTAGCTGTATAAAAAGTGATACTAAAATTTGGAAATAAACAATGCAGATATTTTACCTGTATTTTTCCAAATTTTTGGTTAGATTTATAAATCCTTTCAAAATACTTTATTAAAAATTCATGAATGGCAAAAGTTAGTTCAAAGTTTCAATTAGTGCACAGGAGAATTGTCTTACTGAATAGAACTTAACTTATTACAAAATCTGTTTTCAAATCTGACCACTTCATGTTTTAAAACGAAAATACATTTGTACATATTGCTATTTTCAACATACATAAAAGTAGTGCAATGTGCGCACAATGATTTTTCTATGTATGGTGTACCAAACTGCCTAAAATTGTAAGAAAAGTCTCCGACTTAATGCGACCAAGATTTGGCAATGATCAAAAATTCGTTTAAAGGATTGTGCAAGTATAAGAAAGGTTTAATTTATTACAGTGGAATTTATGTACTTACACGCTGCTTATCTCAAGGAAAATTTGGAGCAAATGGAATTTTCGAAACTTCCTGCGGTAACTACCGAAATTACTTAACGTAACTGTCTCACACATACGTGATTTTATATTTATTGATTATAAAAACGATCGAAATATTTGCTTTATCACGATATATGCAAACATTTTAGACAATCTTGAAACATTGGACCACAGTATTTCCGCATACTGGTCCGGGACAAGTTCCATGTGTATAGAGATTCCTTATTAGATGTTTCATGCGTCGTAAACTAAGCAGTTTTGATCTATCGACTTTTTATACACTATGAGAATTTATGCAGCATGTTTTTAAAAACGCAGTGAGAATAAATCGCAGACAAAAATGTACAGCCAAATATGTTACAGTGTGGGGAATCACGTGACCCAAAATGGTACGGAACACGGAAATCAACATGGCGGATTTTTTACCTTTTTACCAATTTTCAAAGGTTAGTAAAAACTACAGCATCTATTTCGCTCGTATTATAGCGCAGTCTATGCGTATATCAATGCTCTTTCCAGCAATGTATGTGTCTTGTCTACGTTCTCTCTAGTTTCTGAGTTACCTTCGAGGTTTTGCCCGAACCGAGGATAATTTTCTTTAAAAACACAATGGTACGATACACGTAATTACTCTTTGCACACAAAAATCTGTGTAATTTGCAGCTTTTCGAACTTGTTTCAATCTGTAACTGTTAGATCTTTATCATAGAGTAGCTATGCACAGTGTTTCTTTATGATTTTTCGCGAATTCTTGCGAAAAATCGACAAACTATTGAAATGGAACGCGACACGTTCTATGATACGCAACACGTGCAAACTGTTGGCAGTCTGATACGCAACACGTGCTTGTGTCACCAACGGCGATTTAACTTCAAATTTGCGTCATAATTAATTTATTAACTATTTCAAACGTGGTTTTCAGTTTTTAAGATCGTTCAGAAGCACTGCAATCTTTATTTATGTTTAAAGAAGTCAGCACGCTAAAACTTTCATGTTTCAAAATTACATAAAATATCTATTTTATTTCAGAATTGCGCAGTTTTCTAATCTTGTATACTTTTCTTTTACAGAAATAGCCAAACCTAAGAAGAAACCGGGTCTGACACTTGGGAAAAAGAAGTGCATAAAGAAGCAAAACAAGAATGTCAATATTAAGGTAACTTTCCAATTGCCGCAATCCGTCAAGAAATCACCAGCGAGAAAACAAACAAAAAGAATGCTAACGCCATCTAAATCCCCTCTGTACAACATATCTCCAGCAAATAAAAAAATAAAGTGAATTTGGTCACCTGTCGTTTCCAAAAAACAATTTACAATAACTCCCGATAAAAGTCTTCAAGGTCACCTTTTGGACATGTAGAGGAAAACTGTGATACCAGAGACGATGTACAACACTTCTTAAACACTGAATTACTGTGTGAAGAAATGTGAAGAAATCACATGTTCGATACTGCAGTTCAGAACGGAGCTCTGTGTATAAGGTGGGAGAAGGCTAGGACGAATGAATCTAAAATGCTACCGATGAAGAGGATGGGACTGGACTGAGAACTGCATATGAATGAGAAAAGAAATAGTTACGATATCAGTACCGAAAATAAAAGGAAGATGATATAAATACAATTGGAGAAAAGAAAAATTATTTGAGTACTTAATGTGAAAGGGAATGTGATATAAATATACACTAAATGAGACGAGGAATTTAATACGAATACGGGAAGTGAAATAGATACTGAGTGAAGAAAGAACCGATGTTTTTTTATAGTAAATGGTAGGGAAAATTTGATATATTCAGTAAACAATATGAAAACAGTGTGATTAAAATCATGGGGCTAAATTTTATGCAAAAGGACATTATGTGATATAAATTGACATACTGAATGGGAATAGAAAGACTCAATGACATTGAGAAAAAGAAATTTCTAATGACAGTGTTCTTCTTTCATTTTGTTTTAATTTATTGTTGGAAGCTTGCTGTATAGATTCTGTATAGATAATGAAAATGAGCTTTGATAGCTTATTGTCAATTGAAAAAAATGATATGTTTTTGCACATGTTTTTGTGACACAATTTTGTTTAATTATGTTTTTAATTGCAATAAAGAAGTAACCGAACTGTTACTCAAGTTTCTAATCACTGTGAAATTGAAAAGATAGAAGGTTTATGTTAGAGCCCCACTAATACCAGCCTCTTCATATGAGAAAACTAGGTAGTTTGGATCTTGTGTTGGTTCTTCCAAAGCCTCTTTCCGCTCGTAAGTATCTGGAATACTGTTTCAATGGACAATATAGCCACCAAAAACAAAATCAGTTTAAATAATTATAATTATTTATTAATTGTTCATCTTTTGCACGTAAATATAAAATACTTATTTGACTTGAACTCCTGGTTAAATCACACTTTACTCACACATAAATAATACTTGAGGAAATTGCAAGTATATATATATATATATACATACATATGGATATACAAAACTGAAACTAGAAACAACGTCAAAATGGTGATTCCGTCACATAAAAAACATAAAAATGCCAACTATAAACATAGTGACACAAAATCCATAAAATCGCGAGTAGAGTATTATGAAACAATTACAGATATACAAAGACGATTTATTTTCTCTGAAAATATCACACAGACACATGGTGTCTGAAAAACATGCCCCCTTGGCCAGACTCCCAAATTAGCTACGCCCATATACAGTATTGTACATCCCGAGTACAATCGTACACAATATAAAAGCTCTCCCAGTTCGCAAACATGGTGTGTCACTTTATACGTGATCCGATGAAGACTATTTATTTTGTATGATTGTTTTATGTCTCGGGATGTACCTTAATGTTAAAAGATACTGTACAAGGGGTAGCAGATAATGTTGGCCTGGCCGAGGGGGATAGATTTACCAGACCCCATATACAAAATGTAATGTAGTGTAGTATTTTGGCTTAAAATGCGTCAGAAAGGTATATAGTAACATTTAGTTAGAGTTCAATAATTAGTTCAAACTTTAGATGATTTAAGCACCATACGTGACTTAATTTTCATTAAAAAATGTCAGCTTTGTAAAACTTGTTATTTGTTACTTAATGTTATGAACACTAGCAAATCTGGTACGGCAAAGTTTATCAAAGATGTTTAGGGTGATGCCAGCCCTGGATCTGACATTCCCAATACGTTCTCTTCACTATTTTTGTATCCGCTCATAAAACGAATAAACCGTCCTCGAAACATTCTCCGGCCAAGTTTCCAAAACATCTTAGTTTTGTTCGAGTATCTCATTTGTGTTGTATTAGTGCACCCAAACCAACAAACAACCTCCATCCACAAAAAAATGCTGTACTGTTCAGTGGGATTTTTTTTATCTTTAACCAATTTTAGAAATTTTATCATTACTTCATCAAGTCCATCTTCCTCTATAAGTTATAATACCGAGAAAACTTTTGACAATAAATTTTCATTAATTGCTTCATCAGTCACATCAACGGGGTCTACATTGTCTGTATTATGCAGCTCTTCACACTGTAATCCAGTGTTTAAGAAGTGCTCTACATCGTCTTTACATATCACTGTTTTCCTCTACAGGCCCAAAAAGTGATCTTGAAGACTTTAACTTTAATCGAGAGTTATTGTATGTTTATTTTTTTTGGAAGCGACAGGTGACCTAAATGACTTTATTCTTCAGTTTGCTGGATATAAGTTGTAGCGGGGATTCAGATGGCGTATGCAGTCTTTTTGTTTGTTTTCTCGCTGGTGATTTCCTGGCGCATTGCGGCAATTGGAAAGTTACTTTAATATTGATATTCTTGTTTTGCTTCTTTATCCACTTCTTTTTCCTAAGTGTCAGACCCGGTTTCTTCTTAGGTTTTGCCATTTCTGTAGAAGAAAAGTAATCAAGATTAGAAACCTAAACAACTGCGTCATTTTGAAATAAGATTAATAGATTTTATGTAATTTTGAAACATGAAAGTTTTAGCGTGCTGACCTCTTTAAACATAAATAAAGATTGCAGTGCTTCTGAACGATCTTAAAAAAGGAAAACCACGTTTGAAATAGTTCAATAAATTAATTATGACGCAAATTTGAAGTTAAATTTGCCGTTGGTGACACATGCACGCGTTGCTTATCAGACTGCCAACAGTTAGTACGTGTTGCGTATCATAGCACGTGTCGCGTACCATTTCAGTAGTTTGACGATTTTTTGCAAGTATTCACGAAAAATCATAAAGAAACACTGTGCATGGTTACTATCTGATAAAGATCAAACAGTTACAGATTGAAATAAGTACGAAAAGCTGCAAATTTACATAGAATTTTGCGTGCAAAGAGTTTTTTTGTGTATTGTCCATTGGGGGTTTTTACGAAAATTATCCTCGGTTCGGGCAAACTCAAAGGGTTTAATCAGAACTAGAAGAAACGTAGACAAAAACATTACTTGCTGGAAAAGAGCATTAAATGCGCATTGACTGCGCTAAAATTTAAGGGGAAAAATAGATGCTGTAGTTTTTTACTTACCTTTGAAAATTGGTTAAAAGTAAAAAAAAATCCGCCATGTTAATTTCCGTGTTCCGTACCATTTTGAGTCACGTGATTCCCCACACTGTGTTAGGAGGTAAAACAATTTGTATACAATTGTAGATAACTACAAAACAAACAAAATGCAATCAGTTGAACTTTTCAGGCGAAAACCTGATATTTAAAATCAGAAATATCTCAAAAGTTACTGTTCTTCGTTAAACAATAATATTTTTTCCACTTTCATAGTATATAAATGTAATAAATGTGTATTGAAATTCCGGCATAGAATGGACACTGACTTTATTTTTACTGTGGTGTTGACAGCGGAAGCAGCGGTCCAGTATTAAGATGTCTACGAAACCAAGGAAAACGAGTACAAACATAAGGATCAGTGTTCAGTATACACCTGAAATTAATAGACTTGCTATTTGCCGAGTGCACACTTGTTTTCTATAGTCGTTAACATAAAGTAGACTTTAAAATTTATGCGCACACAGCATAATCTCATAAGCACTTCTTTAATGTATGAACCGCCTCGGTAGCCTAGGGGTTTATCTAGCGCCCGCTTCGAGAGCGGGAGGTCGTGGGTTCGATCCCGGCCGCGTCATACCAAAGACGTAAAAAATGGTATTTAGTAGTTTTCCTCGTTTGGCGCTCAGCATTAAGAGGATAGTGCTAGGACTGGTCAGTCTGGTGTCAGTTTAATGTGACTAGATGGGATATCATGCCACGTGTCTACGGCGTGATATTCCAGTGAGGCAGCACTATAAAGTTGGGCATTGTGCTCACTGTTACAAGTAGACACCGTCGTTTTATGACTGAAAATTTTTTGAAAAAGACGTTAAACCGAAACACCACAAACACCACACACGCACCACGCCACACACACACACACACTTATGTATGTTCTCTGAATTTAACAATTACTGGCTCAACTGAGACACCATACTTTAAAGTAAATTCCGTTTATTCAACCGGGTTCAAAATTGCACGGGAGTCTCGTGATAGTTACTTTGCCTTTAATTTCATGGTTAAAGTGTAAACAAATAGTTAAATTTGCTTCGTTTTTTTTCTCACGGAAAAGATCGGACGGTTTTTGATATTGGATAATTTTAGAACATATATGCATCTAAATTTGAAAGTTGATCGTTTTCTACAGGATGTAAAACTGAAACAAGTAAGCACTTTTACTTTTTTTCAGCAATGCCCCTAGGTGAATTTGCATGTTTACAAAGAGAAACCAGTTTTTTTGTCATCTGAAATGCGTTGTTCGACTGAACTTATGTTCCGGAAAAGTTTTTAAATGGTTTATTTTGGGGATTTTTGTTTTTTTATGTATTCAACATATGTGCAATATTTCCAGTTTTTAAAAATGATTGAAATTGAACTTTATTTTAGAAAACGTTCCGATCATTCAATAATATTTTTGCCAGCGGAATGTTTACAAATTTTAGTGAAACGCCTTTCTTGTCCAAGGTGGTGTGGTAAAGCGAAAAAAAATATCTTTACACATTGCGTTTATTTTTTAAATGTAAGGATCGGTTACGATTAAGGGTTCGGGCACTGTGCTAAACTATACTAAAGGGAAATTCTCTACCATAAATTTAAGGGAGGCATATATATTCAGTAAGGAAATTGAGGTAAAGAACATTCATATATTTAATTCCTTAAAATAAACATGGCGGCGAATATTTTAGAAAAACTGTGCACGTGTTTTGTGCATTAGAATGTTTAACGACAATTTTCTTGAAAATTTAACGCTCGTGTGCACTATTTTGGCATTTCTTTGATTTGAAAATAATTTTTATAGCAATTTAGGTTGTTACGTTTAACAAAATTTTTTGCACCAAAAATGTTCATCATTTTTTCCAAAGCAATGTGGAGATAGGGTTCAGCGTAGCTTTCATGCTCGCAAGTTTACCTACAGATATATCTTTTCAACTTTATCATATATTTTTTTGTGTCCTTGCATTTCGAAAGTGTTTCGATGATTCTGATTTTTCACATGAATTTCTAATTTCAATTTGCGGAAGTACCTTAAAGCATACCAAAAGTTCCTTCTAGGGCACATCTATATAAATATATAAAATGACCATCTTGTAAAATTTGGTTGCAATGTCTGTTTTATACTGCCAAAAAATATCAGGTAAGTATTTACGCTAGTTATTTAACTTTAAATTGTTAAATCCAACACAAATTAAATATTTTTACTCTTTCAGTATAGTAAATACGGCAGTAAGACATTGCCCTGGAATTTGTTATTCCCACAATTTATTTGCCCTGTCAAATTTTGTTCCTGGCTTTCATTATATTTTATTCACGCCTATATATATATATATATATTAAGATAAACATGAAAGCCAGAAACATGTTTTGACAGGCCAATAAAATAGAACAATACACATAATTAAAGGGTCGCAATGGGGTTTGTTTTCATATATTAACCTTGCATTTGAAGGTAACGATAATATTTGGTTGTTTACATTTAAATTTACTGATATATGTCTATTGGTGAATGTACATTGTTTGTTCAGGAGGAAAAAAAAGAATCAATTAATTATCCTGGGTTAGTATGTAACCCTGGATTCCCCCAATTTGAAAAAGAATAGTTTAACCTCAGAGGTTATTTCTAAGGTCACAGGTTTTTTTTGGCCGGCTTGTAATGACAACAGCTTTCGGTATCAGTAGCTCAGTCAAGTGTCAAGTGTGACTTATTAAAGTGTAATATTCTTTCTCATTAGAAGGAATAATAATAGGCAGAATTAGGTCCTTATCATAGGAGAAACTCTAAGTCAGGTCTGTCCCAGGGGATTCGTTGGCTACTTGTCACGCTGGCGATGTAAGTTCGAAACCAGTGGTAGGCGATGTATATTTTATATATATTTTTTTTTTGTAGCAAAAACATATATTGTTTGAAAGATCAGTTACATTTGCTTTCTTTGATTTGGAAAACAAGTTGTTTTTAAATGTTTTTCTTGTAATTTTTTTTCTTTTTTACTTATCAATCATTTATTTTATTATGATAATGCAACGTATGCCTGTCTCACCGTCAGTCCATTGCGTTTTAGAATAATATTGCTTTCTCGTTATTTTCCAAAGGCTGATTACAGTTAAAAACGTGTTCATGGCCTTTTTACCTATTTTATGTGGAGTGAAATGGCGAACGTTTTCTACACAACTTTCTCTGTACGCATAATTCGTGAAGCACAAGAAAATCAAGATAACTATATAGTTGAATAAGAAAATACCGTGCGGGAAAAAAGTTTCGCCGACCGGTTTCGAACTCGGTACCTTTCGGTTACTACAAAGCATCGTTACCCTCTGGGCTACGTTCCATGCAGGTACAGGTAAGAAACATTTTTGAAAAATCCTGTTAATATAAGGAAAACATTGGAAAGAAAACACATATGACGTCACTGTCAGATTTTCCCTGGTCGGATAGTATCTCACTGATAAAAATGATATCGTAAATGTTTATTTAGATATTCCGGTAATCTTATCTGACCAATTAAACGTCGGTGACTTTGGGCTATCCAGTTACTTCAATATTCTACTAGCATTAGTCATAAACAAGAGCTGTCAGTGGACAACGCGCTCGACTATTCTCAGTGCTTGATAGTATAATAATTATAAGCAATGAGTAAAACTTTAACATTACAATAAGCATATTCTAAGTCGAAAAGGGGCCATAATTCAGTCAAAATGTTTGATATAATTGCCTCTTTCTTTTTACAGACTGGTAAACAAGTATGCAAAATATGAAAGCAATATCTCAATGGACTTTGAAAATATTTGGGGTTGTACGCAAACTTTAACATTTATTCTAAATCGAAAAGGGGCCATAATTCAGTCAAAATGTTTGACAGAGTTGCCTCCTCCTTTTTACAGACTGGGGTCATGATGGTTAACAAGTATGAAAAAAAATGAAAGCAATATTTTCAATGGAGTTTGAAAATATTTGGGGTGGTACGCAAAACTTTAAATTTGTGTGACGCTCACGCCGACGCCGGGGCGAGTAGGACAGCTCCCCTATTCTTCGAATAGTCGAGCTAAAATCATCTTTTATTGCACTTTCTAAAAAAATGTACAATCTCTTTACATGAGTCCAGAGAGAAAAATGTTTTCTGAAAAAAAATATCAGTGTATGAAAACAACAACGCTATTAAAGTATACTTGATTTCAACAGACTTTGTACGTCTATCTTTTCAACGATAGCTCTCCCCAAAAAGCACAATCAATTGTTGGTGTTAATATTCTAAAAGGAAAAGGTTCCAAAGTGCAAACTTCTTAATCTTCTTAATGGTCTTCGTTCAGGAAGTTTATGGGGAAAATATCAAATATCTGTGAAAGTATTGTGGGAAGTTAGAATGATTCTACTGCAGACATGTGTCAACATTTAAATTTCCTTCTTATACACTCATAGACATTTATCATCTGTCACCAATAATTTTCATATATTTCTTTTAGAAAAATAACCTGAAAGTAAAACAATAAATGTATTCCATCACTTTATTTAACATCTTAATAATAATATGAGCGGTTTCATTGTGTTTGATCATTTGAGATACGGTAACAACAACTGATTGAATAACACCCTCACTTTCCAAAGTCACACTCGTATGTCCGTTGTTCACATTAATAGCTACGCATCGAAATGATATATCTCCGAATGACACCTTGTGCGATATTCTGCCACTTGTTAATGGCGTCATTTTCAAGATCATGTAGACTCAATTCCTGCAGCATACATCGAATTCCTGTTTTGAGCAACTATTAAATGATATTTGACATATAAGAGAAAGGTTTGGAGCCATGAGCTATATTCAAACGATGACCTTTAGAAAATCTAGGATCGGCTGTTAAAACAAAATCAGTCTATATTTTTACCACGCCGTTAACACCTTATTACACTCATGTCCCTCATTCGTTCATGGTGCATCCGTATTGCATCAATATCGCTGAATTCCAGTCGCTTGCCCCTCACATTGGGTGTAGAATTAAAGCCACCAAGCTAGCTTACGAAATGTGTACCCTCCGTGCATGAAATACTTCAGTGATAGGCATCTGAGATCTTTCCGAATTATGAAAATCTGGCAAGTCGCGATTTGACATACAACTGCGTTGGTGTGACGTTAAATTTGTATATGATACTAAGGAGCGCATAATATAAATATATCAAAAGCTTATTCTCGCAATAATAAAATGTTGATATCAATTCGGTACAGGTACATAAAGAAACGAGAAAACAGCTAGGCCAGGCCCAGCACCTCTAAGTGTCCTTATTGTTCATTGTAGTATAATCTTCTGATGGTGGTCTCATAATTGCTAGAAGAATTATATATTTACAAATGCATCTGAGTACAAATACCACCAACAGAGAGCTGCTTATATATTCCCAAGGCGTGAAAGACCCGGGGTCACATAATGTTTAAACTGTTTATTCGCCGTTCGTCTGTATATTCATCCTTCAAACGTGTGTTCTCAGCTCCTTTAATTAATGAAACCTGATGCACATTGTAACCATCATGTGGATATATGCCTATTTTAGCATGGAAACATGTTTCATAAGTTGCTTTACGAAGTTACTAATTAGAAGTATTGAGGAAACAGAAGTTCAGTCAGTTGAACTCAAGTCTAATCAATGTTCTGTATATCAATTCAAAAATCATTGCTACTGAAAAAACTATTAAGAGGATTCCTCAAAGTCGATCGAAATACATGTTTACGCAGAAACGGTCTATTTGCAACTAGCCACATTTCTCAATTCATGCAGGTCATGTATCAGTACCGTCGTGGAAACACAAGAGAATACAATTATTCAAGATTATTGTTTTTCTCCTAAATGTTCATTTTGTTTAACTTATCTGTCAAATTAAACGTCACTTGACTTTGTGCTACCCGTGTACTTGAATATGCTCTTTTATATAGTAAGACTACAAAAATGTAAGATTAATCGATTTTTAGTTTCCTCGGCTCCAAGCTATATATTGTTTTCGGTTATTTTCCATCCCCGATTGTAGTTTAAGGAAATGGGAGATCCAAGGAAACAAAATCCAATCAAGTAGGTAAATATTGAAACGACATCGATCGGTCAACGCTACTTTTGCAGTCCAATGAATGGGTTGCTTTCAACCAGGCATTATATTTGGGCTTCCCCTGTAAAATGTAAGTGTAAAAACAGCACAGTAGGTTTCTTTTCAGTTAATTTCCTGTTTTTACCATTCGCTAGCTTACTTCCGGTTTTAAATTAAAGATTAAAAGTTGTTCGTCTATCAAATATTGGTTACGAAGGAACTTTTGAGCCATTGAATATGATGTGATATTCACCGGAAGAAAATATTGACCAAAACGAAGAAGTAATGTATGAACGCTTATTTCTGTGCTTATGTTGTGGCCGGTCCCATTAGTCTGTAAAGGGGCAAGCAAAAAATAATTATACAACTTGAAGTGATAGGTTAGAAAAACTGTATTTTCAGGATATGTTGTACAGATATTACATTTTCAAGCACCAGACACTAGCTATCTTGAAGCAACTGCTTTTTCTCGAGATTTATAATTTTAGATTTAAATCACAGACGCTAAAAATTCTCGCTTTTCACTGTTTCTCTTAACAAAAATAACGAAAGTGCGTGATTAAAATAAACTTTTACTATATTCATCAAGGAAAAAAACAACATTTTATATGAAATCGTATTTCGTTCACTTCATAATTTTTTTCTTGATAAAAGAAGATAACTCTATTCAATGTGTTGCTGTAATGTTGATTTATAATGGAAATTCAATACAATCAGTGAAAGGAACAATGGATCTTTTAGGCTGTGTGAAAGTAATGTAATATAAATGCAATATGCTTATCATGTAAAACATATATTTACATTGTCTTTCAAATAAATTCATATACCTTTCAAAATTAGGCCATAGCCGCAGATCTTTCAGCCTCTATTCTCAGTAATAGTTACATACTAGTTAACGGGCCGCTGACTTGCTTAGACAAAAACTAACAGTATTACATTGTTATGTCATGAGATATACATGTGTTCTTCATTGGAAATACTGGGCGACTAAAGAGTGCATTATTATTACACGAAAAAAGCACGATAATGTACGGTGGTATGTTTAGGACATGCAATTATCTTATTTAGACTGAATTATCTCGCACTACATCTTATCCTTATCTCGAGCGCACAACATCTTTTCTTGAATGATCAACATCTTATCTCGTGCGCTCGACAACTTATCTTGAGCGATCAACATCTTATCTCGTGCGCACGAAATCTTATCTCGAGCGATCAACAACTTTTTTCGAGAGATCAACGTCTTATCTCGTACGCATGACATCATATCTTGAGCGATCAACTCCTATTTCATGCGCACGACATCTTATGTCGAGCGATCAACATCTTATCTCGTGCGCACGACATCTTATCTCGTGCGCACGACATTATATCTTGAGCGATCAACATCTTATCTCGGGCGCACGACATCTTATCTCGAGCGGTCAACATCTTTTCTCGTGCGCACGACATCATATCTTGAGCGATCAAAATCTTATCTCGTGCGCACGACATCTTATCTTGAGCTATCAACATCTTATCTCGTGCGCACGACATCTTATCTCAAGCGATCAACATCTTATCTCGTGCGAACGACATCTTATCTCGAGCGATCAACATTTTATCTCGTGTGCACGACATCTTATCTCGAGCGATCGACATCTTATCTCGAGCGCACGACATGTTATCTATACATATTAAGGCCCTTTGTGTATATTTATGTCTTCAGTAAAACATACGGACAAGTTGATAACTAGGGTCCCGCCTCGCCTTTTCCGACGTTATTTAAACTTCCCACAAGTACATGTACAAGTTTAACACATCATTTGAGAGAGCAGTGCACATTATTGGTCATCCTATCTTCAAAATTAAATGAACATAATCAATAATGCTTTCTGCATGTTAGAATAGCAACAAATCGTAGTTTTACTGAAAAAAATCGCGCAGAAAAGTTATAAAATTGCATGCATGAATTAAGGGAAAACAAGGAAATTCTTTAATATATGGGCGAGGCCTACATTTATTTCTTATTATCGTACCCCAGTCATACTGTCGAAAACTCATAATAGACATGTAATATCGTACCCCAGTCATACTGTCGAAAACTAATAATAAACATGCAATACCGTACCCCAGTCATACTGTAGAAAACTCATAATAAACATATAATCTCGTACCCCACTCATACTGACGAAAACTCATAATAAACATGTAATACCGTACCCTAGTCATACTGTAGAAAACTCATAATAAACATGTAATATCGTACCCCAGTCATACTGTAGAAAACTCATAATAAACATGTAATACCGTACCCCAGTCACACTGTAGAAAACGCATAATAAAAATGAAATATCATATCTTAGTCATACTGTAGAAAACTCATGATAAACATGTAATATCATACCTGAGTCACACTGTAGAAAACTCACGATAAACATGTAATATCGTACCCCAGTCACACTGTAGAAAACTCATAATAAACATGTAATATCGTACCCCAGTCATACTGTAGAAAACTCATAATAAACATGTAATACCGTACCCCAGTCACACTGTAGAAAACGCATAATAAAAATGAAATATCATATCTTAGTCATACTGTAGAAAACTCATGATAAACATGTAATATCGTACCTGAGTCACACTGTAGAAAACTCACGATAAACATGTAATATCGTACCCCAGTCATACTGTAGAAAACTCGTGATAAACATGTAATATCGTATCCCAGTCATATTGCCCGAAACTCATAATAAACATGTAATATAGTACCCCAGTCATACTGTTGAAAACTCATGATAAACATGTACTATCGTACCGCAGACAAACTGTCGAAAACTCCTAATAAACATGTAATATCGTACTCCAAATCATACTGAAGAAAATCATGATTAACATGTAATACCTCAGTTTACTGGCAAAACTTTTTAATAATCGTTTACCGTACCCAGTCACATTGTAGAAACCCCTAATAAACATGTAATATCGTACTCCCGTCATACTGTAGAAAAACTATTATAAAACATGATTATCGTACCCAGGCACATGTAGAAAACTCATAATAAACATGTTATATCGTACCCAGTATATTGTCGAAAACTCATAATAAACATGTAATATCGTACCCCAATCATACTGTCGAAAACTCCTTATAAACATGTAATATCGTACTCCACTCATACTGTAGAAAACTCATGATACCTCAGTCATACTGTCAAAAACTAATAATAAACATGCAATTCCGTACCCCAGTCATACTGTAGAAAACTCATAATAAACATATAATCTCGTACCCCACTCATACTGACGAAAACTCATAATAAACATGTAATACCGTACCCCAGTCATACTGTAGAAAACTCATAATAAACATGTAATATCGTACCCCAGTCATACTGTAGAAAACTCATAATAAACATGTAATACCGTACCCCAGTCACACTGTAGAAAACGCATAATAAAAATGAAATATCATATCTTAGTCATACTGTAGAAAACTCATGATAAACATGTAATATCGTACCTGAGTCACACTGTAGAAAACTCACGATAAACATGTAATATCGTACCCCAGTCATACTGTAGAAAACTCGTGATAAACATGTAATATCGTATCCCAGTCATATTGCCCGAAACTCATAATAAACATGTAATATAGTACCCCAGTCATACTGTTGAAAACTCATGATAAACATGTACTATCGTACCCTAGTCACACTGTAGAAAACCCAAGATAAACATGTAATATCGTACCCCAGTCATGTTGTCGAAAACACATCATAAACATATAATATCGTACCCCAGTCATATTGTCGAAAACTCATAGTAGTATTAGAAATACCGCAGCGAGCCCGATTTTGACCCCCCTGACCCCTTGACCCTATTCTAAAAATCCAATGCCGGACAATTTTTAAAAACCAAAAAATAAACATTTTCATGTACTTATGAAAACCCCATAGTAAAATATGATTTAAAGATAATTTTAAACACTTCCACCAAATTTTTTGCCAAAATCCTGGGCCCGTGGCAGCAATGTGGCAGTCGCTGCCACTTGACAAACTTTTGGCAGAAGTTGGCAAACACAAATTCAGCCAATCAAAAGCCTGCCATTTTCTGCCAAGTGGCAGCAATGTGACATTGGCTGCCAAATTGACAAACTTTTGGCAAACTTTTGGCAGATTATTTTTATTTGATAAAATGTAAGGTGGGTCTACGACCCCCGGAGGCAAAGCCTCTGGTCTTTGATCTTATTTTGAATTAGTAAGTATATTATCAGGGTACACATAGTAATTAAAAATTTAATTAAGCTTTTAATTCAAAAGTTTGCTTATATTGGCACGTCCATTTCCCGGGATAGATTCATCCGATATGTAGAATCTAATGTAACTTCCCTCATAAGTGAAAATGTTACTTTTTAGATGCTGAACGTCATAAGGAAATTTGTCAAAACAATTGCCCCTTGTGTTAAAAAAAATTTTTAATTTTTTTCTTATACATTTTTTTTTAAAATGATCTGTCAAAGCCCCTTGCTCCCTCAGCTGCTATATTTTTTTATTTTAAACTGCAAAATTTTCCCAAAAATTTTTGGATAAACAACCCCAAACCCGAACCCCTATCATTCCCCCAAACCTAAAATAAAATGGGATATTGGGTTTTTTAATGGGTTTTTAATCTGGTTCCCCTAGGGGCCCTTGCCCCCGTTAAAAAAATTTTTTAAATTATTTTATTAAAAAATTTCCAGTTTTTTCGGGTTTAAACACCCCCCTTCAAAGTCACTCTATACATCTTTTTTTATTTTTTGGGTTTGTGTTTAAAAAATCTTTATAACTACGATAATTCCAGGTTTTAAATTAAATATTTTTAAAAATAGCCCAAAACCCCCCGTTCTTTATATGTTAAATTTTTCCAGGCACCTTAGGGTTTTAAAACTTTTTCTTTTTTTCATAACCCAAAAAATTTTTTTTATAGTATTAAAAGGCCAAAACACTTCATGTTTTACTTTTTCTAGTTTTTTTTTTTCTATTTTTTTTTGTCTTTTTTTTAAGTTTAAAAAATTTTTTCAAAAAAATTTTCTTCAACTCTTTTTGTTGTAAAAACTTCAGAAGCAGTTTAAATTGCAACAAAAACCTTTTGTTTTTACAAATTGTTTTTCTTGTTTTAAAAAAACTTTTTTTTACTTTTGTAAATTTCTTCAGCATTAGGGGTAATTTCTTCCACATTAGGGGTTTATTCCCTTTAGTATTAGCAAAATTTACTTGGGTTTTTAGATTGTTTTGATTCCCCTTTGGGCCTTAGCTGATATTTAAAATACAGAGCCCCAAATATTTGTTTTTTTTTTTAATTTTTTTCATTAATTTGATCTTTAAATTAAATTTTTAAATTGCTTCTTTTGTTTAGCTGATATTTCAATTTTACAGATCCAAATTTTGTTATTTTTTTAATTTGATCTTTAAAATTTCTTTAAAATTTTTCCTTTGTAATTTTTTGTAATATTACTTAATTCTGCATTTTTTAAAATTTTGTGAGGGGTTTGTCAAAAAATACAAAACCCAATTTTTCGAATTTTTTTTTAAAAGTCTTTCTATTTTGGGAATTAATTTCTTTTTTAAGTTTATCAAATTGCGTTCATAAATAAACACCTCTTTGTAAAAAGCCCCTTTTTCCAAATTTTCAATTTATTTTCTGAAAATTTTTATTTGAAAATGTATCGAGTAAATTTTGATTCCCTTTTGTCATTTAATATTTAGTTTTTTTATTTCTGTTTTATTTTTTAACTGATACATTTTTTTGTAATTTTTTCCTTCAAAAATTCTTTTTTTTTTAGTTCTTCATGTTTAATCATCTTTTTTTAAATTCCCTTGAACTTGAGTGTTTTAAAATGTTTAAATTAACTCGAAATACTTTTTTTTATGTTGTAACTGCCCAAATCAGTTTTTCTTTTCAAGTTTTTTAATAAAAACCCAGTCATAGTTTTTCTTTTCTTCTTCAATTTTACCTTGTAATTTTTTAATTTTAAATAATGAATTTTTTTTAAAATCTTTTTTTTTAATTCTTCAATATTTTTTTCCTTTTACTTCTAGTGTTTGTTTTTAGTTTTTATATTTTCCAAGTTTATGGGTTCATCTTTTACACTTTAAATTTTTTTTTAATACAAAAACCCGTTTTTAAAACCCTGCATCGTTGGGTTTATCGGGATTTCTGGGTTATTTTTTCTTTCCTCCCAAAATCTAATGCTTTTTTCCATTTTTTAAACAAGTTCCTTTTTTTCTGTGAAATACGTTTCCCTTTTTCCCTTTTTTAATTTTTTTGGGGAATTGCTTTTTAGTGGGGCCATAATCACTTAAATCAATATAAAATTTTAATTTTTCTTATACTGTCGGGTTTTGATTAATTTTTTTTTACACAAAAAAAACTCCTTTATAAAATTTTTATATTTTCCCCGTAAAGTTTTTTTTTTAAAAAAAATTTCCCTTGGGTTTTGTAAATATAAAAGAAATCATATTTTTGATTTTTGAAATTAGCAAAAGTATCACAAACTAAAATTTTGTTAAACAAAAATTCCTATTTTTTTCCTTTTTTCCTGGACTTTCAAAAAAAATTTATAATGGAAATTTAATCCGAAAAATTTTTTTGGTGTTTTATAGTAAGACTGACTTAAATAAATTAACACAACCAGTTTTTGGGGGCGTCCTTGAATAAAGTATTTTTTTATTCATTTTGAATTTTTTTAAATCTTCACATAAAATTTTTCCCCCAAATATTTCTTTTTTTGTTTTTCTAATTTCAAATTCTCAAAAGGGTAAATTTTGGTTGGGTTCAGCCGAAAAATTAAAGATTTCATTTGGTTTAACTTTAATATTTTTTAAATTTTGGTTTTAAAATTTTTTTTTTTAAAAATCCTGAATTTAGTTTGGGTTCTAATTTTTTTGCATACAAGTATTTTTTTATCTTTAATTAAAAGGGGGTTTTTCCCGAAGTATATGAAATTAAAGGGATTTTTTTTTTTCCGATCCAGAAGATCCAAATATTAAAAATTCAAAAACATGAATCTGGCATAAAAGGAAAAAATTTGTTTAAAAGTTTTTGGGAAATTTATCATTTTTTGTATCAAAATTTTGGGAAATTTTTCCTTTTAAATTTAAAAATTACAAAAAATTTTACATTTTTTTACATTATCTTACATTATTTTACATTATTTTTCTTTATTATATAAATGAAATTCAAAACTTAATGAAAAAAGAAAAAGAAAAAAATTAGTCGGACAAAATGAGGATCTTGGGAGAAAAAAATTAAGGGGGAAAAAAAAATAAGAAAAGCAACAAAATCGGGTTGTACATTTAAAAATTTACAAACCAATTACTGAAAAAAATAGAAATTTCAAAAAAAACAATTATCAAGTCAGTTAAAAGTTTTAACCTGGAAAAAAAACAACAATTCGTTACCCCAAAAAGTTTTGCTGATAAGATACATGAAATAAAAAAACAAAAAAGGTTGACAATTTTTTGGAAAAAAAACCACCTCCGGGACTACAAAAAACCATTACAACCTTTTAACCGCTGGAAATACTAGGGGTTTGGAAAAAAACTTTTCCGAGAACCAATAACAAATTTTCCCACCAAAAGATAATTTGGGGTTTGGGATGATGAAGATGTAAATTTGGAGAAATTA
Source organism: Mercenaria mercenaria (assembly GCF_021730395.1). NCBI lineage: Eukaryota > Metazoa > Mollusca > Bivalvia > Venerida > Veneridae > Mercenaria > Mercenaria mercenaria. The sequence continues at coordinate 36,413,722 of NC_069365.1, read as the reverse complement.
GAAAATTTTCCTGAAGAATTAGCAAAAAAAATTTGGTGAAAAAATTGTGAATCAGAAGAAAAAATTTGTAAAAATTTTAGATAAAAAATATCGATAAAGTTTGTATTATCAGAATGGGACTTCCCTGTATTTCAGAGTTAGTAAAAAAACAAAGATAAAGATGTTTGGATAAAAAACAAGAAAAGAGGTTACCAAAATTTTTAAAAGGATGTACTCGTAGAAAAAATGAACAAAGGAAAAAAAACCCAAGATGAAAAAAGGGGGGAATTAACAGGCAGAACCTATGACTGCGGGTGAGTATTTTTTGGGGTTTTAAAAATTTCAGAAAAAAAAAAAATTTTAAAAAATTTTGGTGAAGTTTAAATCAAAAATGATTGATATCGAGGAAATTTAAAAAAGGAAAAAAGGAAATAAGAAATCAAAAATCCTTAAAAATTTTTCACCCAAATGGACAATTTGGAAATTTTAATTTTTAAAATTTAAAAAAACTTTATGGTCAAAACAATTAATTCCCTAAGGAAAAAATAACGGAAAAGAAGTAATTAACACTAAAGTAGATGATGATTTAATTGTTTTTAATTAAAAAAGATATAACAATAAAAAAAAAGCTTCAAATCTTAAATTAAAAAAAATTTAAAAAATTTTTAACAGAAAATAAATTTTAAATAAATTAAAAGATCTAAAAAATTAAAAAAAGTTTTTTGGGGAAAAGGTTAGGACGTTTGTCCATGTAATCCAAAAGAATTGGTTAAGGGAGTTGGATTTTTAATTTTGGGGTAAAATTAAAGGGCGGAAAATTTTAATAAAAAAGAACAAAAAAAATTAAAGGGTTAAAAGAAAAATTGATGAACTATTAAAAATAAATTTCTTTTTTAAACCAAAAAACCCTAAAAATTTGTTTTAAAAATTTTTTTTCCTTAAAAATTTTAGATTTTTTTTTTAAAAAGTTTTTTTTTGAAAATTTATTTAAATGGAAAAAAAAAAATTAGTTTTAAATTTTCGGAAACATTTTAAAAGGGTTTAATAAAAATAAACCGAGTGTTTTTACTTTCAGATTTATTTCGTTTTTTAAATTTTTAGATAAAAAAAAAAAAAAAAAAAAATTTAAAATTTTTTTGTTGGTTTGGATATTTTAACCACTTGACCTACTCTTGGCATAATATTATTGATAAAATTTGAAAATTTAAAAAAATTCGTTATCTAATGGTAAAGAATGGAAAGATATTTTTTTCCCCAAATGGTTTTTTACATTTTACACAGATTTAAAAATTAATTTATTGGGGAAAACTTTAATAATTAATGATGATTATGAATTGTTTAAATCAAAATTGCCCCCAAAAGTTTGGAATTTGATTTAAGTATTTTTTAAGTTTTTGATTTCAATTACAGAAATTTTTTTTGGGTTTTGGAAATATCTTTTTTCATAAATTGTTTTGGATTTGAGAAAAAAAAATTAACAATACTGAAGGGGAAATAAAACACAAAAAAAACTAACTTGTGGATACAATTTTTTTTCATTGCGATTTTTATTGAAAAATTCACTTGTTGAGGGAATTTCAGTGATTTTATCTATGTTTTAAAAATTTACTGCAGATTTAAAAAGGGCTTTTCCTTTTTACAAAAGAACCAAAAGAGGGGGAAATTCTGAAATTAAAAAAATTTATTAAAAATTTCCCTTTTAGAAAAAAATTTTTCAATTTTTTGGTGAAAAATTTAAAATTTTTAAAATTGGGGTTTGAAAAAAGTTTTTACTTTAAATTTTTAAAAAGAAAATTTATTAAAAACTTTTGGTTTTTTTTTAAAATTTTACAAAAATTTATGACAAAAAAAAGGAATATTTTTTTTGGGTTAAAAAGGCTCGGGGCCCGAAGAAGAAATCAAACATGGGACAGGTTTCTTTGACATTTTAAAAAGGGAATTAATTCAATCCTCAATTAGCACAGCTGGAAAAAAGCTTTGGAAACGCAGGGAAAAACAGCACTTGAAAATGGAACAAAAAAAAGGTTTTGGAAAAGAAGTTGGGAAAATTTTCTGCGCTAAAATTGTTTAAAAAAAATTTTAAAAAAAAACCCGCTCCCAGTTGGGAATTAATTGCTAAGGAATTACAAGAAAAGAAAAATAAAAAAAATATTTAAAAAAAATGATAATGAGGAGGGTATTTTATTGAAAAAAAAATAGAATTTTGTCAGGTTTTGGGGCCTTTTGCTCGGTTGGAAATTCAGTCAACAAAAACGTATTAACAGATTAAAAATTTTAAAAAAAAAAATAAAAAATAGAAAAAAAAATAAAATAAAATATTTAAAATATTTAAAGTTTAAAAAAAAAGAAAAATTTTGATAGTTTTGAATTAAAACCCCCTATTTTTAATTAGATACGCTTTAAAATCTGTCCCCGGGGAAAAAATGTTAAACAACAAAAAAACGGATTTCACTTTAAAATTAATGATAGAAGTTCATATTTTGATTGGTTTAATGGCTTTTTTTGAAAATAAGTTTTTAAAATAAATAAGCTTGTGATGGTAGTTAAAAATGATGTTGGGGGATCAAATTGCTCTAATTTAAAAATGCCCGCTTCATTAATTGATCAAATTTTGTGGTTAAACAAAAAGGAAAAATTGTTTTAAAATTTTAATTTTTTTACAAAATAATAAATTAAAAAAATTTTGTTTTAACATCTGAAAAATTTTGCAAAATCAACTGAAAAAATGAATTTATCTATTTAGATATAAAAAGGGTTTTGCTTTGGGGGCAGGGAAAATCAAGCTAAAAAATAATGCGGGGGTTTTCTTTAAAAACCCCCTTAATCGAAGGTGGTAAAGGGGGTAAACACTAAAATTTAAATTTAAAAAATTAAATTTATTTTTTTTTGGGTTTTTGAAACTAATTTTTTTACCTCCAAATTTAAATTTTTAAAAAAAAAATGCAGCTGACGATGATGTGAATTAATTTTTAGAGCTAATGCTGCTGATGCTGGTTTGATTTAAAAATAACAAAATTTTTTCAAAGGGTTTTTCCCCGTTTAAAATTTTAAAGAATTTGGGGTTTTATCTTTTTGCTTTCTGAAAAATTTAAAAAAAAAAGATGGGCTTTCCTTAGGGGAAAAGTTTTCGCAATCAAATGATACACGACAGAGGGCTAACTTTTTGAATTTAAAAGTGGGGGAAAAAAAACCCCAAACATGATTTTTTTTAAATTTTTTTCGACCCGATAAAGTAAAAGCACCAAAAAACGGAATCCACATTTTAAATTTGAAACATTTAAATTGATTTCAGCAGATGATAATTCTTGTTTTTTTAGCTCTTTTCGTCTTTAGTTGGTAATGGTGTTTTTTTTTCCCAAAACAGAATAAAAACCAAATTTATCAAGAATATATAAGATGTTAATTTAATTTTTTATTATAAAAAAAAATAATAAGACCCACTGGAAGTCTGCAAAAAAGGGTCAAAATTTTAAAAAATTTTGGGGTTTGTTTTATTTTAACTTGGAAATAAAAAGGAAGCAATAAAAGAAGTCCTTAAAAACCCTTACTTAAAAAAGCTAAAATTTAAAATTTTGGCCAGCACACAAGTTTCCTGTTTATGCAATTTTTATTGTAAGAGGGAAAAAGTTGAAATAAATACCATTTTGGAAAAGAACTTGTTAATTTTTTAATTTAAAAAAATTTTAAAAAAAATAATGTCCCTCAAATTTTAAAATTTAATAAAAAATTAACCTTTCAGATGGACAAAAGAAAATATTTTTCCCCAAACCTACAACAACAAAAATTCCCCATACTTTTAATTTTTAAAAAAAAACCAATTTTCGTGGAAAATTTTCCCTTTTCTATTAACAAAAACACAAAAATTTTTTTAAATTTAAAAAAACGTTTTCAAATTTTTTAAAAAGGGGTTAGAAATTTTTAATTCAAAAAAACAAAAAGTTTCCCGTCAAAGGCCAAAATTTGGGGGATTTTTAGGAGCTTTGGCTGGGGTTGTTAGGAAAAAACAAATTTTCCTTTTTTGGCCAAAAAAAAAAACAAAAAAAAAAAAAAGCTCCCAAAAAAATTTTTTTCCCCCCAGGGTTTGGGGGCTTTGGGCCTTTGGGGTCGCCAGCGGCGTTAGTTTTAAAAAAAAATTTGGGAATGGTTTTAAATTTTAGTTTGCTAATTTTAAGAGAAATTGGAAAATCACCATATTTACACCCAAAACAAAGAAAACAAATTTGTGGACCTGGAATGATTAAATTAACCAAAAACAAAAACAAGCGGTGGGGTTTTTAGGTTTGGTGCTTAATTTAGGAATACCCCTTTTTATTTCATCTTTTTTTAATTGGGGAAAAGGGGCTACCGTTGATTCTCAACGGAACCTAAAAAAGACGAATTCCTTAGTAAAAAAAAATAAAATTTTTAAACAAACCCATTTCAACTTTTAAATAGAAAAATGGGTAAAACAATTAAAAAATTAAAAACTTTAGGGGTTTTAATTTTGTAGAAATAATTTACCAAGATGAAACTTCGGAGAACCCGGTTTTACCAAAATTAAAAGGGAAAAGGACATGTGGGAAATTTTAAATTTGGGCGACTCTGTTGGTCCTGGAACACAATTTGGGTTTTTTTACTTTAAAAAAATTGTACTTCGATAAAACCCGGGTTTTTTGAAAATGCTTTTTATTTCGATCGTTTGGGCTTCCTCCACCCAAAAAAAGTAATTAAGTTATACCAAATGTTAAAAAAATTCAAAAATGTTCAATATCAAGACAAAACAAGTAGCTTTGCGGATATTTTTGTTTATTTTTCATTAAAAGGTTACAAAATAAAGAAACCCTTGTATGATTTATTGTATAAAAAAAACTAAAAATTAATAATCCAAAGGAGTAAAAGGGAAAAAACTATTAAAAAATTATTTTAATAAAAAAGGGGCATTTATTTTTTTCTGAAATTTAAAATGGAATTAAATTAAAAATTTTAAAGGGAAAAATTCAAAAATATAAATTTAAAAATAAAAAAATAGAAAAACAAATAGAAAGGCAATTTTTTAAAAAAAAACCCCCCATTGTTTTTTAAAAATGTTTTAAATCCAAAAAATTACTGAGGGGGGATTATTTTTAAAGGAAAAATGTAAATGCTATCCTGGGTTTTTTTTTAAAAAGGGAATAATGTAAAATTAATTTTTTTGATTTTTAAATTTTTTTGTTGAGCAATTTAAAATTTGGAAAAGGGGAAAACTAAAATTAAACCCCCCAAAAAAAAAAAAGAAAATTTTAATTCTTCAAAGTTACGATGTAAAAAAAAACCAAAAAAAATGAATCTATTTCTATTTAAATTTTGGGTAAAAAAATTTAAAATTTAAAAGGGTGTTTTTTTATATTAAAAAATTTTTTTTTAAAACCCTTAAAAATATTTTAGTTAACAATTTATGGTTCTATAATTTAAAAAATTTTTTAAAAAAATTTAATAAAAAAAATTAATTAATTTAAGAATAAGGGGGGGTAATGTATCAATACCATTATCAAGGGAAATATCTTTTTTTCCCTCCCTAAAATGTTTAAAAATTTTTTTTATAAAAAATGGAAAATTTTTGTTTATCAGAACGGGAAAACTTTAAAAGGTTGATTACTTTTGGGGTTTAATTAAACAAAGTAAAACTTTGTTTTTTTTTATGAACTATTGTTTTTTTTAAAAACAAGTTTTTTAATTCCCTTTTTTAAAATTTTTTTTTTTTAACTTCTTTTTTTAATAAAAAATTTTAAAACATTTTACTTTTTTAATCCAAAAAATTTAACCCCAAATTTCTTCACCACGCTTTTTATTTTTAAAATTTTTCCCAAATTTCTTTTTTGTTTTAATCAAAATAAAATTTGAATTTCAAAACGTAATTACTATTATCAAATAAATTTTCCTTATAAAAATCTTTAATTATCTTTTTTGGGTTTTTTTTTATAACATAATGAATCATGTCAGTAAACATTAATTTTCCCAAAATTTCCTCGTATTTTCCTTAATTTTAATTATAATTTTAAAATCAAAATTAAATAAAATTTTTATAAATCTAGAAAAGCACATTCGAAATAACAAGGGCTTTTTAATTTAAAAAACTTTCTTTTTTTCTATGAAAACCAAAAAGGGTTAAAAGTTAAACATCGTTGAACTAACAAATGAAAAGGGTTTTGGGTATGTTTTTAAAAAAATATTTTTTTCCTGAGTTAATTTAAATTAAACCCCCCCCCCCCCCCCCCCCCTTGGGGTAAATTCTCCATCGTCTTACCGAAAAAAAAGTTTTTCATTAACTTAAAAAAGTCCCTTTTTTAGTGAATTTTTTTCTTTTGTCTTTTTTGGTATTAAAATTTAATTTTTACTTTTTTAAAACCCGGCTTTCATCAAAAATTTTTATTTTATGTAAATTTTTTTACTTTTAACCCCAATTGTGTATTAGTTCAAAATTTTTTTTAATGAACTACATTTAATTTTTTTTTTTCATTTAAAATTGGAACCAACTTCTTTTAAAATTACTTTTTTCCCCATTTTAAAAATTTTGTTTTTAATATTTTTACCAATTTAAACGGAAAAACCCTTGATCGGTTTTTTTAAATTTTTTTAGGAGCTAAAGGATAAAAAATTTTTGGGTTTTGTAATTTTTTTTGGGGTATTTTAAAATTCACAATTTAAATAAAAAGTTAGTTTTTAAACCTTTTTCAATTAATTTCTTTAAATTTTTTTCGGATATAAAAATTTTAAAATTTTTCCCTGGGTAAAGGGTTTTTACATACCCCCCCGTAAAAAAATTATTGGCGTCAAAGGGAAATAAAGTATTTAAATTTCTTCTTTTAATTTTAATTTTCATATATTTATTGTTTTCTTTACTGTTTCTGTTTGAAAATAACTTATTCCCCCTCTCCCCGTCCCTTTTCAGTTTAAAAAAATACATAACAATATCAGTTATTAAAACTAACTTTTAAATTTCCCGTCATTTTTTTTCATTGGGATCCCAAACTAACCCCCGGACTACTAAAAAAAGGCCCAAGGTCAATTTGTAGTACTCAAACAAGTTTTCAAAAATTTTAAAATACATCACAAAAAGTAATAGTCATTTTTAAATATAGATCATGATATTCTCCCTTTTTTTTTTATTTTAAATTTATTCCAAACTTTTTTAGCATGTCGTATTCGTTGTAAAAAATATTATTTTTCTTTTAAAATTGAATAAAAACTTCTTTAAAGGTAATCTGTTTCTTTGAATTTTTTTTAAAAATCCATGTAATATATGGAAAACCCCTTTTTGTTTTTAAAAAATTTTAAGGTTTTCGCAAAAAATTCTTGAGAAAAATTTAAATTCTGGAATATTTTTTACTAGGTTATCCAATGTTGGACAAAAACTAAAATGAACAATAAAGACCAATCAAATCATAAATCCCAAAATCTTTTCCCAAGTTAGGAAAAAAAATTAATTTCTTTTTTGAATTTCCCTTTTGTTGATAAAAATGACCGTCATAACCCTTTAAAATTTTGTAAAATAACAGGAAATTTTGTTTAGTTTAAAATTTTAAAACATTCTGGTGAGCACTTCCCAAATTTTTTTCCCGTTTTTACAGTGACACGACTGGACTTCCCTTCTATATAGTCTTTTCACAGATATGACATAACTTTTGTTTTTTAAATTCGCTTTTCATCTTTTTTAGTCAATTCTTAGTTCTTTGTTAAAATTATCTCTAAATATTTCTTTACAATATTCCTCTACCTCAAAATTTTTTCAATAAATTACAAACTGCATTAGGAACTCTATATATCTGGGTTGGTTTAGTATATTTATCGGTCATAACAACAAACAATTTATAGCGTAACCACAATCTATATGATTTTGATATGGTTCAGTAAATGAAGGATTCAGTTGATGGTTAAAGCAGTTAATAAACTTTTTTAGTTATTGATTCAAAATCAGCATATATTACAAAAGGTTACTGCTAATTCCTTTATGTTAATTTTTATATTGTACTTTTACTTCCATCTTTTTGGCATTTTTACACCTTGGATACCATTAATAGCTAAACATTTTGGAATATGTTCATTTAATATTCTTTCTTGTGAAAAATTCTGTATAAATGATTTACAAAATGTTTTTTTTGTTGTCGTTGGTTTTATTAAACATTAATTATTAAAGTTCTTTTATCCAAATTAATGTTGGATGGGGTCTCTGGTGATTTTTCAGTTCGCAGTTTATTTTATCATTAGTAATTAGAACATGTTCACGGGTTCTTCGTATTGATATTTTGATATGTTCAATGGGATAAATACTATTTTCTTCTTATCCAAATATATTATATGATATTTAATTTAAAACTTCTATTTTAGGTATTGAATTTAATTGTAACAGGAAATTATATTTCCAGTATTAATCAAGTGCGTTTATTTGTTTTTTTATATTTTGAAATTTTTGGAGGATTTTTTTTTTCATACAGGAATTTGTAAAGGCTAAATGACACCATCCTAAACATTCTTTTCATCATTCTTTATATTTATTAATCCTTTCATGAATTTTGTAATGGTTTTGGTAATTCTAAATAACTTGATGCAGCCATTGGACTTTAATTATATCTATTTAATATATGAGCACAAATGACTCTTATTCTCAGCCACTTCCTTCTGAAATCCAATTACCAATTCTATTTATTATTTTCATCAAAGAGCTTGATGTAAAGTTTTTTTTATTTCATTTTTTGTTATAATTTCTAAGACTTTGATTGAAAATAAGCTGATTGATATATTGTATCAGTTTTATCCATTTTTGCAAAAGATATTTTTTAAACAACGTTTATTTTTATGGCCTTTAAATGTTTTAAGTTCAGATTTAAGTATTTCATAAGAGTCGTTTTACTATAGTTTAATATAATTGATTCTTTGGATCTTGTCTATATGTAATTTTAATTTCAAATTTCTTATAATTTGTTTTTGTAGATCTCTCGTTTTCTTATTTATTATATTAGAAAAAACATAATTCACTAAGGAATAAAAAGGATTAAAATATATTAAATTAAATAAAGTTTTAAATTATTTTAAGATGGAATTAAAATATTTAAAATTTTTTTCTGTTTCCGCTGGTTTTGATATTCCACTTTTTTATTTACTTGGTTTTTTCTTTGCAAGCTCATTGTTATTAACCCTGAATTAATATTAAGGTCTGTGGATGCTGCTAAGTGCTTTTATATGTTTTTTATTCAGTAGTGTCACAATCGGTTGCAATATACTTTTGTAGGATTGTTCGAATATTATTTGGTCTGGGACCAATCACATAAATTCATTCAGCATTTTCTTCTTCAGTTAAATTAGACAACCACAGTCCATTCAAATAAAGTTCTTTTCCGAAGATCCAAGGATCTATATCATTTTGTAATTTATCAAATACTGATTTTTTTATTCATCGCTAACTATTTGATTTAACGATATTTAATAAACATTTCTTCTTTTAAGATTTTTCTTAATGAATTTTCATCTGGTAGTCATTATTTCTCCTTAAGTGCTAGATTAATTTTGGTATAAGCATTCTATCTACTTTCTATTAAACATCTATTTAACTATACTTATAGAAAAAAATCTCTAAAAACGCATGTAAAAATTTAATACAAGCTCTTCTTCTTTTTTACTTTTATATCCGTTAAGTTTTAAATTTTTTTTTTCCCTTCTTTTGCATTTCAAGAGGGTTGAATAATTTTTTTCTTTCTGCATTTCTAATGTTTTGTAAAAATATCCTGTAATACTTTATTTGGATCTTCTTTAATTTACTTTTCCAATCAGTGCTTTTGGTTATAAGTTGTTTTATTTTATGATGATGTGATTTTAAAAAAATTTTCTGTCGTCAAGTTTTACGTCTGTTAGTAATTATGGTAATTACTGATGGATACAGCAGCAGCAACTGCTAAAAATATAGGAATAGTTGGAACAAGTGCTAATGCAGCTGAACAACCAAAAAACTCCTGCTGTAATTATAATCCAGGTACTTTACTCTCCCTCAAATTTTATAACTTTTTCGTATGCAGCAGATAGTTTTGTTAAGTGATAATTAATTGATCTATTGTTTTATTCCATTTATTTTAAGGAAATTAGATTTTTATAGCGCATTTAGATAATTAAACTTTTTATTTCTATATTAAATTTGTTAAGATCGTAAATGGTACCACAAATATTAAATTTTTCACTATATCTTTCCTTTTTACTAAAGCTTGTTTTTTCTTATAGTCTAGTCTAATAACTTTTTCAATTCTAAAAACTTCTTGTGTAGTAGGTAAAAGTTCTTGTCCGTAAAATGATCCTTGAACTATTTTCAATCATTTAAATCTTTATTAGAGGTATGTTTCTGGGATTTTATTATTAATTTTTTAAATTGTTAATATTTCCTCTGTCCAATAGGTGTATATCCTTTTTCAAAGTCTTTTAAAGTTGCTTAAACGAACTCGTATCACCAATTTTAAAGGTTGCTTTGCTCTTTGATATCTTTATATCACCATATTAATTAAAGTAAAAAAGTACATTTATTTCAAGTTTTTACTAGCTTCGGTTGGGTGTCTTTTATATACTATAATGTTTTGTTTTGTTATTATTTATCAACCATATCCTGCCAAATTATTTATATAAGTATATGTATTATTTGATGTAAAAATATTTCCACATTATTCTTTTTAACTCTATTTAATCTTTCATAAACTATTGCTTTTCCTTCATTAAATGTATGGTACATATTAATTGTATTTTTTTCTATAAATGATTCAAACTTTTTTTATTATAAAATTCTTTTCCTTCGTATAACCATAAATTTACTGGTAATCGGTCCTTTTTAAAAATTATTTTTTCAATTGTTGTTCAGTAACAGATTCTCCAGTTTTATTCTTTAATGGAATAACCCAAGCATATTTACTAATTATATCAAAAAACGGTTACCAAGTACTTTACTCCTTTTTATATTTTGATAAAGCTTGCTTGCAACTTAATCAGCTGACCATAGTATCATCATTATCATTTAACGATCACTCCTTCGGTTCCTGAATTTTCTTTTAATTGGTTTGTGTAATTCCTTGTCTTGCTAATTCTTCGCTCCAGCGGTAGTCAGAGTTACCGGCTCGGCAGTGATTTCGGGGGTATACTCTACCACCTTTTCCGTTTTTTTTTTTGTCTGGGTGTTTAACCCTTTGGGAACTGTTGTTCCTGTCCAACCCAAGTTTGGTATTTCGTTTTGTTAGCTGGTTTTTACAACTAAATGTTTTGCAATCTTTTCTCTAAATGTTTTTGATTAGGTTTTATTTTATTTGGAAAGCATTTTTTTGTCACATTCACTTTTACTTGTCTTGAGTCATAGCAAAAATTCATGGTCCTTACTACTGCTCCAGTTCATTGACAGGGGGTCCATTATATAGGGTTTCATGCGGCCCACAAATATTATATCATGGAAAGATGTTAAACCTTTCTTAGGTAATTAATGGTAATACATTGCTTTGTGAATAACTAAATTACCCTGTTCTTTTACAAACTTTGTATTTCATCTTTCAACAAGATGAACAGGTAGCTTTTATTCATTTTTCTCCCATTTTTTGTTATAACATAATGAGGGTTTATATTATCAGTAAATCTTCTTTCTTTCAAACAATATATTTTATTTTGTAAACTCATCTATATCAAATGTATTTAAAATTATTTAAAGACTAATAATGTAGTTATTAATTGAAAATAAGATCAAAGACCAGAGGCTTTGCCTCCGGGGGTCGTAGACCCACCTTACATTTTATTAATAAATATAATCTGCCAAAAGTTTGCCAAAAGTTTGTCAAGTTGGCAGACATTGTCACATTGCTGCCACTTGGCAGAAAAATGGCAGACTTTTGATTGGTTGAATTTGTGTTTGCCAACGTTCTGCCAAAAGTTTGTCAAGTTGGCAGCGACTGCCACATTGCTGCCACTTGGCAGGATTTTGGCAAATATTTGGTGGAAGTGTTTAAAATTATCTTTAATCATATTTTACTATAGTTTTCATAAAGTACTATGAAAAGTTGTTTATTTTTTGGTTTTAAATTGTCCGGCATTGGATTTTTTAGAATAGGGTCAAGGGGTCAGGGGGGTCAAAATCGGGCTCGCTGCGGTATTTCTAATACTACTACTCATAATAAACATGTAATATCGTACCGCAGACAAACTGTCGAAAACTCCTAATAAACATGTAATATCGTACTCCACTCATACTGAAGAAAACTCATGATTAACATGTAATACCTCAGTCATACTGGCAAAAACTTATAATAAACATGTTATACCGTACCCCAGTCACATTGTAGAAAACCCATAATAAACATGTAATATCGTACTCCAGTCATACTGTAGAAAACTCATAATAAACATGATATATCGTACCCCAGGCACACTGTAGAAAACTCATAATAAACATGTAATATCGTACCCCAGTCATATTGTCGAAAACTCATAATAAACATGTAATATCGTACCCCAGTCACACTGTAGAAAAGTCATAATAAACATGTAATATCGTACCCCAATCATACTGTCGAAAACTCCTAATAAACATGTAATATCGTACTCCACTCATACTGTAGAAAACTTATGAAACTGCAGTCATACTGTCGAAAACGTATAATAAACATGTTATACCGTACCCCAGTCACACTATAGAAAACTCATAAAAAACATGTAATATGATACTCCAGTCATACTGTAGAAAACACATGATAAACATGTAATATCGTACCCCAGTCATACTGTAGAAAACACATGATAAACATGTAATATCGTACCCCAGTCATACTGTAGAAAATCCATGATAAATATGTAATATCGTACCCCAGTCACACTGTAGAAAACACATGATAAACATGTAGTATCGTACCCCAGTCATACTGTAGAAAAGTCGTGATAAACATGTAATATCGTACCCCAGTCATACTGTAGAAAACCCATGATAAACATGTAATATCGTACCCCAGTCATACTGTAGAAAACCCATGATAAACAAGTAATATCGTACCCCAGTCATACTGTAGAAAACCCATGATAAACATGTAATATCGTACCCCAGTCATATTATCGAAATCTCATAATAAGCATAATCGTACCCTAGTCATACTGTAGAAAACTCATAATAAACATGTAATATCGTACCCCGGTCACACTGTAGAAAACTCATGATAAACATGTAATATCATACCCCAGTCATAGGATACGGTTGACGGCTAACACCTATGTCCCTCCGGGGGCCTGGTGGGGGCCTGAATAGATATCTGATAGGGCCTAGCCAGCTGGATAACGAGTTGCGTCGCCGCTCACTGCGCGGGCTCCCAAGGTCGCCCGCTGCTCATTTAATAGCTCCTTCATAATAAATAGATGTAGGAAGCGGACAGATATTGATCAACAACACTTCCACTGTTTTATTTTTCAAGAGAAACTAAAAAAATATAGATTGTAATTTCAACTATTATTACCCATACAACTGGAAACTAAAATTAAAGGACTGCACTAAAATAAACTAAATTTTATAAAACAACCCAAGAAAAACTAAACAAATAGAGAAATCTAGATAGTAATTTCAACTGTTATTGCCCATACAACTGGGAACTTAAATTAAAGAATAGAACAGTCTTCACTTAAAGAAACTAAACAATTTAGATAGAATCTTTACTTTATTGAAATATTCCATTATCCTTTGTTTGTGTCTTCTCCTTAGTCAGTGATGTCTGGTGTGCTGATTGCATTTTGAATGTTTGACATTAGAGTGCCGAGTGTTTCAGCTGAGAAAAACATGTTTAGAGCACCACAACATTTTCACAAGGAATGTATAATGTCATACATTTTGTATATTCCTGGGTTGTTTTGTTTTTTCCATCACAGGCTGAACCGAAAGATCAGTGTCTGTAATGCTGGCTAAAGATGCATGACACCTTATTTTTCTTTATTTTCGTTTCCTATGAAATTAATACCTTTTAAAAAATATATAAAACTCACTACCTTAGGACTGCTACTTTAAATTTTAATATCAATACTTTAAAATGTATGCAGATCGCTGTCTGTAAACTGCTACCTTAAAAATAATACAGCTATCTTAAGATGAATTAAGGTTATTTTATTTAGTAAAAAGGACATACAGTTTTGTTTTAACAGTGCTACGCCTTTAAAAACGAAAGTTCACCTTTAAAACTCTTGAATAATAAAGTGAATACAGAATGGATAGAACTGTTAATTCTAAATTAATTTTGTATTATAACATTATCGGATGGTGGAAGTGCTTGATGCATTATTTTGGTAGTGCTCAACTAAAGTATATTATACTTACTTCATTTGAAAATTCGGATGCGGTGACTTTGTGTTTACATTTAAATTTGGAATATTTGAATGGCACTTTTCTGCGTGCCAGTTCATTCATTTCATTATTACGGCTTGATGTTACAAGATTCATGAATACAGGGTGAGGGTCCCTGTCTATAAGGGCCACGCCAACCTAAACAAATACATACAAAGAATCGCTGCTTACATTCTGCTTTCTTTCAAATTTTACCCGACGTCATCCGCCGTTTCATTGACGTTATCAACCGTTTGAATCGTAACAATTGAGCGTTTTAATATTGTTGTGTTACGCGGACGTAACTATTTCACAGACATTGACTGAGATTAATTTGTTTGGCTAATAACTTAATGAAATTATAATCATTTAGAAAAATAGAAAGCACCAGTAAATTGCAGTAATGTAATGTCTAAACTAGATCACCGTAAAAGAGTTTTATTTCGGCAAGAAACTTTTACTGCCGTAATCCAGAGCAAACGTATATGAATGGTTGATTATTGTAAGTAACACTTTTGACATTTAAAGCTTACAAGTAGCAAACTGATTCACATAAAGTATGTGAAAAAAGGATCAGAACCAAAAGCTAAAGCTGTTATTGGTCCTGTCTTATTTCATTTCCGTTAAAAACACGATGTGTAAATATGTATGTTTGTGTCTGAAAAAAAACAACAGATAAGGTATCTGAATTTACTGAATTTGGTTTCATACAATTTTATACGGAAATGACACTCATTTACAGAATTGAAGACAATATAAAAACATAATATATTTTACCCTACGGTGGAAGATAACACAAAGCTGACGTAATTATGGTTACATATTGAGATTTGGCCTCCATTAATCAGAAAAGTAATGTCACTTTTAGCCAAGATATGAAATCCTATTATTTGTACTTATATATTTATATAACTACGGGATCGCATCTAGAGAAACGTGGCTGCCGATACTGACCTCAGGGTCACAAATACAGCCACAGTCATGTGTAATAAGAAATACGTATGATTGCAGACTAGGTTTTTATGACGTAAACTCATAATAGCACGTCGTGCAAAAAAAATCGCTATCGAATAAAAGAAATCATATTTTGCTGCGTTGTGTCATTTCCCATCTCCCTCCTACATTTGAGCTAGATGCATGTCAGAACATTGACCATCAAAAGTTTGGCTCTACCTCTGGACTTCAACAGCGTTTCATTTGCTTTGAAAAGTTAGAATGTATAAAATAGTTTCGACAGATCGCTACGCATCATACAATAGATTATATTTTATAATTTAACGCTTTTCGTTGGTCTTTATTAAAACATCCAAATATATTGTGTTAAAATGTAAATATAGTAATACGAAAATATTTGAAGTTTGAATACCAACCGATATTCATTTAATGCTAGCTGACTATTCCTTAGATATGCACTTACTCAGTCGACAGATTTACAACGTAAAAAACAACTCCCATTCCTGTGCATTTCATGGAAATTTAATGACGTTAAGTATTCATTCCTCAGCGTCAGCACATGTTCATTTCGTGTTATAACAACTTGAGAGACCCTCGGGATACGATGGTACCCCCGTCCTACCGGGCTCGAGCACCAAAAACTGTATATGTTATTAGGTGCGGACAATAATCCACTACTATGAGTTCAAAAGTTATTTCGCGTTTCGTTGTATTTCTCATATTATAACCCAGTTTATGTAAAAGACATACCAGAATCGAAATAATATATATGAGCCGCACCATGAGAAAACCAACATAGTGGGTTTGCGACCAGCATGGATACAGTCAAGCCTGTGAATCCGCGCAATCTGGTCAGGATCCATGCTGTTCGCTGTCAAAGCCTAATGCAATTGAGAAACTGTTAGCGAACAGCATGGATCCTGACCAGACTGCGCGGATGCACAGGCTGGTCTGGATCCATGCTGGTCGCAAATGCACTATGTTGGTTTTCTGATGGCGCGGCTCATATATCAGAGCCTGTATGTAACATATATATTTTAACATATATCAACAAAAAAATCGGATATATGCCACATGTATAATTCCGCAAACGTGTGGTCTGCTATATAGAATTTCTTAAATATCAAATTTAGAAACTTCGAATGGCTACAGCACACATGAAGTCCCATTTAAATGCCCGTGACTTACATCTTCTGGAAGCAGATAAAAACAAAAGACATCTTTAATGCATTACAAAAATTCAGGCAAACATGCACGCTGTATAAAATCAGCTAAATTGAGAACCTAGACTTTAATGGTGGCGTATGACCTAAGTTTCTATGACAAATTTATTAAGAAATTATTCCCAAGTTAATGTCAAGCAAAGATCTATCATATGATTTCAGCAAAAGCAGATGTGATGAAAGTGATATTAAGCGAATTCAAGTTGTATGTTCCCTTTAGATTAAGTAAAAATAAATATTCACAGATCGAATTCAGAAACAAATAAAAGTTGGGCTGGTATTAACTAAATGAGTTGAACTGTGTATCACCTCTCAGAATGGACAAAAATGCAACGTTTATATGTTTTTCAGAAATATCCTACTTAAAGTTTACGAACCGGAGCAGAACGTGGAGTTTGAACGAAAAGTAGTACCTGGTGTATCAACAACCTCTTTACGGCTTTTGAAAAACTGCAGATACCTATGCGAATATAAACCATGACAGAACTAGAAAAAGAGGAACTACATTCTGAGAGGAAGACAAGCTGGGACGCAGCTAAAACTAAGCCGGAATACAGCAACGCGTATCTAGCAAATGTCAGGGTCAACCTGATTTAAAAGTTGTGTATCTTAGAGCATTACAGTCATATTTCCACCAGCTACTCATAAAATGATCATTTTAAGCTTTGGAGTAAAGTACAAGGTAAAGGACCATTAACTTACAGTTGCTATTATGCCTTTGTTTTTTTTTCTTAAACGAGTAGAAGTCATGTTAGCGGCCGCTCGAATTGCATCACGGTGTCATAGATTTGCTGAAACGTCTGTCTTTTTTGTTGTTTTTACTGTTAATATAATCGAAGACATTAGGTGCAGATAAGGTAGCTCAATAAAATAAAGTGTCGTTACAGTCTTGTAATCTCTCAGTAAATAAAGTATGTAAATGGATCCTTTGGAAGCACAGAAAGCCGCCAAGCAAAATAATAGCAGACTCGGTTTGATTCAGTCTGTTCATGAGAGGTAATGGAAAGTGCAACATCTCTTACGCTCCTAGCACCGGCTTAAGTGGAATTCTATTATATAGATATTGAATGGACTCCATGATTCCAAACGACCAGAAAATATAACAACACTGAATCCAAGTACGTGGAGACCTTTTACTGTAGCTTCATGGGCACTTGAATATTGCTGTTGGGATATTTGATATAATCTGTAAAAAGATCCCTTTGAAGCATAGAATTCAATCAAGCAAAATAATAGCAGACTCGGTTTGACTGGGTCTGTTCATTAAGTACGTACTTCATAAATGAGTCGCATGTTTTGCACTACATTTGGGCATTAATTACGCGTAATGGGCGTAATACAAGAGCACCACCTTTGAGTACCCACGCTAGTCTGTATTCTGTAATATATGATATTAGCAATAGGCAAGAAAAGAGTTATGGTTCTTGATTTCACTTATCAGCAAAAAAAGAAATAACTTCTTAATAAATGCCATAATTCTTGTAAAATGCAAGAACGTGTTAAGGTTCTTGATCCACCTACTCAACTTTAGAATGATAAAAACGAGCACAAAGTTTCAGTTCTATAGCTTTATAGCTAATTGTACATAAACAAAAGTCATGATCAACTATGACGATTAAGATTTAAACTTATTAACAAAATGAGCTAAAGATGAGTTTGGAAAATGTAATCGTTCCTAAATCATACCATGATATACAGGAGTATCATTGAAAGATCTTTATCATTTCACAAAATATTATGTATTTCTAGAATAAATTCAGTTCATTATGTATTTGGGGCTTGTCGAACATTTCCTTCTCCACCAAGAGGAAATGTTAGATAGGACATTTGCCCCAACTGCTTACATTTAGCATGGACATACACCCATCATTAAAAACCAATGTTTAACCCCATATGCCAAAAGAAATAATTGTTGTTTACTCTTAAAGACATTTCAATCCAAAAACACTGTTCTACTGATATGGAATTGATGAATAAATGTTTCTTACGTTATCAATAAATAAAAGTGCTCTTAGCAACGTTATATATATTTTGTTTTCATTCTAACACTCAAGCCTGTTTATCTGGCAAGAAATACAAGATTATAAGAAACGAAGATATTGTTACCTCGAATAATTGTAATAATTAACTTCAACTAACATCCTACACAATCATTTGGGGACAATAACATCTAGGGGTGGGGAAGGGGGTAGAAAGTGTCCGTTTCAGAATAAGGCACTGAAAGTAAATGTACTATTTACCCGTTCAACATGGATAGGAAATGTGAAGCAGCCAATTTTTCATTGGGGGTGGGCAAATGTACTGCAGGGGTGGGGGAAAAGTGTACGCATTCCATATTTGCGTCCGTCTACCAAAAAGGTCATTTTCTTGGCAGCCAAAAATAAAGAGAAACTAAACGTTTGCTACTTCTATATTATTCTAATAAATTCCATAATGTTTGTAAACATACGTTTCCATTAAGTACACTGAATACAAAACGCATATATTTGTTGATCATATACTATTAACTTTTGAATCTTTATTGCATGATTATCATATTGCATGTATCTCTATCCAATGGATATACATACGTTTTCAACTTTGACAAAACATTCAAGTTAGTCTGATGAAACCATTTAAGATGGCAAATATTTTTACCAGGTAAAATCTTGTCTCCGTCTTTTTGTATGTTCTACATCATTCGTTCTGGACCTTTGCCTTTTATGCTTAAAACTTGCCTCTGCAACAGTCGACGGTTCTAACAGTCTGCCAATAAACAACGGAACATCAAGTCCATGATGCCAAATCATAAAAAGAAAAGGATGATCGGCATTGAATCTGTATGTTTCCTCTAAACTCCTTGATACTTCAACAGCTGCTGTAGCGGCGCCCGCTTCAGTACCCTCTTCGTTGACGTCAATAAATGTCTTGTGATATACTTCCGAAACAAACAGATCGTTTCCCATTCCTGACAAATCAGCTTTGTCCATATCAAACACATCTACCATTCCTAATGCAGACAGCAGTTGCTTGAGCTGGACTGACGATTCCAGTTTGAACTTGGGCAAAGAGACATCCGCGGTGACTAAATCAAGGCCACTTACAAGACCCCTCAGAGTATCCAAACTGGGTTTTCTTTCCAGGGCCAGCAATCCATCGTTCTCCTTTGGTAGAACAATTACCATTCCGATCTTGCTGTATTCATAGCTCAGCTTAAGTACTTTGCAATTCAGCTTCCGATTTTTACAGTAGCGGACATCTTCCATCTTTTTCGCTCTCATCATTCTAACGTTGACCTTATCGCCGTTCAATTTGACGAAGTCTTTTGTTTCAGTATATTTTGAATCAAAAGGAATCTCCCAGTTTCCTTTGAAGTATAAAGTGTTCACGATCACCATGGCTGTAAGTGAGTTCAAAGCTCCTTCTGGTAAAAGGTCTTTGATTTTTCCATTAGTATTTTCTTCAACCCATGTGTTTATCTCAAGCCTAGATTTATCTGGTTCGCTTGTGTAATCCTTTGGTTTTACATCTGTTCTGAAGTATTTCTTCACAGTTGACACATATTCTTCTAAAATTCTTTTATCAGAATGAGGAAACAAGCTATTTGCAGTCTTTATGGTAATATATTTACTCCCTTTTTCTACTTTTTCAACAAATCTCTCCATTTGCTGAAGTACATACCGCCTTTCCATATTGGTGAGTCTCAGTGTTTTAGCCATTTGTTCTTCTGATTGTTTTCTAGCTCCAACATATACCATTGTCATTACGACGGCCACATTACTTGGTGATATGAAGATATTTTCGGAAGGTTTGTCAGCTGTGATTTGCCGATACATAGATAAAGTGAACTCATTTACACAATCCGATATATCTCTTCTGGGTGACGCCATGTTTTATCTGAAAAAATTCGAAAATTCAAGTTGAACAAGTGTTTAGCATGTTATAAACATTGATGTCTAGTTCTCCTTTTAAATATGTTCATTATACATTTAGAGAAAAAATAGAAACGATGACATTAGGACTAGATATTTATTTCTTAGTCATTTACATTAAAAAAAAAAAACTTTTACAAATGTTTATTTTCATAAAGTTTTCTTCATATCAACGAATTTAGTTCTGATAAAGTAACATGAAGTATTTCTTAAAACACCAAGTTCCATAACCTAGGAAGAAATTGGTTATCTTGAATATACTGAAACTAAGCAAAACTATATCTGATTCTGGTATTTTTTCACAAGAACTGTAGAAATGCTTCATATTAATATTTAACAAGATTAATCCAAGACGACTGTCCTAATATTCATTGAATATGCTTAAAAATAGAAGATACGGTGGTAATTACTCTGAACGAAGCGTGACTACCACTCAAGAAGTTGAGAAATATTTAAGAAATTGTTGTTCATGAGTTTGTATGTACTACTCTCGCACGGTATTTGTAGCGATAACATGTTTATGTTAATATTGAGAAAAGCGGAATCGTGTAATGAAACCATTATCCGTGACAAATACATTGTACTACTTTTGAATCGTATTGACTATAAAGAAATGAAGTAAACCCTGAATTACCAAAAAAAGTTATAATCGACTTTTCCGATAATGTTTTCATTATCGTTTTCTATTTATGATAGCATTTAATTTTATACACGTGCGCACCTTAAAATAGTCATGCTTATATAACCACAAAAGGAACGACCATGAAGGATCAGAGTAAATGTTATGAACAATAATCATAAATGGAATAATTGCTATACATAAATGGTGTGTGTTTTAACGTACTTGTGTGCTTAACGTATTAAATGAAGAACTGATACTATATAAGCAATATAAATTTACATCACTGTCTTACATTAATGCAACCGGAATATAAAGAAGTTTTAAAAGTATACTCAATCATAATTATTCAGTATGTACAGACATTTTATAACATTAGATATATGTTTTAAAGTTCAACAAACTACATATAGAAATACTATGTTTTTCATTCATTTTTAACTTATAACAATGCAAATTTACCTGTCTCTATACCTAGCTGACAAATACACTATAAGTCCATACACTCAAACACTATAAACCAGATAATCTCACTGATAAAAATGATATCGTACTTTGGTGTTCCGGTTATCTTATCTGACCAATTAAACTTCGGTGACTTTGGGCTACCCAGTTACTTCAATATGCTACCGGCATCAGTTGCCATAAAAATCCTCTTTATTTGCATTTTTGAAAAGAAAATACAATATATCTTTATCTTTGACATTGAGGTAAGCCCAGAGAGAAAAGAATCTAAAATAAAATCTCTATTTACTCCTTTAAAACATAAAATATCTACGTTATTGCCAAGCCATCTACATCGAAATAAGTTTACAGCGCGCATACCCTGTTTTTTTATCATATGTACCTCATTCATTCACGGTACATTCGCGTCGTTGACTTCAAATCGCTTGCCGTCGAATATGGGGAAGCCATCGAGCTAGCTTATGGAAAGTGTGTGTTTCTACCTACTAAGGGTCCCTCCGTGCTTGGATAATTCACGGATGGGCATCTGCGGTTTTTCCCCATTATGAAAATCTGGAAAGTCGCCATATGACATACCATTACCGCATAAGGCATCTAATTTTATCAAGTAAAAAACAAAAGTGTTCGTTTTATTATAATTATAACATTGTAAATTTAGTCATTTTAAAATCTTTGATTTCTCTGTGACTGAGTCTGGACCTGAAAGTGAAATTTTCAGTTTTGGGGCATGTGATGTAGCTGCTGCCTGAGTTAAATCATATGTTTAAAAGTGTAAAAAAATAAACTGCAAATTTTGGTTTATTCGAGAGGATGATCTTTCAATAAATATTCATATTGTAATTTGTTTCGTTCAGATGTTTCAGGAGGGGATGAACTTATAAATCCGTAAAATTTGAATTTATTTTTATTTTGATTCAGAAGTCAATTTTACAAAATAAAAGATGATGACACATGTGATTCCCTCACCCCTTCCAGCTCATATCAACCTCGACCTGATAATATTGATATCAGAAGAGAGTAGCCTGATATGATACTATAGAGTGCATAAAATAATTATATAAATTGCAATAATAAAAGTGATTTTATGTAAATAGTAACTCGGACCAGGTACAAATCGAAACGAGAACAGAGCCTGAATAAAAACTTGCCAGTTTAGGAGCCCAAAGAAACTCTAATTTATCTGATGATAATTCATAAATTGCTACTGAGGCCGTGTCGAAATACGTGTACATTTGCGTAGTCGTATACATATATGAGCCGTGCCATGGGAAAACCAACAGATTGGCTTTGCGACCAGCATGGATCCAGACCAGCCTGCGCATCCGCGCAGTCTGGTCAGGATCCATGCTGTTCGCTAACGGTTGTTCTAATTGCAGTAGGCTTTAAAAGCGAACAGCATGGATCCTGACCAGACTGCGCGGATGCGCAGGCTGGTCTGGATCCATGCTGGTCGCAAACCCACTATGTTGGTTTTCTCGTGGCACGGCTCATATATTTACACCGAAAAAGTCTGTTCTGGTGGCTGATTTGTGCCATATAGTTATTTAGTTTTGCCGCAGCGACACACTAAAGCGCCCCACAAACTGTCGCCCCGCCGAACGTCGTTATGGCGCCCCGCAAAACGTCACCAAACCAAACGCTGCCCCGCCAAACGTTGTCTTTTCGCCGATTGTATTACAAGGGCGTGACCAGGGGATGTGCGACGGGTGCGATCGCACCCCTTTTTTCGGCAAAACTTGCATTTTCATTACACAAAGATACCCTTGAATGTCCATTCTTTGGGTTTTTTCGGCTCGCTACGCTCGCCAGCTTAGATATGTTTACTACTATTGACGTTGTAACCTTTGTAAAAAGTCTTGTGATGACCGTCTCTCAAAGGATCACTGGCTTGAGCCCCAGCAGCTTTTTACAGATTTTTACCTAATGTTTCAATATTGAATCTGGCGATTTTACAGAAGGTTGGTTGTATCTATCAATACAGAAACTTGTTATTACAACCATCATATATTTAGATTGATCGGCTATAACTGACAGATTCCTTCATCAAAGGAAACTCGAGCTCAAAAGTCTTACTTACTGAAAGTTCAAAAAGACAAGTGAATACGGATTAGATGCTGATATCACAAATGCATCACTGTATAAGTGTTTGTTTTTGTTATGGACTTTGTACGAATATTAGATCTAGCCTTATGAGGAATTATACGAAGGTACCACGAGTCTACAATCACCGTACGATTTCTTTTGGGCAATATGTCCATGAAAAATCGTGCGTTGGCTGCACGATCAGCGCAAGGCCTCCTAAAGATACCCGTGCGGGGATTGGCCAATGTCATCTGCGACATGTCTACGAGCTACGGACTTTTGATTTTTCTAATATTAAGTAAATTTATGTTCTCTTAAGAAATAAATTATTTTAATTTTGGTGGGTATCGTCTTGCCTAACATAACGCCTCACAGCTAATCCACACCTGTATTTGTATTTTTAGGCGTATCAGTTCAAATACTAGTCTGATAAGTTTTAATCCCACGGGTTTTTCATGGGCAAATTTAGTGCAGTGACAAGTACATTCTTTATCGTTAATCCGTAGAGGACAGATCGTTTACAAACATTCCCTCCAACCCTTCCCATTACAGTAACTTTGTTGTTTTTAACATATTTCTGCCGTCAAGTTAAATTTACTTCAGGGTCACAATGGTGTACCATACTGCTGAACCCTGCCACAAAATGTACTGCTGCACCAAACATGTCACGCCGCTTCGGTAATCTGTGGTTTATTGGAGAACAAACTCTTTACAGTATGTGTGTATAAACTCAATTTTGCTAGTATGCTTCTGTTGGTACATTTAATCACCATGGAACAATACGGTTGAATGGAACCGACTTGATTTTAAACTGCATGTATCCATTTATAAACATTCCGAATGTTACTATCTTTTTCTTTTTGGTACTTTATGGTTCTTTCTTGTTTTTTGTTAAATTTGGTTTAAATTTAAGCACGAAAATATCATGAATTAGCGTAGGTTTACTACACAAAGCGATAACATGCAGGTTCGTCAAATCCTGGCACAGTATTTGCAGAAATATGAAGAGATGGTCTTAAAGTCATTTATTCTGTAAAAAAACATAACTGAAATATTTCTGTAAGAAATTCATCGATTTATAATTCAATGACAGCTCACGAACATTACCCAGTTTTTTTCGTGTTGTTTTTGTTCTGTTTGGCACATTTATTTTATCTACTAGAAATACTGATGTTGATAAATACTCAGAAAGCAGGGGGTGGAGAGAGCCTGTTCGCTGGTCAGAGCCTCGGATTCTCCCTACCCCCACCCCTCAACCCCCAACGTTATAAAAAATAGAAAAGAGTTAGAGTCGGGGCAGCCGGCTCGCAGCATACGATGATTAACCTGTCTTTCTGGGTAGTTTTTAGATGAAATTAAAAAATATAAATAATAATAATAATGTGTAAAGATTAAGATATTATGACAAGTATTTGTCATATTACATATGAACTGTCCATTCTGTATTCTGTCTTATTGCATATGTTCATAAATAGTCTGGTATATTTTATCTTTCTTTCGGCATATTGATTGCTTAAGTACATGCATATTTGGAAAGAATTGTGGTATTTCTGTCTATATATATTTTGAAGGCGTTCTGTTGATGTATTGTGTTATTGGAATAACCACCATCTTTGAAACCTGTTTGTTTAGTATTAGTTATATAGTTAAAGAAAGAAATAATTTTTTTTTCGGTCGAACGAAGTGAGGGAGAAAAAAGGTGCGTATGTGTATATAAACTTGATTTTATTAGTAAACATACATTACTTGCATTGATCTGATTTCATCAAACTGGAATTATTTTATTGTCGTGACTTAATGGCGCTTACAAATTGTAATCTTTATTCGGGGTACAGTGAAGAAAGTCTTTTTTATCAAAATGTTTGGCTCAAGTCAATTCTAATTTCATTTTAATTTTTGTCCGTGTTGTGAGCAATATTTCATAATCCAAAAAATATTTTATTCTTGTATACTGCGGCAGTATCAAAAATAAAAGCTCACTTGTCTAGGTTGACCTTCTCGTATCTGCAACCTCGCACTCGGTAGGTCATCTCTTATTATTGGTGTTACTGGGCGGGCGCCCTTTAACCGTTAGAGGGGGCCTTGACCATGTTGTCGGCCATTCGCCAGGCCCATGGATTGACTGTGTCTTATATAAACAGGGTTATTCAACTTATCGGCCATTCGATTATTAGTGATCAGTCGAAAGTTGAATTTATTATATGTACGTGTAGGTCCGTACATATTATATAATTTGTGGATCACTTTGCTACAAACCTCTAACACATGTGTTATGTTGAAACAGACATGTAAACCCCCCTTTTTTACGTTTCCAGTCTGCCGGTTAGCTCAGTCAATCGCTTGGATGGATTATATTATTATTGTAGCATAGTTTGCTATAACCATTCCCTCGCACCGGGTCCGTTTGTTCATATAAAGATTATTACATTAAAACCAATTTTTCAATATTTTATTAATATTGTGGGTTTGTTTGTTGAAGACTTTCTCAACTTACATCGGATCTTATTTTGATCTTAGTGTTATATTTCATTTCGTATTTACTTAACCTAGGAAGAATATTTTTGTTGATATATCATCTCATGTCATAGAGATCTCAGAGCATCTTTGCCTCGTTTCTCATTAGTGCGATTTACTAGAACCTACAATTTCCTATTAGGTCTGGTATGTACTGCGCTTATTTTCATAGTTTTCTGCACCTTCGCGCTGCTATGTTGCTTCCATGCATTTTAGCTTTTGGAGCTTTGTCTTTCATATTTTCTCATCATTTTCCTATATACCATGCTACATATTTAAAATATGCCATAATTTTCATTTAGAAATTTATAATAAAGTCACGGCCTTATCCTACATAATCTTGTTTTGTTTTTGCTATATTACTTGGTACATTTACCCTTCTCTTAATAACCGATGAACTCCCTTATGCAGTCAGACCCGTAACTCCCAAATACATATAACCTGCATACTATGGTCATACGTCACCTGTCTTGAAAAAAAATGCTTTCACAAATACCAGCATTTTCAGTCCCCAAGGGAGGTTATGCAGTCTGGTTTGACTGCATATATTTGACCTGTATACGATAAACGGTACCGTTCCAAATGCCAAACAGTGTCGATTTTTCCCAATCGTCTGTAAAAATTAATTCCCAATGGCTATCCAAAAAATAAAACTGAAAGTAAATCGGCCGTGACATGCATCGCATTGTGTTTTTACGACTGCATAAATTTTACATGCACCGAATTGTGATTTTTTACAACTGCGTAAATTCTATAGGCGCCGAATACTTTCCATCTGTTTTACACTCAAACGTTTCATAAGTACCGATGTAAATGAATGCGGGATTGAGGACGAAACAGATTATTAGTAGGTTATTGGAGGTACGATCGTTATTTGCATCAGTTCCCGTTTTACTGATAAAGTGTCAAACAACAGCAAATTGCTACCAAAAAAGATACAGGCAGCTGGAAATGAAGAAAAAAAACGATGGAATGTTTTCAAAACTACAAAATGTTCAAGAAGAAGAGCAAAAAAGGGGAAAGAGAGGTCTGTCACTGTTGGTCTTGCTAACTGCAACTGCCATTTCCCACGAGTGAATCTACACATTCATCCTCACAATGTCATGAGATGTTATAGAAAAGACCAAGACTGCTAAAAACAGAGATAATGCTCTGTAAAATGATGTTTAAATGACTGTATTAATGATGAAACAGATTTTAGAGTCTTTTAGTTGTTACATTGAATTAATTACTATAAAATGTGCTTTATGAAATTTTCCAATTTGACAAAAAAACAACGCGATTTTTCCCAATTGCACAGGTACCGGTACCCTTCCAAAAATACTGAAAAAAAATCTGTGTAATATCCCACATCCCTCCTGACCCCCACCCTCAACCTTCAATCCATCAGCAAGTCCATCAGTGACACGATTTTTAACTTTTAAATATCAAGTGTTTTCATTGCATATAAATACTGGGCAATTTGCGTGAGAACGACTAATGTTTTGTCCAGATTATACTGACACTGATATGAATGTAAACACTAACTTTAAAATGTTATACCTACATGAGAATTCAAAGCAACTCCACTTGCTGAGCATAGTATGTGTACAAATTATACATGTTGAGCATAGTCAAAACTGCAGTGAACCTTTATATCTCTTACTGCTGGAGGTTGTCCTGAAAAATATAAACCAAAAAAATCATTTATTTAGTAGCCTACCAGCATGCTGTCTACCAGTACTGGCAGTAGTTAGAATGAAAAAAAAACAACAGTTTTTATGTAAATTGCATGTAGAAATTTTTAGAAATTTTCAGGAGGTCTATTTTAGTTGCTATTACAACAAAAAGTGACAATTTAAAACACCACTTTACCTATGTTATTTTACTTTTCTTTTCCAATTGTCATAGATTCTACTGTATGTGCATAATGACCATGTAATTATTCACCAGTTCTCATCTGTGACAGTTAAAACAGTGTACGATATCTTACAATATTCCTGTGCATTTACAATTTCTAGACAGAAAATTTAATACAGAATGTACTTAATATTGTAGATAGATGGCGGGCCTGACTGTCTTGGCTACACGTATATTCTGCCATCATTAAAATTTACAAATATACAGAAAAGATATTAAAAGTATTTCACAACAGACAGTCGAATCGAAATGTCAACACGGTCATTTTTCGCTGCCAAGTTTTATCTTCGTTACATCAACAAACGAAGCGGTCTGTCCATTTTTTTTACTTAAATTACGAATAAATTTATAATGAAAATAAACACTTACCATAACAATCAATAAATCCGCAATGCACTTTAAATATCCGCGTATATTCAGAGCAATAACTGCATGTTTTCTCTGACCCAGTTTCGCACATGTATACACCGTTATGGGCGTGTAGATTTCAAAGGGAAACAATTCGCTAATTCACTCATTATTTGTGATATTTCACTACCAGTGCGATAACTAAATGTTGAAACGTTTAAACTTAAAAATCTTCGTCCGATATTATTGATTGTTAAAATCTGTTAAAGTAATGGCTGTTGACGTCAACTTCAACGTCATTTTACCGAAATCGAGGCTTGTGTCATTTGGGATAAAAATTTCATGGCGGGACACGTATATATATATATACGAAATCCGTTACAATTAAGTTATCTGATACAGTTAGGTCTACGCTTACTTAATATAAATCGACCTTGTAACAAGCACTTACAACTTCTATAAATCACGGTTGGTATCATTTGAATTAAAGTATAAGTTACCACAATTTCAAAATAAGTTTTGCCAAAACAGAAACTTCCACAAAGATGTTTTCAGTTGCATTGTTTTTGTTTTTGTATTGTTTTTCGTTTTTTTTTTTAATTGTTAAATTTACCTCTGTATGGGCTATATTCCAATCCGACTTACAATCAATTGACTGAAATGTTATGAAATAATAAAATTCGACACATTCTCCGAGCCAAGCGGGTATTATCATTAACTTTATTCTATGTGTGTCACAAATTGACATACGGGCCTTATTTTATCTGTAGTGTAAATGCAGATATTGCATCATGTTTTGTAAATTTTTGAGTTATTGAGGTAAATGTCAGATTTCACGCATGAAATACCTCTCATGTTTTTCTGTATTTCATAACTTAAATTTCCATGTAAATTTCATTAAATTCTGTTCAGTAATAAGAAAGTTGATATTTTATAAACTTCAGTAATTTATGTTTTTATCCCCAAAACCACTATAATGGGCCTCAAATTGTCAATTTAAATCCGCGCCAAAGTAGTTAGATTCCCCGGCTATATCGTGAATCCCGTGGAAACACAAATAGTCGGAGTCCACGGATTAGCCGTGAATCCCATGAAATTTAGTATTTGGCGGGACATTATCCTTTAAATAGACTGGACTAGATATGCCTTAGGCACACCACCTTACGACTTTATAGACGAATCTATGTCTGAATTATTTTCTATTTATGCTCGATCGAGCTTCTTCCGCCAGACGATTTACCTGGTGATGTCATAACCCGGAAGTACAATGCCCGAGGTTCACTTGTCTTCACTCGCCTGGATGTGATATTCCCAGCGCAGAGCTTTCGTCCCATGGTTGTGCCGTAAACCGCAAAGACGATGATTTTTGTTATCCTCTGAAGTCAGCTCAGGGATGCAATCACCTACCACCATAGGGAGCCAACACGGAATCAACGTATTCACGGTTTAAAGGGACTGGATTTTGAGCTACGTTTTGTTTGTGCTACTTAAAGTTCACAATTGAATTAAAGAACTGTGTCACGTCAGATTAGAATGGAATTTAAGAACTTTTGTATCTAGAGATACTAAACTTTCTTTTTTTTCTTTCTTATAATCAGTTTTTTTTTCTTTTCATATCTATTCATTGTTAATAATCATCTTTTGTAAATAAATTTGTAAATATTGTAAAGGGTGTTGATTTGTTCTGATGGTTACTGTCGCCGGTACGGCCTTTCCTGTCACAATGGTGTCAGAAGTGGGATTGGTCGACCAGACACAGTAGCTATTCGAACATTATTAACACCCATTTAACTGCAGCAATAATTTGTAAAGATTCCTCTTGTTTTGTTTTATTGTTACACATATAATAGTTTTATTCATTTTTCAGAGTGACGTCTTACCTCAGACAAGACAAGACAGATCCGTAGCTTCAGCTAACCAGCTTTTGTGGTCACAGACTGATAGACAGTTGTTTACGACACTTGGATTCTGGGGTGAGTTCGTTCCTTTTATTTTTCTTTTGGGTTTTTGTGTCACTCTATGATTAAGCCATCATATATCTGTGCTGAGAGTGACCGCCCTTGACAAGGAGAGTTATCCTACTCACTCTTACTTGTGCGTCGCCCTACTTCTCCCAGTGACCCTATTAGGTATTAGTGTGCTGTATACATACCAGATACAGTATTATTTTTTTTTTATTTGTGTGTGTTAGCAAGCTTGTTTACTTGCATATACTTTTACCTACTTTTAAGTTTTAGTGCTACACAGTTGTGTTATACCTATACTTTATCTTAGGATAAAGCACTTTGATTTATATTTGTTTTATTTGTTACACTAAAGTGTTACAGTTGATTGATATTTGATAAGGCTAGGGTATTGTTACAGCCTACTGTCACTGTACTTTGTTGATTGTTGCCTATGCAACCTTGATTGACACATAGTACTGTTGCGCAACTTAGTGTATTATTATTTTAGTGAGGACGTTTGGTGTAGTATATACGTAGAGTATAGTATTTTGTTTTGGCTCCAGTGGTAACTGTAGAGCTTTAGTGTAAACTAGTGTAGTCTAGTATTCCCTCACGATTGTTTATTTAGTGTCTCAGGTTGTTATAGTAGCTGTAGTGCGTAGTGTTATATAGTGTTAACGTAGTGTAATCATGACTAGTGTAGTAGAGTTAACGAAGGTAGGAAAGGAGTTAGGTTATGAAGGAGAGGAGTTACGTAACTTTGTTAAGGAAGAGCAGGCTAGGGAACGTGATGAAAGACATAGTAGATTAGAAGCAGAGAAAGATAGATTAGAGTTAGAAGCTAGGTTGCAGAAGGAAAAGATAGAATATGAACGACAAAGTAGTTTAGAGACAGAGAAGGAAAGATTAGAGTTAGAAGCTAGATTGCAGAAGGAAAAGATAGAGTATGAACGTAAGTTAGAATTAGATAAGTTAGAATACGGACGTAAGTTAGAACAGGATAAGTTAGAAATGGAAAAGGAGAAGTTAGTGTTAGCTAGGAAGTTAGAAACAGAGAAGGAGGAAGCAGAAAGTAGGAAATTAGAAACAGAGCATAAGTTTAAGACAGACTTAGAAAAGATGAGTAAGAATAAGGTAAAGGTTAAGATGACTCCCTTTGATGAGAAAATTGATTCCATGGATGCGTACTTGAATGTGTACGAAACGTACGCTGTTGCGCAGGATTGGTATAAAGAGATATGGTCACTTAACTTACCGTTCCTTCTAAAGGGTACGGCAAGAGAGGTTTTTGATAGGCTTCCGTCGGAAGATAGGAAGGATTATGATAAACTGAAAGCCGCTTTGCTACGTCAGTTCGAACTCACTGACGATGGCTATAAGAAAAAGTTTAGAACTGAGAGGCTCGGGATAATGAGACCTTTGTGATGTTTCTAGCCAGAATAAGTAGATATTTAGATGGTTGGCTTAGATTGAGTAAGGTAGAGAAAACGTACGAAGGATTGTTAGATTTTATTCTTAGGGACCAATTTTTAGATGTATGTAATAGAGAACTATACCAGAATTTGAGTAGTAAGAGGTTAGTTAAAGCTAAAGATGTAGCAGAAGATGCAGATTTGTTTGCAAAGACTCGAGGAGGTCCCAAGTATGTCGTGAATCGAACCAATAAGGACCGAGCTATAAACCATATGAAATACCTCAGAGACAGTATCCTAGTAGTCGTAATGTAGGCACTAGTAATAGAGGTAGTAGCAATGTTGCTAATAGAGGTAGAGGTTTTCACCCTTGGTGTACTGAAGTGTAATAAGTGTGGTCGAATAGGGCATAGCTCATATTACTGTAGGAGTGGAAAGTACGGCGGTAATAGTGCCAATGCAGCAGCAGAGTTAGAGGTAGAGCAGGAACAGGAAAGTAGTAAAGGGGAGAATAGAAATAGTAAGGAAAATAGAAATAGAGGTAGAGGCCGTGACCGATCTAGGAGTAGAGGTAGAGGAAGAAATAGAGATAGAGATAGGAGTAAGTCAAGTAGGTCAGAGGGTGGAAATAGTATTATAGAACTAAGTGATGTAGAGGAGTTAGGTATGCTTTGTGTAAGTACATGTCCTACAAAACCCGGTACTTGTAATGGTAGGGATGTAATCGCTATGCGGGATACAGGTTGTACATGTGTGATAGTGAAACGGGACTTAGTAGAAGCAAGTCAGTTTTTAGAGAAAACCCGTAGATGTAAGTACATAGATGGGAGTGAACATAGGCTAGATGTAGCTAGAATAGATATTGATTGTCCGTATTTCAAGGGTACAGTAGAGGCGTTGGTTGTAGATAATCCTACCAATGATGTTATAATTGGTAATGTAGAGGGAGCTGTAGAACCTCAGTTTAGTAGCTTAGCGTCAGCAGTAGAAACTAGGGCGCAAGCCAAAGTTAAGAAGCAAGTAAAGCTTAAAGTTCCGTCTCAGATTTTAGATGTATCTAGAGAGGAATTCTTAGAAAAGCAACAGAAAGATAGCACTTTTGATTTGTGTAGAAAGAAGGCTGAGGAAGGTACGATTAAGCAGTGTAGAGGTAAAGGTTCAGTTAGGTTTGAGATAAAGAATAGATTGTTATATAGAGAGTATACCGCCCAGAATTTAGACAAAAGTAGACAGTTGATTGTACCTAAATGTCTTAGAGAAACTGTAATGAAAGTTGCACATGATTCGTTACTGTCAGGCCATTTAGGTATAAGGAAAACTAGTGATAGGGTATTAGGCGAATTTTACTGGCCAGGAGTAATGGCAGAGGTTAGAAGGTACTGTCAGTCATGTAGTATTTGTCAACGTACTATAGCTAAGGGTAGAGTAAGTAAAGTTCCGTTAGGAAAAATGCCTTTGATTGATACTCCGTTTAAGAGAGTTGCCGTCGATATCGTTGGTCCGATCGAACCTATGACTGATAGGAAAAATAGGTACATTTTGACTATGGTAGATTATGCTACTAGATATCCAGAAGCTATAGCACTACCTAGTATTGAAACTGAGAGAGTAGCAGAAGCATTAGTAGATATGTATAGTAGATTAGGAGTGCCAGAGGAAATGCTTACCGATTGTGGATCGCAGTTTACGTCAGACCTTATGGCAGAAGTTAATAGGTTATTGTCATTAAGGCAGTTAACTACAACACCGTATCACCCTATGTGTAACGGTTTAGGAGAGAAATTTAACGGTAGTTTGAAGCAAATGTTGAAGCGTATGTGTAGTGAGAGACCTAGAGATTAGGATAGGTATTTGAATGCTATGTTGTTTGCTTACCGTGAAGTTCCGCAAGAAAGTTTGGGATTTTCTCCCTTTGAGTTACTTTACGGTAGAACAATCCGTGGACCGATAACTGTGCTAAGAGAGTTATGGGCTGGTTAGACGGAGAATGATGAGGTTAAAACCACTTACCAGTATGTTATGGATTTGCAAGAAAAGTTGGAGGATACGTGTAAGATAGCTCAGCAACAGTTAGCAAAAAGTAGTGCTAGATACAAGAAGTATTACAATAGGAAGGCTAGAGATAGGAGGTTTAAGGCAGGTAGTAAGGTACTTGTATTGTTACCTACGAAACATAATAAGTTGTTGTTACATTGGAAGGGTCCTTACGTAGTAGTAGAGGTAGTAAATAGACTAGATTACAGGATAGATGTAGACGGAAAGTTGAAAACGTTTCATGCAAACATGCTGAAACAGTACTGTGAAAGGAAGGATGATAGTAAGTCTATACCAGATAAGGGTATTTTAAGTAAGGTTGGAGCAGCTATTGTAGAGGAGGATCAGAGAGATTATGACAGATTAGATCCGAATGAAAGTAGTGATGAGTTTTCAAGTAGAGTAGAAAAGGATATAGCTTTGTGTCCTATAAAGCAGGGTACAGAAACGTACAAAGATGTAGAGATAAATCCGGAGTTACCAGTAGAATGTAAGCAGGAAGTAGTAGACTTGTTAGAAAATTTCTCAGATGTACTGACAGATATTCCTGGAAATACTAACTTAGTTGAACATGATATTCAGTTGTCAACTACAGATCCGATAAGAGTAAAGGGTTATCCTATTCCTTTTCATTCACAGCCAGTAGTGAAAGAGGAAGTAGATAAAATGTTGGAGTTGGGAGTAATCGAACCATCAAATGCTCCATTTTCCTCCCCTATTGTCCTCATAAGGAAAAAAGATAACAGTATAAGGTTCTGTATAGATTTTCGCCAGGTCAACAAACTGACGGTTTTCGATGCGGAACCTATGCCAAACATGGAGGAGATGTTTTCAAAGCTATCTAAGTATAGGTATTTTTCTAAGCTAGACTTGAGCAAAGGTTACTGGCAGGTTCCTTTGTCTGAAAAGGCTAAACCCATGACTGCTTTTGAAACCCCGAAAGGTTTGTTTCAATTCCGTAAGATGCCCTTTGGATTAGTTAACGCACCAGCAACGTTTTGTAGACTGATGCGGAAGGTTTTGAAGGACCTAGGGCACTCGGATAGCTTCATAGATGATATCCTGGTGTATACAATCACATGGCCTGAACATGTAGTAGCACTTTCTGAGTTGTTAACCAGACTAAGAGAGGCTAAGTTAACCGCAAAACCGACTAAGTGTTTTATAGGTTTTCAGAAGTTAGAATGTTTAGGGCACATGATAGGAGATGTTCAGACCCTTGAACCAGTTCCAAATAAGGTACAGGCTATACAGGATGCCGAAAGACCGAAAACCAAGAAGGCAATACGTTCATTCTTAGGTGTAGTTGGATTTTACAGAAAGTTTATCCCAAATTTTGCCGCCATTGCAGTTCCGCTCACAGATTTGACGAAAAAGGGTCAGCCAAATCTTGTAGAGTGGGGTGAAAGTCAAGAAAAGGCTTTCCAGACTTTGAAGGCTAGCTTAATGGGTCCGCCTATTTTGAAGTTGCCAGATTTAGATCAGACTTTTATATTGAGAGTAGATGCTTCAGATTTAGGTTTAGGCTCAGTATTGCTTCAGGAAAGTGATGGAGAGAAATTACCTGTAGCGTATGCTAGTAGAAAATTGCTACCTAGGGAGCAAAAGTACTCAGTGATAGAGAAGGAGTGTTTAGCGATAGTATGGGCAGTAGCTAAGTTTCACCGGTATTTGTTCGGTAAAGACTTTGTATTAGAGACAGATCATCAGCCGCTCACTTATTTGAATAAAGCGAAACTTAGCAATTCCAGGCTGATGAGATGGGCATTGGCATTGCAGCCATATAGGATCAGTATTAGAGCAATTCCTGGTAGAGAAAATGTAGGCGCAGATTATTTGAGTAGAGTGTAGACAGGTGGCTATATTATATGATGTACAGATAGTGACAGTGTGTTTTTTTTTTTTTGTTGTGTTTGCTATTTTCAGTATGTCACTTTGTTTTCATTTAAGAAAATTATAAATTTTCTTTTTAAGGGGGGACGTGTGTCACAAATTGACATACGGGCCTTATTTTATCTGTAGTGTAAATGCAGATATTGCATCATGTTTTGTAAATTTTTGAGTTATTGAGGTAAATGTCAGATTTCACGCATGAAATACCTCTCATGTTTTTCTGTATTTCATAACTTAAATTTCCATGTAAATTTCATTAAATTCTGTTCAGTAATAAGAAAGTTGATATTTTATAAACTTCAGTAATTTATGTTTTTATCCCCAAAACCACTATAATGGGCCTCAAATTGTCAATTTAAATCCGCGCCAAAGTAGTTAGATTCCCCGGCTATATCGTGAATCCCGTGGAAACACAAATAGTCGGAGTCCACGGCTTAGCCGTGAATCCCATGAAATTTAGTATTTGGCGGGACATTATCCTTTAAATAGACTGGACTAGATATGCCTTAGGCACACCACCTTACGACTTTATAGACGAATCTATGTCTGAATTATTTTCTTGCTAGAAATTTATGCTCGATCGAGCTTCTTCCGCCAGACGATTTACCTGGTGATGTCATAACCCGGAAGTACAATGCCCGAGGTTCACTTGTCTTCACTCGCCTGGATGTGATATTCCCAGCGCAGAGCTTTCGTCCCATGGTTGTGCCGTAAACCGCAAAGACGATGATTTTTGTTATCCTCTGAAGTCAGCTCAGGGATGCAATCACCTACCACCATAGGGAGCCAACACGGAATCAACGTATTCACGGTTTAAAGGGACTGGATTTTGAGCTACGTTTTGTTTGTGCTACTTAAAGTTCACAATTGAATTAAAGAACTGTGTCACGTCAGATTAGAATGGAATTTAAGAACTTTTGTATCTAGAGATACTGAACTTTCTTTTTTTTTCTTTCTTATAATCAGTTTTTTTTTCTTTTCATATCTATTCATTGTTAATAATCATCTTTTGTAAATAAATTTGTAAATATTGTAAAGGGTGTTGATTTGTTCTGATGGTTACTGTCGCCGGTACGGCCTTTCCTGTCACAATGTGGCGTTACCTTAGAATGCATTTTAGCTAAACTATACGAAGTATATGGAGAGCTTACCGACTGGACCCGGCGTCGGAGTCAGCCACCGTTCTGCCTCCACGCCTTTTTTAAAGTTTTGATGCACTTTCTCTTTATCTCTGGAAATACTTACTGGATTTGCTTAATGCTTAAAATATATCTCATCATCTCCGCATTATATGACACAAGGGCCATGACTCTGACGCCGTCATTACAAGATGTGCCCGCTTTGAAAGAGTCGAGCGCGCTGTCTATTGTGCCAGCTATTCTTTCTATGTATACTTGTCGGAGAAAACTATGTTATATGATAATTAAAAATGACATTTCCACAGAAATACCAAGTTTGGTATCCATCGATTCTGCATCTCCTGGATAGTTTCAGACATTCAGTTTCACTCAATACCAGTATACCACTGACTGATCAGCAAATTATTCTTTGACCAGTAAGAGGATCATGGCGAAGTATGTAGTCCTCAGATTTGGTAGGTGGTTGATCGTGACAAGTGGATGACCCGTACTTATTTTTGGTTTTCTTGATCAAAGACCATAGTCACTGTTGCCTTGAACAGCATTTTCTAATTCGACCATTCGGTCAAGACTTAGGCCCAGAATACTAAAAATTGGTATTGCTGTTCTTTATTAGCAGTAAATAATCCATATTTATTTTGGGGTTGGGAGATGAATTTACATAGCAGCAAACCTTAGTCCAGTCAATAAGCAAACCAATGGTTAGAGCTAGAGAACAAGAACTTGGTACGAAGGTTGGTACCACTGCTTATTTTGGTAGGACAAGGTAACTGGGAACATCAAAACGTCTGACAAAATACCAGATTAGACTTAGGCCTAGACTTCTCAATCTGTAAGAGACATTCGTAATGACCGTAAGATGATCCTCTTCCTGTTGAGGGTGTTGTTTTAAGATAAATGCTCGAGGTCTTGTCTTGCCAATATCCAGAAATAAGAAAGGTTTGCGTTGAGTCATTTAACTCTGTGGATATGCTCCTCATGTGATGCCATCTATGGGTTGAAATATCATAGGTCAAGTTCAAATTGACCTTGAATAGCAAACTCAAATCCAACCAATTACTAGAGAAGGGTTAATCCCAGAGTGCCCAAACTTTTTGAGAGGTTCTCCACGGCTATTAGATGATCCCTATAATTTTGAAGGTTTCAGGGAACATACTCATTTCAAAGTAAAATTTCACCCTGTAAATTATATTGAACAACGTTTCCAGTTGACCTAATATCACCAGAAAGATGTTCGTCTGAACAAAGTAATTTCAACACTGACAACGGTTAAAATGTAAAGAAAACTAACGTTAAGGTGCGTAAGATGCACCGTATTCAAAATATGTGCGCAAAACGTGTCCTTAACAGACAGGAGGAAATTTGACAGTTCCAAACAAGCATTATATGACTTACATTGGTTGTCGGTGAAAGCAACAATTTAGTTTAAGATACTTTCGTTCATGTATAACTGTCTCATTAGCAGATCACCTATCTATTTAACATCGCTTACAGAGTATGTTCCAAGTAGACAAGGTTTGAGATAGACAGACAGTTCTGAATGTAGTTATGTTGTTCCATACAACAAGTGCAAAATATTTAATGATGGAAGTTTCTGTACTATTGGTCCAAGACTATGGAACACTTTTGGTCCAAGACTGTGGAATGAACTGCATTGGAACTACGCAAAAGTAATTCACTTGATACATTCAAAAAAGTCTTAAGACACTGTATTTCAGAGACTTCATGACATTGTTTTAATTTTTATGATAATTGTTTTATTTGCGATAACAGTAGGTGATAGTTTTTAAATTTTTGTAAAAGTTTTTACATTTCAACATTTATATTTTCAAGGTTTGTTTTGCTGGTACAGGCTCTATGGACGGGGTAGTGTGTAGTATTTGTTTTGTTTAGAATAATTAGTAATGGCACCATTACCCAGGGGGTTTGAACCTCTATATGCAGCCCGTCTTGGCGTACTATGTAAGGTTTTAAGCACTGTTATTCTGCAATAGGGGTAAAATGGCCTCGGGGACAGGGTGCAGGGTACGGTCATGACTGTTTGTTAAAATAAAGTTATTATCATCATCATCATCATCATCATCATTATTATTATTATGTACAACGCCACTGAATATGTCATTGTATAGAAATAGGCGTTTATTCAAAATAATCAGTAACTGTTTCAGTTTCTGTTTCAACAACAGGATGTGATTCCAGATGAAAGGTGTCGTTACCGTATTGTTTATAGTACTTTTAGTGTAATGAATATCTTATATAGTGTATTTTGATTCCGTTGTTATTAATACGACATAGTCAATAACGAACTCCATTTGTTACCCATGAAAAAAAAGAGTACAGTACGAGATCCAGACTCGTCATTCATTAGTGAGTTGACACAAATGTACCGGCCGGTAAGGAACCTAAGATCATAAAACACTGTATTAGTAGTGCCACATACTGGAATTTTGGTGTACTGTTATTGGAGCTTTTTGTACACTACTATAACTATGGAATAGATATTTAAGTTGAACCTTCTTTACTCAATATATACAATCTATGAATTTCACCAGCAACAGACGATATCGCATATATACTGCTAATAGTCCTCAAATTAATTTTTACATTTCCTCAAACTTCTAGATATTTATTGTCTACTATGAGACATAGATAATATATAGGCAGGAGCAATTTCTCTCTTTCCGGTGCTGTTATTTCATGAATACTCTCTTTTTATGCATTCAGGCTCATCTTTAAGAGTATCAACAACAAAATGAGAGTTATCTTCTAGATTAAGCATTCTTCGGGTATTAATGTAAATCGTAAAAAAGTAATGTTTTCCTTGAGAACTTTAGGATGTCAAAATAGCACACAGGGCGCATAATTCATCATCTACTAGTACAGACACAGAGCGATCTGACTAGACGGACAGAGTGAGATAAAGCCCCCAGAACAGATAGAGAGAAATCCTTTTTAGATACAGACTTGTCGGGTTAACTTATCCTAACTCTTTGTGAAAAGACGACTAGTCTAGTCTGGTTGTTTAACGTGCCTGGCGTATAGCATCGATAAACGCGAGGCAATCTTTCCTAGGAAGAACCAGTACATGCCTCTAAGTTAGGTGGGAGACACTCAAGAGCATATCC
Organism: Mercenaria mercenaria; assembly: GCF_021730395.1. Classification (NCBI taxonomy): domain Eukaryota; kingdom Metazoa; phylum Mollusca; class Bivalvia; order Venerida; family Veneridae; genus Mercenaria; species Mercenaria mercenaria. The sequence continues at coordinate 36,373,859 of NC_069365.1, read as the reverse complement.
CAAATTTCCAGTACCGGGATTCAAACCCTGGACGTCTGGATTGACAGTCAAACGTCTAACCACTAGACCACCGGTCCACCTATATCGCAGATATACTTTGCATATTTCAGGCTTTCATCAACGTTACAAAAAACATCTTGGATAAACTTCCAGTCAGGACTACACGGCTGTATGCACAGATTAGGCGAAATAAAATCAAACAAAAACAAAATGTAAATATTCTCAGTCGAAATGATGAACGAAAGTCATCTTTCAAATGATATTAGATTCGAAATCTTAATACAGTTAAATATTGATATCACTTGTTTTAAACTCGCGGTACTTTTTGGATTATATGAACATAATCATATCAACCTTAATCTACTAATAAACACTGTCATTTTTGAAACGAAATGGGCTATTTGGAAATACCGAAATAATTGCAAATTCAATAATAAGCTTTAATCAAGAACAAGTTTTTATAGAAAACTTTTTGCTAATATCTGTGATCAAATTCATTTCAACTTTTCTGATAAAGAGGACAACATCGTTCCACGATTTTTAAAACTTTTTCAGATAATGTAATGGAAGTAATTCAATTCTCATTCGTCTTATCTACCTTGCCATATTCGCTTTAGGACAAGCATGATTTAAAAGGCGACTATTGATACTGTTTGTTGAAATGATGTTTTTACATAACATATAGCTGATACGCTGATACGTTTATGAATTGCTACACTTCAGTGTCATTTTTTTTCAGTATTACTTAAACATTTCTCTTGGAGATATGAAATTATATGTGTTTCATTTTATTTATGATGTAATTTTATTGCTTGCATTACTATATATGATTGTATTGATAATGATTTATTTATTGTAAGGCGGATAGACTCCCCGACCCCTATCACGCCATCGGCGGGGAAAATAAATGGAGTAACCCCTTTCAAGGGCGCCTGAAAAGAAAGATTTGAAATCATACAGTGGTACACATCTGTATTGTTTATTTAATTCATTTTGCAAATTTATGTTGCATATACAAATAGCGTACACGTGTAGTTAAATGGCGATTGACATCTATTTCATTATTATTAATTGTTTATTTAAAGTCCTTTCCATTGGTCTAGATGTAGTCACATGATCAATGATAAAAAGTCGTATTGACTCGAAGGCGGAGCCAAAAACACATATTGACCGCCGGCTGTGACGTCATCACGGTGTGACGTCGCACACAATTTACCACAAAAAAATAACAAAAGGCTGCAGATATTTGTATTTAATGTTTATAATACTTATGAGGAGGCTGGATTTGATAATAAAACAATTGTTGCCTTTTTTATTTTGGTCGATATGTGGATTTATCGACCTAATAGAAGCGATATCAACCTCGGGCTGCGCCCTTGGTCGATATCGCTTTTATCATGTCGATAAAACCACATGCGCCCTCGGTCGATATCGCTTTTATCAGGTCGATAAATCCACATACCGACCTCACCAAAAGGCAATAATTGTAAAATATCATCCAATCAGAATAATTTTAATGTCTAAGCTGAAGCTTAAATAGGGAAGTTCATCCAAGTTGAAAATATGCAATGTCTCTACCATATGAAATATTAAGGCAGTGTCGCCGATGCGCGATGGAAGATAAATTACCACTTATTCAATATACGTAGTACCCATTTACGGACCTGCGCGTTTAAGATATTACATAAATACTTGAATATCGTACTGGCATTGTTTCTAATATTGAATAGAATTTTAAGAATAATAAGTCTTTATAAATACACGTGGAATGACGATAAGTAACTGTAACTCTAAAAGAGACTTTTAAAGAAACATTACTTAAATTAAGGGCATTAATATTTTCTTCAAATAACTGCATAAAAACGTAAAACTCCCCATACATTCAATCAGGACTGTAATATTTCAGCACGACTTTTATGTTGTGGTATTGGAAAAAGGTTTTCAGCTTAAACATTTTTTCCTTGGTGGTTCCAGTACTCTTTGGGTATTGTATAATCACCACTTGGATAAAGTTCCTGCTTTTTTATTTTGGCTTTTGACAGTTTCTGTGATGTGCAGACTCCATAACCTCAGATCCCCTTTCTGAACTCCAGTTTGTTTAGTTCTGCTCATTGTTTTCCCGTTTAGTGCAAGCCAATTATTTTAACAGAGGACATAACGCCGCTTATCATGAAATTACACACTAGCATGTCATTAAAGGTTCCATTGCACCGCCTTATAAACACATCTGCGGATGTCTCTAAATTGTTTTTTATTACTTGTACTATGTATAAATGTTGGGTCCTGCTCAATCGGGGGCTAGAGGGCGTGGACGGTCGCATGCATTTCCACTGCTGTCCGTAAACAGGCTCTTTTAAACCGAGTCTGCAACATTTCATTTTTGTCGTGTTCAGCTGATTTTCAACTTTTTTATTTTCTTTTCACAGCAGTTCCCCGTACATTCAATCAGGGCCGTTATATTTCGATCTTTTCAGATCGTTCAGCACGACTTTTATGTTGTGTAATTGATACTGTTTAGTTTTTCAGCTTGAATTTTCCGGACTGTGTGGTTTCAATACTCTTGCTTTCATATCTTTAGGTATTTTATAATCACCCCTTTGATATGGTGTTATGACTCCAAAAAGTCAGACCTCGTTTGTTTAGATTGATTTCTCGTTTAGGACAAGCCTATAATTTTAACCGGGGACCGTACGCCGCTTGTCATGGAATTACACACTAGGAAATTGTACAACCCGACCTCTAAACTAGATCGGGGCTTCATGTTTATAGGATACAAGACGTCCAGGTTAAATCTGTACAACTAAGACTCCAGTAGGGAGAGCGCAGATCTACGGATTGCGAGGTCGTGAGTTCGATCTCCGGGCGGAGTGTTTGTTCTCTGTGTCGATTTTATAAAACGCATTGTGTCTGATATCATTTGTCCCACACCCCTGATTCAAGTTGGGAAGTTACTTGCAGAGAACAGGTTTGTATAGGTACAGAATCCAGAAACACTATTTTCTAAAAGAAACCTAGAATTCAATGTCATGCAGCTTCAAAAGAGTTAAACTATTATCATACGGAATAAAGGACCCAAAGTCTATCCCCTCCGCCCACCCTACTCACTCACGTTCTTTATGAGCCATACTTATTTGATGAATCAAACATTAGGAAATACGCGAGCACGTATTAGTTTAAAAATATCTACACATGTATTGGTATATTTTCATAATAGCAAATACGTGCGCGCGTATTACTTTTAAACTTGCATAGATGTTTTCTCAGGTACTAGCATGTGTACTGATGTTTTTTTATACTAAATTGTGCCCAGGTATCAGTTATCGAGCACGTATTACTATAAAACGTCTATTTCACCAGTTCGATGCAGATATCGGGTACCTTAGATTGACCTTATTTATATGTTTAGGTATTTTGTCTTTATTCAGCGGGGAGCGCTTCAATTACACTGTTTAAAATACGGTAAGTTCGAGGTTGGCATGCTCTTAATATGTTTCAACCCTCAGTTTCATAATAGGTTAATCACAGTGCACATATTTTCAACTTTGTTTTTGACCATTTCTTAATATATGTAACTTATATTGTCTTGTTTGTTGTTGGTGCATCTTCCCCCCCCCCCCCCCCCCCCCCCCCCCCCCCCCCCCAACCACACAAACGCACACACAGCTACTAATTGCCCCCATGCATTTACACACTCTATACTTTTACTATGAGTGGGGTTAGGCGCCAATTATATTTTTGCCATAGGCCTTCCCTAGGCTGTGTTGTTGTTTTTCTACTTGACTATTTGCATGGTTTTTCCCTGGTGAATTTTCTGATTTATTCCCCTGTCCCCTACACCACACCCTTTTTATATCCCTTTCCTATTTTTTTTTTTTTTTTTTTTTTTTTTTTTTAATTTTGCACATAATTTGAATGTATCTGTTATTGGATTTATTGGATCTTTAAAAAACAGGTCTGCTATAAACTTTTGCTAAAATTTCTTTTTGTGGTGGTCCTATTTTACGATGCATGACTTTCTGGCTGTATTTGGGATGCTCTGTGCTTCTGGGAAATCTATCCTTACCTTTTACTTTTTAAAGACCAAGCACCAATAATCAACGACTTCCTACAGAACTATTACATTATGGTATCAAACTGATTAGGATTAGGTTTGACGGAAGATATAGGATATAAAACGCATATACATGTTTTGATGTTTTGGCTTCTGGATAATAAATGCTAATGGTTGACAAATGCTGAACAACAAGGATAAATTAATTATTTATTTACGTTTATGGAAATAATTAAACAACACATAATTAAATAATCATTAATTATACATTGGAATACAGTTTACATTAATCAAGTTTAAATAGCATCATACAAGTCTTATTATAAGGTATAACAGTTATTTCCACTCACATGAATTATTTTTTAATACATGAATGAAATGTAATAAATTCTAGGTAGCAGATATTATGTCACTTTATACCTTATTCGTAAAATGTAATGATCGTCTAAAATTGCAAACAAGATTATTACAAACAAACACAATATATTAAATGCAATATATTTCAATCTTACATGTTAGAAAATATATAATGTTAGACTAATGATAGCTGATTTCTGTTGCTAGACTAAATCTTCAAGGAACTTTCCTTATTATTTGATGTACTACAACTGATTTATATCTCGAAGTTACAGATCCACTTTCGGCTTGTTTTATAATGATACATTTTTGTGTATTTAAGAAATGAAATCATTGGTCTAAATGTGTATAGAAATGACAAAAAAAAACGTAGATGCGTGCTTCTTAAACTACAAAAGAAAGAATTAAAGAAATAAAGTACAGTATTTATCAACTGAAAATGAATAAAATACCATCCCATGTATTTAAACCATGTTCTATGATGATCAAATGTCATTTAAGTAGCGGGGATATATTTTAAAATAAGGTAAATGTAAAGCAGAATTTAAATGTTAATATAACAACAACTTCATACCGTATCAAAGAAAAAATAGGAAGTTAATTAAGTGCTAAAATTTATATCAATATCATATAAGGTTTTGGTCAAATTAAGAAAATATACAATAGTGAAGATCTGCTGTAAAGCTATTACAAAAATAAAGATATGATAATGAGAAAAATGCAAGTCAAAGTTTAGTATTTTGTTTTAATGTGTGTTGCATACTCTACTAAATAAATAATCCATCATTTTAAAATGTATATCTCTTCCTAAAGAGTGATAAACAGGTCCAGCCCTTTGCAGCTTTATTATCAGGTTTTGGTTATAGTAGGCAAATGTACCCATATTGAAATATTAAAGTCACATAATAACAGAATAATGCAGAGATACCAACATATAACATTGAACAGCCATGATAAAATTCATTTCAAAACGTATTTACTGAAACAAATATGTATAAAAGTTCACTTGAAGACATTATCATACATATTTTATCACAGTCAATGATAATTATTTTATCAGAATATAGCAAACTGCATCACCTATACAATATACGTACATAAATACACAATCTTGTTGCATTTGCATATACAAAAGAACTTGGCATAAAATTACACAAAAAAAAACACATCTATCTTAAGTTAGTTTGCCGAAATCTGTTTATGCAGTTTTTCTTTTTTAAATTTTAACAAACAATGACCTGATTAAAAACTAGTGAGTTCTAAATTGTAGCCGATCTCTTACTATGTAAGTATCGGAATAACAAAATTAGAAATAATGACAACTGTCATATCACAGCAAAGTGATTTTAAATTACAAAGAACACAAACTGGAACATTTCTGCGTACTCTTGAATAATATAGCATATCAAATAATACATAATAGATACAAAACAATATGACGTTAGTAATATTTACACTTTGGTGTTCAGCAAACAAGATAAACCCTGCACAAATACCCACAAAACCGTAACTTTCAGAAAATGATGTATAGTAAAATGCATATGTACATGAATGATCAATTACCTGAACAGGAGCAAAGGCAAACAAGCATTTGTTTTAAGTAAAGTAAATTAACACATAGATAACCTTATCGTATACTCAATGTTCCTCAAAACAGAGATACAGAAGCAATTTCATCGTTATGCTACTTGAATCAATACAGGTACAGGTATAAAAGGATAAAATGTTAACCTTTATTTTCAGAATGAAGTGTTGTTAACAAAAAGGTAACAGGTAATACTAGTCCTTTGATTCTGAGTTCTGGTGAGTAATACTTGATTCTGAGTTCTGGTGACTAATATTACATAAACGTAGCAAATTTTATATGGTTTTAACTTATTAATGGCACTGACCTCCAGATTTGGCTGAAAATAATCTTTCTCTCAAATTGAAGTTTGGTCAGATTATCAACATTAGATTATGAGTTTTTGTTTCTAAAATATTTTAACAATTCCAAATCAAGAAAAAAAGATGACCGCGTCGGGAATCGAACCCCGGACCGCCGCGGCAATAAAGACATTTTCCCGACGTCGTTAACAATAGCGCTATAGCTAAAGTAGTGAATAATGACTTCAAAATATAGATATTTATAATCGAGATAGTTCACCTGGAGTATAAGCGTGACAAACGCTTTTCGATTTTCATCGTAAAAAGTAGTAAAAACAGCAAATTCTCATGTATTTCCGTAACATAAAGTTTGTCACTTATTTGGTTTTATAGCCTTCATAAATATAGCATTTATTTCAAGATATTTTGAAGTTGTACTTCACTAATTCCGCTACAACTCTATTAGTAACGGCGACGGGAAACTGTCTTTATTGTCGCGGCGGTCCCTGGTTCGATTCCCGGCGAGGTCATCTTCTTTTCTTGATTTGGAATTTTTGAAATATTTTAGAAATAAAACATCATATACTTATGTTCATAATATGACCAAACTTGACTTTGAAAGAAAGATCATTTTTCAGCCAAATCTGGAGGTCAGTGCCTTTAAAATCGATTTGAAATACTTCTCATACATTTCTCAAAAAGATGTGTCAGCCGCTAATAATCTACCCATGACGTTTCATTCCAAAGACCTATAGTTTTATAGGTATTGTATTTGATACTCCTTTTACAAGTTAGGCAATATATTCAAGCGGTTTTCATTTGTTTGTTGTTTGTCGAATGTACCCTTTCATATATTTTCCATGAGAAAATTTATCACATCGTCTAATGTGCGGTTGTTGTCTAACATGAAGGACGGAGAAATCCGGTGACCTGTTACATTTAAATGACTTTCTTTTCAACGCACGCCAAGACTTTACCAAAGCGGACCTGCACGCATGCCCACTCCCCGCTCTTGGCTCCATTTGTACTACCGGTATTTATATATTCATTTTCGGCAAATAATCCATGCACCATTAACATAGAACACTGTTTCATATTTCGATAAAAGAATAAAGTATCTAACAATATTATTAGTATATAACTGAACTGAACCAAGCAAGTGTAATATTTTAGGAACAGGTCGGGTTTATAGTTTTACGTATTTAAACGCGTTCTTAAGCTTTACTTACGCTAAGGAAATGCGATGCAAATGAAAGTAGTTTAAATATCTTTTCTGTTGCATCCATAAGTTTTTAATTATAATGATAATATTTTGTTTCATTTAATATACATTTCTTTCGATATGTTCTATTTGTTTATTATTGATGTTCACCTCAAGACATATCTATTTCAACATCCGACCTCAAACTGATTTAAATAGCATATGACAGCTCTTAAACCTTTTTGCAGCTACGACGTTCGTAATCTCATCAGTAGGTGCATTGCTATATTAAATCTACATATGAGTGCTGTTTTCGTTTGTTTCTTTTTTGCCGGATGTACCCTTTCCGTTTAATATATTTTCCAAGAGTAGGTGTATCACATCGTCTAATGTGCGGTTGGTGTCTAACATGAAGGACGGAGGAATCCGGTGGCCTGTTACATCTTGGACAATATTTATGAAAGTGACAGTAGACATCGAGTCAAGCGACAATTCAGCCAATGTTGTGCTTGTTTTAAGTTGATTAAAATCACGCCAAATTACTTTTCCAGTGATCTTCAGGACAACTTGAGTAATAGCATTAGTTTGGTTTTCTCTGTCAGCAGATTGCAATGCCTTTACATCAATGTACAGGTTATCAGCTTCATTGCTGTCACGTTTAATTTCCGTGACAGCTTGCTCGAAGAAAACAGACATTCTCAAGCGAAATCGTTTCATGTATGGGTTTTCGTAGTCTTTTGCGTGCATATTCCAGTTTACATCAGTGTAAATGATGTTTGTCGAGTTGCACATCAACGCCTCTTGGAAACAGCTTCGCATGTCCGGAACTGATAGTAAGTTGAAACCTCGCTTTTCAAAGTTTTCAACAAATTCAGGCCTTGCAGCCATACCTATTGCAAGAGCACCCCAGTTGATTGCCTGACCAGTGAGTCCTAATTTACGCCTCCATTCCATGAATGTATCGAGAAAACAATTAGCTGCTCCATAGCTGCTTTGACCAGGCGACCCAATTATGCTATTTATAGACGATGAAACGACGAAATAATGCAAATCATGTTTCATTGTAGCAATGTGCAAATTCATTGTTCCTATAACTTTTGGTCTTAATACATAGTCGACCTGTGACTCTTGTAGCTGTGACAGTAGTTTTCCTTCCAACACACCTGCACAATGAAACACACCTCGAATTTCATTGCCATGCGATAAGCACTCAATTTCGGATATGGCATTTTCAACAGACTGAAAGTTTGTAACATCCGCTCGTATGCAAATAATTTCACATCCAGTTGTTCTTTTAACATTTTCAACTTCAACTATTTTTTCGTCAGGAACTTTCCTCCTTGACAAAGAGGCAATAATACCAGCGCCCATTTCTGCAAGAAGAACTGTCAATTCCCAGCCAAGTCCAGTCATTCCGCCGGTGACTATATAAGCAGCAGATTTGATGAATAACTTGTTAAGCGGATTTCTGACAGGTAATAGGAAACGTCCATCTCTCATAATATTAACCGTTGGACAAGGAATGCAGCACTTTTCATCCATAGTACTATGATCCGATCCGCTGAACTGAAATTTGGAAGTTATCCAGTTGTTATTCTTTTGCATCCAATTGACAATCTTTCGCAAATATTTGCTAACATATCTTCTCTCTAGTAGTGTAGCAGCGCTCAAGCAAATCATCGTTTGGCTTTTTGATCGGGACACTTTGAGTCGAAGAGATTCCGAAATACAGTCTTCGAGGCAAACAATCTTTTTACATTTACCAATAGCAACAAAGCTTGGGTCAAGCTTATCAACTGAAATAAATATATCAAAATCCTTTCCAGTTCCTTCACTCTCATTTCCTGAATAAATAGTACAGTTTTTATGCGTCTGAAGCATATACTTTAGCATCATATTTGGCGATGTAGGCTCATGATGGTTGCATATAACCACTCTCGACCGACTCGGTACATATTCAGTCATTCTCCAACAAAGCACAGCATACATAAGCAATCCTGGCTTATACATTGGAATATCCTTTTGCAAGACCGTGCAATCTTCGGGAATGTACATTTCTGTTGACAATTCCGATGGATAAATACAAACAATTTCCCATCTATTCGAGAAGTCGTTTTCATTTTCAGTTAGTGTCTTTGGTTCTCTGCAAGAATAATTTCCCTTTCTGCTCTTCAGCACTTGGTATCCTGTATATTCAAAGCCGAACAGTTCGTGTCCGTCTCTTAACGTTTCTTCCCAAATGTCCTGATCAAGATCAATTCCACTTAATGTTCTGGGATAAATACATACTGGATGAACGCACACACTTTTCAGTCTGAACAAGACACTTTCTTTTTCAGGTTGTCTTTCAGTCTTTGTACTATCCGATAGATATAATGGCTGCATTCTTTTCGACCGCTTTGCTAAAACCTTGTGTGATGAACCTGACTTCTGAAATACGGACTTTTCATTTCTAAGAGTAGGGATAACTTCTTTTCTTGGTACTTTTGTGAACTGTGCTCCAAATATTTGATTCTTGTGAATAACGATTTCAGGATTGACTGCTTCAATATTGGCACAGGAACTTGTTATAAATTTCACCAGTAAGTCTTTTGTCTCCTTGAGTGACGGCTGAAGGTCTATCAGTGTGATAGAACCATGTATGAGCTCGGTATTGACAGATCGAACAAAGCCCCATAACTCCTCTCCTACTAAACTGATTGTTTGGACATTGACGGAAAATGATGTTTGGGTGTTTTGTGATACTACATACAGTGGTACCTCAATACTGTTATTCGTCATATACTTCACGACTGAGCTTAAAAGCATGCAATTTCCCTTAATGAGAGTGTGTATTTCTGTAGCCATAACATGCGTTACTGAGCTTGCTTCGTATGTGTGAATAAGTAGTAACACGGCATCAATGTTGTTTCCTGAATCCCAATGCGACAAAGCATATTTAAAAGCCTTTTCAACATATAGTTCGTTTGTCGTTCTGTGCGTGGTCTGGTACAGTAAAACGTTTTTGTAGCGCTCGAAGTCTGCTTGTATGCCGTCCTTGAATTCGTTCGTAAGAACTAAAATATTGGCATCTGAATTCTCTGAACGTAAAGGTAGTTCCAAGTTTTTCCAAGTTAGCTGGTATTTGAGCTCACATGGGGCTGTAAGGCCATTTCTTTTGCCATATGTTGTATAATTCCTGAGGTCAGCTATGATGACTCCTTCGGAATTAATCAGCAAAACATTGTAGTGCAGTTGAAAAACGGCATCGAGCAAAGTTGTATTGATCCTTTTTGTATAAATGTACATTTTCTTTTCAGGTTTTTTTGTTATGTGTATTCTCCCCATAGCCACTGGCAAAAACGATAACTTTTCCGTCATTATTTTGTCAAATAATTCTCCTGTTGTAGTATTTATCGTTGACTGTACCATTACATCCAGAATACATGGATGAATTGTCGTTGAACCCAAATCCTTCATGATGTCACTCGGAAGTTCGATTTCTGTAATACATTCAGTGCCATTTGTAAGACAACTTTTCATCAGTTGAAAACAGGGCCCATATTCGAATCCTAGCGACTTCAAATATCCGTACATCTCTTCTTCATCTATAGTTCTGCATTCCGTATTTGAAACTGAAGTTTTTATGTGTTCAACGTCTACTGTTTTCTCAAAATCGTCTTCTTTTTGGGCTGAATGAACCCATCCCTTGCACATAGTTAAATCATTCTGTTTAACATGAAAAAGAATTTCATCTTTTTGTGTAACTGTTGAAATGTCTAGGGTAGTTTTCACTCCGCGCTCAACTTTGACAGGGCGTAGAAATTCCAAAGAAACAATGGTTTCTGGGACTGAAAGGCATATTATAGAATTACCAATTTCAAAACCAATGTCGGCATATGTTGCACCTGGAATAACAACATTCTTCTTTACAATATGTTGAAACACAAATGGGGTTGACGTTTCGCTGATCTCTATTCTAAATTTGGCATTGTCATCTTTAACTGGAAGTCGCTTTACATACAAGTGGTCTTCATTTGGTACATCTATACCCTGAATCCTCATTACGGCATTGGGACTCTGATAAAACTGTCGACGTTTATGTAAGTTGTACATAGGTATGTCCGTATGTTGAGTCTGACAGGGAAATATCCCTTTCCAATTTATGTCTACACCTTGCTCGTAGAGTATACAGATTGATCTGGTCATTGTACTTATTTCTTCATGCCTCTTCATAGATGGGATAATCGAATAGTTTTCGTTTAATATACTGCCAATATGTGCATGCAAAACTGGACTAGGCCCTATTTCAACAAATATGCCGCGGCTCGTTTTTGAACCTGCTGACTGTACAGCTCTGGAAAATAAAACAGGCATTTTGACATTTTTCTCCCAATATTCGGGTTTTCCAAATGTGCTGCTAGGTTCCATCTTACCAGTAACAGTAGAAAATACCTGAATGTTGCCTTCCTGAATAGATATATCTTCAAGTTCACCTGTCAGTCTGTTCGCAGCTTTCTCAACATAAGGGCTATGATATGCACATGGTACGTCCAAGTTTATTACTTTTGCTCCATTGTTGCTTGTACTCAAAAGTTGATATTTCAATTTGTTCAGATTTTCTTTTTCACCCGAAACAGTGCAAGAGACCGGGCTGTTATAAACAGCAATAACACATCCAAATGTCTTGCAGGATTTTTCAACAAGATCAATTTTAACGTTGTTGACAACAGCCATGCTGCCTTGTTTGACCGATGCAAGAAGCTTAGATCTGTGATATATGATACGTACTGCCGTTTCAAGGTCGAAGGAATTGGACACGAAGGCTGCAGCTACTTCTCCAACAGACTGTCCTACTACAGCATCAGGTGTGACGCCAAAATGCTTCCAAAGTGCTGACAAACCTACCTGGCAGGAAAATATTGCTATATGAGCCATCATCGGATCAGCTTGAATATCAGTTGAGTCAAGAAATATATCAGCTATTTTCCATCCTGTCAAGGGTTGTAGAATTTCATCAATTTTGCAAATCGTTGTTTGAAAAGGTTTAAGCTTCATCAGCGAATTGCACATACCTTTCCATGAAGTACCGACACCACAGAAAACGAACACAATCTTTTTAGATTCAGGTGAAGGTGGGGAAGAGCTTTCAAAAAATGAAAGGGCTTTATTAAAAGCCAAGATCATTTCTTCCTGAGTCTTTCCGAAAACAGCTTTCCTTAGCTGCTTATGATCTCGTTTACATGTGGATGTGCAAGACAGTGCTGGTAAGCTGTAGGGCCTTGAACGTAAAGCTTCGTGGATATACTGCATATTTTCTTTCAGAGTGGGTTTATCAACGGCCGAAACAGCTACTATATAAGGTAAAGTGTGCAACTGTTCTGTGTTTGACTTTGAAGGCGCCATTTCTTGATATTCTTCAACAATCGCATGAGCATTTGTTCCGCCAAATCCAAAACTGTTCACACAGGCAAAGCGTTTCTCAGACTGTGACTTGCTCCATTTCATACATTTTGTCGGAACAATGAAGCCATGATCAGACATTTTCAGTTTAGGATTTTCGTTATGATTTCTATACCATAATGAAGGTACAATCATTTCATTTTCCATCATCAGCAAAACTTTAATCAACCCTGCAACACCAGCAGAGGCTTCTAAGTGACCAATGTTTGTCTTTACAGAGCCAATAAAAACGGGTGAACGGGCATGACCTTTTTTTCCAAAATGTGCTCCTAATGCACTTACTTCTGTTGGATCTCCTATTCGTGTTCCCGTTCCTACAATTTATACAAACAAAATGGTTTACACATTTTGGTGTTTCATTTTGTGTTCCAATTTACTTCATACATTAAATACTTACTTCATATCTCCCTTTTTATATGCAAATGAGATTCTTATCTATTCAGTCGAATAAGAAAATAATAGAACTGCATAATACCATCAGTTGACTAAAGTGCTCACATACTTTTAATTGGTGGTTACGTCTGTTTACAATGTCATTCAATCTGTACATAATTTAAACTTGTTGATTGGTGCAAAATATGGCAATGAATAAATTAATACATAACTGTGAGTAACAGTAAGCATTATTATGCAAGAGATTATTACACTTAATAAAACAAGACAATTATGCAACGCATATTTACCATGCGCTTCGATGACTTGTATCTTGGATGTTTCAACGTGATACCGCTTGTATGTCTGCTGTATCAATCGTTCTTGTTGTAGTCCAGACGGAGCAGTAATTGGTGTAGTCATATGTCCATCTTGATTTGTTCCTGTTTTAATTATACTCCATATCTTGTTTCCATCTGCAATAGCCTAAAACATAACATGCATGATTGTATAAGGCATTGTTGGAAAATGCTTTAAATTACATAAAAAGCAATGATAAATATCCCCTCGTTAAGATTTTACCTCCCAAAAGAAAGAGAAATATGTAACCGGTCGTTTTTCTCCCCCTTGTTATTCCCTACCCTATTTAGTTTACCCCCTTACATAAAAAGGGAGAAAAAACTAACAAGTTGTTTTTACTACCCTTGGTTACACCGCCCACACACCCACTCCCCTCCAAGTTAAAGGGAGGAAAACTAAAAGCTATGTTTTCTTCTTCCTGTTTATTTTCCCCACTAGGTAGTTTTTCACCCTTACTATTTTGGAGAAACAATAATCGGTAGCTATTTCCACCCCCTGGCTATTTCTCCTTTCACAGGCCTGGAAGTTTAAGGAAGAATTAACTACCGAGCTAGAGACGAAATGGTTATAAGTATAAACGAAACAAAAGCAAAAACAACAAAGTTGTACGCTTTTACTGATGCTGACATGAAAACACATAAAGGACCTTAATATATATAGACAAGATGTAGTGCGCTCGAGATAAGATATCACGCGAACGAGATAAGATTTCGTGCGGTCGAAATAAGATGCCGTGCACATGGGTTAGGATGTTGAGCCAAAACAGGCTATTCAATAACCGTTTTCTTTCAAACATTGAACACTGGGGGCGTCTACTAGGAGAAAGAAAATTTATAGAGCATATCAAGATAATAAAGGAAATTAAGCTTACATGTTTTTTCGAACCGTAATTTGATAAATCACTAAAAATGTGTAGTAGCAGAAGGCAAACTCATAGATAAAAATAAGCTTACATGTTTCAATTTTTTTAGTATAACGATGCCGCATCCTTCACCTCTTGCATAACCGTCCGCCTCATTGGTAAACGTTTTACACTGACCGGACGGTGATAACATTCGTGCTTTTGATAATGCGATAAACATCTGAGGATCGAGTAGAACGTTTACTCCTCCACATACAGCCATATTGCAGGTTCCTATATAAGACAAAAAGCATATTACAATTTATTGTTTGAAATGACCTTTAAGGAGGTAGGTTACCTTGTTACCAGGATAAATTCAAATTAGTTGAACCGCAGTGATGTTTTGTATTTCGTGTAATTTAATGTTTTAACTGCTACAATTTCAGTTCCGTTTATCTCTGTCCCTTCAAGTACAGTTTTTATCCAGGTTTGAAGTACATGACCCTCTTAAGGTATTTTATATAGAAAGAAGAAGGAAAATACGGATATTTAACACCTTTCAGTTTATTTTGGTTTCATTGTTATCCGTAGAAGTCTGCATAATTAATAATTTTACTAGTATGCGCATTAGCTTTCTAATAAAAGCTTAAAATGTATATGTCGCGGGGCTCGTGTTTCCATGGTAACGCATTTTCTCTCATTTTTCAACAATTATGTATGAAAACGGGTTTTTCGACGGCTTCAGTGCCATTCTGTTATTGACCAACATGGAATATTTGGGTAATATGATTAGCAAAATACCAAGAACTTTACATGGTACTATGTTTTTCTTAAAGTTTAGAGTAACCATGGCAACAGAGATGTTTAAAATAGCTTATATGTTGCTTTTTATCGTAATTTCTTATAAGAAAATATTATATAAAATTATCTTTCTTGTTAATGTAGCTTTAAAACATCTTATTTCTAACGTTAGTAATATTTTCGTGTGAATTGCAGTTAATTTAACAAATTTCACAGCTTAAAATACTTACAGCAGTGCCCGTCGTCTGACATTTCTATTGAAAAATCGTTCTGCATGCTGCTATTATTCTCATGGGTATTGTTGAAATGAAAATAAAAAGCCGAAGCTGTGTTCCTTAAATGGACCAGTGTCAACGCTTTTGAATTTTACAATTAGACATATAGGTCACGGGCTTCGTTTCCATGGTAACATCAATTTAATTCAAGACATCACAATTTTATACTGAAATTTGAACAATTTTAGAGCTTAGTTTTAGTATTTAAGTAACAAATTATCAACAGAAACTGGGAAATAGGTATAACAAATCAAACTGCCCAATTTGTATTTGTAAATGACCGTAATAAGTTACATTTCAGCCAACTATATTCCCAATCACATCAGTTACCATCATCTATTTTCTTACATTCCGCATAACATTTCAATATAATTACATAAAAGAAGCAAAATATTGATCATTTTTCCGAGCAAAAGACTAATAAAAAGTATTTCAGCAAATAATGGCTGTTTAAAAATAGTTCAAATAAAGAAAAAGCACAGAATAACGTACTTTCAAAATAAAAGCTATTAATTTTGCGCGGTAACTGACACGTAACGTCATGACGTCAATGACGTCATTTTAAGGCAACAATGTTTTGAAGCGTTTCTGCGGCAATTCATTCATTATTTCTGCATTATTAAACCATTAAACATAAGATTGGAGGCAGGTTCAACATTTATTTCCAGAAGAATGGATATACAAACACATTTAGTTTGTCGTAAACGTCGTCGTAAATCGTCACGTTAGCTTCCGGTTGGACATGCGCACTTACAAATATCAAGGTAACCTACCTCCTTAATAATGTAAAACAACAAAACAAAAATCAAAATTGAAACTCTATGTGCTTAAACCAATTTGAAAGTTCTTTCATACAAAATCCTTGCGGCAGTCTTTATATCAATGTAGATAATGTGCTTATTTTGAATATATATACAGAAGCCATAGACGAAAAAAGCATACAGATAATGAAGACAAAACAACAAAGGAAATGAACACAATCTTTTAAGCGAGGTGTTGCGCTGGGGCCGGCGAAGGTGTTAAACAGATTAATGAGATTGGCCCACCAAAAGATGTTTTAACGTTACAAGACAGTCTAAATAAATTTATTCTCACAAGGAGGTCTTTAAAATAGCACAAATCATCATGTAATAGATGGTAGCTCATAAACACATATACTATAACTTATCATCTTTGTTTTGTTTGTTTTGGGTTTAACGCCATTTTTCAACAGTAGTTCAGTCATGTAACGGCGGGCAGTTAACCTAACCAGAGTTCCTGGATTCTATACCAGTACAAACCTGTTTCCCGCAAGTAACTACCAACTTCCCCACATGAATTATCAGAGGTGGAGGACGAATGATTTCAGACGCAATGTCTTTCATCAAATCGTCACGGAGAACATACGCCCCGCCCGGGGATCGAACTCACGAAACTTCACATCTAGTCAAAGAGCACTCTGCGACAATTGAACAGCATCTGAAGTTTATACTTTTCATAACATTTGTTTATTTGTCATCAATGTAATTTGTTTAATGTAGAAGTATAAGCCTCGTCCAACGTCTTCAGCTACAGACAATTATGCCATTTTATTCAAAGTTATAAATGTTTGCTGTTACATTTAAAACGTCACAGTCAATGACAATGTTAACGACAATGAAGAAAATGTTTGTAGTCTTTTTGTTTGATTTATTAAAAGCAATACCGTATTAAGGAAGTTACCTGTGAGAATAGCTTGAGATGCTAAATCGATAGCTACAAGGGAAGAAGAACATGCTGTATCTAATGTTAGGGAGGGTCCGAGAAGGTTGTAGATATAGGAAACTCTTGCACTTATTATACTGCTATGTGTGCCAGTCACAGAGTAAGCACTGCTGAGTCCTACATCGTCCATCACATGTCCTTTGTAATCATCTGTCATGGATCCTGTAAGGTTTCAAGTCTCTTCATATACAAAAACTAATTAGGTCTACTACCGGTAACTAATGTGTCACATTTCAAGATTTAAAAAAATATTCGCGCATATTATAGTAAAATGCACAGGTGATTTTAATACCTTCAGATACGTTTAGCGGCAGGTTAAATGTTTTGAGATAAAATATCACTAAACATCCGATTAGAAGAATAAATGCTAATGGCAGCCATGCAGTCATTCATTATAGAGTTAATTCAGTGTTAGAAACTATTTTGCTTAGAAGTTGTTTGAATTTGCAATTCAGCATGCCGAAAATGGCGAACACTGATTTGCTATAACCGGTTCCGTCATTAATTACGAGCGCGCATGCTCGCCAAATAAACGAAATAAATAAATCAGAGGTCTGTCTACCTCTGTTGAATGAGAATGATCATATTACTAAAATATCAATATATAGATATTATTGATTAATAACTGTTCTTTGAAAAAGTGGTTGTTTTCTGCTCTAAAAATAATTAATAGTTTGATACTGTAAGGTAGATTTCTGCAAACAGTCACTTTTCTATATTTTCAAAATATCTCCTTAATTACAAATTCTGTAAGTTATAAGAGGATATTATCAAAATGTTGATACATGTATCATCAACTGCGTGCTTAGACATATTAGTGCTTCACTAATACTATATTGGACAGCGCTAGTGATTACACGAGGTAACATGAAATCTAAGAAGGGGAAGCGTTATTTAGGATGCTAAATAACTTGCTGCTCATCGCTATAATGTTTGAAACTTTGTTTTGGATACAGAAATGTGTCAAGTAACGAAGTCATCTATTTTGCTTACTTAAGTTCGATGGTTCTACACAGGTGCCCACCAGTGCAAGAAATAATGTCAAAAGATGCACCTGGTGTCTTCCTTTTTGCAAAGTCACCAAGAGACCTATAATTGTTTAGGTGTCACTTAAGACCCTCAAATAAATAAATACAAACCAAAATGAAAATAAAAAAACGCCATCCATCAGATAGGGAAATTATTATATCTAGTGATAGCTGGTGATTAAATCAACTAGATGGTTTCTTTACGTTTACCATCGAACTTTACACAATGTAGCCTAACAATAGATATTTAGATCAAATTATTGGACGGAAACACTTGTTTCAAATCATTTTTAGGGTTGCATTAGGAACGACGTTTCAGATGAAGAATACATATTCACGCACTTCAAAATGAATCATTATGGAAAAAAACTGTTTGATTGAGTTATATTGTCAATGTAAAGTATTCTTTATCTTTATCCACATTTATCAAATGTCTCACCAATGTAAACTCCAGTGTCTGAGCCATCAATGTCTTTTCTGGTTATTCCACCATCCTCTAATGCCATATGTACGCATTCTAAGACCAGTCTCTGTTGTGGATCTACAAGCTTTGCTTCCATATCATTAATACCAAAGAAACGGTGGTCCCACTCTTCTACTCTAAAAATAACAATATTTGTATTTTACTTTCTTTCTCTTAACTTTTATTTTAATCGTAAATCTACAACTTAAAACCACTTTTACCAGTCAATTCATTCCTAGTGGTGTCTACCGCCACGAGAGTTTACGAGAAAAGAAGTTCGTTATCTTTGTATTTTATGTGAGCGAAATAGATTAAATAATGCAAGCAACAATTGTCTGGTCCAAACCGTCTCGACGGGTCAGTATTAAGCTAGGATATTTGTTTAAAATCAGCGAAAAAGACGGAAGTCATCGAATGCCATAGAGACTTTTTTCCTTCCTTTCTGTGCGAGTAATTACAATTGCACTGGAACGATGAGAACCAGTGTGGGTTACTTGCGACTTCTACATCTTTCGTCGTTGCCTTGTCTATAATTCTGTTTAACAGTGTGTCGACTTGCCGTTGTATTTTCGAATGAGCACTCAGAAACGTATAAAATATTTCCGAATATCCTCTTCAATTTCTACGTTTTTCAGTGAACTATGTCAACAGAATGTAATTTGAATGAAAATGTTCTGTATTTGCAAGACTTAAGAAAATTGGATGCGATCGGACCAAAGAAAAGAAGAAAGGATTTACAAGTTTGACCAGATTAAAATTGAGATTACAGAAACTTAACAGAAATAAACCTAATAAGTAAGATCTATAGAATTAAATTACATAGTAAATAAAACCATTGAACAATCAAAGCGAGATCTACTTGATATTAAGGAGAGAAAAAAATTTAGTTCTCAACAATTAACGGATTTATATGAAACAATAAAATTACCTAAGACAATCTGAGAATTAGCTAGTGCAATAATATAAACCCAAAGAGACTGTTTCTATTTGAAACTTGTTTTCCATTTTGTGCAACTGCTCTGTGGGAGAACACTGATCTACAGATCGCGGGCCGTGACTTCGATCTCTGGAGTATGTTCTGCGTGACGATTTGATAAGAGACATTGTGTCTGAAGTCATTCGTCCTCCACCTCTGATTCATATGGGGAAGTTGGCAGTTACTTGCAGAGAACCGGTCTGTACTAATACATAATCCAGGAATACTGCTAAGGTTAACAGGCAAAAACTGTTCGATGGTATACCTGTATTATGTACTTCACAGAGATATTTTTTATTTTCAGTTATGTTTAGCATAGTAAACGGTCCGCAGACTATTTTTTACCCGATGATGGTACAAAGCGTATACCTTGTATCAATTTTAAGTTTTATAGATTCAGCTTTATCAAACTCCCCCTACGTGTTTCAGCGGAAAATATCTAGGAAACAATATTATTTAATTTAAAAAAAAAAATTAAGTAAAACGTATATTATTCATTATTACAGACAACTCTTCGACTGTGTCATTACAGGTATTAGTCAAAAATAAAACTCCAGCTGCCTTACGGAAGGTCGGCGTTTCTACCCAGGTGCCCGCTCGTAATGAAATAATGCACGGAGGGGCATCTGGGCTTTTCTCCACCATCAAAGTCGGAAAGTCGCCATATGACCTATAATTGTGTCGGTGCTACGTTAAACCCCTTCTATCAATTCAAAAAGGCCTAATGATCAATGGAAGTAACTTTTTGATAGTAAGAATGAAAACGTTGTCACATATTTAACTACATAAACTGTTCCTAAGACTAGTGTCCAATGCTTGGTACGTCTTCAACTTAAAACAATCAGTATATTACAAGCAATCACTTAAGTTAAAAGCAGATTAAAATTTACCCTTTTACGAAACCTGCAGTTCGTACGTAGGTCTTTCCAGGTGCGTTTGGATCTGCATCATAAAATGCGTCCAATTTCCATCTATCGGGTGGAACTTCCTTCACGTGATTTTCTCCATTGCTTAATACTCGCCAAAATTCTTTCACATTGTCTGCTCCTGGAAATCTACAACCAATACCAATGATAGCAATTTCATCGTTATCTGCCATTTTCGCCAGTCATACTATTCTGCAAAGTTTGGACTCTGGATAAAATAAAAAGAAGCACATTTAATTCATACGTAAGCATATATTTCGTTTGTTTATTCAAATATTTTAAATGCCCCAATTTTTCGGGTGCATTTATTTCTATCGAACATGTGACTAGATAACTGCAAGAAAAAAACGCATCTTGTTCGTTTTTTTGCTGATAAAATGCTATTCTCGACTCAAAGCTGGTTGTATCAAATGATCACACATAATTACTCTAATGTCTTCATAGGAGTTGACTAAGTCAAAAATATATTTTCGTTGACAATTCTTACTATTTTTCAATAATATGCATTTACTGGCCATAAAACATTTTTGGAATATGATTGGAATTTTGACCTTGGACGCTTCCCAGACCCTTTCTTCTCAAAACAATTTTCGGTCTCAGCTGGGTTTTAGATTGAAATATTTACAGCTAGTTATACTGGCATTAAAGATTAAATTCCAGTTGAGACTGACAACTAATACTGAATAGTCACTTGAAAATATTCATGAATTTAAAACTTAAATTTTAACATGCAATTTTGATATCAATGACAATGTTTCATTATCAAAATCAGCTGAGACTCAAAATGTTTTGAAAACTGATGCCCAGGAATTCTGTCTTGGAGTGATCTCAGTCATCAAGATCGAGCCTGTTTTGATCACCATTTTTCAAAATCTGATATCAGATTATGTTAATACGAAGTGGATATTCTTTCTTTTCAATTTTCAAACATGCTGATACATAACTGATTCAGGATGTTGCCGCCAAATTATGGAAATATATCGGATCACGTTTCGACGGGATTGAAAGATGCATGTATGAGAACTTCCCGTATGTTTTGACGAAGTGTTGAACTAAATCATTTAAGATATTTCATTAAAACTTCTCATGATTTTATGGAACATTCTACAGTAGTTAATGAAAAACAATGACTTTTTCCGTACAGAAGTTTACGAGAACACAGTATTTATACTAAACAACAAAAATTAAAGGGACTTTCACAATAATATTTTGTACTGCTATTTATCTTATCTTGTTGCTAGGAAATACATGTCTAGACATCGTATGGACGGGCACAAATTAAAACCAAACTATTTTTTATAGGAATCGCCGTTATCTTCAAATCCATGTTTCAAGTCGCACTTTTTAATGCATGAAAATATTAAGGTGAAATATTATATCGTTGCACTGTGAGTTCGAAGTTGTTCCAGTCGCCCGGAAGAAATGTCTCAATATCAAAACAAAATGTTAAAGCATACGGATATTTGAAGAACATGCTAAAGGCAAGTAAAATGCGACAGGGTATTTAGCTGAATCTAGAGGCATCCTACATGTAGACATTTATAGCCGACGCGTTTAAACGTGACATGAAAAAAAATAGAGTATGACATCTAAAGATTGAGATTATGTGTTAAATGTAGCCTGTTCAGTATGTATTATATAAGCGGATAATTATATCACAAAACACTAATTTCTATAATGAAGGCAAAAGTAACTACAAATATAGGTAAAAGAAACATATATACCATATATATTATTTCTTGCAAACCTTTAAATATTTTGAGAACACCCCTACAGTAAGTACGCAGTCCGCTGTCCGCAGTCCGCAGTCCGCGTCGAAGTAAGTTGAAAATCTCTAATAGCAGTTTAAGGTTTGCTTCCTCGAAATGATAAAATAGGCAGTCTTATAATGTCGATGTCAAACATCTTTAACAAACGTCAACTTGAATTTATTGATACTCATAAATAAGATTTTATGCCTGCATCGGAGTTACCAACATACTTTTTCACTCGGACAGAATAAACCTTAGACAAACAGGTAACGGGAATAACGTGATTGAAAATCTTTGATATATTTCAGTTTCATATGTAACGATTTATTTATCGATATTAGTTCATTGTACTTTTTTCTTTTCGGTTTATTACCATAGATTATACACTCTTTTAGAAGATCCGTTCAAAGTATAGAATCAACAAAGCAAAATAATAGCACACACGTTTTGACTAAATCTTTCCATTGGATGTAATGAAATGTGCAACACCCCTATCGCCCCTTAGTCCTCTTTATCCAAAACATATAATTTGATCAATACGTAAGTCAGATTTCAATCCGTTTTTGCTTTGTCTATGCTTTTGTGTAAATATCAGTCATTCGCAAGTCCATATAATTACAGATTCTCGCAGGGTTTATTTTGGGGAGACTACTTTCATGGAAAGCACTAAGTATATTTGAACCTTTCCTAGTTTTCAGACAAATCCATTCCAGCAAAACTGCTCTAGTTAACTTTAAAGTTATTTTTTGAGTTCAAATATAAATAATTGAGAGGAACTGTATGGTATGTTCTTAGAGTAAGAAAGGCTTCCTTTGTAAATGTTAAAGTAACCAATTAAGAGTCTCTACTTTATATACCATTTAATAATTGACAAACTATGTGCTTTAATTCAAAATAAGTTTGCAAAATACGCCACACTACATTCAGTTATTTGACAGAGCGTTTTGTGAAAATAGATGGATGTACGACCGAGTTCATTTTTATACTTTGCAATTTTCTAAATACATACTATTACTATTAAGTATTCCTCAGAAATTTTATTTTGAAGTCCATTGTTTTTAAGGATTTTTTTTTTTTTTTTTTTTTTTTTTTTTTGTTATTCAATATTCTGTAAAATTTTGAAGGCCTTATTGAAAATAAGAATTTCTTCTATATGTATTTACACTTTCATATTCTATCTTTCTGAGCTTCCCTAATTAAATATAGTCAAATCAGGTTCAGATCCAAACATCTAACAAAATAAAGGTTTAAAGTAGCATGATTTGTTTCGGTAAAGTTTCTACAAATCTATGTTTAAGCAATAGGTTTTGTCCATTTCGAACGCAAGACTGACCGATTGCTTGTAATGTCGAAAATTACTCATTGAATTTTAATTGATTCTGACTGAAGAAATATTTTTTTTTTTGCAGACCCTTTTTGTTCAAATGGAGCTTCACGCTCAGCAAGGTAACATGCAAAATCAATTTTGTAAAGTTCACCAATCATGGTGTACAGACTTTTAGAAATTATAAATCACAATACCTGGTATTAATACACTTACCATAGCCCGATGGCAGGATAACTCTATTTCAATTTCATAAGAAAGTGATATGTTAAAATATTGATACGTTAGAATTAATTTTAGATAGTTGGTCATATTTTGATATAGCACAAATATCTAAGATAAATGAAAATATCATTTCAGTTTATGAGTAATTAAAGTTACCTGTGTTCATAAGCAACTAGTATAATTAAACAATTTACTACTTGGCAATCTTCTAAAAGACTTCAGTAATTTCCAACATCTTATTGATCACTATTTTTAAGACTAAAGTAAATAAACATTTGAAATGAAACAAATAGATCTGTTTCCTACCTTACTCATATGCACCTTCTGCCACGTCTTGTAGACGAACGTTCCGAATGCGGCCTTTTATAGGGTCTAAACAATAAGCCAATCAAGACAGCAGACAAGAAAAAAGTGCAAATGCAAGCATATTTGCTCCAGGAGGCCGCATAAATCAGTGGATCTAGTACTTACGTTTCAAAGCTCTTGATATTTTCAACAACATTTTGCCATCGTTACACAAACAAAAACAATGATATATGAAATTATATCAAATTCAATGATGAGGCATAAGTGCTTCCTTGTTTGGTCATCCAAACGCGTATCTCTGATTTACAAGTTTTTGGACTGGCTTATCTCTGAGATGTTTCAATAGAATTGTAAATCGTCTTGTTTTATTTTTAAATCTTACGTGTTCTTTCTCGATTAAACGCAATCTCGAGATATCACTAGTTAAAACTTTGCATGAATTTTTGAATGGGTCTTTAATTTCTTCGAGAAAATCGAGTTCGAGATACTTATTTTTTCACATGTATATAGCGCATTCCAGCCATTTTGCCATAAACGGTAATTACGTGCAAAAATAACTTTATGTCGGTTTAGGGTAGTTTGCCTGTCTCATTTTCCTTTATCTTTTTGTTATTGATTAAATTCATTTTCCTGCATGTCACAGATATAACGTTAATTTATGGATAAATTAAAACAAGTTTATTTACACGCAATATATCACGATCACTAGGACGTTTTTGACCGATAACTTGTGTATGAGTCACCAACATTTTCGTCAAGCTGATTGTTTGGATGTCAGTGGAGATTTGAATCGAGAAGGCGAAAGACACGTTCAGGAACTGGGGCTTGTAAGTAAGTTATTGATGTGTAAAGTTACAATAATTTTATCTAAAATTTTCGACATATATATTTACTGTTGGTTACATATATTTTACAGCGAACATATTTGGTATATTTACTGAGTGACTAACACATTTCTTCAAAGAAAAGAATAAACGCTTTTAATTGTAATGCAGACCAGTTTGGTAGATTTTATTATTTTATATTAGGATAATTATGTAAGGTTAGAAATATATTTATATTATTAACACTATCAGCAGTTTTTCTCCTACCTTTTGGTGCAAGCGTCTAATAATTAAGGCACATTTAACACAACAGTTACTGTTCGTCGAAAACTTTTTATTTGTAGATATTTAAGCTGAATTATAAAATAAGAATTTACATAAGAAATGAATCAAGTGTTCCATCACATTGTTGTGAAAATATAATCGGAAGAAAACAGAATAGAAATCAAACCTAAGTAAAATGTATCTTTAAACATTTCTTTTGTGAAAATACGAGACTGATAACGTAAATTTTGCAGTCTATAACTTTTTGTGTGTTCCAAAATCTGCACAGGTGTATCATATTAATATATTTAATCTTTTATATGTTTAATTTCTAAACATGCTTGCAGTAAAACTTTATTAAATATTCTGTCATTTCCTAAAATAACAATCAACATGTATCTTTGGCATTTATGAAACAGAATTGGCACGTAAATTAAATTGTTACTTTTTAGTGTGCGTCATGATTTAAGTTCAGTATTTTCGACAATACTAATTGAAATCACTTAGATTTCCTGCTTATCAAGCGAAAACAAGCTTATTAAGTATTTCGTCGTGTCTATAAAACTAATTCTTTCATGATGGCTGAGTTATTACGAAACTACACGCACATCTGCACGGCTAGGCGCTTTTCCGTTATTGAACTTAGTACCTTTTAGTTTTCTATGATTGATTTCAATATACCGCTAGTAAACATGTGAATTTATATCCTGAACGTTTTTATGTATTTTACTATATGCTTAAATGGAATAGTTTATTTTTATAATTAAGCTCCATCAATTAATGTGTACATTGTACACGTATATTAGCATATATTTCATTTTAGATTTTCAATGTGAAATATTTATCGTGTTTTGTCATTCGATTTCTCATACTTTTATATTCAGCCAGTGAATGACTTCTTTACATATTACATGTATTTCGTAAAATAGTATAATGCAAATTAACTCGAAAAACAGAAATGTAGTTTGCACCTCGAAGCATACATAATAAACATAAAAAAAAAACATTTATAAGTATTTTTATAGTTAATGTACTGATATATCAATAATACCGTATTACATGTATGAAAATTGCAGTGGTACAAGTATGCGATTTGAATGCAGAATGAGAGCTAAGTTACAGGTCAAAAAAATGAATTATATGTATATACACCGAAATGTTATTTTATTTTATTTTATTCATTTTATCTTTTTTTTTTTTTTTTTTTTTTTTTTTTTTTTTTTTTTGATTTAACGTCGCACCGACACATTATAGAATTTATATAATGATGCGATATTTTGAGTAAATTGTTTTCAGGTTTTCAGAGCATTTCAAACTGCCATAAAAAGCAAAGAACGTTTTTACCAATCAACACCTTTTTGCAAGTTTATTGCTTGTCAATACGTTTTTATTAGGGTACTAGGGGTGATCATGTAATTAATTACACGGATAAGAATTATCCCGGTGATAGCAGCGAAAGCACTGCGTCTATTTTAATATTCAACTTCTCGAGTATTTTATCAAAGTCTTTAATAAAATACAAACGTTGGACCATCAGATACATAGTCTGTATTAATAACCGTTTAGTTTAGGATAGTGCGACAGTGATTTAGTACGAGATGTACGCAGAGCTAATCTCAAGCAGGTATAGCACGCGCTAAAAGAAAAGAAAAATTCCTTATACATAAGTAATATTAAATTATATTAATGATGATGATTATGATTATTATTTACTTCCCGCTACATAAAAAAACTGATTGAGCTGTTAAAGAGTAACATGAAACAGAGCAAGTATTCAAGAATCAATCATGTAAGATTGGCATTTTCCTGTGTTCCGAAAATGTCGGTGCAACAGATTCATTACCCTTTAAAATAAAATAAATCAATTTTTGTTGAACTTTTTTCAATGCTGAGATAAACGCTTGTTAAAGGCCTAGATTTACTACTATATAAGTGCCAAATAATAATGATAATAATGATAATAAAAATAAGCATAGTCATAATCGTAATTATTATTGTTATTATATTACATATTATGCCCCCTTTTAACTTAGATTTTTTTGGTAAAAGTCAAATATCTGTTACTATTAAAGTTTTTGACTTGAAACTCTAAATAGTTATTTACAATCAAGGTCTACACCAGGAGACACAATTCCCATAACTCTGATTAGAGTTCTGTCCCTTTTTAACTTGGAATGTTTTTACTGGCAAAGCTAATTCAGAGTCAAGCACTGAGAAAAGTCGAGCGCGCTGTCTTACGGACAGCTCTTGTTTTTTAGATAGTCTCTTGTAATTCGATATAGAATGGCCATTTACTGATGATATGTATGATTTTTATTGTTTGTATATATATATAAAATGTAAATGGATGAGACTCAAATAAAATAAAATAAAATATAGGATGATAAAAGATACATAAATAATACTGATAATAATAATAATAAAACACAAGTATAATGAAACTTCATGAGCTCTTTGTGGTGACGAACAATAGTTTTGAATTGGAAATTGGTTTTCTTGTATTCATGTAATCAACATTATTTGAATATAAAATTATTGTGTTCCATCTATACTCAATTTTCATTTTCATTATGTTGCCAAAAGTGACTTTTTTCATGCTTTGCTTTGTAACTTTGACATGCACAATTTGTTTTCAATTTTAGACAAACGTTATTTACATTATTCTGTAAGCTTTAGATGAGTGAAAATCACATTTTTCTGAAATATCACAATTTGAAAAAAAAAATAAAAGCTTGTATATTTCTTTAAGTAAGTTTCTTATTATTTCATTTTTCTGATTATTTTATTATTCTGTTTGATCAACAAATATTTTCCTTTACATAGAAATTCCAGAAAAGAACTAGTATAACTTTAAAAGTTATCAATTATTTATTTATCTAAAATAAATTACATTGTTTCTCCTAATTGATACACTTGTAAAGTAGACCGACTGTCCAATAAACAATGACCCTTGTTTATTGAAATCATACTGTGATGGTCATTAGCCCCAAACTGTGCCGGTGAAGACAGAAATCCCTTGGCCCACTGCCAAAATCTAGGCCTTTAAACAATCTAACATCTATTAAATTAGTCAGTCATAATTCGCACCTACCTTACTCTTCATGACTGGCTCGATGGAAAACAGGTCACACTTCCAATTAATGACGCTGGTGTCATAAAAACTGTGTATTTGTTAGTTTGTTGTTTCTGTTTATTCTCATTTGTGTTTAACAATTAGTTGTTACTTACATAAATTACTTTTTGCAAGTTAAATCTTACTAATTAAATTCAAATTCATCAAAAATTCTATTTAATGAAATAAAAGTACGCAGCAGACTCACATTAAAGTATGATCTCTGAAAATGAAATAGCAGGTTTGTAAGCAAAAATTTAAATTTTAAATTGTGTATGTAGTGATGCCTTTTCTGCATAAGTTTCTAAAATATTTTGATTTTTAGGCGACAACGGGATATATATGTTAATATAAGGTTTGGGAAACAGGGATATTTGTGTAAAAGCGCAGAAACTAATATAATGCAAGAACAAAAATCAGCAATATGTAAAAAAAATTGTATGTGGAATAGGCCGGGAAAGATTATCTGAAGTGAAAAACTTTTAATGCGGTTAAATAATATATTTGATACACCTTTCTCACACATTCCTGTAATTGACTCAACATATTTGAGACAATTATTTTAATAAAATAGGTTAGTAAATTTTGTTCCAGCACAGCAGAATTATGGAAAGTAAAACATGTAATATCAAATATTATGTTTGTACTTTACTGCTATAAATTGTTTAGTTCACTTGAGATTTTATATCGAAGAAAGGGCAATTACCTTTACAGGATTTTCAGACAATTTCATCTCATCTTTTGAAAATTGATAAGCATTACCAACTTTTAGTAACATCGATCTATCGGAAAATCGATAAATTTGCCTATATAAACAAAGAAGGAAAAAAGTACTCAAGCTTAAATAGAAAAAGTTCTATTTGAAAATCAAAAATTCGATACCCCACAAATTAAAGTTTAATTTATTTCGGATATTATGAATATTTTTTCTTTAAATATTTTAATATTTGGTTGGTCCTTTTTGACTTTAAATAGACCCACCTCAGTTCATATAGACTCTGTAGGAAACGGGTAAAAAAACTGACCTTTTCAAATATAACAGATAAAATGAGATATTTTCCGCAAATAATAAAAAAATCGATACCCCTAAAAATGTAGAAACATTATTCAATTTTCGTTACTGGTACTGATGATAAACCCGAACATAATATGAGGTTTTTTACCTGTAACTTTTTTATTTCTGCAAATTTAAATCAATGGTCGGTATCAAAATAAAGCTTAACCTTTGCTGAAAACTTTACATAATTCAAATTTATATTTAGTAAGCAAACTCACACGAAGTGAGGGCCTGAAAGGGGTATGTAAAAAGGGGACTTTATGAACGTTGACTGATGATAAATTCGAACCCTTTGTCATTTACAAAATTTTCTTGGTATTATTATATTGAAACTTTCCCCAAAAAGCTGCAACAGTCATTCCTGATCAAGTAATGAAAAGTTAACAAATGTCAGGCCTTCATGTTTCGACAGTGAGCATGCGCAAAAAAACACCCTCTTCCCCAGTAATTTTGGATAAATATTTTTTATACAAATAAATGTAAGTCATTTATTTATACAGAATATTTACCAATTTTGTTTTTGTTTACACCAGTTGGTGTTGTAAGTGGAAACTATTAGATGGTGTGTTCAATTTTATAAATAACCGATTGCAATCGAATATTTCCAAGGTGTTCGACTTTATCATCTGTCCGGGTTTATCATCAGTACCAGTATGTGTAATTTGTTTTAAATTTTATAATGGTTTGTTTGGTCCTTTTTGCATTTTAGTGTGTACAGTGAACATTTCTTAAAAGATTCCGGTTTTTTCCGCCGTTATCCGTAAGTACTTGAAAGCTGTTACGGAAAATATTGTCGTCTGCTCGTCTGACTTAGTCGGTACAAATTGTTATAGCTCAAAGCCTATGAATTGTAGGCAATTTCACATTGACAAAAAAAAAAGAAACAACAACTGAGATTGTAATTAGACAAATTAAAACAAATTAATTGTTGAACTCAGAGACGCCGAAACCTAGATCCGCTGTCGTTTAGAATAATGCTATGGAGGATTTAGTGTTCAATTCGCATTAAATATACAAATGCTTTTAATTTTCATCGCAAAAAATACTTAAAGCAACTAATTCTCATGTGTTTCCGTAAAATATAGTCTGTCAGTAATTGAGTTTCAAAACATTCTGAAGAAATATAGCGGTGATTAATTACCAGATACCTATATTATTTTTTGCCGAACGATCTGGAGACTTTTTTATTGCCGCGGCGGTCCGGGTCCGATCTCCGACGCGATCCTCTTTTCTTCCTAATATGGTATTTTTTAATAATTTTGAAACAAAGAAAAACAACATTTTCTATTATTCATAATATGACCAAACTTTATTTTGAAAGATAGCCTTGACGAACTGATAATTCTGCTTCTTTCCGAACCTACTTTGTATATATTATTCTGTATTCTGAAATTAATGCATGTTTTTGGTACATTCTTTCATCATTCGTTTTAAAAAATTGTGATATCTATAATTTGTTTTAGTCTCAAAATTGCATACAATCACATTAAGCATTAATGATTTAATAGTTTCAAATATCTTAAAATTACCCTTTGACTTTTATTGTGTATTACAATGTTGCCTAGGGGTAAACAATATCCGGTCAGTGTTGTTCCAAGGCGGGTCATAAAAGATATGTTACCCAACTTACTATAAGTGATAGGTATTTTTATGGTTTTATGGTTTTTGCGTTGTAACATATGTCTTTCACTTTCTTCTGTCTTTATATAGTCTTTTCCCTTTCTTTCAGGAATTTTGTTTTTACGATTTTTACCCTTATTTCATGAATCGTATGACAGCAGGAAGAATCAGTACAAATTTAGAATTCACATCGTTAATAGTGTTGTTCCGTAAATATTTACTGAGTAAAGATCCTGGCCCAAATTTCACGAAAAAATCTTAAGTTATTACTTAGTTAAGTCTGCTATTTTAAAATTGAGATATTGATGAAGTTATTGTTCTTTAATGTTGTTTTTTTCCTGTAACAATATATTCATAATTAAAGTATACTATGGTAGTAGTATTTGTCAACAGTACTTATTCAAGTCACGCAAATAGGATATTTCTATTTAGGCACGATATAAGAAACTTAATGCTTACCATGCTAAATTACAATAATGAACTTGTCTATCTTTCAATTTGGACAGTACTAATAATTATAAAAAGGGGTGCATACCAAAAAGTTACTGGCTGAATGGCAGACAGTGCATATCATGATCTACACTGATCGCAAAGGAAGAACCAATCGTGTCCAGCATGGTAAGGGTTAGGTATTTCCTTTTAAAAGTATAAGTCTTATTTCTATACTTCTTTTTCTTTAAAGCGACTGACCTCCAGATCGTTCGACAACAAAAATACTTTTTAGATATCTTGAAAGAAAAGCTATATTTCTTATGAAGGCTTCAAAACTAATTACTGACAAACTTTATGTTATGGAAATACGAGAATTTGTTGTTTTTACTACCTTTTACGATGAAAATCAGAATTTTGGAAATATTTTAGAAACAAAAGCTCATATTCTAATGTTCATAATATGTGAAAGAAAGCGCGTATAGATGAAGTATATACGCTTTTTGTATATTTTAGATAACATATTCATATTCTTGAATATTTATTTTATTTACAGACAGTTTCTTGTGCGTAAATATTTCTTTTCTGTACATATATATACGTTAACATGATGTTTCATGTATTTAAAAGAAAGTAAATCTATGTGTTCCATGTATAAAATGTAACGATTTCTAAATATTTTAGATAACATATTCATATTCTTAAATATTACTTTTATTTGACAATTAATAAAGTATTATATAAATTTTCGAGTTGTTCCGATTTTCACTTTAATAATTATCAAAACTTCATTCATCGTTTAGCAAACCGCCCGCCGGTAAATGCATCAGATAATGACCAAAGCTGTTAATTATCGATTTTTCCCCCGTGTTACTACAACAACAACAATTGGTACGGAAATCAATATACATCATTCATATTTTGCTGATATCTCATATTTTTTAAGTGTTTGTGATATTAAAAATGCAGTTGATTTATGCTTGTTAGGTTGTAATTTTTAAGCTCGTGCAGCATTCTATAACTAGATTCAAGTCATAATTCAAAAATAAACTAGCGGATATTTGATATAAATCAAGAAAATCGTCATCAAATATAGATCCCATAGCTCAATATATAAAATATGTTTGTATTAAAAACTTCTATCATGATATACCGCGGTAAAAGATTAAGTCCGTAATACTTCTTGTCCTAACTACTCAAGTGATTTTGTAACCTATTCACAAAATGGCAGAGGCAATAAAGAAAAAAATAGGCAATATCTGTCGTATCGTATCGTCGAACGTCGACTGACATTATCATGTGTCGTTTCGCGATGTCACATTGCCATATTGCATTGTTTTCAAAATGCGTTAAAGGTTTTTTTACGGGGAGGTGCAGTTTACAATAAGGCGTAAAAAAAATTGTTTGTTTCCGGTATCCCGACCTACCCTAAATTTTTGGCCCGACCCTAAATGTTTTTATGGCCTTGGAGAACATTTTTTCAACTTTTTAACAAAAAGATGCAAAACTGCACTTTTTATGCTTTAAACATGGCCAGTGATGTTAGAAATCAACTTACTGATGCTCTAAAGGCAAAACCCCCTTATTTGTAATCATTTTTTGACAAAAAAGTAATTTTCGAAAAGTGTCCCTTAATAAAAAAAATTTCCAAAAAAAAAAAAAAAATTCCGACCTACCTACCCTAATTTTTTTGAGCATGTTACCGGAAACAAAGAATTTTTTTTAGGCCTAACAATAACTCTAAAGACCTACTTTTTAAAAACCGCCTTTATGTGAATTCCTCATTTCACTGTTGTTCGGAGCAGAACTTTAAATCTACGAAAAAGATTATGTTAAGGAGTATCCTTCGCAGAATCTTTGCAAAATTTTATAACTGCATGAAAATATCTTGCACAACTGCACCTTCTTTATGTAAGAATCAATGACCTTATTTTACCAATAGATTTAATCTTAAAACTCTTTGATAACACAACATTGCCAATAATAACATCCTCATCTGAAATATGGGATTATGAACAAAATATATACTAAAAATTAATCTAAGAAAAAGCATATCACTGTACATGTTTTCTGCTGAACTAGGAAGATATCCAAAATAACTATAAAGTGCAGAATGGTTGCATTTTGGAATAGGTTAATGGCAGAAAAATATATGATTACATGCTAAATGTACCAAATTTTAAATCTACATGCAAATAAATAAACTATATACAAAAAAAAAACATTTTAGACAAACTGGCAGAATGGATATTTGGTTAACTCAGCTTAAGTCCAAAGTAAAAATTTATGGTACATTATAAACACTTTTTATTCCTTTTGAATTAACCTAAAGAAAATCTATTTTTTACGAATAAACTGCACGCTTTTCATCCACATCACGACTGACATACTTTAGTTAATCAAAGCCTTGAAATGTCTGATGGTTGCGGGTTTTTGGTAGATTTAATTTCTGTTTAAATGCTATTCTATGAATATACATGAATGAGAAACAAATACAAATTCAATGTGCCTTATATCTAAGATGAACTCTGCCTGACCCAGCTTGTGATGTAACCATGGGCTGGAATACCTTATCATTGATAGATCTTATATAATCTAAATGGTCAGTGCGAGTGGATACAGGTTGAATAAGAACTGCTTGTTCATTGAAAATTCATCCGCATTGTTCATGAATGGGACTATTTTGTGTAGCACATGAACATCCTTTGGATGTGATTCGGAATCAAATAAAGATGATATGATTGTCAGAAATGCACTTTAACTTTGGTAGCGGGATAAACCCGCAACCAAAAATAGAGATTTTCAGCTTACTTCGACGCGGACTGCGGACCACGGACTGCGAACTTACTATAGGGGTTTTCTCAAACTGTATGTACATTTTTTATGCAAAACTGAACAGCGGCATATTTAGCATGTAATACTATCTGAGAAAAGACAGATATAAGATTTATTAATATCCTCTGTAATGCATATTTGAATTACCGATTTACATGTATTTCGTCTTACAAGCATTCTTAACAGCGTGGGCGCATTAAAAAAAAATATCTTTTTATCTTTTATAGTCAATTTCGTGAGGTTCTAGCCAGTATTCGCTAGCAGTGAAAACGGCTGATTATTCAACGATCAACATACCTTTTATTCAAGGATTTGAACCAATGACCACCTGGTAAGGAGACAGACCCTCTTCCCCTGTGCCGCAAGAGGTTCGCCTGTTATAAATAAGGGAATCAAAACAACATATGTTACAAGTTAGTTGAATATTTGGTATCAAAGAATGTATATAGTGATTTTGGAAACATAGTTTCGTATTATTGCACTCGGGTCGCTGAAATGCTATTGTACAACGCACAATTTTGAATATGCACGATACAAAGCGTGACAGTTTAGTGCACCGCGGTGAAAGTGTCTTATCTGGTATTATACATGAATATTCTGAACTATTTCAAACCCTACAAATTCATTTCAATACGGTACTGAATTAATTCAGTTTTCCCGGTCACGTTATCAGGATATAAAAGATGGCTACATTGTAATTTTTTTAAACCAATATATACCGTGAGTTTTTATGAGTTTAAATCTTTGTCCAAGTTCCCCAAAGCCGAGTATCTACACATACAATATGTATGCATGTGTTCGAAAAGGTACCCGACTAAAAAGGCTTTGTCAATAATGATAAAGGCTAGGCTCGACTACTAAGCTGGTTGTATCAAATGACAACACAGAATTGCTCAAATGGTGTCAAAAATATAATTTCGTTGAAAATTCTATGCATGCACTGGCCATAAAACAGTTTTTGAATATGATCTGAATTTGACCTTGGACGCGTCACAAAACAATTTTCGGTCTCCGCTGGGTTTTAGATCGACATTTTGACAGCCAGTTTTAATAGTACTCAAAGATTAAATTTCTGTTGGAACTGATAATCCATACTGAGTAGTCACTTTAAGATAGTAAATTTAAAACAACTTTTAACATGCAATTCTGATATCAGATTATGTAAATACGAAGAGGCTATTTCCTTTGTTTATTTCCAAACATGCTGATACACGACTCATTCAGGATGTTTTAGCTAAAATACGGTTATTAATTGGGTCTCGTTTCGACGGGGTTGAAAGATACATGTATGAGAACTTCCTGCATGTTTAGACAAAGTGTTGAACTAAATCATTCAAGATATTGCAATAATACTTCTATTTTATCGAACAGTAGATACAATTATCAAAATTAATGAAAAACAATTAACTTTTTCGTACAGAAGTCTACGAGAACACGATATTTATACTGTGCAACAAAAATTAAACCGACTTTCATTTCATTCAGAATGTTGTTTTTTTTTTGTTTTTTTTCACAATAATATTTTGTACCGCATTTTTTCTTATATTGTTGTTAGGAAAAACTAGTATAGGAATTGTATTGACGGACACATATTAAAACCAGGAATCGCCGTTATCTTCAAATCCATGTTTCAAGTTATATTTTGAATGCATGTACATATTAAGGTAAGGTATTATAGTACAGTGGGTTCGAAACTTCACATGTCATGTCGTTCGATTCGCGTGGAGGTTAAGTAACGCCAGAAATGTCTCAAAATATAAAAACGAAATGTTAAAGCATACGGATAATTGAAGATCCTGCTTAACGCAAGTAAAATGCGACAGAGTATTTAGATGACATCTGAATATTGCGATTACGTGTTTTAAATGTAGCCTGTTCACTGTCCATATATTTTCAAACGTAGGTATTGCATAATAGCAGATAATTAGATCACAATACACTAATTTGTACAGCGAAGGCAGAAGTTACTACACATATAGGTAAAAAAAATCATATATACTCTAAGTATGTTTTCTGTTTTGCGAACCTTTAAATATTTTGAGAAATCCCTACTGTAAGTACGCAGTCCGCTGTCCGCAGTCCGCGTCAAAGTAAGTTGAAAATCTCTAATTACAGAGTGCGTGACATAACGTCCAGTCAGAACCCATGACTTAAATAGAAGTGTTCGGAAAGGCTAGGGCTAAAGTCTGTTTCCTTAAAATAGGTTGGCATTTTATATGTAATAAATAGTTCAAATTATGCATTTCCCCTCCCTCATTCTTTAGTACTTTTTGTACTTTGTTTTTTTTTTCTCTCTCTCTCTACTGTATATCATACTCGACGTAAATTTCTTTTTTTACACATCATGTAAAATGTTCTGATACATGTAATGTCTTACTGTATACTCTTGTATCACGTTGTGATTTGAGTTATATAAAGTTAATGTTGTTGTTGTTGTTGTTGTTGTTGTTGTAGCAATACAGAGGCCATAAAGTGGAAGTGAAGTGCAGTGGGGATATTGCTATATATAGCCCGGAAAGACTAATACGTATTAAACATTCATGATTTAGTTTACTGATTAAATTATCTTCCTTCTTTAAATTAACTTGTCCGAGGGAAATGTATAAAGGGAGTTTATTGAAACTGCATACTAGAAAGATTATAGAAAAGAATAAGAGCGCATAAGAACCATAGCTCTACCTTGTTTACTAGTCTTATTTCGCTTTATTTTACGTGAGCATAACTCCAAACTTATCGAAGGGAGTATTTCAAAACATTTCATACAGTTTTACAAACGATATTGAGAGGAAACGTAGTGTAGAAAATAAATCTACTTTTCTAACTATTTGAATAATCTTCTCTTGAATTTTTCAATGGAATTTAATTGAGCATTGAAAAATAGCTAAGGAATTACAATGTGTATAAACCAAAAGCAATGCATAAATATTGAGCTAACTAGTTCTTGATAAAACCCTCTGAGTAGCATGCATGCACTTCATTATTACAAAATATATCGTTTTGTCGGTCATTTTTTACATGAAATATTTGCTTTGGCTAGAGGATGCCCATGCCAGCATGGTTGTTGTTCTACACGAAACACATATCGAGTAAAATATTTATATTTATTAACCATTAGTGTTCGCTTATCAACCTTTAGGCAACTAATCCTATCTTATCATAACAATTATGTTGTATTTAGCAATAAATAATAAAACCGGGAACGTTACTGTTGTTTGAAAACTCGGTAATTTGGTTTTATTGGCAAACAATAACCCCAAATATCGTAATAATGAAAGGGTCATACAAGAAAAAGTAAGATTGTACGTGTGTTCAGGTTTAACGTTTATTTTTCAACAATTTTTCAGTCATATATACGACAGCGTCTACTTGTAACAATGAGAACAATGTCCAACTCTATAGCGCTGTCTCCATTGAATATGACACCGTAGACACGTGGCATGATACCCCACCCAGTCACATTATACTGACACCAGGCTGACCAGTCCTGGTACTATCCTATTAATGCTGAGCGCAAAGCAAGGAAGCTACTAGTATCATTACGTCTTTGGTATGACGCGGTCAGGGAGCGAACTCAAGACCTCCAGCACCAGAGGCTGGCGCTCTACCACTAGGCTTTAATCGCGGATGTTACCTTTATATACAACACTTGCGCAAACGATTTTTATCAAAAACGTGCAATCAGTTTTGTATGGATATAACGTAACTTGGTAAAATCAAAATCGTGTTTAATATATACTATTCCTTTTTTTCAAAATATTTTTAGGTTCTTTAGATCAAAGAAATGGCGACGTGCTTTGAAAAATGTTACGATGTGGTAGAAAACAAAATTGGATCCGTATTTTCAAGGTACGGGAAATTCGTAGCAAGACATCCGTGGAAAATCATCATCACAGCCGTTCTTGTTAATGGCCTTTTAGGAATAGGAATGATTCGGTTGAATGTTGTCATAGATGTTGAGCGTGTTTATACACCAATCGGGAGTCAAGCTAGCAAAGATGGTGAAAAAGTAAGTGATTTATTTCCTGACTTGAGCGGATCTAACTTTATAGGTTATCAAATGCCTGACATGGGTAGATATGGTGAGGTGATAGTCATTCCAAAAGGAGGGAATATACTAAACGCTCAGTTTCTTACACAACTTAAAACGTTCCACACGTTTTTATTGTCGATCGGAACAAGTGACAATAATGGAAAGACCGTTAAGCTAACAGACATTTGTGCTAAAAGTCTTGGAAGTTGTGCTATTGACGGAGATTTGTTTGTAGACGATCAATTTATAGCACATGTAAATTCAAGTCATTCGATTCCATTTCCATATTATAATCATACCATTCGAGGTCTGATTTATTATGAACAAAACGTTGGTGGTGCCGTAGTCTCCTCAAATACGCTGCAAGCTGCACCAATGCTTCTTATGCGAGTGAATCTCCGCAAAGATTCGGACTACTTTACTGAAACTGCAAAGAAATGGCAAGACTCTTTCTTAGCAAAAATGAAGGGATTTTCATCAAATGATTTTAACATTGTTTTTTCCCATTCTGACTCGTTAAGCGAGGAACTGAATGAAAACGTGATAGGAGATATCACGATTTTTTCAATAACGTTTACATTAATGATAACTTATGCCTGTGTAGCGACACTTACAGCTCGCTGTGATGTAGTCGGCCAGAGAGCTAACTTGGGTTTTGCTGGAGTCATAGCAGCTGGTCTAGCTATCGTTGCTGCATTTGGTCTATGTAGTGCTTGTGGAGTTGAATTTGTCAGTATTGTTGGAGTGATTCCATTTCTAATTATAGGTAAGTTTATTTAAGATATAATTACGTGCCTGACTCAAAGTAAATTTTGCAATGTTTTATTCTGCTTCATAATTCAAAATCAGCGGATTTTCTCGTAATTATCGTTTATAGATTTTATCAACTATCGCAAAATAAAACCCTCGTACTTCGACTCGTTGTTATCATAGAGTCACTTCAACATTTCTGCATAACAGAGTTCTGTTAAGACGTTTCTAGTGGATATGAGTGCTGTTGCACTTTTCATTGCACTCCATCAAAATGGATCATTATCTGAGTTGGTTGCGATCTATGCTCCCGATGGACTTCCTTATAGATTTTATTTTCAGATTCACTGTCTGTAAGTAATTCGTTCAATAGGAAAGCTTACGTTATAGAATAAAGATTATGTCTTGAAATTGTTTGGTAACATACCGGACAACAAATATTTTAGATTTTATAATCATATGTATCAACTGTGTCTATAATTATTTCAATTACCTGGAATGTTGCAAGGTAACAAAACTGGCATGACTCCTCATTGCTCGATGCAAAATGGTGTTTTACAACTGCTGATTTTATTATCTGCTGACTACATCCAGTATCAAATATTACATATTAATAATATACAGTAATAAAAATACATATCTAGACAGCAGTATTGTAAATAAAGACCAACCGATTAGGCCAAAGCCATGTTACATGATAGAGGAAAAGTGTATGCACTGTATCTGATCAATTCAGACTATCCAATCAAACATATGTTCATTTAATTTTTCCTAGGTATCGGAGTAGACGACATGTTCATGCTAATGTCAGGAATCACAAACACGAACTATGGGGAGTCTGTCGAGGATCGCATTGGTGAGACGATGAAAACAAGCGGTATTTCAATTACAATAACCTCTCTCACAGACCTGTTTGCATTCGCTGCCGGGACTTCATCGGTGTTCCTCAGTGTTAGGAACTTTTGTATTTATGCTGGTAAGATTGTGATAAATCAAACCAAGCCTGCAACATTTTCGTTTTTGTCGTGTTGAGCGACCTGTGAAGTTTCCACTTTTTTCTATTTTTTTAACGTAAATGTAAAAAAGTCTTATAAATACAAACATATTCTTATAAAGAGGAACGTTTTATCAATATTTATTTTCTTTTGAAAAATCTACGTTTTGCAGTCGCCATTTTATTTTGACTACTTCTCGAAATTTGCTAAAAGATATATACAGGTTGTTACCATATTGTTGTAAAACGAGTTGAATGATATATTTAAATGCGGGGCTCTGCCGGACATGTTATCATTTTCTTTGTTCAACGACTTAAATTAATTCAATTAGGAAAGACACAAAATAAGTGTTACCTTTGTGTAATTAAACACTGATATTTCTTCTTTTTACCTATAAAATAAACACATTTAACAGCGTCAGCGTCAGATTGTTATTACACTGCTGTATTATCAAATATATGGCATGACGTATTTCACCTTCGGGGATCAAACGTGTGATACAAGACAAAACTTGTATTACAATCATATCCACGCGTATATATGGCGTTTTGATATATTTGCATTAGATTTATCCGTGTTTCATTAACGTATATAAATATTTGTGGCCGAGTGGTTAAGTCCCTTGTCGATGCCTCTAGCGAATGTCGTCCCGTAGGAAACACTGTGTTTGTGCTCTATGTCGTCATGTGAAGGCTTGTACAAGGTCGATGCCTCTAGCGAATGTCGTCCCGTAGGAAACACTGGGGATTCGTCCACTGTTGTTAAAAGCTGAATAATCGCCTCTGATCTTAACCTTGTCGGTGCGAGTTAAAACCCAACAAACAAACTTAGATATTATTACTCAAAGTAGCTGTACTACTCCACGTTCTTAAATGCCAGGACGTTATTTGATGAACACAAGAGAATTCATTTTAAATCTTAGAAAATGGACTTTAATTTATGAATTTTATTCAAAACATTTAAATTCTTACGTTTTAACATGCCTTATTGATCCGCTAGAGTGATACTGTACATGAATATACATGTTTGCATTGCTTATCTAAAACCAATATAGTCATTTTCAAAATTTACATAATTTTGTTCGACAGAAAGAAAATAGACAGTACCTTTACTAGTTCATTCATGCTATTGGTGATATATCTTTTTCTATTTATTTGTAGGTGTAGCAGTTGTGTTTTGTTATATAAATCAAGCGACCATATTCTTAGCAAGTATCGCAATCAACGAGAATAGAACAAATGATAATCGACATTTTCTGACGTGCTTAATTGTTCCAACACCAGATAAAGAACCAAAAAAGACATCATGTCACATACTATGCTGCAAGGGTAGAAAACCTGAAAACTCTACAGAATCTGAAAGCTTTTTGGATAAGTTTCCCGGCTGGATTTTGCCAAAAATAATATCAGTCCCAGCTAAAGTGATCATTTTAATCCTGTTTTCCGGGTATCTATCGGTATCTATCTGGGGTGTCACTCTAATGGAAGAGGGTTTAGAAATGCAAAATCTTGTTTCACAATCGTCCTACTATTACAAATATCGAGAATTTTTGGACAAAAATTTCCCTCTTGGAACACCTGTCTCTTTTGTCTTTGATAACAGATTGAATTATTCAGATATTTCAATACAAGAAAAGATAAATGATTTGCTGCTAATTGCAAAAGCAGAGAACACGATAAAGAATTCAGTAGAAATTAATTGGTTCACAGAATACAAAAACGATGCATTACATTATATGAACTCTACCGAAAGCGATTTTATTAAGGGTTTACAATCATTTTTGAGTCTTACCAGTAACGCCCGTTTCCGAAATGATGTTGTTATTGACAAAAGTAACAGTTCCATAA
Source organism: Mercenaria mercenaria (assembly GCF_021730395.1). Taxonomy (NCBI): domain Eukaryota; kingdom Metazoa; phylum Mollusca; class Bivalvia; order Venerida; family Veneridae; genus Mercenaria; species Mercenaria mercenaria. Next base: position 36,331,788 of record NC_069365.1, on the reverse strand, counting down.
TTGCTTCAAGAATTCACGTTATGTCAGAGAGTATTAAGGAGTCTCAGGAACAAGGAAAATTTATGCAGCGAATGAGAGACCTTGCATCTGACAGAACTGTCTTGCCTGTTTTTGCATTTTCGCCAGCTTTTCTATTTTACGAACAGTATGTTATTATTCTATCTCAAACACTGCAAACTCTTGGGATCGCCGTGGCGATGGTTTTTTTCATTACATTTATTTTCATGCCACACCCACTGCTTCTTTTGTACATTACTACAACAGTTGCCATGATAACAGTTGGAATTTTTGGATCTCTTCCGTTCCTAGATTTGACCCTAAGCTCCATTACAATGATTCATATCATTATGAGTATAGGCTTTTCCGTAGATTTTGCGGCACATATATGTCATGGTTACATGATTTCCAAAGGAAAAGACAGAAATGAACGTATGAAGGAGGGTTTAAGAAGGTCAGGAACTCCTATATTTCATGGAGCAATTTCGTCTATCTTGGGAGTTATCATTCTTGCAGCCGCGAAGTCCTATATATTTTTCTCTTTTTTCAAAGTCATGATTGTTGTTATAACAGTTGGTATTCTTCATGCTTTGTTTTTGTTACCTGTCATTCTTTCTCTTGTCGGGCCCCCAATTTCATCAGGAACGGTTGCTCCAGATTCTGTTTCAAGAGAGCAAACACGACCAGAAAACGATAATGTGTCAAACAAGGCTTCTGGAACATATGAAGACATATCAAAACAGGAAAACGTTAGTTATGAAAGAATTGAAGCTACTAAATCATATCACGATAAGGCGTTAGAGCTTGGTCGTTTTAATATACAGCGACCTGTTGTTAGCACAACGCCTACAGATATTTGAAGAAAATGCCTTTCCAGATAGCAGTTTTATTCACAAAACTGGATAATTATGCAATACTTGGCTAAATACTACCTTTAGGGAATTTGTACATGAGTTTGAACACCATCGATACTATCTAAGATATTCAATTCAAGGTTGATTTTCACTCATATGTTATAAAATAATTTGATGCAGTTTCGTTTTTTAATGTCACCAAGACCGCAAAACATGCTTGGAATCATCATATACCATGTGCTTCAATACAGCTAGACTTTTTTCTCAGTTTGTATTGCATAGTTGCATGCCTTCCTTCTATATTGTTAGAAGAACAAACATAATTTGGTTTCTTAAATAACCATCAATAAAGTTGTTATGTTTCTACATCAAAAACTTTTAAACGCTTTTCATATGAAATTGATATTGCCATTTAATGTATGCTCTTAAATTTAATACCTGAAAAAAATATCAGTGAATTTATGTTAGAACACCTTTACAAGAATGGAAAATAAGCTCTGGTATGCATCACTGTCTTTGCACATGACTGTTATGTAATATTAAACATGATTAACTTTCATAACAAGAAAGTTACATCCGAAGACCTGAATTAATATTTATACATGCTAAGACATCGCTTGACAGATTTTATTTATTTCCATATCTCTCTTTGTTCTTTGTTATGCTATGAGTCTGGAAATGTGCAAAAGATTAAAGGAAATATAGCTATTGGATACAATTCTATTATTGTTGAATATATACCATTTTAGTAAACTTTTTAAGACGAAAACTCGTAGTGAGATATTATCAAAGTTAATTTATTATTGATATCTCTAATTCAATAAATGACGTTTTGAACTAGGTTTTCCTTGTTGAATATTCACCCTTGTTTTATCAGTTGAATAAAGTGACTTTTCCGAAAACTGAGTTTATCACATATTCTACTATGACTTATAATGCTTTCATTTGATCAAATAATTTACTTAAAAACATGTTTAAAACGAAATGTCACATGGTATAACTGTCTTAATTAAATTACACACACAGGGAGTTGGTTAACGTTGGTATAGCAAAACCGTGTTTTCACACTATTTATACACGATGGGGGGTAAACGTCGGGCGTAATAATTTCATGTGGGCACATTACTTCTTATTTAGTGAAACAGAGCCATTACATAAATTTGACAATACACTAATGTAATAAAGCTTTGACGTCGACGTCATTTAAGGTATCGGACACGTTGGTTAAATTGAAATCTTTAAATAGTTAAGGAAAGTAGATGTTTTTATATTTGGGCAGGAAAAGCTAACATGTGATAAAAAAGAATATAATATTTGTGACTTCTCCACATTGAATTTATTAAACGAGTTGAATAAAATTGATAAAATGCTTGGTGTAACCTCGCATTTCACATTTTATTCACCTCGCTGAATAAGTTCAATATGAAAAGACAATCTTGTAATGCCTTATATTTAAAGTACAATAAAGTTAAAGATATATTTAAATTGAACGAATATATTATTCACTGAATCAGTTTAACGACCTCAGTAGATGTTATATGTTTTAATTTGCCTCTCATTCCAGTTATCGTTATCATTAAATGAAAAATCTATGTACACGTCTATTTCTTATAATTTTTATAAATCATTTCCAATGAAATTGAAGTTGCAACATGTCAACAATGACAGTATTCTGTCTGTTAATAATCAATGCATGTACACTTATACATATAGAGATGACAGCTATCCAAAGAAGGCGGATCTGTTTTAAATTTTTAGGGACTAAGAGCGATGATAGTTTAGGAGCCGGTAATAACATAGCAAGTTCGTTATTTCGCACGTATTATTTTGTTTTCATGGGTCATTTTTGAATTTCTTACAACGCGCAAAAGAAAACCAAGTCGAAAAGCGAAACAGTTATCATGCTACATACATTTTGGAGTCCTACGGCTGTTTCCTGTGGTTGTGCTCATTTGCTGTCAAAACTTTGTGTACTGTAAATTTGACATGAATTGTTATTTAAGGCTAGCCTTTTGTTATTTGCGGCAGCCCGACACTTTATTTTTAAAGCCATGAACAAACATTGCAAAGCATCGCAGTTACATACAGTATTACAGTATTTTGGTTGTATTGTGTAAACAGTTGTCTATTATTCCTAAGTAAAAGTGACTTCAAAATTCAATGTCGCTATAAGTTTAGATTTTGTGATCGACTTTGTCTTGGTTTTTGTGATTCTCCATCAATGACAGCTACCCTTCCAAGATAGCAGTTCGTTATTGAGAAGCGAACACAACATGTGGCATAAAAATTGCATAACGTATTCATAGACAATTGATACAAATACAATTCATGTGAAAAATTTGAAAAGATGTTACCATTGATTTAACATTTTACAGAGAAAGTAGAAAAACAATAATATAATGAGGCTGGGAAAAGTTCTTTACAATTCTCGGATATGTGCATATGTGATTGTTCCCTAATTTGAAATCGAACTTAACAAATTTTTATAGATTGCTATCGCTAAATACATTTAAGTTGCCGGTAACAGCTTGAGAAGTAGTTCCATTTATAAATTATTTACGACGCGTATAAAAACTATTGATTCTGACAAATTTGAAAGACATCCTATCTTAACAACTACTGTTGTGTTTGTGTTTTGTTTCTTTCCAGAACCATTGACGAAGAAGCTGTGATTTTGTGGCATACACTAGATGAAATTTGTTTCGAATTTGTTTACCTTTACAAAAACTTATTTTCGACATTTATCATCTTTACATTTCGAGTTGATTCTGTAGATAATACGTTACGTGGCGATGTATAATATGTTTATTTAATACGCGTCATTGAAGTGTGTCTTACTGTGATACATATTTGGGAGTCTATAACCGAATTTATGTTTTCTCTTTTCATTTCATTAAGGCCAAACGTAAAACATTTATATCTAACTCTTCTCTGTAACAAGAAGCACCATTAATGAGTGGTACAGAACAGGTATTTGCATTTGATCTAACTGTTCAGTATATCAAACAAAACTTGATCATAACTAAATTACACGTGGATAATGGTTCGCAAAAATGGCAAATCTATATGTCATGGCTATAGTGTCAAACAGAAAAGCATACGTGAGAGGAAACCAGTCCTGTGAAAAGTCAGGAACTACTAGCACACTGCAGATTAAAATTAATGGCAATCTGTCCATGTCTTCCTCTCGTATACCCAAACAATCGTGCGCGCTGCCAAAACAATGAAATCCATGGTAACGAAAAATCACCATACTGCAAGAGAAATATATGTTAATATTGTTTTAAATGACACTGTACAAATTCAATGAGACACTTTTAATCAAAATTAAAGGTTTTCGTGTCGCCTTTACCTGTTCGGACCGTCAAATGCCCATCTACTTTTAATACAACTCGCACGGAAACTCTTGCACACGCCTGACGGTCAAACAAAATACTTAGATACTGCATACGAACTGTGGATCTAGCGTCTACCAAGTTTAATGTGAATCCAAAACGAGCTACTATCATTTGTAAATCAGTGGAACAAAGTATTTGTTTTTGTACTACAGGCTTTCCGGTTTCTCATAAGATACCTGTTTTTCTCTCTTTTTTTCTTTGTGTGTGTGTGTGTGTGTGTGTGTGTGTTTTGCAAAATGGACCACTTTAGACAAACAAGGATCCCTGTATCCAGCTAGACAGTGTGCCCAAGAAATGCTGTAAATTACTGCATTAAGTTGAGAATCTGACGGAGATGTACTTTTAAAAGATGTCAAACATAATGCAACAGAATGATCGGAGGCTGCTTTAAAAAAGGAACTATTATTTAACAATTTGTACTTTTAATAAAACAAATACCGAATAGTCAAAAACAAACCCGAATGTCGCACTTCCTGTGCAGCACAGGACTTCGCCCTACTGTCAGGCCTAAGACCACAGTTGTTTTTACTATATGTTCTATATAGGCACTGGCCACTATTGCAATTTTGCATGCATTCCAACCCCTCTAAAAATACCTGAACTCAACAGAACTATTCAAGAGAAAACATTCCAGCCACAGTAAACATGGGATTGACTGGCTCTTTTTTCCACCACTTTGAACCAAATCACATGCGTATGAAGAATACTCTCTAGATGGCCCCAAACAGGAAAAACAGGCAATATCAAAAAGTCATGTTATGCATATTCTGACATTCTTATTTTGTCAAATTGAACATGTACCTACTATTTCATATCTCCTCTATTAAATTATGCCATTTATTGCAGGTCTTCACTCAAAAATTCACCAATATTCACCATCAAACAGAGGAACTATTTTCCGCGTAAACACTTCCGTATTGTGGTCAACCAAGGGCAAATAACTGTGGTATTGTGCCTATTTGATGTAGGCAGCATGTATTACAACATTATACATTGAAATTAAACAGTATTTCATTTGCGAAAGTCACATCTGTCTATATTTTCACGATTACATGTATATAACAGAATATAGATATAATATATATAACTGTACTGTATCACGTTTGTCAGATAAGTGTCTGTTTGTTTCATTTTTCATTCATTTTGTGGAAATTCCGTCTTTCTGATGCATCTACCAGAGCTTGTTATACATATAAAACATAAGTGGTTCTGAAATTAGAAAGCAAAATTACATATCTGGTTTTAAATTCTACATGTACATGTTTATAGATATCAACAGCCGTAAAATCACATCTTCTATAGATACGATATATCTTTTGAAGCATGCTAATAATTTAAAATTAAATACGCGCACATGTATAAAGTACAGGTTAAAGATCAAGGTATTTATATGCCTTGAACATGTATTTTTTTAATTGCGCTCATGCTACAAGTGTATACGCCGAAAGTCGGATATCTATTTATTTAAAAAATACTGAATATTCTTTCAAAAGTATAAATCTGAAAGACTTATATCTAGAGGACACATTTTATAAATACATTTGTATGCACCGAAAACATTTTTTTTCCTTTCTTTCTTTAAAATTTTCAAATGAAATAAACGAAAATGAAAGACTTATATCTAGAGTACACATTTTATAAATACATTTGTATGCACCGAAATCATTTTTTTCCTTTCTTTCTTTTAAGTTTTCAAATGAAATAAACGATAAATGATACAAGTTTTTAAACAAATCTGCCTCCAAATATCAGACATTTTCTTCTGTAGCGGAGGAACATCAGTTGTCGGTCATATGGCACCAAGTCTGCTGTTTCGCGTTGTTCACATCGGCGTCCCATAGTTCCGTAATAATTCTCTGTTGTTTCTGAATTCTATATGCATACATCTCGTTGCGGAGTAGTATAGCAGTCTGTGACATCCTGAATTGCTAATCATTAGAATTGTCTAAAATACTTCCAGTTATATAGTTTCAATTTGTTGAATCTTTGCAGTTTTCAGCTTGGGCAAAATAAAGTATTTATATCAGCTGGTTCTTCATAATCAATTTATTTGCAAACTGTGTCGGGTATTTTCAATAAGAATTGCATGGGTAATTAAAGGTATAATACACTGACGAGAATCTGGCACCGTGTAAATATATCTGTTGCTAAAATGTTTCTTATTTGTCTTGTTTCTTTGTTGTTTTCTACACAGAATTTCAGATTATTACTTTTTCCATTTTAACATTGTTCATAAATTCTGTCTTATCAAAGTTTCTTTAATTGTAGATGGAGAGAAAGATTGATATATCATTATAGCTCGGGGTTATTTTTCGTTGATTGTTGTATTATTCATGATTTTATCTTTATCACTTTGACGTTCCACCAGGAAGTTGCTGATATAGTTGACTGATAATAAGTCCTTAAGGGCTCGTTCTGTAAGGGCGTCTTTCATTGGTCAATATTGTGTGTTAATCCGTGAATTTGTCAGTCCCTTTTTGCATTCCTGGCAGAAACTGTTATCTAACTGGCCATTATACTTTTTGCTTGTACTGTGTGCAGACGTGTTTTAGAAGTTTTGTTTGAAATTTAATTAAAATGCCACCGTAATACGAGCATTCAGATATAATAAAAGGATATAACAATGGACAAGAAGAATGATTACACGTATTCAAGTCATTATAAGGTAAGTACATTATATGTTTATCTTTTAACTGATATAAATTGTTTTAAATAAAACAAAATACTTTAACATTTAATTTGCATTTGCAAACAGACTTATTATTCCTTCTCTTGAGAAGGAATATCTTAATTCAATAAGTCACACTTGACTGAGCCACTGATGTCGAAAGCTGTTGTAATTACAAGCTGGCCAATTAAACTCCGTGACCTTAGAAATAACCTCTGACGTTAAACTATTCTTTCTCATTTGAAGCGACTCCATGGATTACACACAATACTAAACCCGAGGATGATTAATTGATTCTTTTATTTCCTCCTGAACATAACATATGTACATTCACCAGATAGACATATATCAGCAAATTTAAATGTAAACAACCAAATATTATCGTTACCTTCAAATGCATAGTTAATGTGTGAAGACAAACCCCATTGTGACCCTCTAATTATGTGCAATGAATTCACACATCGAATCATAATAGATTGACCAGGTCAATGTCTTATTGCCGTATTTACTCTACTGAAAGAGGTAACAGATTTAATTTGTTGTTGGATTTAACAATTTATGTTAAATAACTAGCGTAAATACTTACCTGATATTTTTTGGCAGTATAAAACAGACATTGCAATCAAATTTTACAAGATGGTCATTTTATATTTATATAGATGTGCCCTAGAAGGAACTTTTGGTATGCTTTAACTTGTATTTTATGATTTATTTCGCCAAAATTATTCGGGCAAGTGAATTTGATACATAGTTAAATGAATAACAATTTTTTTTTGTACCGGTTGCCGCCTTTTCCTTTTTATTTCACAGCATTTGTGACCATGTTTACTTTATTAATTTAAAAATATGACAATATAAGTTTAAATTAAATACTTCAATGATATGTACTTTGAAACATGTACATTTGATAGAAATAAAATAGAATTAATACGATTACAGCAATTCATTCATTTTGCGGAAATGTATCGCAGTAAATGTGCTTTAACTATAATGGCTAGTAAAATAATATGCTTGTTCTCACAGAAAAGGTCAGAGAACTCTAAATCTAAATCAACAAAATCATTATATATATATATATATATATATATATATATATATATATATATATATATATATATATATATATATATATATATATATATGCAATAAAAGTAATTACGTATTGTAAGCATTACTTATTCGGCTTATTCTATGATATATATTATTAAATTGCTGTTATGCCTATAAATTTTAGTCGTATCTGCATTTTACTATTAAGAAAAGACATGAGTTGAATATAACTATTTCTTTTTCTTAATCAATACTAAAATCTTCAGAAATACGTTTAAACAGGTGCTAGGAGATATTTACCCTGACACCGGTTTTGTCTCAGAACACTTAATGATTTGACATTAAAATTATTTAATAACAATAATTACAAATGTGAATAACAGCGTAGGTATTCTGTTCTCAACAGAATTAAAGAAAAAAAATGTTACTTTGAGGTTGTATCTTGTATTTTCTACTAGCCTTTTTCTATGCAGAAACGTAACTTCGTGCATGAAGAACTTAACAAAACACCGAACAATTATAATAAATGTATGAACAATAACTTTAATCGAAGATATTTACAAAAACAATGCAGCGTATATGTAAATACACCTTGGTGAAGTCATTTTGATTTATCAACATTATCATATAGCGCTACTTTTCTTACCAATCTCTAGTTAAACCATTTTATACTATAAAATAGCAAAATATTCTCTAAGATAGGACCTTCGCGTTAGTCCTTAAACAATTGTCTAGCAGTTAGGCCTAAAACAATTTCTTATCAGACCTTGCATCATGTCATTTTTGATTTTTTCACTCCCAGCCATGTGACATTTGCAGATATTTCTGTTTGTCATCATTTTCATGTTTGTTTACAGGACTAGATATCTTTGTGTGTCTTGTAACATTTTCAATAACCATGTTACTTTGATTATTTTCAGACTCGTTTGACAAGGACTGTGTATCCAACTCCTCCGTCTCTATGGACTTATCTGAATGCGAATCACCTGATTCCATGCGATAATCATTATCAAGGTAATTGTTTTTTTTTCTGTATTGTTACCTATACTGCCTGAATTTTCGCCAGTATTGCTTGATTTTCGTTCAGTTTCTGTCATTTTGTTCCCTTAAATGTTTTCTTAACTGAGCTAAAGGAGTGTTATCTTCTGAGGAAGAATGTTTACGTTCTTGACGGACCATATTTGTTCTTTTTGGCATTTTAACTTTTCTGATTTTGTTTGATATTTCAGTATCAGAAACATCAGATTCATCATTACTGCTTGAGCTAGAATCATCTGGAGGTATTACATAATTAACCCTCTGTCTTGGATAACCTTTGACAACTTTGCGTTCGGGCCATTCAGCAATGTCAGCAAGCCTTATCTGATCTGACTGTACTTGAACAACAGAGTTGTCAAGCTGGTTCTTAATAAGTAGGCATTTACCTAGAGCATTTTATTTTCAAGGGAAATAATTGTGGTCTGACAGTATTATTTTGAAAATCACAGTTGAGATTTTTTTATGTATGCACCGGTACAGTTTTGTGGGGAAGCGAAAGTTGTCATGGAATTTTGTCTTCTTCTAAAAACAAGGTAAGTTGACAGTTTTTGTTGAAATATATATCTGATAGCTGACACTTGGGAGAATGTTTTGGTTTATATCCACCTTACAGATTTTTTGAAAATGAAGAGAAACAGGGGAAATTCTGTAAATTTCTTCTTATATTCAAATGAGCTGAAAATGTATTGAAATGACTAGATCAGAAGTTTATGCCTTTCCAGTAAGTTTTTCCCTACCTTTGACGATAGTTATTAAAAAGTATAGATATCAACCTCTTTGCTGATATTAGTACCTAAAATTTTCAGCCTGTGAATAGCTGTGGAAATTTGGGACTTCCTTTTTTTGAGGATATAGATAGATCTAAGCTATATTTAGACTAAAGTTTTTTCAGTATAACAGCATGTAGAGAACCCTTACATACAGTCAAATATTCTTGATATTGCAAGGAAATATCATGCATTTTTCAAGTGCTTGCTGTTTCTTATGTTGTGCATACTTGATATAGGTCATTGTCAATGTCAACTATCATTATACTGACATTTGAAGTTGTTGTTTTTTTCTAAATTACCTCCCTTATATATGCATTTTTCTTCATTCATTTTATTGATAATTACTGCCCTTTATGTTTAGCAAAAATTCTCATATTGCATTTAATTAACTCCCTTTATTTAACATGAAAAATTCTCTTGTGTAATGATTATTTGTATATTTTACTTACAGTGTCTGATACATGTAGTTGCAGTCTGTCTTTGGAAGCTGTAGAAATAACAAGAAAGAGGCTGACATAGTGGTATAGTTTGTTATATATGAAGTTTATTGATGGCATTCATGTCATGATGATATCATTAAAGGCCTAGATTCACTAGTATATAAGTGTCCCCCCCCCCCCAAAAAAAAAATCCAATATACAACTCCCATCTTATCTGCTGCTTATCAGCGATTATGTAACAGTAACTGATTAGAGGGCAATTAGCACAGCAGGGACCCCAACTAGACCATGAAGATATGTGCAGTGGAGCTGAAAGAAATTAATTTTTCTTCAGTGAATGTGGAATGATAATAATAATAATTATTATTTTGATATTATATAGATGATAATAACTATTACTTTAATGTTATAATAATAATAATAATAATAATAATAATTATTATAATTATAAATATAATCATGATTGTTATTATTATCATTATTATTATTATTATGTTACATTTAGGATGATAAAAGATACAGAAATAATATTGAAAATAGTAATGATGATAAAACACAAGTATAGTGGAAACTTCATGAATTCTTTGTGCTGACAAAAAATATAATATAAAATTATTGTGTTCCATCTATACTCGACTTTCATTTTCAGTATGTTGCCAAAAGGGACTTTTTTCATGCTTTGCTTTGTAACTTTGAAATGCACATACTGTTTTCAATTTTAGACAAATGTTATTTACAGTATTCTGCCAGCTTTAGATGAGTGAAAGTCACATTTTTCTGAAATATCACAATTCTCCAGACAGAATTTGAAAAAAATAAAAACTTGCATATTTCTTTAAGTAAGTCTCTCATTTTCATTATTATGAATTATTTTATTTTATTATTGTGTTTGATCAACAATATTTTTCGTTACAGAGAAATGCCAAAAAGAAACTGGTTATAACTTTAAATGTTATCAATTATTCATTAATTTAAAATAAATTATATTGTTTCCCTTTCTCACTAACTGATACACTTGTAAGGTAGACTGACTCTCCAATAAACAATGACCCTTGTTTATTGGAACCATATTGTGATGGTCATTAGCCCCAAACTGTGCTGGTGAAAACAGAAATTCCTTGGCCCACTGCCAAAATCTAGGCCTTTAAAGTACAACAAACATTGATTTTCTGACAGTCATGTGTTATTACATTTGAACTGAGACTGTTTTATAATCAGGTTCATGATACATTTTTAATATACATTGTATACAATAGTTGCATTTTTTTCAATATTAATTGCAGCTTTATAAATTAGAACACTTCAGGGTCATGTTTGATATAGTTTATTAATGATTATAATTTTGATCATACAATGAGTTATAAGATATTTTATCACTTTTAATATATTTAGATTAATAAATGTAAAATGTCTGTATTAAATGCATAGGCCATCTTTTTTACAAAAATAAAGGGAAAAAAATGTTGTATAATTTTCATTTTCAGTTTTGGTAGGGAAAAGTTTGAGTAGTACATGTACAGTTGTTTGACCTGTCTTACCCTGTGGCAGTCCAAGAAGATGTTACCATTATGAAAAATGCAGGAGGTATTATGCTTTTGTATGTTAAACAAAGGTCTCAAAGCATTTATATGCTGTATGGCTACATTCTTGCTCCTGAAATAACTGTACAAGACAGCTATAAGACTGACATTCCTGACAAGATGTGAACCTTCTGTACATTATGTCAGCCTGGCATAAACATTTCTTTCCTGTAGCTTTGTGTATTCCTAAATTTACTAAGTAAATATCTCCATTAAAAATAATGATAATAGATATGGTTTAGTAATAAATGTGTGATAGCTTTGTAATCTCAACATTTCAAAAATAGAATAAACATGTACTTTGATAATAAATATTGAAATACAAATTTCAGTATATTATATCAGTCAGCAAAAACATGAAGTACATTTGTATCTTTGTATTAAGATAATTAAAACAATTATATTCAAATGCTTTGACACTGATTTTATGTTGATTTCCTAGAATGTGTGTGAATTAATGTTTTACAATATTTCAGAACTTGAAGACAATGGTTAGTGCAGAAGGGACATAAAAGTTATGACAAAAGTAACAGATATAAATAAGGTAAACTATTGTGATAAAAAGACATGGCCAGTGATGCACATCACAAAGGCAATATTTGAATTTAATTTTTTGTCAATTATGAGTTCTGTAAAGCTGATTTTGCAATATATATAAAATGATTAGGATTATCTTTTTTTACTGTGATCTTTTTTTCACATGATTTTGTCAAGACTGACCATTTGTTCATTGGAATAAGATAGTTAAAGGCGGCATTGTGTCACATAAAAATATGTCTGCATAGTTGCCTAACATTAAATGTCAAATTGTAAACAAGGAAATTCTAAATTTGGAAAATCCTTTGATGTTTTTCTTCATTTAGCTCAGTTGAAGGAGATGAACTTTGAAGCAATTTTCACAGTACAACCTCTCCAGAGTAGCTCACTCTGGCCCTAAAACCTCCCTATAACAACATCATGAGAATTTCCCTAAGCTGAAATATAACTATCAAATTTACTTCTCCAGAACAACAACCTCAAAATAACTAAAATATTTGTATATCCCACAGGGTATTGCTCTACAGAGGTTGCATTGTACTTATAATATCTATGATTTCAAATGCTTTAAGAAAAACAACACTTTCAACAAGGGGAAAAGTGAACATATATTACGCATAAGGTGAAGTTTTGGCAGTTCTCAAGTTCATTGTTTTTGCATGCTATATAAAAACACTTTAGGTAGTTTATCATTATTACATCATATACTAATCAGAGGTTGTAGGTTGTTGTTGGAGCTTTTAGGTGAGATCATAGGTGAACATCATCAGATTTATCTGTTTATTTTTTTCATCATTTTATTGAATACGTACATTGAATGTTATAAAATGTGCAATCTTTTCAGACAGTCCTATTAAATATCTTGTCATTTAGTGGATCTAAGTATATGTAAAATTTAAATAAAGCAGCAAGCCAAGTAGCGACACAATCTTGCTGCTTAAAACAGGTAATTCCTTAGACAAGTTGAAATAAGACAAAATGTCAATTTGTAGAGTTACCCGACTTGCTGCTTGAATAATATATTTCTAAGATTAGAATATCTGCAAATGTCTAAAATGATGTTATAATTGTTTTAAAAACTATCATGTTTTATTCTCTTTATGTAATAAAGTTTTACATTTGTATTTCCAGACGTGCTACAAGTGTGTTGTCATGTGAAATGGAATTTACCCCAACTGTGCTGCAAGATGTATATTCAAGTGCAAGACAGCCATGCACCAGCTGTAAACTGAGATGGACCCATATAATAAATATGTTGACTTTTCTATGTATTATCATCTGTACAGAATGTGTTCATGACAAGACTGTATACATATATTGTTAAATCATTTTTTATTTCCATTATTGCATGCATGTAAGAAGCAAGCATTTAGCAATTGCATTCATAGAAGTGCTAAAATGTGATCAATCTAATTTAAAGAAACACATTTAATTGGACTTTTTAAGTTTCATAGTATTTGTGGTGGAGACTGACCCAGTCATTCAGCAACTTATACTGTCTGTGTGTCATTTCTTGTATGTTATAGTTTTCTTAATAATACATTAAATGTCAAAGTTATGCTAAGATGAACTCATTCATCACTTGTAGATTAATGTTAAAGCAGTTCAACATTTTACCATAAGTTAACTAATATTCTATTTAACCAGAGTTGTCACATATTTTCATATAAATATTTGTACAATACAGTCTAATCTAATCTACATATGATGTTCCACAATTTTTTAGTTATATTTTATGTTGATATTTTATGTTGTTTTCATGTCTCAACATATAATTACTAACATCAAAGAAACCTAAGTATTTTACAATTTGGTTGGTATAAATGGTTATTTTATTTTTTTTTCCATCCAGGAGAATAAAGAAATATACATTTCAAACTATCTCATCATTCCAAATAAGTACACTACATAATCAAGATAAAAGAAATAAGAACAAAATATGTTGGTGGAATTTTATTTTCAAAAATTTGATATACAGTCTTTGTAGTATTTACTTCTTTAGATATGTTGGGCTGAAATGGGAATAACAAGATACTTTAAATTTTTGTAGTCATAAGTTAATATGGGAATTATTAACTTAACTTAAAAAGATTTTATCTCACTGTTATGCCATCTGAGCTTTAATATTTTTCAACATTGTCATTGGCAACAAGGCTCAAAATTATTTGTTGTGTATAACTTGCATTCATGTGTAATAAATGCTTTTATGGTATTCTTTAATATAATTTATGCTTTTCATCTTACCATGGATTAAAAAAAATATAAATTTATTTGTCTGAAAATTAAGATAAAAATACTGACTGATTAAATTGCAATATAAGAAAGCTTATTTGAGATAAAGGGAGGTAATTCCATAAAAAATATGTAGAATGTAGATGATAAATGTAATGAAGGGAGGTAATAAAATATTGTGAAGTTATTAGTCTTCATTTCTTTGATGAGCTAATTAATTGTTTTACATTTTGGTTTATTAACTACAAGTATGACCTAACATGTGAACCTGTCCTGAAGGAAAATAAAATAGGTTGTTTGATGTCCTTGTACTGTTAAGTTGTTCCTGTATTTGTTTACATTCCATGTCTGAATGAAATGAAGAAACTTTAATGAGGGTATCCCGGGAAAATACCTAAGTTTATTTTTATATCAGCTAATTTGATGAGATAGTCACTCAGGAGTTGTCTATCCTATTTCCAAAAATGCTATGGGGACTAAATTTTTTGGAGTAAATATCTTTTTTAAAAAATAACACACAGCATTTTAATATTGTATATATATTATCTTATGCACTTAGCAATATATATTTGGAGTCAAAATGTTAAAAATTCAGGTTTTAATGTTTTAGTTACAATGTCTATAATAAGGTATGTAACTGGACATTTTTGTTCAAGAATTCTGTAATGTGATTTCCAGCGGTCTTCAAGCTTGTTTTTTCTTTGATAGTTCTTATAACAGACAGGATCATTTATTTCGAACTTAATGTCTTTTGCCTTTTTTGTCTACTTGTGCCTTATGTTTTCGTTTTGAGCGTTTTAAATGTCTATAAGCTGTAAGGAAACTTGAATGATGTTCTTGAAGAACTCTTCGCCATTGTATTTAGCTCTAGGCTTTAGCAAATTATCAATAGGTAAAATCGGGTCTCTGTTGTAAACTAAATAGAAAGGTGTGAACTTTGAACTTGAAGAAACATTGTGATATATGCCTGCTAAAGACATATTAAGATGAAGATCCCATTCACGTGTATAACCTTGAACTTTTTTTGCTAAAATATCATGCAGAACTCTGTGCATTCGTTCTTGTTTTGCATTACTTTCAGGGTGGTATGCTGTACATGATACATTGTCAATATTTAACTCTTTCAGAACTTCCCTAAAGGCAGAACTCGTACATTCTGACCCTCGGTCATGAATAATCTGGAGAGGACATCCATATCTAGGATATATCTCATTCAAAAGTAAGTCTTTTACTGTATTTGTACTTCTATCAGGAGCTGCGAAAGCCTCTGGAAAACCATTGAACATGTCAACAAAACAAATGATGTAACGATTGCCACTTAGTGTTTTCTCATAAGGACCACATATGTCTATTGAAACAATAGCAAATGGAAATAGTGCAATATTTGTTTCTCTTGAGGGAGCTTTAACCTTTGTAAAATTTCTAGACTGTCAATCAACACAAGTCGTTACATATCTATGAAGTTCTTTAAACATATTTGGCCAGTAGTACTTTGTTTTTATAGTTGCAAACATACGCTGGGTACCGGGGTGACCATTGTTGTGATATTCTGTTAAAACTAATGATTTCAAATGACTAGGAACATATAGTCTCATAACTGGTTCTTCATCTGGGTTCGAAATATAGTATAGAACATTGTCTACTTCTAAATACTTCTTGAATTCAACCTTATTTGGGTCACCATGCTTCAGTTGCATTTTCATCTGAATAATTGCAGGATCTTTATCTTGTTCTAATCTCATATCTAAATCTGCAAATGCTGGGACAGTTTCTTTGATATTCTTTGTTAGCTACTTCTTTCGGATTTAAGTTGGTAGAGTTTAAATCATCAATACTTTAAACTTCATATTCTTCAGAAACTTTGTAGGTATTGTCATTAATATCTGTTTCGATTTACTGCTCACTTTCTGTTTGTTTATTTTCAGATTCTGGTGGTCGTGAAAAGAAATCAGCAATAACATTTGCCTTTCCGGGAAGATACTCTATCTTACAGTTGTAACCACTAATAGACAATGCCCATAACTGAATTTTCTTGTTTTGCATTGGACTTTTTAATAAATGATGGAGCGGAGAATGGTCGCATTTGATTGTAAATTCAGCATTGTGTAAAAAGCAATCTAGACGTTGCAAAGAATAAAAGATGGCGTACGCCTCCTTCTCAATAGTGCTGTATTTCTTTTGTGTTTCACTTTGTTTATGAGACAGAAGATATATAGGTTTTTCTTTATTTTCATCTGATTCTAGTGAATTACACGCTTGAGTTACGCACGCTGCCCCATGACTATCGCTGGCATCGGTGTACAATGTAAACGGCTTGTTTGGATCTGGGTAGGATAAGAAGGGAATAGCTGTTAATTGTTCTTAAATTTTCTAAAAACTTTTCTGACATTTTTCTGTCCAAATAAATGGAGACCTTTTCCTTGTAAGGTTTATAAGAGGTTCTGCTATTTCTGAAAATGAGGGGATGAACCGACGATAAAATGAGGATGCCCCGATTATTTTTCGAACTTCACGCACATTTTTTGGAACCGGAAGTGACATAATAGCTTTAACTTTATCAGGAATTGGTCTGACGCCATCTTCATCTATGACAAAACCTAAGCATTCGGTTTTAGGCTGCATGAATTGACACTTTTTCAACTTAAGTTTAAGTTTTTGCTCTCTTAACTTTTGAAAAATAATGTCTAAGTGGCGTTTATGTTCTTCTAATGTTTAACTAAAGACAAGGCAGTCGTCCAAGTACGTGACAGCAAAATCTAGACCCTCTAAGACTTTAGACATTAGTTCCTGTAACCCCAGGGGCATTAACTAATCCGAAGCAGATAACGTTAAATTCGAATAGACCCCTGAATGTAGTAAATGCAGTTTTTCTTTATCTTTTTCATCAACTGGTATTTGCCAAAATCCTCAGAGACAGTCTAGGGTAGTAAAGTATTTTGATTCATCTAAAAGAGCCAATATATCATCGATATGAGGTAGAGGCTATGCTGTGGGTCTCACCAGGGCATTGATCCTCCTAAAGTCTATACAAAATCTGGTACTGTTGTCGTTTTTTTTTTTTTTTTTTTACCCAGCACACCAGGACTTGCATAGGGACTTTGAGAAGGTCTTATTACGTTAGCCTTAAGCATTTCATCTATAGCATCACTCATAATTTTTCTATCATTTAATGGTACTCTGTATGGTCGCTGCTTTATCGGTTCATGTTCTATAGTAGGAATTTTCATTGTAATCGTATCTGTCTGTGACAACTCTGAGTCATTATTCGCAAAAACGTCCCTATTTGTTTGAACTAATTTTTCTACATACTGAAAGTGTTCCTTATGTGTTATTATTTTTTTTTTTGTATTAATACTTGATTTTTCGCCCTTATTGTGTGATAGTTTATTGACATCAGAAACAGAAGCTATACATTTTTCATCAATTTGTTCAACAGTTGCGACAGCACATCCGTTTCTTAATTTAATTGTTCTATTTGTAGAATTTACTAACATAACAGGAAACCTACGATGTTTTCATAACTTTATGATTGAATTAGCTACCATTAAACCAGGTTCTGTACTAAGATAACCATCGTCAACACTTTTTAATTCATATGTTTTAAAATTCTTTAGTTTAGAGTCTTTCCTTAATTGTCCTGAACAAATATGCACTGTTTGATGTTTAATTACAGTATCTTTTTGCAATCTAACTACTGAAGCAATATGTACATCTTCTTGTAATGTGACTTAGCTATTTTTAACTCTCATTGATAAAAAATCGAAATAAATTTTGCATTTGTTCTGAATGAGAAAGTCCCTTCCAAGTATTGCTGTTCTATTCATATTTGAGACCATATAAAATTTATGTTCTATTTTTTCTCCACCTATTCGAAAAATAAGATTGGTGTATCCATCTACATGCAGTGAATTACTATTTACAGACGGTAATGAAACTTTATGATTTTTAAATAGTTTAGGCTTCCTATTTAATGATTCATATGTCCTCCTTTTAATTAATGAGACTTCTGCTTCAGAGTCTACAAATGCCCTTATTTTCTGTTTCCCTATTTTAATTGTACAAGAGTTTGGATTCCCCGCTAGCGCTATAAAATACGTTGATAAATCATTATTCCTACCACCGACTTCTTTATGACAGGAATATTTTAGTTTAAAGGCATAAATATGTTTCTATTAGGTCTCAATACACTTCTACATTCTCTCATAAAATGTCCTAATTTTCCACAATTCCAGCAATCAATATATTTTTTCAAATCATAATTGCTTTGAGATTTATTTTGGCTTGAATTCTGCATATGTCTAGTGGCTTTCTTTCGTAATAATACTGCATGAACATATTTCTGACGTGTCCTACATTGCTTGATATTATGACCTAGCCTACGGCAATAGTGACAACGAATTTCTGCCTGAGTGTGATCTAAGTCTACTTTCCAGATTTTATTTAGCTGTTTGACAAGTTTCTGAAGCATTTTGCTGGCTATTTAAATATCCGTAGCGTAAATTAAATCAATTTCTTAAATTTTGCTCATTCATTGCTGACGTAACTGCAGCCTGTAAAGTTTCCGGCGAATCACTCATAACCTTCTTTATAAGAAAATTTTCTGTTAACCCGTCAATAAAATAACCTATTAACTGTTTCTGAATAATTGCTAAATTTACAGTATGATTTTGACCTTGATCCTGATTTTCATAACCATCTTTTGCCAGAGTTAATAATCTTTCAGCATAGACATTTACATTGTGAGTCGTGTATCTCAGAAAATCTAGTAAATAAAGCATATTTTAAAGCAGCCCAAGTACTATCCTGATTTTCGTTCATAAACCTATGTATAAAATCTGACACTGGCCCTGTTGCAGTCTGATAGCAAATTAATTTCTTTCTCTCATCATTTAAATCATTTAAAATAGAATATTTTTCTATTAATTTTACCCATGACTTAAACTCTTCAGAATTACCATCAAATTTTGAAACTATATGTTGTACACTCTGAGTTCCTATTGCGGTGGAAACATTTTTTAATTGAATAGCCAAATCTTGAAAGATTTGCTGAATAGAAGTGTTGTCTGCCATTTTAAAATAAATTATTTAACAAGTAAATAGAATAGACAGTTTTCTAACCTTGTTTCTCGGCGTGATCATCTAGTGGTATTGCGTACTTCATCGTAGTGCCCCGACAACGTTCCATAGGTTCATCCTGTCTGCGGCTCCAGAAACGCGCGTTGTAACGTAGCGGATCATATGGTACAACAAACATAACCTTTTAACCAGTTTTATTTAACACAGCAACAGTCTTTAATATTTAAACATAACATTTTTACGTAGATATTATCAAGCGATGGTGACCTTATCAATCTAGCATTTCTACCCCATCTCTCTCTCTAACTTCATAGTTATGTTTCAACATATATATCCGAACTGGTTGTCTATCCTCTATGTAAAATTACGCAATCCGTCGTGCCTTTTTCCTTAACATAATTACTTTCATCGAGGATATGTATATAAAAATGACAAACGTGCACTAGCTTAACCCTTGGGCTACATGTTTTGTGACAGGTTTGAAAGCAGATACAGAAAACTATATACAAGTTCTCTATGTAGTAACTTTATAAAATAGGATAGAATAAAATATTTGTTTAATTCAAGCATTATAATTTATCATCTGTCTCCGTAACATATTAAACAATAATTTATAGAATATACAATATTTCGAACCTTTCAAACCTGTTACATTACACTGCGCACAAAACTGTAGCTTCCCATGAGTCATAGATTTAGATCTACATATTGGTGTAGACACTTTCCAGTACTTAATCAGGAAAATATATATATTTTTAATACAAATTGATGTTTTTACAGGCAATGTTGACACAATGACCGCAATATATATATAACAATAGGTCCTGTATACAGTACACTGTTTTTACATCTCCGATGTGTTTTAAATCTTTAAAGTATCACTGCTAATACCTTACTATTAAATCTAGATTGACTGAAAACTGTATCATCACTAGAAACAAGAATGTTTAGCTCTTTAGCAAATTCTAAAATATCGTATACATGTTTGTTTTTAAAAATTCGGCTCGAACAAAAATTGGCCAAACAGGAGAGCTTTTGGCCAGTTTGGCCCAATCATTTTATTTTTTGTTGGGTTTAAAGGCAAAGAAAATCTCCTATATAAGTGACCCCCCCCCCCCCCACCCCCAAATACCAGACTTTTTAATCCCCAATATACAAGATCCTGCCTGGTCCAGTCTGATAAGGGTCCATAAAACCCCTGTAGACTTGACATGTAGCCTAATTATTGTCAGAGAATCATAAATTTTATCGCCTACAGGTAAATTGGTTATTTCCTGTGTTTTGCATTTTATTAATTGAAATGCTGTTGTTTATTTTTAGTCTTTTTTCAGCATGTACACAAAATTATTTTTATTGATAAGATACTAATTTTGATTGCTCAGTCATGTTGAGGAATGTCCTGGCCAATTAAATTATAACTCCTATAGCAAAGCATTTCTCACTATAAAATAATTATTAAAAACTTAATAAGAGAAATTACAAGTTTGTTTATTCAATGATTATGATCTTTTTATCAAAAGTAACAAAATAAAAATGAAAAAAAAAGATAATTGCTGGATTTTATTAGAAATTAAAGAAGCGTTCAGTTGCATTTTTAATAGATAAAGAAGGTATATAGACAGAAGGATGTTATATATTAAAAATGCTTAATTCCTCTTGTGTTGTCTAAATAATGTTAACTTTCTTTTATGTATAATAAAATCCAGCAATAAAGATATATCATTGTTCAAAATACACAATAATTTATTACTTCTAAAAACTATGTGCCTGAATGCATTTTTTTATATTTTTGATAATAAAAAAAAGCAATAATGAGATGTAATTGTTAAAAAACTTACTTTATTAAAAATATGATAAAACACTGTTGTATCTTGTCACTTTGTTTATTTAGCCCTAATTCAGTCAATCTTTCTAAACTCGTTATAAAGGTGAGAACTGATTTACTATAAAGGTGAGAAATATCACCTGCAATTTATTTACTGCACAGTAGCTATACAGTAGCTTATTATGATAAACAGAAGCAAGTCTACCAATGGTCCTGACTTGTGTATTGGCCCTTATCGCCAATACGCAGACCTTATCATCTCCATAGGCCACATACCAGGCATACCAGAATCAGTGTCTTTAACGTCGTACCGACACAATTATAGGTCATATGGCGAATTTCCAGCTCTTGATGGTGGAGGAAGACCCTATGTGCCTCCGTGATTATTTCATCACGAGCGGGTACCTGGGTAGAACCACCGACCTTCCGTAAGCCAGCTGGATGGCTTCCTCTCATGAAGGATGCAACGCCTCGAATAAGGTTCGAACCCACATCGATGAGGGGCAAGTGATTAGAAGTAAGCGACCTTAACCACTCGGCTAATTGGCCCAATCAATGTTCCATTGACTTTACAAGCAAGTAAATGAAAAATTGTTCTGTTATCAAGACAAATTTTTTTGTAAAAGAAGCTTCGAAATAAAATATCTTTGAATTGTATCTGTTCAGTTTTCGATTCCGAGAAGTAGCATATCTATCTACATCATGTGGGCCCTACTTAGAACTAGAAAAGCGAGAAAATCTTCTGTTACTTCCCAAGTATCGGTATCCCAAATTTTACTTATATTATCTGCAATAACGTTTTGTTCTCTGGGAACCCATCGTACCTTTAAATCTATACTATGTTTTAAACATATTGATTTCTATTTTTCGGTAGATTTTTATTTGAAAACAAGATGAAAGTCAAAAGGGTTAAGGTGTTGTGGATTATGTAACGCTTCTCTCTTTGTACACGTATTATCGTAAATAGCCCAAGTGACTCTTTCCAAATAAATAGTGATGGATATATTTTCGGAATAGCTCGATATTTAATATATGTCAAGATATGAATAACAGTTTCCAAAAATTCAATAATTAATTTTAAATCATTCAACATTATTTATCTATTTGTACTTTCTGTGGGAAATGTATCATTGAACAACTAGCTCGCTAATGAGATAGATGTAAAACAAAAGATCTAAAGGTGTTTAACTCTATATTGAACTACCGACTTTTACAATGTGAACACAATTTTGGGAGTCGGTAAACCATTTAACTGCTTGAATGTTAAGGAATTGTCCATAGCCCTTAAGGCTAGAACTAGTTGTGAGACTGTCTATTCCTGATTAAATTCTGCGCGGTTACATAGAGAATGTGATTTTGATAAATCACCTTCCAAATGCAATGTTTCCAACAACCGGCATCATAGAGATAATTTTCACGGTACAAACAGAAACATTTCTTGCTGAGACATAAGGTAAAGTTTCAATAATGCCTGCAAGGCAGATTTTTATGCCTGCAAGGCAAATATTTTTATCTTCGGTTCGCCAAAGAAAATTGCTTACTATTCCATATCAAACAGATCCATTCAATAACTTGAACGGGAACCCATATGGATTTAACGTTATTTATGACAAAACCGGCTTGAATTAAACTCTCTTTGACAAATTTAGACTCACGCAGTGTACTGTTGAAATCCAGATTTGTTCCCCATCCATCGTCCAAAAACATAAGATCTTTATTGCGTTGAACCTCTGTGACGAAAAATACTTATTGTCTATGCAGAAACCTAAAAATGTCTCCAAGGTGATAGAAACCTTTAGAAAGGTCATTCTTGTACACCGGACTGGCGTTTCCGGTAATTTTACCCATGCCGGCAAAACCCATCTGGCACCCAGCCCATGCCAGATGACAATCGTGCTGTTAATGACAACTAGTGGTTCATGCACTGATAATATATTGTTTATGTAAAAATACGAAAAAGCATGTACCTTGATAGTTTCTCTCCGTTCCTTATAGTATATTTCTCCATTCAAAATACGTTAGTTTACCGTAAGAACATAACGTTACGCTACAAACGATAACACTAAAGTGGAACTTTGTTATATGCGTAACGCAAAACATCATGGCGTCACTTCTGCTTACAGACGTTAGTTTCCCGCGCTCTACTATAAGACAAGAGGACCATGATGGTCCTGAATCGCTCACCTGTCTCCATATGACCCAATTTTCATGAAGATCCATTGAATATTGGCTTCTACAGAGGTCACGAGGTTTTTCTATTATTTGACCTAATGACCTAGTTTTTGAAGGCACATGCCCAGTTTTGAACTTGACCTAGATATTATCAAGGTGAACGTTCTCACCAATTTTCATGAAGATCTCATGAAGAGTACGGCCTCTAGAAAGGTCACAAGGTTTTTCTATTTTTATACCTACTGATCTAGTTTTGACCACACGTGACCCAGTTTCAAACTTTATCTAGATATCATCAAGGTGAACATTCAGACAAATTTTCATGAAGATCCATTGGAAAATATGGCCACTAGAGTGGTCTAAAGGTTTTTCTATTTTTAGACCTACTGACCTAGTTTTTGATGGCACGTGACTCAGTTTCAAACTTGACATAGATATCATCAAGATGAATATTCAGAACACCTTTCATACAGATCCTATGAAAAATATGGCCTCTAGAGAGGTCACAAGGTTTTTACATTATTTGACCTACTGACCTAGCTTTTGTGGGCACGTGACCCAGTTTCGCACTTGACCTAGATATCATCAAGGTGAACATTCTGACCAATTTTCATGAAAATCCATTGAAAAGTATGGCCTCTAGAGAGGTCACAAGGTTTTTCTAATTTTAGACATACTGACCTAGTTTTTGACCACAGTTGACCCAGTTTCAAACTTGACCTAGCTATTATCAAGATAAACATTCAGACCAACTTTTATACAGATCCCATGAAAAATATGGCCTCTAGAGAGGTCACAAAGTTTTTCTATTATTTGACCTACTGACCTAGTTTTTAAAGGCACGTGACCCAGTTTCAAAGCTGACCTAGATATCATCAAGATAAACATTCTGACCAATTTTCATGAAGATCCATTGAAAAGTACGGCCTCTAGAGAGGTCACAAGGTTTTTCTATTTTTAGACCTACTGACCTAGTTTTTAAATGCAGTTGATTCAGTTTCAAACTTGATTTAGATATCATCAAGACAAACAATCAGACTAATATTCATACAGATCCCATTAAAAATATGGCCTCTAGAGAGGTCACAAGGTTTTTCTATTATTTAACCTACTGACCTAGTTTTTGACGGCACGTGACCGAGTTTCAATCCTGATCTAGATATCATCAAGATAAATATTCTGACCAACTTTCATAAAGATCCCATGAAAAATGTGACCTCTAGAGTGGTCACAAGCAAAAGTTTACGGACGGACGGACGCACGGACGGACGGACGGAAGACGGACGACGGACGCCACGCAATCACAAAAGCTCACCTTGTCACTTTGTGACAGGTGTGCTAAAAAAGTGCTATAAAGAAAGTATTTCTACCTGTTATTAGAGATTTTCAACTTACTTTGACGCGGACTGCGGACAGCGGACTGCATACTTACAGTAGGGGTTTTCTCAAAATATTTAAAGGTTCGCAAAACAGAAAACATACTGAGAGTATATATGATTTTTTTTACCTATATGTATAGTAACTTTTGCCTTCACTGTACAGATTAGTGTATTGTGATTTAATTATCTGTTATTATGCAATACCTACGTTTGAAAATATATGGACAGTGAACAGGCTACATTTAAAACACGTAATCGCAATATTCAGATGTCATCTAAATACTCTGTCGCATTTTACTTGCGTTAAGCAGGATCTTCAATTATCCGTATGCTTTAACATTTCGTTTTTATATTTTGAGACATTTCTGGCGTTACTTAACCTCCGCGCCAATCGAACGACATGACATGTGAAGTTTCGAACCCACTGTACTATAATACCTTACCTTAATATGTACATGCATTCAAAATATAACATGAAACATGGATTTGAAGATAACGGCGATTCCTGGTTTTAATATGTGTCCGTCAATACAATTCCTAGACTATTTTTCCTTACAACAATATAAGAAAAAATGCGTTACAACATATTATTGTGAAAAAAACAACCCAAAACATTCTGAATGAAATGAAAGTCCGTTTAATTTTTGTTGCACAGTATAAATACCGTGTTCTCGTAGACTTCTGTACGAAAAAGTTAATTGTTTTTCATTAATTTTGATAATTACATCTACTGTTCGGTAAAATAGAAGTATTATTGAAATATCTTGAATGATTTAGTTCAACACTTTGTCTAAACATACAGGAAGTTCTCATACATTTATCTTTCAACCCCGTCGAAACGAGACCCAATAAATAACCGTATTTTAGCTAAAACATCCTGAATGAGTCGTGTATCAGCATGTTTGGAAATAAACAAAGGAAATAGCCTCTTTGTATTTACATAATCTGATATCAGAATTGCATGTTAAAAATTGTTTTAAATTTACTATCTTAAAGTGACTACTCAGTATGGATTATCTGTTTCAACAGGAATTGAATCTTTGAGTACTATTAAAACTGGCTGTCAAAATGTCGATCTAAAACCCAGCGGAGACCGAAAATTGTTTTGTTAACATTAGGCATGGAACGCGTCCAAGGTATATGGTATGTGTAGATACTCGGCTTTGGGGAACTTGGACAAAGATTTAAACTCATGAAAACTCACGGTATATATTGGTTTAAAAAAATTACAATGTAGCCATCTTTTATATCCTGATAACGTGACCGGGAAAACTGAATCAATTCAGTACCGTACTGAAATGAATTTGTAGGGTTTGAAATAGTTCAGAATATTCATGTATAATACCAAGTAAGACACTTTTCACCGCGGTGCATTAAACTGTCACGCTTTCTATCGTGCATATTCAAAATTGTGCGTTGTACAATAGCATTTCAGCGACCCGAGTGCACTATTACGAAACTATGTTTCCAAAATCACTATATACATTCTTTGATACCAAATATTCAACTAACTTGTAACATATGTTGTTTTGATTCCCTGATTTATAACAGGCGAACCTCTTGCGGCACAGGGGAAGAGGGTCAGTCTCCTTACCAGGTGGTCATTGGTTCAAATCCTTGAATAAAAGGTATGTTGATCGTTGAATAATCAGCCGTTTTCACTGCTAGCGAATACTGGCTAGAACCTCACGAAATTGACTATAAAAGATATAAAGGATACTTTTTTAATGCGCCCACGCTGTTAAGAATGCTTGTAAGACAAAATACATGTAAATCGGTAATACAAATATACATTACCGGGGATATTAATAAATCTTATAACTGTCTTTTCTCGGATAATATTACATGCTAAATATGCCGCTGTTCAGTTTTGCATAACAAATGTGCATACAGTTTGAGAAAACCCCTATAGTAAGTTCGCAGTACGTGGTCCGCAGTCAGCGTCGAAGTAAGCTGAAAATCTTTATTTGTAAAATACGGTATGCAAGAAAAATAATATGCCAGAATAAAATGCTAACATGTATACGATATGCAAGAAAAATATCAGTCATGTGTTTACGAATCGGATGGAAATATCCGTCCCTCGGCCACCTGCGCATGGGCAGTAATTCGGCAAGCCTCATTACCGCCCAATGCGCAGGTGCCTTAGGGACGGATATTTCTATCCGATTCGTAAACACATGACAGATATTATTATTCTTGAAACAAAAGCTGTCTTTTCGGAAATAATCTAACGCTACTCTCCAATCTTCGAATGAAAACGTTTCCTTCCAAATATGTTTGTTTACAAGTCTCAAATCTAGAATAAGTCTCTTTTTCCTTTGTTTATTTATAGAAACAATTAGCGGATTCACCATGTAAGATACGAAAGGAGTCTCAACAAGATACTAACAATAAAGCATTTCAGAAGTAGATTCATTGACCAAATCTATATTGTCATTTGCAGACTTGTTATTTCTAATGGAATTTTATAACCGTGAAACAAAACATCAATGATATTATCATTTGCTCCTGTGTTTTTCCAATAAGTTACGTGTTTTTAAGTCTACCTTTGATAATGATAGAATTCTCACTGGTTGTAGAGGGAAACTGCTTTCTATGAATTTCGGAAAACTGTTCATTGTCAAACAAATTCAAATAAAACTTACCATTTATTGGCGTTTGCTGGAACTGAGACTCTGGATTCTGATTTGCTTCCTAATTGTATGTAGTTTGATGCGCCGTTGACCCAAGAGCAGTTTTTCCTGAAATGCCCAGTCTTCCCGCAGGCATAGCCGATGTCGCCGGCAATGGCTCTTCGACTACCACGAAAATTGAAGATATCACTCTGGTATTGGTTCCCGGCCAAAGATGGTCTTAATGCAGTAGCAGAAGCATGCATGAAATCAAAAGCAGAATTCTATACATTTTTGACTTGAGAAAGTTTTTACTTTTTGATAGCATTATTTTCGGCTACTCTGAGCTTTTTCTCGTCCTCACTGTCGCTAACAAGCGAAGGAGTCTTGTATTCACGGACTGTGGCCCAGCCCCCGGGGAAATTCTCTGCAATCTTAATGAGTTTATTTCGGTGCTGAACCTTTTTCATCAAAATAGCGGCAATTGATTTAACTTCATCGGATTCATAAATAGATATATCCTTAGTAGCATCAATAATCTCGCCGTTGAATTCAATCTGATGTCCATCCGACTCACTCTTAAACTTTGGAACCTTCTCTTTAGGTTTGTTAGAAGATGCACTCGTAAACTGATTCTTTAAATCAAGTAATTGAGAGTCAAAATATGTTTTATCAGTACTGACAGAAATGTGCATGCTAAGGAAGCATGTTCTCTAAAACAACTTAAATGACCGTATAGATGGTTTGCATTTCAAAAACACTATGGATTTGAATATCTTTTGTATGCCTTTATCAAATCAATCCAAATTTACACAGTTTCATCTTTGGCCTGTACTTTCCCTGTCATTTAGTTTCAGACTTTTTAGTAAATAATAAGGACACTTCATTCTTTTTTACAAGTAGATCAAAAGTACGCAAATTGTGCCTTTCAAAAAAAATACTAGCTTACTCTTAGCAAAAGGTGTGTCATTAGTACAGATATGAGGCCCACTTTCAAGCGATAACACTAGCTTATGTATTGTGTTCAGTTATAAGCATAACTTTCATAATCCCTATTCTCTAGTAAACATGAAAGCATGGGCCTCATTTGATCTTATTCAACAAAGCTGTCAGACAATTATTGTAATAAACAATTATACAGGGTTTTTGTAGCAGTCACTTTGCCCTTTATGTCAATTATATCAATTCTTTAGTATATGACTTGCGATATAACTATCCCCGTAATCTATATGTCAAAACCAAAAAAAAAAAAATGTTTTATATAACAAAAAGTGAATTTTTCTCAATAACACTTCTAAAAATAACTGCCAGAATTGATACATACAGATGATGGAAATGTACAAACTTTGGTGTAAATCGATGAAAACGTTTATAAGGTATTGAATATTTATCATGATTTTAATTACGAAAGACCTAGACATTATTGTTGTCAGTAGATAATATCTGCTACCGATCAGGTTAAGATCCTAGGTCATGAGTTCTCAAAATATTGAGGAGCAATGAAGGATCACCACTGTCATAATTAGAATACTACTTACAGTTCGATTTAATTTAAACGCGCGTGAAAAGCATTATGAAGAATCGTATCAAAATCTAACTATACTTACTAAATGATTCATTTGGTGAATTCAATAAAACCAAACACCCAGAAAATAAAAGAAGACAGACACTAAGTAGGTTCAGTTATTGTTCGGCCACAACACAACACTTAAAAGCGTCCTATGGGAAAGTTAATAAAACCAACATGAAGATCGTTTTACTTAGTACAACATATAAAAAGCTACGTGGTTGTACAGTTAGGGAAAACAGTCTGAAGTCTTTACAAACTACACATTCCTTCAAATGTTTTTTTTTAATAAAAAGACCATTTCCCCGCCGCATTAACTCTTTACACTTACAGAACAAATCAAGAAGTTCGATCTTATTGATGATTAGATAGAAGACGAAACTAGTTAATATATAGGGCATAGATGCATGGCTACCAAAGAAAGTATAATGACGTTCATTTCCATATGTCTACGTTACCTTGTTATACAAGACAAGTGCATTTGATCGAAATTTGCACAAAAGAACTGAAATTTTCGCCGAAAAATAACGTTCAGTAGTTTCATTTCCCAACTACGCTAGCAATGCAATTAAAATACAATGGACTTAAGAAAAATTGAAAGTATAAATGTAAGTTCATTCAATATGATTGAATAATTTTTGTTGTGGTATCGAAAGCATGATTGTGTTTAGAGCAGGCGTGAAGGCCTTCGACATCCGCATATATTAAACAAGGTCATGTACTCCATACCAAAATGGTAATTATGAAACCACTATTCATTTCTTAATTGCTTTAGTTTTGCTTCTGATGCATGTGGCGAAGATAGATATTACTTGCAAAGAGCAAATAAGAATTTGTTTCCGGGAAAAATACATTAAAGAACTGATCGCCGTTACAGAACACCACTTGCCCCTCACCGATGTGGGTTCGAGCCTCACTCGGGGCGTTGAATTCTTTATGTGAGGAAGCCATCCAGTTGACTTACGGAAGGTCGTTTGATCTACCCAGGTGCCCGCCTGTGATAAATTATGCACGGAAGGGCACCTGGGGTCTTCCTCCACCGTTAAAGCTGAAATGTCGCCATATGACCTATAATTGTGTAACTGAGAAAGAAGTGTTAAACTCATAAAAAAACTCTCTGGTCTTTATTGACTTCTATTTTTCGGTAGGTTTTTTGTTTGTTTAAAAACAAGATAAAAGATAAAAGGGTTTATAGGTTGTGGACTATGTGACGCTTCCCTATTTGTACAAGCTCTCTTTGTACAAGTAACAGGCAAGCTTGCTTATCGTAAATAACCTAAGGGACTCTTTCCAAATAAATAGCGATGGATATATTTTCGGAATAGCTCGATACTTAATATGTGTCAAGATATGAATAACAGTTTCCAGAATTTCAATAACTAATTTTAAATCGTTCAACATATTTATCTATTTGTACTTTCCGTGGGAAATGTATCATTGAACAGCAAGCTCGCTAATGAGATAGAATTAAAACAAAAACGTGTACAATAATCGAAACCAAGATCCCTGTCCGAAGTTGGTAAAATTGTCAAATCATGATATGCTATATTATGTGCCATTTACATTGTCTTTCAAATAAATTCATATACTTTTGAAAATTAGGTCATAGACACAGATCTTTCAGCCTCGCTTTTAGTAATGGTAACATACAAGTTAACGGGCCGCTGACTTGCTTAGAAAAAGCTAACAATATTACATTTTTGCTCATGAGATGCTGTGTTCTTCAATGGAAATACTGGGCGACTAAAGAGTGCATTATTACTGCACGAAAATAAGCACGATCATACTTAATGATATAACGACATTTTAATTGCAAATCTGGATAATCACTATTCTTAAACAATTCTAGATAGTTTTATAATAGCAATTCGACGACATCTATCAAAATTCTGGCAAAGCTGATATTTAACAACCGCTGTTAAAAGTGTGTAATAGAGTTATGAGAGGCATTTTAAATGCTGCCTTATTAACTGATGTAAATAAGTAATATATCTTGCAAATTGAAAACGATATTTTAAAACGAAACACAGACACTCGAAAAATAGTCGTTATTTATTGCTAGATAACAGCCGATATGCACCATAAATCAAAGTATTTATGTCACAACATCAGAATTCTCACGCTGAAGCTTCTTGGATACTCGTGTGATCCATTTATAGTAAGTAGATACTCTTGTGAATAATGACAGCCCTTGATCACAATATCTAGCATGGCTTAATCCCGTTGTAAGTCCAAAGAGTTTCACAAGCCCGTCTTTCTTGCACAACAAGGGGCTTCCTTCGTCATACTGCAAACAAATATAAATGAAAATTCGCGACTTGCCGTACAAATATTTATTTTATCCAAATTATCTTAAAATACAAAACATTTATTATCTAACTCTATCTCAGAACAGAACGGAAGTTTGAATAAACATGTACCCCGTTACTGTCGAAAATTCATAATAAGCATGTATTACTCTCAAAAGGTGAAGATGTTGCACACTGTATAGTTATACTGGTCTGTATAATATGTTTTCTGCTTTTCTTTCATAACAATAAATTTATCATTCTTTACCTGACACGTGCTTGTGAGGTCGGTATTACTAGCGCACAATAACAGTTTCTTTAAGTAGGGACCAGTGCAGTCAAATGGCTTCATCATATCGGGAATATACTTCTTCAAAGTTTTAGGCCATCTCATCTGGACTAAATATAATTTCAAAATGTATTGTTATATCATATTATACAGTTACTGTCTTTGGAGTCATTGGATAAAATATGATAGCAGCATTAATCAATCTTGAAAATATCGCGTCATACTCAATGACTTAAGAGTCATCAATGGTAATATTAATATATCTGTACACCTACTGATAACAAAAGAGAATCCGTATAACCTTATTTTACATGTTCAACTTAATTATAACGACTTTATCTTAAGCCATTTTTAAAATTTCATTAGCACTGATGATACTAGTAATCAAAATGACCTATGGCCAAATAGTTATAATTAAAGACTAATTTTTCCCTATCACGAATTGAAAGTTGAAATACAAATGGGTCGTTCAATGATAAAATCTGTAATAGTGACAAAAACATCAAAATTGTGATAATATAAAATAATCATGAAGTACATTCTTTTACTTTTCAAATATGAAAATTTGAAGAAAAAAATCTATACTATTTCAAAACTTACAATGTTTTTAAGTAAGACACAGAAAGCATTTAGAGATATGACGTTATTCAAGTCATGGAAGCAGTATGACGTCGTAGTACATGGCTTGTATTTTTCATGTCATCTATGCGACAAATAATGCGTATCACTAACTAAACATCATGCATTTGAATATTAAGAAACAGTTTAAAGCGGCTTTACTGAAAAATGACTTAAAAGTATACTTTTGGTTTCTTCATAAGTATACATCTCTATATTCTTATGGTGCATGGGTGCTTCGAAATTTCAGTTGCCATAGCGACACAAATAACATTAACTTTAAAATATGGCAGAATTTGATTTGTCTTAGATAACTGAATTACAATATACTAGTTTCTAGTGCCTGCATGAACATAAGAAAAACACTGATTTTCCAGTATTTTTATGCCCACGTTCGAAGAAGAAGTGGTATATTGTTTCGCTGATGTCGGTCGGTCTTTCGGTCGGTCGGTCTGTCCGTAGACCAATCGGTTTCCGGGTGATAACTCAAGAACGCTTGGACCAGCAGATGCCCCCTATTGATTTTGAGATCAGTAGGTCAAAGGTCACCGTCACAGTGACCCCGAGCAGTTAAACGGTTTCCGGACGATAACTCTTGGACCTAGGATCACGAAACATAATAAGGAGTTTTGTCATAACCATCAGATGCTCCCTATTGATTTTGAGATATGTAGGTCAAAGGTCAGGGTCACAGTGACCCGGAACAGTTAAACAGTTTTCGAACGAAAACTTGAGAACGCTTAGGCCTAGGATCACGAAACTTTACAGGGAGGTTAATCATCACCAGCAGTTGAATTCTGTTGATTTTGAGACAGTAGGTCGAGGGTCAAAGTCACAGTGATCCGGAACAATTAGACCGTTTCCGAAATAAAACAGATTCTAGATAATAGCTCAAGAATGCTTTGGTCCGGGATCTTGAAACTTGACGTGGAGTTTGGACATGACCAGTACATGACTGCTATTGGTTTTGAGGTCAGTAGGTCAAAGGTCAAAGTCACATTGACCTAGAACAGTAGGACTGTTTTTGCCAAATAACTAGAGAATGCTTTGGTCTAAGATCACATTTGATATAGAGGTCACTTATGACTGGTAAGAAACCCATAATTATTGATTTGAGGTCAGTACGTCAAACGTCCAGTGCATAGTGACCTAATATATCTGTTCCTTGTGCAGTAACTAAATGCATCATGGGGGTGGGGGCGGGCATTTCATGTTCTACGGGCTCTTGATAACTATTCATTATGCAATCATTATATCATGTCACTAATACAGGTTTTCTCATGGAACGGCCCAAATGTTGTCCGACGTTTGTCGCTAATAATATCTGCTGTTTGCTCTGTAATTGACAGACTGAATTTTGTATGAATTTGCATTCATACTTATACTTTTCAAACAACATGTCTACTTCTTCTTCAGGATGTATTGAATAAAGATCAAAGAAATATTGCAAAATCTTCAGTCTGTCTTATTTTTTCTACATCCCTAGCTTGATTTTGATATACCTGAAGTGATGCCAATGACAACCGGAGAAAGTTAAGTCCCATGAACAATGTTGTGCAGACAATAACCTTACCTCTTTTTGTTTAGAATATCTTTAGTATGTAGATATTTATATCCTTTTCCTTTCTTAACCTTTGTGCGCTGTGTTAATGCTTAGTCAATGTTAGATGGAAAGGGAAAGTGCGTAAAACGAGAACCATACATCATTCATAAGTAATCATTGGTATATCTACCCTATTTTAATTAATCTTTTACTATTTTATTTGATAATTTGGTCCGAAATATATTTAAAAATGATTTAAATAACCCATGGCAATGGGGGGACGTGCAAAATATAATAAAATAGCTTTAACTTGATAAGTTATTGATATATATATCCCTTTTGATACAGTGTACTTAGGTTTTCATATTAATTTCTGGATAATAACTTTGAAACTAACAGTTCAGATTTATTAAAAGCTGCCAAAAATTAGTTGTGAAGAATACAAGAACTATAATTTCTGTTTAATGGTAACTTATTAATATTAAGTTTTAAAAACAAAACTGTGACTCATTTACCTAAGTCCTGCGCCAAGAACACTGTGTAGTTAGTAGTTCTATTTTTAGTACATACATCGTTCAACACCCAGTCCAAGCTATGAAATGGGTTGACCGACTTCATAACTTCATAAAGACTAAATTTAAATATTTCTTACACTTGTTCCATTCTGTCAAACCGTATCCAGGTACAACACATGCGCCGGGTGTTTTGTGAATGTCTCTGTCTTCTTTGTTAGATGTTACGATGTTTTCCGTTCCGAGTTTCTGAAATTTATTTGGAATATAAACATTAAATGATACAATGTTATGTTATCAATTTGACGACACTCGACGTGTATGTCCGTAACCTATTTGATTCACTTCTGACTTACTTTAAATTTGCGTAGACGGAATGTTTTCAATATGTTCAATATATGCGATATAGATTGCACTTTTCAAGGGTAGTACTTTTTTTTACGTCTATAGCACATGCAAGTACGAAATTTGCAATTTTCGGCTCAATTCGAACTTTATATAACACAGTTTTATCATATTAATACGAAAATATCTGATAGCATAAAACCCGAGGCAAATTACAGCTGATTTGTTTTTATTGAGTCTGTTCATTCTATGTCTATTTTTGTTATATAGTTACCACTAGGATATAAAATACAATATATTGAGGCTGAATGCCTTAATCGTCTTTCAGATTGCCTAATGCATTTTATACCAGGATGGTAACTTCAGAACCACAATCCACCCTAATATTTACAGATTTGTTTTCTCCTTTCAAATTAATTTATTTTCATCAAACGTTTCAACCACTCTTTAAATCAAACATAGTAATAGTCAATTAGTAATTGTCGTACCAGCAAACGTTGATAACACAAACTTTATGTGCAGCCTCCTTTAAAATGCACGTTTTTTATATGACGACGTAACGTGTGTAAACAATTGTAGCCGATCCAGCAGTTGCAGCTTCCTAAATGTACAATTCATGGATGTTTGTGTGTAATTGTATTTGCCGCTAATACCTGGCACCTAAGAATATTTCTGTTTCCGTTAATTAATTTATGGTGTAAAAACTATTCCAACACATAAATAAATAAACTGATGTCTTCTCACCGTCGCGGACCGCTATGTGGACAAATGTTAAGATTTCAATCTTTTGATTATAGGTTCGATTGTTATGTCCAGCTCTATCACATCCTTTGACTTCTATCTGCTAACTTACCAGGTAAGAAAAGTGTCCTGCTAATCATTATTTTAATGAGTTATATACTGGAAGCCTCAGGAGGAGTACACTGATATTTAAAATTCTTACTTTTACCTTTATTTACATGTCAGTAATCCGTTGTAGAAAATGTCAACCATTTTTATACTGTTCCTATTCGTGGATATATTGTAATAAAAAAAAAAAAGCTTATAAAAGGAATTATGAAAATTAAATGCTATTAAAACTACGAAGAAAAAAAAACGTGAACTTTATGTAAAAATAAAAGCAATATTGATAAATTTACATAACTCAGTACGCTAAAATATTTTTTTTAGAACTAAGTTCGAATCTATGGTAATCTGTGTATAAATCAGAGATCTTACCACAACACCGACTTGTAACCGGTTGAATATATATATTTTTGCTCTTTTTTTCAGTTTGTAAAAATATTATCGCGTGAAATAACGAAAACGCCAGATATTTTTGACGAAGATTAATTAGTGCCAGGCAAATATTTATGGACAGAATATACAATGTAGTTTCATCTAACGAAACAAGTTTGGAAAGTTAATATTTCTGGTATTGAAAAGAACACCATCCCGTCTATTTGCATAAAATGATACATTGATATAGAAAAGGTGGACTTTATGATCCCGAGAAGACTGAGCTCTAGTACTAGAGGACTTCATGAACTTAATGACTGTTATTGTGAAGATAATAAGAAATAGAAGAAATTCATCATGTAGATGCATTGAACGCAACATAATCTCGTACGAATATCTCTAATGAAACATATATTGTCTTTTGAAAAATCTGCTTTTAGCATCATATTACAGATGTTTGACATGACAGTGATGAAAATCTGTTTAGTTACTTTATGTTTATTTGACCGCAATATTAACATCTTCTGAATTCTATAGCCCTCCCCGGATTGAGTAATTAACACGCGCAAGCGGCTGCATGTATATACACAAAATTTTGCACATTTGCATTTACGAAACGCAAGAAAAAGTTAGTCTTCAATTTGTCAGTACGATTCTTACCTGTACCATTTTCCCCATTTCCGGTTTCTTTTTAAGCTGAATAAGAGCTATATCAACTGCATTGTTTCCTTCAAATTTTGGATGCTGAAAGACGTAGGTAAACACCTTTATAGTATTAGAATATGAACTTGAGTAAGCAATAAAACATATCAGAAAACTCCATTGGAAAAATAGAACGCAGCCTGACGAATAATAGCATCCCCGGTTTGTGAAGGGTAATCAATTGGCAACAACTCTAATACTCCGTATGTTAGAAATCTGCAAGCAGAACGTAAATCCATAAACCGAATAATCAATTCTGTTTTCATAAATTTGCTAGTTAGGGGATTTTATGCTACCTTCGTTGCTTCGCGGAGAACTGTTGTTTTGTTCCAAATAATAAAGCCAATATGAGATCATCTAAATAATCACTATTTTATCAATGAACTCATACATTTACATGCGTATATAAATTCAAAATAAACTTAATACCAGATTTAATTTTTTATGATTCATCAGTATAAAGTCTGCCTTAGTTTTAGTCATGGCTACATATGAAAAAAAAAATTGAGACGGCTAACCTTAACTTGTCTTCTAGATAAACATAAAAAAACCCACAGGTAGCAGTATCGTAGACCTAAAAAAAACACCATCCAACACCATCTAAAAATTTTTTTCTATAATTTACTATTTCCTCTACAAGGTTTTTTTCCTATCTCAGGGTCGATTTTTCAATGGGATCACAATCAACAAATGCCCTGCGACATCTATATGAAGTTATTTTTATCATAAAATATACCGGTAAAATAACAAATCCGCAAATTCCCATCAAATTTGGTCTGTTTATTTACGAATTATACCATAAAATATAAAGTTAGTGCGCGGGGACATCACTGAGGTGACTGGCGAGCGAGTAAAATAAACACATATCTGATGATATGTAGAGTTTCTGTCAGTGTCGGAACATTCAGAAGCGCAACTATCAAAGGTCAATAGTAAATAATTAATATTACCTGGAAGAAAACTGGTAAGTTAATTGCATGTATATGCTTCACTCAGAAATATTATTCCAGTCTCATTATTTTTGCATGCAGTTCGCCATGATTGTTTCCGATGTTCCGAATGAGAACCGAATGACGTATCGAAATATTATTTTGTGTCAAATGTTTTCATTGGCTGAGCATGTACACTGTCATGGTGCCCGACTTCCAGTTGGCGTTCAAATACGGTAAGTGGGAACCATTACATGTTTACAATGGCGGCAGTTTCAAAAACCGTTTACAAGGCGCAGTTTTTGATACCTTTGCCAAATTAGAAGAATCGGAAGAATAAAGCACACAGCCTTCTGAAACTCAATCAAAAATACTTTAAAATGGCACTTGTTACTTGGTAAATAATGATCTTTGTGAATAATAAAAGTTTATTAAAAGTTATATGGCCACGGTATCAAAGTACTGTAAGTACTTTCGATAATGACGTTCACTATTCAATAATGTGTTCACTATTCAATAACGTGTTCTTCCCCCTGTAGAAACCACAGGTAGCAGTATCGTAGACCTAAAAAAAACACCATCCTACAACTGACTACTGTACTGCTAACTTCAAGATATCAAACAGACATTGTGAAAACTGAGTCTAAGGCACAAATATTTTATGAAAGCAGCAAAATGCTTTCATTTGTATACATTTATATACACTGTTTGCAATAGAAATCAACACTTCCATCTTGGTATTTATCCCACTGTTTCTTGGAACGAAGCCCTGCACAATTCCTGTGGTACCACACTAAACATGCACTGCACTGAATCCACTGAATTCCTCCTTTACCCATCTTTTGACAATGACCACATACATCATCATCTGAGGATGAAACACTTTCTTGTGAAGGCGATTGAACTGGGTGGGATACTGATGGTGTTAAAGGCCCAAGACCTTCATCTGGTAAGAAGAGTTCAGCTGATGAAGTTGATGGTTGTGGCTCCTCTGAGATGCATTCTACAGCAGGAGATGTTGACTGCTGAGGGTCAGAAGAGGAATCTTTCTTTGATGAAGTTTTCTGTGAAGTTGATGGCACTTCTTCAAATACTTGGAAGTGTGGCATATGACTGGAGTCAATTATGGCCTTTTTGACAATTTCAATGAGGGCAGATTTCTGGGTATTTTGCTTACCACTTATCCCATATGCTTTTCCAAGTTTTTCAATCTCTTCCTTTACATCTGTTCTAAAACATTAGCAATCCTCTGAGAAGTGAATGTGACATTTCCTTCCTTTCAGTTTTATCCTCCACTATTTTCTTGAAAGATAGAGACTTTTCAGTGGTTTGCTGTTTTTGCTGTCTTATCATAATTTGTTTTCTATGTGCCATGGTCTTGGCTACAGAGAAGGAGTGCAATAAATCTTTTCTGAACTGGTTGAACATTACCATTAAAAACTTGTTAGTGAGATCACTGAAGACTGAGTGGATATTATGAACTTTGTTCACTGTTGAATGGAGAACTTCCCTTACTAATACTTCATCTTCACAATCAAGAACAGTCCCCAAATCATCTGTTAACAAATTCTTTGTTACAACACTGACAAAATCTGCTAATAATTGTTCAGACTTCAGAAGTCTGTCATGGCAATATCTAAAAATAAACTGACCATGAACATTCAAATTTTTGTCAACCAGCAATTCTAAGCATTTACTGCACAATTTCAAGGAAAATTCAAACATCTCATCTGACACATTAACTAGTCCCCTTGTCATATACTGCCTTCTGTCAATATCTGCCAAAGAATCTTTATCACTGGAAAACATTTTCAAATATTGCTCCTCTTCCTTCATTGAGTTCAAAATTGAAATCTTCTCTTTTGAATCAAAGTAATTCTGTTGGCCGGTAGTACTTGAAGAAAACATGTTCGACCTGTAACTTGCAGTGTAGTGCTTATTTAATGTGCTTACACAGTACCCAGCCACATACCTTATCCTGGCTTTTGATGCATCAGTTATGACTCTTTCATGAATTTGTTTGTCCTTGTCCCCATATAGCTTTGTTTTTTCATGTAAAAGAAATTTCCTCACACCATCAGTTAATTTTGTACATATGTATGAATGAGCTCCTGAAAAATTGGGGTACTTTTCAAACATGAGTAAACATGAAACTCTATAACTGTCACCGGGCTAATATTTGTGAATTTCAGGGTAAATCCCTGTTAACTTATCTGCTTTAATTTCAGTACCTGGTGTAGCTTCTAGGTCATTCATAATATTTGATATTGCTTCAAACAGTGTCAAACAAAATGTTTTACAGTACCACAAATTGTTTGATAAAAGGTCTCTTGTAATGAAATTGACCTGTTTTTGGACTGCGGTCACTGGTATTTCTGTGAGACATTCTTTAAGAATGTTCTCAATCTCAAAGCCCTCAGGCAGTTGCTGCTGTTCATCAGCATCAACAAAATTCAGAGATGCAATTACATCATTGAAATCATCTTCCAAATCCTCTTCAGTTACTGGCACATCATACTCCATTTCATCACCAAACCAGAATGTCTCAACTGTCTCATCAGGATGTCTGAAATATGTCAGTAACACATATTTCTTTAATATGTTTCACATCACTCATTGATTAGGTTATTACGGTAAATACTTGGCCATAAGTCGACTACTCTTTTCAGCTACATTTATTATTTTATATTTTTTTCAAAATTTGCCATGGATTTTACATAAAAAGTACATATAAATTTATAATATTTAACAAACCTTTCAAATGATATTTCGACTTATGGCCGAGTAATTACGGTAGGCTTTTTGCCATTTCTTGTCAGTGTTGTGGTAACGCTAATGCTAATGCATATTATTTTTTCAATAATGCCAAGTAAGGAGTGCGGTGATGTAGGGGATAAGGTGTCGGCCGCTCAATCCAGAAGTTGCTGGTTCAAATCCCACTTGGGTCACAAGCATAACTTCTCATAAGACACCAGTACTAGTTTTCCAGGAAGTTGACTTGAAAGCGACTCAATAAGCTTCAAGCTTTCTTCACAATCAAGCTAAAATAAATTAGTAGTAACTCAACTAAGTAATGATTAATGCCACAAGTTTAGCATTAAAAATAATGCTAATTTAATGCCAAGGTTGGTAATGCTAACGCTAATGCTTAGCATTACTGGGGCATTATTTTCTCAATCACTGGAGAAAAAAACACTGTTATTTGTACTGGTAAAGCCCTCTACAGACGGTAGGTTTTTGTTGTAAATAGAAGCATAATGGAAGAAGGATGACACTGAAAAATTAAATGATTTGAGCCGCGTCATGAGAAAACCAACATAGTGCGTTTCCTACCAGTATCCGCACAGTCTGGTCCATGATGTTCGCTAACGGTTTCTCTAATTGCAATAGACTTTGAAAGCAAACATCATTGATCCTGACCAGACTGCGCGGATGCACAGGCTGGTCTGCATCCATGCCGGTCGCAAAGCCACTATGTTGGTTTTCTCATGGCGTGGCTCATTTGTGTCACACGTAATCAAATTCATGGGACATTAAAAGGTGAATATTATTTTTTATTATAAATGGTTACATGCTTTTCAGTGCAGTCCTGATGCACTATGTTTACTAGGTAAATCTCTGTTATTTATATGGGAATGGAATACTGTCTGTATGTGAAAAATGTACAATTTCAAAATTGTACATCTTTGAGATAATTAGTGTTGTACAACAAAAATCTACCGTCTGTAGAGGGCTAAAGCAGTTTCTAATAGATTAATATTCTATTATAAATTTTATGAACCAGTCTAAGTGTATAATAGCCAATTATGTTCAGTGTAAATATGAAAGTTGTTTTCTTCTTGGTAAACGTTCATATGGGCAATTTAGTTGGGAAACACTATTTAAAATATTTGCACAACTTCTGTAACAAAAATAGATACTGAAGCCTGGGCCAGCTGCAAGCTTACAAATAATAGGCATTAAGTGGTTGAATATAGTTTGACATAATTTGTTATATTAACAAAAATATGAAATATG
This sequence comes from Mercenaria mercenaria, assembly GCF_021730395.1. Taxonomy (NCBI): domain Eukaryota; kingdom Metazoa; phylum Mollusca; class Bivalvia; order Venerida; family Veneridae; genus Mercenaria; species Mercenaria mercenaria. The sequence goes on along the minus strand of NC_069365.1, from coordinate 36,290,129 downwards.
ATCTATTGTTATCTTTAACGCCTCTATAATGCTAATGCACCCCTATGTAATGCTAATTTAACCCTTAGCCTGCTAAATTTCTAAAATGGACTGGTCTTTCATTCAATTTGGGCAATACCATTTATCATTTGAAGGGGTGTTCACTGAAAATTTACTGACTGAATAGCGAACAGTGCAGACCATGATCAGACTGCACGGATGTGCAGGCTGATCTTGGTCTGCACTGGTCGCAAAGGCAGAATCACTTGCCGCCAGCAGGCTAAGAGTTAATGCATTATTTTGAAAATTATGTGTAATGCTAAGGCTAACTTAATGCCAATTTTTCCCTTAAGTGATGCTAAATTAATGCATTATTTTTGCAAGTACTGATTAACAACCCTGTTTCATGTATTTGTTTTTTAAATTTTGGCAAGATATCTTAAAATGTTCTTTTTTTTACAGGTTAATGTCCAGAGTTGATTTAAGTGGCTGCATCAACAATAATAGTCTTTACACATCTTACACTCTGGAGACAAAAGATAAGGGGCTGGATCCTTGTTGCACACTAAGAGAAATCACAGAAACAATCCAGGTTTTATTCCCTCATGTCACTAGACGGAAAGTTAAGTGTAAGCGGATAAGACTGTATCCACAATATATGATGGCATTAACATTAAACCTCTGAACCACCTGAGCTTCAAGCGGGAACTTCCACTTGATTTAGAAACATTAATGGAACTTTTGCCTACTGACTGTTTAACTGAAAAGCTGAATAATGACTCGGTGTGCTGTAAGCTTGAAACAAACTATTTATCAAATGGCAATGGTGTAGTAAAAACAATACAGCTTAACTGTGATAATACCTTCAGTGTTAGCATAGCCAATAAAACTGTGGATTAACAGTCAATTGGAATTGACAATACATTTCCTAGCACAGGATGGTATTTCTTGTACATTTAAATGTGTTGAAAAGATCCGACTATGCATTGGGGTACCTCTTACTACAAATACTGTCTGCACTAGATTTCACATTCTTGAACAATTTAGTGACAAGACTACTGGAATTAGTTCTAGGCGCCTGAGATCTGTAATGTGTTCACGTGTTGTGAAATTTAATGCTGTTTCTCAGACATGCCTCACATGTCAACGGATGACAAATAAATTGAAAACCTCTGAAGCTAATAAAGAAAACTGTACTAGTTCTGGCAAGCAAGATCAAGGACAGAAATCCTTAATTACAAAAACTAATATTAAACAATTAATTCCGAATGCACCAGACAACCTAATAGAGTTATTATTGAGCCAATTCCACAATGTTGGAGTTCATCCAAAAGGACGCCGGTGCAGCAAGGAAGTCATGAATTCTTGTTTACAAATCTACACAAGGAACCCAGTAGTTTACAGGCAAATAAGAAACAGCAAGCTGCTAGTATTGCCATCACCTTCATTTTTACTTACATACAAAAACAAAGTGAAACACAATGTTGGCTTTCATGATGAGATTTTCAGGTAATTATATTACTATAATCAGAGAATAGGGCTTTAGTTATGTGCGTCTGATTTAACTGAATACACAGGAGCCTGAAATTCTATCTATAATGCTCCAAAATGGCTAAATATGAAACTGAGGTCAGTTTTATATTTAGCCATTTTGGAGCATTCTAAATAGAATTTCAGGCTCCTGTGCTAAATTCCTAATTTTACTATGTTATTCAGTATGTATCTCCATATGCAGGGAGATATGAGCCATGCCATGAGAAAACCAACATAGTGGGTTTGCGACCAGCATGGATCCAGACCAGCCTGCGCATCCGCGCAGTCTGATCAGGATCCGTGCTGGTCGCTAATGGTTTCTCTAATAACAATAGTCTTTGAAAGCGATGTGCGCGGATGTGCAGGCTGTTCTGGATCCATGCTGGTCGCAAACCCACTATGTTGGTTTTCTCATGGCACGGCTCAATTATATTGATTTTGTTTCGTTCCCATTCACTTTCCATAAAAACAAATTTTCACTGCAAAAATTTTTTGCCTGCAAAAATTCTTTTCAATTTAACAAGTCACCTCTTTGTACTTTGCCCAGATAATGCTTATCCATTCAGCATTTCATACAAAAGAAATGGTATGGGGAGACTTATGCTTTTATTAAAAGCAATCTCTAGTTGGTTTGATGACTATGACCTTTAACCTAGTGAACCCAGATGAATAGGTCATCTATCCATTAACACTAATGTGCCTGTGAAGTTAAAAAGAAAAAAAAACATTACAAAAAGTATTGAATAACAGAAAAAAAAATCATGCATTTCATTTCATAATCTGTTTTGCTTAACCTTTAGTCTGCTAATTTTTTAAAATGGACTGATCGTCATTCAATTTGGGCAATACATTTATTATTTGAAGGTGTTCACTGAAAATTTTCTGACTGAATAGCAAACAGTGTAGATCATGATCAGCCTGCATGGATGTGCAGGCTGATCTTGGTCTGCACTGGTCGCAAAGGCAAAACCAATTGCCGCCAGCAGGCTAAAGGTTAATGTAAGCATTTATAATTTCAGGTGGATGCATGCAGAAGCACGGCGTCTTGAGTTGCCAGAACAAGCAATGGTGGGTAGGATTGTCATCGATGAGATGGCAATCCAGCAAAATATAGAAGTGGCAAAAAATGGGGACATTAAAGAATTAGTAGGGTTTGAGAATGTGGGAGAGGAAGGGAACATGTGTGCTACACTGAGAAAGGGACATCAAGAAAATTCACTTGGTACTCATATTTTACAGTTCATTTTTTTGGGAATATCGGGTTTTAGATTTCCATTTGCTCACTTTGTATCGACAAATGTACAAGCATATGACTTACACAGGCTTTTCTGGGAGGCAGTCAGCTGGCTTAAAATGTATGGCTTCACAGCAAGATATGTTAGTCTCGATGGGGCACAAACAAACAGAACATTTATGAACATGAACCTAGGCAAAAACCCATCTTCCATGATATGTGAAAATCCATCTCTATATGATCCAAGCTTAGTGTTTATTATGGATCCTTCTCATGTTATAAAAAAAGTGAGAAATAACATATTAAAAAGTGGAATAACTAAATCTTCTACAAGACTTCTGACTCTCCCTGATGGTTCCATGATACAGTGGCAAATGTGGATAAATGCCTTCCAGTGGGACAGGTCTAATGCACTTCAGATTCACAACAAGCTAACAAATGAGCATCTGTTTCCAAGCTCACAATCCAAAATGCGAAATAAGTTGGCTGAAGATGTGTTAAACTCTGAAATGTTAAATTTAATGTTGATTTATAGAGGCACTCTGTCAAACTCTAGTGCTTTAGACGGGGCCGTTGAGATACTGAAAAGAACTTCCAAGATGATAGCAATCTTTCAGGACAAGTCGCCTGTGCTTTCAGCAGATGACAATAGATTAAAGGACCTATTAGAAATAAGTGAATGGTTTGATAACTGGTCGGATTGTGTTAAAAATGAAAAAGAGAAAAACAAAATGCTGCTTTCAAGCCAGTGTCTTGAGGATATTAAGTCCTGCCTTACTGGTTTTTGTGAACTTTGTAAACTACTGTTGTTAAGAAAAGACACCAGGATTATTCCTGCTATGATAAATTCTGATATTATTGAAAATCACTTTTGTCAGCATCGGGCTACATTCAATGGAGCAAATGCAAATCCCACAGCTTTGCAGTATAGAAGAAACTTAAACTCTATTATTCTAGGTCAAAATCTTGTGTCACAAAAAAGCAATGCTGGTAATATGACAATAAAATCACCTCAGTTATCATTCACATCTACATGTAATGCCAGAGTTAAACGCCCACTGCCAGATTCATCAAGCTCTAAGGTTTAAAGGTTATCAGAATGTAATTCAGGTTATTAGTTTACCTAACAGTTTATTGCAACTCACCCTGATATGTTTGTACAACAGTTGAAATCATCAGCAGGTTCTACATATGGCATTGTCAAGTAGCCCTTGATTTCATCTGTTTGAGGAATGCACACTTTGGTGTAAAATTAATCACACGCAATCCATCACTGCTTCGAACTCTTCCCATTGCAACACCAAGTTGCCCTGGTCTGAACATCTGCTGGCAGTCTACTTCAACCCTGATTAAATAACAACAGCAACAAACAATGGTAAGCAACTTACATTTTCAAACACATGATAATGTGCTTCAACTGTAGGTTCTAAAAAGACCTGCATGGACCTCATAAGGATACACAGACATTGAACAAAGATTTAACACTTAATTATTCTGAGTGTAGGTTACAAGATTTAGTGGTCCTCGAAATCTAGTAACCTCTGGCCACAGGGTCATTATTAGTGTCAAGGCTTGTACAGATTTTTCATTATAAACAATGTTATTAAATTTATTTTACCATAAATACTCAGCCATAAGTTGACTAAATAACATTTGAACTTCTGTTAAACATTCTAATCGTTTGGAGCTGAAATGAGTTTTCAACTTATGGGTGAGTATTTACGGTATTAATATATGAGCCATGCCATGTGAAAACCAACATAGTGGCTTTGCGACCAGCATGGATCCAGACCAGCCTGCGCATCCACGCAGTCTGGTCAGGATCCATGCTGTTCGCTAATAGCTTCTCTATTAACTATAGGTTTTGAAAGCGAACAGCATGGATCCTGACCAGACTGCGCGGATGCGCTGGCTGGTCTGGATCCATGCTGGTCACACACCCACTATGTTGGTTTTCCCATGGCATGGCTCAATTATAATATTGTATTTGGTCTCCAAGTTTAAAGTAACAGTCTACGACCTATTTCCAATTTTATAGCATGTAAAAAGTCTGCTGTCAACAGATCTGACACAAGTTTATATTCCCTGTGTACAATGTACAAGGCTGCCCAGGAGACAGGTGTAAAAGCCATTTCAAGCGTTAAAAACATATCAAAAGTTTCTAAAACTACAAACCTGTCTAAAGTCATTCCTTGGGCTTTATGAACTGTTAGTGCATACGCCAACAACAAGGGAACTTGTTCCCTTTTGGCTAGCACCCTGTTCTGTGTTGGGCTGAATACTGAAAAAAAAACCGAATACAGCATTCTTTTAACGTCACATATTATTAAAACCTTTAGCATAAAACAAGGGCGGATCCCAAAGGCGGGGGGAGGTGTCAAGATATACACATTCATGTTCAGTGAGATTTTCTGAGATTTGCCATATAACTTGAAAATTATAAAGTATAAAAGTATAGAGCCCATCCCTCTCTGCTGGATCTGCCAATGCAAAAAGAGGAAAGCCAAGCAAGGCTAATTATTCTGTTTCTTCTACACTGACAAAATATCTAATGTCAGTCAGCCATTTAAATATTGAATTAAACTAAGATTTATAAAACTAGACAGGAGTTGTCAATAATTATGAACAATTAGGCTGCTTTTTATTTATGGTATTTTACTTGGCTAAACAGTCTTATGGTTAACATGGCTCACTACATGTCTGTGGATCCTGCTTCTATCTCCAGTAAAACAAGCCCTGATAAACTTCAGTTCATTCCCTCACTCTCCTAATTAATATTTGATAGAAGAGTATATTTGCATTTCTATCAAAAATGAATATAGGAAGGTAGATTTTTTGTACTGTTAGTTAATATATGCAATGTTACATATGAAATATATATATGTATTACTGTAGATACATTTGTATTACATTGTTATTAAAATTATATTATGTTTTATGTGTGTACTGGTGATATATGTGATATTACATTGTACAAACTAGCAGACAATTAAGAGTGTAACAGAAAAAAGGTTATCATACCTGAAAAAGTTACCTTTCCAATTGTGGATGTGCTTTTCAGAGTTGGAAAGTAAACTTGTGGTCCCTCTGCAGAAAAGCTAGTAACATAACCTTGAAGTCCATTAAACAGCTTATCTGAAAGGTTTCTTATAAGAACAACTGGACAGTTTTCTTTCAGCCATACTTTTTTTGGTGCCGTCATCTCATGGAGATATTTGCTTTCTCCAGTGTCCACTGACAAATATTTCTTTAATGTCCCTGATTGTTGTTCAATCCTTGACCTATTATAACTGTTCACCAAATCATTTGTTGAATACAACTTTGTACTGCCCTATGAATTTTTGAGAGGCCTTTCTAGACTTTTTATGTAATCAATTGTTTTCTTGTCAATGTTTCCCCCAACTGACACTTTTTGAATTGCACTTATTATGACTGGATCTGTTTGACGAACAACTTCTACTAAAGTTAGTTTATGCAGTTTCATAAAAGTTGGGCTAAAAAAACAATATTCTCCATTGTCATTATACATTTTATTGGGCACTGGTGAAAGCTGAAAAAAATCTCATGAAACAATTAACTGTAGCCCACCTAAAAACTTACTAACATCTCTTAACTGAGTAACTATAGATACAATATGCACAAACAGTTTCTTGCTTAACATAGATACTTCATCAATTATAAGCAAGTCTGTTGATCTGATGCGATGCAATGCGCCTTCATTTGACAACAGTATATTCACAATTTCACTAGAACTGTAGCGCCCATCATTAATGCCGCTCCACCTGTGTAAGGTGCAGGCATTATCAAAGTTGGTACATGCTATGCCAGTTGTGCAGGTAATGGCAACAGATTTACTCAACGCAGTTAGTCGATGATAAACTTCTTTAATAGTATAGGTTTTGCCTGTACCTGCTGGCCCATTTATGAACAGATTGTGGCCTGTTATCGCCAGATTAACTGCCTCTTCCTGCAGTTTGTTTAGCATTTTTGCAGATCAAATTTTACTGTTTACATGCACAATATACAGTGATATATGGTACCAAAAATAAATCATCGCACATTTCTGAAGAAAACAGGGGTTATGAAAAAATACCAGGTTCAATATCAACTGTCTCTTTGTGAAATTCGTAACAGAAGTCGCTAAATAAACTGAAAAATCACTCAATTGAAAGGATAATAAACGGCGTGACTTTGTTTACATTTTACACGCGCAATTAAATATAAGGTCAGGGGTCAGTATCTAGTGCATTTACTACAGCCAATGAAAACCGCCATTACAAAATTGACTCGGAACATTTCGAATGTCATCGACCTTTCGGAAAAAGAACATGGCGGACAAGAGACAATTTTTAGCGACCGTTTAAGTGAAAACAAGGTGGAACAAATAATAATATGTTATAAATGTCACAAAAGTAATTGCTTTCAATACCAAAGCTTATATATTATTCGATTACTTGTTTAAATGGTATATTGCTTGCGTAATGGTGAATTTATACGCCAGAATCGATGGAATAAATAAAAACCAAAAGTCACCTCAGTGATGTTCCGCGTCCTGAGATAGGAAAAAAACCTTGTAGAGGAAATAGTAAATTATGGAAAAAATTTTTTAGATGGTGTTGGATGGTGTTTTTTTTTAGGTCTACGATACTGCTACCTGTGAAAAAACCTAGCTCAAGGTACAATCAGTCACTCTCTCACAAAGCAAATAGAAACAATGTCTCACGATACAATTTTATAGGTCAAAGCACCACTTAATTAAAAGAATAAATACCCGTTTTCTAATTCCGCAAAGCACGTCTTCAATTAAAAAAGATATATATGTTTTCCGACACAAATGACTTCCGCGTCCATTTAGTTTCTATCGTTTCGCAAACAGCTAACACTAATGACCAGAATTAGGTCATATTCTCACTCAACGATCCTTGTGGCAAGACTACAAACAAACCTATATATAGATGATCTTGACTTTAATTTGACATTGACCTGCGCACAAAAACCTCAGAATGCAACATATTTTGCACCAAATTATTCCTTTTTAACCAAATTAATTCTTACTGTCATACAACAGTCAAAGAAATTTAAAATGGCCTATATATAGATAACCTTGACGTTCATATAACCTTCACCTTCATCCATAAAACCTAAAATGACAATATTTTGGTCATAAATTGTTTGTTCCTTCGCCACTTACGTGCATTCAATACAACACTCCTTGTGGTAAGATAGTAATACTGACCTATACATAGATAACGTTCATTTTCAAACTAAAACTCTAAAAAACAACAGTTTTAGTGCAATGTGGACTGTGATTTCCGCCAATTCGTATCTACAACATGTACTTGTGTAATACTAACCGCATAATTTACAAAAAAATAAATAAAAAAGTATACAATGTTTGACGCAATACTATACTTATTGTCATAGTTACTTGACATTATGCTTCAGTTCAGCCAGCATGGAGTTCGAATTCATACTGTATGTGTCTTATTTATGTAATTTGAATGGGTAATCAACTCTAACAAAAGCTAAACAAATTTTGATTGCTGTAGCCAGCCTCGTTTGATATAACAACCAATTCATTTACCCCCAGTTATATGACCAAAGATATTGTGCCACAAGGAGCGATATATGAATTAAATCAGCAAAGAAGGAACAAACATTAAGTTTTACAAAGAGGGAATTTGATACATACAAAAACCTTACAACAACTATTTTTGAAACTTCTATTTCTTGTTTGGACTCCTCTGTATCATTACTTCTATCATATTCACCAAGGATCACACTAATCTGATAAAGACTGAAAAAAAGACCATCAGTGATGAATTTTAATCAATCACATGTTATTTAATTAATCTTAAATTCAAGTCTCAAGATGTCCGCAATTTATGGATTGCAAAGAAACTAAATTCAGATATACATGTAAAAGTTAAGTCTCTTACGGAATATAAATTTCTTTTCACGTAGTTATTTAAATGGAAACAAATTAAGCGACACTTGTGAACGTTACAGCTGTGTTAATAACAGAAAATGGTAGAACTCACTAATTATGCATTATTTCATGTGTAGTTTAATGTGTTCTACAAATGTGGAAACACAATAGGTTAACATCTGATTATAATTGATACATTTTGTCTATGTCTTGAAATATCCTCTTACGATTTCCAAGCGTAGTTGTATCCAGTTGTAAGAACGACTCTAGATTTGAGCAGAATGCCTGATCCAATCAGGTCTTTTGTCCAATAGTCTACGATATTAACTAGATATGGAAATTCTCCTGGTTCGGCATCCATTGTTCCAGGACCTTTGATGCGTTTCGCAACTCTTCCACTAACATCAACTACTGAAGCTGTTTAATAAAATGAAAACAAAGAGAAACAAACAGTTCGTTTAATTCAAGTTGAAGTTTTTACTAAACAAATATATAGCGTACATATCCTATGAAAAATGTATAAATATCAAATAAGGTCATATTTTAGATAACATTTTAGATGACGTCTTTGTATAAGCTGTTACAACTATTATTATTCTGGTTTACTTGGTAAATAGTGTCCACACAGTCTACCTACTAATAAACTTTGATAATGTGGCAGTTGACCCCAATACAATCGACACTGTTTATTTCCAATACAGGTAAATCCAACGATTGCTTTACAATAGATCTGTGACAGATTATCTTTGAACATCCCTGGACTTGTTGGACTCAACTGCCACATTATCAAAGCTTATTAGTACTACTCACGCAAGGTATTTGTAACGATAACATGTTTATGCTATTAGTGAGAAAATGGGAATCGGGTAGTGAAACCATTATCCGTGACAAAATAATTGTACTAGTTGTACTACTTTTGAATCGTATTGACTATAAAGAAAACCCTGAATTACCAATAAAGACATAATCGACTTTTCCGATAACGTTTTCGTTATCGTTTTCTATTTATACTAAGCTAGTGTCACTTGTATAAATATTGTCTTCAGCTATTTTTTCATGTGAAATTTCTTCTCTATTAAGGCTGATCACTACCAAATAATTATAGGGTCCCATTATTTTTCAGTTTACTTATTTAAGATATATAGATAAAAACCAGAATAGAATATAAGAATTTTAATAGGTGCAGATTAGATCACGACATATTAATTAATACAATACAAATCACAAATTAACCACTTAAGACATAGACATATTTATACTATTATATCAATCATTACTTCAAACACTATTCTGTATAACTGAAGTGGTAGTAACCATTTTTTAAATAAATGAGTAGGGTAATCATGTCAATATTTAATTAAACGCCCACTATGTAGCATTAATAATTAAATACTGACATTAATATCAACTATTAAATACCACAATATACCAATATCTGAACATGTAATATGTAATAAAACACAAATTTCACTTAAATATAACTGACATATTAACAATATAACACGGTTTATAGGGATCTTTATTATGGGTGGGTGGGAAAAACTAAATTTTTTCGACGTGATCTGACCAAAGAAAAATACAGAATGAAGAAAGTTAACACAAAGGAAATTATGCTTTACTAAACTGACCTATCAAAATTGTATAAAGAGAACCAATCAAAATAAATTTTGAAGAATATAAGCCAATCAGAAGAAATCAACAAGTTTTGGATTTACTTGATTTTGATAGAGAAAAATGTTTGGTTCTCAATAATTAACCGATTTTAATGAAACAATAAAATCGCCCCAATTATAGGGTCCCATTATTTTTCAGTTTACTTATTTAAGATATATAGATAAAAACCAGAATAGAATATAAGAATTTTAATAGGTGCAGATTAGATCACGACATATTAATTAATACAATACAAATCACAAATTAACCACTTAAGACATAGACATATTTATACTATTATATTAATCATTACTTCAAACACTATTCTGTATAACTGAAGTGGTAGTAACCATTTTTTAAATAAATGAGTAGGGTAATCATGTCAATATTTAATTAAACGCCAACCCACAGGCCCAGGATAACGTATACCATGAGTAATTTCAAATAAATCCCCACAAATTATACATGCACAATACATTTAACACTTAGAACTGATGACAGTACATAATATATAACCGTTTTTCTTATATCTTAGTTCGCAAAGTCCCAGGTTATTGAGTTATGTACTAGGATAATGTGACATACCATTTTCGCTAGCACTATATATCTCAAAGTGTAAGTTATCACTTTGTATATACACTAGTCCCTCTGATAAATTTTTCATCAGAGTGAAATCAATACATTGCGCAAGATGATGAATAATATACCAATGATTAACACTAGAATATAACAACATTATCAGTGTCGATATTTACTATAAATACTAGGAAAATGTAATATACTCTTTTCTCTAGCACTGTAATATCCCAAAGTATTAGTTATTACCTTGTAGATATGTATAATTTCCTCCGATATGTTTTACATCGCAGTGAAATCATAAAAAAAAGCATACAACAAAGTCAACAAAACACACTAGTATATTATTATTGCTTACTAGGAAAATGTTGTATACCATTTTCTCTAGAACTGTGTATATACCACAAAGTATAGTACTTTGTAGCTATATACCTTCTTCTGATAAAAGTTTTATCAGACTGAAATCCTAAAACATATATATACACATCATAAAGATGTCACAAATCTCACTTATTTCATCACAATACGTTCATATTCTGACTCTGTCCTTTTTCTCGGGAAACGTCACATACCATTTCCTCTAGAGAAAACCTTTGAATCCAAAGTATAACATACTACTTTGAGATCCCAGTACTTCCTTTGATATCATATATTCAAAGTGAAGCTAACAAGTTAACACTAACTAAAGGGAAAAAAACCCTTGAATCCAAGGTAACCACTTAGTTGTTATAAATACTATAAACAGTAAAGATCACAATTTTGACAAGAATATTCATGAAAATGTTATATATCAGTGTGGTGACTGAAACCCTATATTTGTTATTAAATATAATTATCTTTTCAAAATGAAAATTGTAATAAATTGGCTAATATCTTGTCAACCTTGGTCGAGCGCCCTCTGTTGGTGGAATACAACTAGAGATACCTGAAGGATTTTCTGCTGTGTCGACTTCGAATCCAGTCTCACTCATCTGTTTGTAATCATGTCTTACAGTTGACCTACTGGTTTTCCTACTTTCTGAACCAGACATTTTCACAAATGTTCGAATTTTTTCCAAAATAAATGTTTCAAATAAACAAATGTTTTTGTTATTGGAGAATTCCAATAAATTTCCGAAATCCTTTCGATTTTTCTACATTATCTTTGATTGACTAAATAAATAAAATTCAATTTTGACGAAATAATTTCTGTATAAGAAAACTAAATTTTTTCTACGTGATCTGACCAAAGAAAAATACAGAATGAAGAAAGTTAACACAAAGGAAATTATGCTTTACTAAACTGACCTATCAAAATTGTATAAAGAGAACCAATCAAAATAAATTTTGAAGAATATAAGCCAATCAGAAGAAATCAACAAGTTTTGGATTTACTTGATTTTGATAGAGAAAAATGTTTGGTTCTCAATAATTAACCGATTTTAATGAAACAATAAAATCGCCCCAGAATGTAAGCCTCTGCTGATCCAGGTCACAAGTAGTCCAAATATAAATAGTACTAATCGTTTTTCCTTTCCTAGTGCATTTTCTCGACAGCAAAGTATCACTTTACATTCTATCAAAATCGGCATGTTCCTATCGCATGCTAGGTAAAAATGGCGGCTTAAGAAATTAATGTCTCTAAAAGACAAATTGAAAGAAGCGAAAAGTAGTAAATTCAGCGGGTTGTAGTTAACGAACTGTAGTTTTCTTATAAGAAAGTTTACACCCCCCTTTTCTTTTTGCTTTTCTAAAGTAGCGATCTAGATCTTTATTGGAAAGATAAGTAGGAGGTCTATCTGAAAAGCTGATATGCTAGAAAATGTCGAAAAATCGTTACGAAGTAAATGGATTTTATATGAAATAAAGAACAGCTGGTTTTATTGGTTTCAGCCTATTAAAAATTAAGAGAAGAATCACTAGAAATAAGCAACTGGAGCAAAATACCGCAAAGGAGGTCAAAATCAAGAACTGGGAAATCACTGGTATTCGTGTATTTCGTGGTTGATTTTGCACAAACAGATAAAATTCTCATTTCTGTTAGCACTTCTATCAATCTGACTAAAGTACATAATCTTCTAAACGATCGAAGATCTGAGAACGACCCATTCACATTCGTCTTCTGTATATTTTGGATTTCCAATATTGCTATTTTTATTTTCGCAAATCTGTTTTTATTTGAACCAGTCAAACGACTTGTTCGATTGTTAAGAGTAAGAAAAATTTGCAGTTAGTCCAGGGTTCGAACCCGAAACCCCTCGCTTACAGAGTAAGTGCCCAACCGACTGAGCTAACCCGCTATCTGACATGTTCGACATAAGAATTATAGATATCAAAAACCAAGGCTTTTTTAAGCTTACAGAATGTTGTAAGTTAGTTTTTCATTGGCTAGCGGAAGGGTCGTCAGAACGAGGCTATTAATAGCTCGTGTTCAGATCCTAAGCGTAGGGTAGTAGGAGATGTACTTTAGCCAGATTGCATTTCTATTAGATTAAAAACCACAAAATTGTATGAATCTACAAAATGTTATTCGAAACAAAAACGTAAAATCCACATTCATGTTACGTTCAAAAGTAAAAATCCATAAATCAATATTTTAAGAAAAGTAAGTTTTTTACAAAACCATGAAATTAAATGATATGACAATAGATACTGATGTGGAGAGGTAAAGCAGACAGGGTGCATCAAATGTCTTTCAACAGGATACGTTTTCATGTACTAGTAATACGTTTATGCAAGTGAAACAGTGAGGAAACAGGGCTCTTCAAGAAAGGAGGAAATAAAAGAATCTATCTAGTATATAAAACATACCTGATAAAAGTAACGCAGCCAATATCGTAACCTCCATTATGCATTACACAATTAAACAAAATAATGAAACTATTTTAAGTATATATTCAATATAGTATAGACAGCATTTAATAGTAAGTATTGCCTTAGGGCATCTACACAATCTCATTTAATATATATCTCTTCTTTAAACACTTAAAAGGTGATCTTGCATTTGTTGTTTTAATATAGAATTGACTATTAATATCATTGAAATAGTTTTTAAGATATTGTAGTGTGTTTATATATCTTCGTAAAGAATGTAGTTAAGCACAGTCTTTTCTGCTGTTTTAAGGTCTGTAAACAGAAATATTAATAACTGTTTTGTCTTCACATTAAGCTTTAAAAAAAAACGATTTGTACTGCTATCTTTTGTGCTGCACCATATAGGTAATTTATTAATTACGAAATTTTTTTTTTTTTTTTTTTTTTTTTTTTGGTTTTTCCATGAATTTGCATTCATTCTCGAGGTACACCTATTTTACAATGATTCTGCTTAGTTTTGGTGCAAAATATTGAGATAATGTAGAGAAATGACAATTCATTACAGGCCACCCCCATCCCTAAAAATATGCGAAATTTAGCCCTGCGCAAGCAATATTTCAATTTATTTTACCTTATTCGTGGAACTTTCATTTAAGATCCATTTAATCATTGCGATGTTTGTCATTTTCATTCAGAAACATGCCAATTTCAATAATATTTAGACAATTGAAGTGCTAAAATGCGAGAAAAGACATTTACTAGGTTCTAAAACGAACCTAAATAGAGCCAACTGGTCGAAAAATCGATCTAAATTCCAAAAACACAAGAAATTTAAGAGTTTTCAGCCATTTGTTACCGTTTTACATCATAAAGAATATATTAATGGCCTTTCCATTCATTTTCGAGGAGTTTCAGAAAATACCATGCAGTGCCTCTTATTGGCTGAACACCATCTCTTTTTTTTATTATTTCCAAAATCTAGGGAATCGATCCAACGCCTAGCAACAAAAATCGGGATCGGTCCCTCTACGGCAACATACTATATACCGAATGAGATATTTACTATCGAGTGCTGTTATTAGACAGTTCTTTTTAAATGTTATGGGATGAGTTGAAGTCGGAGCGATTTCCGATTATTTGTAACGGAATCGTCTCGGACGTGTTATCAATGACATACCTCATGAGCATGCATACGAAATCACGTGATATTATTTCCATAAATTACTCATTTGGATATTTCGCGCAACATCGCTACGGCAAGTAACGAACGCTTGCAGAAATAATTAATATGCAAATTGGTTGTTGTTGTCGTTTTGGATGTAACAATGGCGAATGCAGACGATTTTCCCGATTTTGATGTTTTAGAGTTACCAGAGTCTTTTCTGGATGGTTTGTTCGCACCTTTTGACAAAATGAACAAAATCCAAACCCTAATGAAATTGAAAATAAGGAAGATATCGTACAAATTAATAAAAACCCCTGACCTTGCATCAGAGAGCAGGAATGAACATGCTGACATTGACGACGTCCGTCCAGTCATTCATTGCTCAAAAAAGGCAAATACAAAAAAAAAAACACTGATTAAGATGTCCGTAATGTACAACGTTGGCTTAGACAGCATAATTATGAACAGGCCCAGAGCAAACATCATTCCCTGTGTTCTCAATGAATATCTTGCAGAAATGTATATTTCTATCCAATCTGACTAAAGTATTTGATCTTCTAAACGAAGATATGAGAATGACCTATTCACATTCATCTTTCTGTATATTTGAAATTTCCGATATTGCTATTTTTCTTTTCGCAAATTGATTTTTATTTAAAACAATCAGACGACTCGTTTCAACAAGCATTTGGCTGAACAATCAAATAGTGTCGAATGTCATAGGGTGAGAAAAATATGCAGACAGTCCGTGGCTCGAACCCGAGACCCCCCGCTTACAAGGCGAGTGCTCTACCGACTGATCTAACCGCTGTCTTGCACATATTCTCCCCTTACATGACCAAGTCCGTACCGTGACATATGATGCCTCTCAAAACACGAGGGCGCGGTCATAATAAACTTGAAAAGCCTAGGCTAAATATAGATATTTTTAAACTTCTAGCTTCATTTTTCAAAATGTTGAAAGCAATGCTCTGATTGGGTAGAGGAGGGGTCGTCAGAAAGAATCTATAAATAGCACGTCTTCAGATCGAAAGTGTAGCGTTAAGTGGAGGTGTACTTTAATCACAGACAAGCCAGTGGTGAGGGCTATTAGCCTACTTCCCTAGATTCCATAAAAGAATTCTCGAACAAAGCCCTTAAAGCCAAAAAGATGCAACTAATAAAAGGGGGCTATGGGAATAAGCCAAAGGCAAGTCATTCAGTAGATAGGGGTGATGAAGAAACAATGATTGACAAAGAAGTAATGAGGTCAAAAACACCCCCAGTCACTGCAGTTAACCTTGTTCTTCATGACTGGAAAGCATTTTGGCTTCAGAGGAAGAGACGAACAACGTTAACAGATTCTGCTGGTTACTATATTAATGAAGCTTTGGCCTGGTCAAGTTAAAATGTGCCGTCTTGCGTACTCATTCGCTGTTAAATAACAGTTACAAATGTTCAATGAAAATAAATGACCCAGTAATAGTTGGCATACATTTTTATTCTGCAAAATATACATGTACATAAAAGATTCTATTTTCTTCGTATGCATTTTTGTAACATTTATATAAATGAATAATATATTATACGGTAGTAATTGAAAGACGGTCCTTTTTCTCAAGACCATCAATTTTAATGTTTTCAAGTTAAAGTGTCATATTATGACAAAACGTAAAATATATTTTGTCAATGCAACAAAATAAATATCAAGAAAATATAATGTAAAAAATGATTGTGAATTTTCATTTACTGGAAAGGCAGAAATTTCGCGATGCTTTAATTTTTGCTATATTCGCGAGGCCCTACATCTCACGAAAATTGATCACCTCGTAAATACTTACCATTATTTTACTGGTGATGGTAGGACCTATTGTGAATAGCGGGCAGTATGTATAGCGATATCATGTGCATTAGCACGCAAAATATGAATTAATGTTTTACATGTATACATAATACTTAGCGTTTGCCAAAGACTATCAGATAATCTTTACCCGATAGATGACTTGATCATTTACACTTGTATGCGAACTATCTTTACTTTTTGATTTTATCGCATGAGGTACTCTTTGAACCTACACACATGTGTACCCACGTATTACAAACTCTCAACCTCTCTATTATAAAACTATGCAGCCAAACCTGTATCAAGCAGCCCGCTTGGGAATGAACCTATGCGACTGCCAAAGGCAGGTGGCTGCCTAAATCCTGATACTGTGACGAGCCTAGGCATAGTTAGGGCCAAGGTAGAACATACAGAAATGTGGGATATTCGCAATATCTATGACAGCCGTTACAAGACAACAGAACAAATATTTTGAAACTATCAACAAACAAAGAGCTTGATGGGAAATGGCCGCGACTTTATTTCATTGATATTATGGCATACAGCACGTTTAAATTTATAGAAAATGAATATAAACAGACTAAAATTCACTAGCTAAATTGCTTAGCAACTTACAGGCAACGCAAAGATGCATCCGCGCAGTCTGGTCAGGATCCATGCTGTTCGCTAACAGTTTCTCTAATTCCAATAGGCGCGGCTCATATATGGTATTTTGTACATACAGCCATTTTATCAAAATGCAATGAAATGGCTTTTTTTAAATTGATGTGGATTAATAATTACTTTAGAACGGAAATAAATATTTCACTGTAATAAGCAAATTTAAAATGTGTCATTCGCATCCATTCTAGCATAAAACTGCTGTTATTGTCACATTTCGGGGGGGGGGGGGGGGGGGTTTAACAGAAGAGAAAACGTGTGTTAACAGAGAGATTCTCGCGCTCACGTGCTGTTATAACACCTTTTTATATATGCGAGTTCCGTGGCTAAGCGTAAACGTCATTCGGCCCCAAAACGGATAATTCAAAACGAAATGACGTCAACGTAAAAAACAGCTCAGACATTCCCGCGCATTTCATGGAAATTTAATGACGTTGTTGTAGGATGTATTCATTTATTAGTATTTTTTTTCGCGTTTTTTGCTAGAATAGCGTTAGCGCATGTTCATTTCGTGTTATAACATCTGCAGAATCCCTCGGGATACGTTGGTACCCTCGCCCTACGGGCTCGGGCACCAACCAATCCCTCGGGATTCTGCAGACGTTATAACACGAAAAAACATGCGTTATCCCTACAGTCTTACGCTATAAAAATTTGCTGCTTTACATAAAAGTCGCGACAAATATATTTTTGTAATCCGCGCGCCTAAACCCTAAAAAACTCTTATAGAGAAAATAGGGAAAGCGTTGGATTACATTTAAAAACAATCAAAATGTTATTCTATCGGCATGAAATTAAAAACAAGCAATAAAAGAAATAGAATAAAGATGCATAACACATTATGTAAAATGTGAAGATGATTCAATGATATTATTTTCACTTTAATCTAGCAACTTAAAATTTTGCACCTCTTTCAGAAGTTACAACGAAATATTAAAGCGGCAGGCCTCCAGATCGTTCGACAACAATATTTTTTTATATTTTTTTAGATATCTTGAAATAAATGCTATATTTCTTTACTTCTTACGATGAAAATTGAAAAGCGTTTGTCACGCTTTTACTCCGGGTAAACTGTAAATATCTATATTTTGACGTCTTTATCCACTACTTCAACTACAGCGGTATTGGTTACCACAACGGGAAAATGTCTTTATTGCCGCGGCGGTCCGGGGTTCGATTCCTGACGCGGTCATCGTCTTTTTCTTGATTTGGAATTTTTAAAATATTTTAGACACAAAAATTCATATTCTAATGTTCATAATATGACCGAAACTTCAATTTGAAACAAAGATTATTTTTAGCCAAATCTGGAGGCATGCTGCTTTAAAAAGTTCTTTTCACTATAAGCATTTCAATAAATAAATAGACAGTGCGACAGTTTAGAAAAATGTTAATTTAAATTCCGGAGGACGCTTTCTGCACAGACCAGCCCTTTGCGAAGTCCGCGTTCACGGGTACTAAACAGTGCCCGCGGCACCGCCTGTGCCGATGAGGAATGAAGGCACTTCGCTTCCGGTACCGCAGGCATTTCGCCAATGTTGACAATTCTAGCGAGATAAGTGAGTGATTTTTTTCGTTTTTGTCATTTTGTTACAGCATATAGCATTTTTTCAAAAATCGGGATATGTAGCGGGGTGTAGAAGTACCTCATGAATATATCCATGCTAAAGTCTGTGGGAAATAATCAATTTCCTAGAAATGTAAGGACAAATAAGTTGGGAGTGAAACGTGATTTTTTCACATCAGTGACTGTTTAGACTCATTTCTTTCCGCTGACCCAAACCATATCGTCTCTGCCTTCGTAAAACATATTTATAAATGATATGTGATCTGCAAAAACATAAAATGTGCCCAGAAAATTCCGAATTATGTCTAAAAATTAGCGTGAAATGTCCAATTCACTTTAATCATGGTCAAGTATCTCAAAAATATGCACACGGACCTATAAATTTTATTTCACCATATTATAGGCCATGTGTTTATTTACAACTGTGAGAAATTTCATCAAATTCTACATTGTAGAAAAAATTTCGATCCAAACGTGCAGAACTACCTTAACGGCCTAAGCTATTTCTTTAAAACTTGGGGCAGTTATTCGCCATTAAATGCTGACTCTGTACTGTTACTTTACATTGCTTTTCTTGCAAGAATTATTGCCCCTTTCTATTATACAAAGACAAAAAAAGTCAGATGAGCGTCTGCACCTGCAAGGCGGTGCTCTTGTTTATTTAAGTCTCAAAATTTCGCGGGAAGGGGGCTTTAAGCGATTAAAATTTTCGAAATAATGACAGGTCCCCTTGAATTATATGCCACAAAATGCGTCAGAATATACCATTTTTTATCCAAGTCTCCAAACTTTCGCGAGGTCCCGGACCCCACCAGCGGGAGAGGAACCCCCTCTCCAACCCTCCCCCACTCGACAGTTCGTGACTCGTTGTGCGTATCATTTTTAGCTCATTTGATTTTTTGAGGGAAAAAAATGATGAGTTATCATCATCACTTGATCGGTGTCGGCGTTGACGTTGATTAAGTTATATGTTTAGGTCGGTTTTTCTCCTAAACTATCAAAGGTATTGCTTTGAAGCTTGCAACTCTTGTTCACCATCAATAGCTGACCATGTATAGCAAGAAGCATAACTCTATCCTGCTTTTTACAAGAAGTATGGCCCTTTTTGGACTTAGAAAATATCAGATTTCTTGGTTAAGTTTTATGTTTAGGTAAACTTTTCTCCTGAACTATCAAAGCTATTGCTTTGAAACTTGAAGCACTTGTTCACCGTCATAAGCTTACCCTGTACATCAAGAAAAATAACTCCATCCTGCTTTTTGCAAGAATTATGGCCCCTATTGGACTTAGAAAATCAGATTTCTTGGTTAAATTTTGTGTTCAGGTCAGCTTTTCTCCTAAACTATCAAAGCTATTGCTTTAAAACTTGCAACACTTGTTCACCATAAGAAGCTGACTCTGTACAGCAAGAAATATAACTCTGTCCTGCTTTTTGCGAGAATAATGGCCCCTTTTGGACTTAGAAAATATCAGATTTATTGGTTAAGTTTTATGTTTAGGTAAACTTTTCTCCTAAACTATCAAAGCTTTTCCTTTGAAACTTGCATCAGTTGTTTACCATCATAAGTTGACTCTGTAAAGTAAGAAAAATAACTCCATCCTGTTTTTTGCAAGAATAGTGGCCTTTTTGGGGTAGGACAATATTTCTTTTATACAGAGACAAAAAAAAATCAGATGAGCGTTCACTCGCAAGCCGGTGCTCTTGTTGAAGTTCTGGTTACGTCTGTGTAAATGTGAAAACGACGACTGTCCTGCCAGCGGGAGGGGGAAACATTTCCCCCAATCGGCACTTTGTGCCTCGTTGTGCGTATCATTTATGAAGCTCTGTCTACGCCTATAATTCATTTAGCAATTCGAGTGCTTAGAAAAATCCTTGAAATTGTCGAAATTAACGCTACTTACTTTACCGATAGCTGCACCAATTTTGTCACCGTGCATCTAAGTTGATGTTAACCGATGGGATGGGACAGACTTTAATACAATGACACGGGGGAGGAACTGTTACTATCATGTTACAGATTTAGGATGCTGATGTTACAGTTTTCCCGGATAACGTTACAGCATATGAAGGATGATAACCGCTGGTGGTGGTATGTTGACCAAAGAAATGGTAAAGATTTATCTCTTTTTTTTTGCAAAAATATAAATTGTATTTCGAGATCAATGGTACATGTACGTCATTTGAGATATTGCTTCACATGCTTCTTCTTCTTCTTCTTCTTCTTCTTCTTCTTCTTGGCGTCCGGCTTCACATGCGAAACACAGCATATTGAAGCCTATAAAGCGTTTTATGATAGAAGTCGAAATTCTGATATAAAATTATCAAAAAGGAAATGATTAAAAGATATTTCGTCAATATTTTGCTCATTTGCACCGATAAAAAACCCTTTTCAGGCATTCACTTATAATACGAGGTAGAAAAATAACTATGGGTCTAATTTTTCGTGGTTTCATAAAATGTTACAGTTTAGCATGATATGTTACAGTTGTGGGATGTTACTTCTGGATGTGTCACGGGACACCATTCGAACTAACTTGAAAAAGAGTGGTTCATAGTCCATTATGCATTTTTAGCCCTGTTGACCCCTTAAGGTGGTCATGCAGAACCATTTGAGCAAGGCAGTCTGAAAGACAGCTATATCTCCCGCCACTGGTATGGATAGTGAAAGTAATGATGGTATTGGGTGGAAGTATTAAATATTTTAGTTGTGACCTGGATATTGAGCTGGCATTGGTGAGTTTTGAGTTCTGCAGATCGACATGATAAGAAGAATATTACAACCAAGTGATATAAAAACTTTTCAAGGGGTTTAGAAGATACAGAGCGGATACAAAATGGAAGACTCAAACATTTGACTTTGAGCTATGATTTTGACCTTGAAGCAACTTGACTGACTCACAAGTTCTGCACATCGTCTTGATGAGGTGATCATTTGCTCCAAGTTTCATGAAAATCCTTCAATGGCTTTAGGAGATAGAGAACGGACAAAAAATGGAAAGTTCAAACCTTTGACCTGAAGAAGTGACATCGGCCTTGAGCCGACGTGGCTGTTCTGCACATCGTCTGACACAAGTTTCATGAAAATATTTCAAGTGGTTAAGGACATGGAGAGTGGACACAAAATGGAAGGCTCAAACCTTTGACGTTGACCTTGAGCCAACATGGTTGACATACTAGTTCTGCACATCGTCTTGATGAGATGATCATTTGACCCAAGTTTCATGAAAATAGGTTTAGGAGATAGAGAGTGGACACAAATGGAAGGCTAATCCCTCTGACCTTGAGTTCTGACCTTGACCTTGAGCCGACATAGCTGGCTCATGAGTTATGTGCACATTGAGATGATCATTTGACCAAAGTTTCATGAAATCTTTCAAGTGGTCTAGGAGATAGAAAGCGGACACAAAATGGAAGGCTCAAACATTTGACCTCGAGTTGTGATCTTGACCTTGAGCCGAAATGGCTGACTCATGAGTTCTGCACATTGTCTTGATGAGGTGATCATTGGACCCAAATTTCATGAAAATCCTTCAAGGGTTTTTGGAGATACAGAGCAGACACAAAATGGAAGGCTAAAACCTTTGACCTTCAAGGGGTTTAGGAGATACAAAGCGGACACAAAAAGGAAGGCTAAAACCTTTGACATCGAGTTGTGACCTTGACCTTGAGCCGACATGTCTGACTCATGAGTTTTGCACAGCATCTTGATGAGATGATCATTTGACACAAGTTTCATGAAAATCCTTCAAGGGTTTTTGGAGATACGGAGCGGACAATAAATGTTACAGAAGAACGGACGGACGGGCAGAGACCATTCTATAACCCCACCATTCGTGGCCGGAAATTAATAAGGTGATCATCTGACCCAAGTTTCAAGAAAATCCTCAAGGGGTTTAGGAGATAGAGAGCGGACACAAAATAGAAGGCTATAATGTTTGACCTTGAGTTGTGACATTGACCTTGAGCCGACATGGCAGTCTCATAGATTCTGTACATCGCCTTGATGAGGTGATCATTTGACCAAAGTTTCATGAAAATCCTTCAAAAGGTTTAGGAGATACAGAGCGGACAGGAAATGGAAGTCTAAAACCTTTGACCTTGAGTTTTGACCTTGACCTTGAGTCGATATGGCTGACTCCTGAGCTCTGCACACTGTTTTGATGAGATGGTCATTTCACTCAAGTTTCATCAAAATCTTTCAAGGGGTTAAGGGGATACAGAATGGACACAAATCATTACAGAAGGACGGAAACCATCCCTACAGAGCCGACACAAAACGCTACATACAAACGGAAGGATGGATGGACAAATGAAGGCCATTCCTATAACCCCCCAATACCACTCATGGCAGGGGATATACAAAGTTGAAATATATCAAAGGATGCTACAGACCAAGTTCAGTGGAAATTCAAAAAGCAGTTCATGAGAAGTATGTTTCAAGGTTTTTCTATTATTAGCTCTGGCGGTATCAACAACAGCTTGCCAGAGTCAAACAAGAGCCACAGTCTTCACTTTAGACAGGCAAGTCCTATGCAAACAAGTTATATTTCATATTGATGATAAGAACTTGTGTGCAAATTCTCAGCCAAATTTTCTAAATCAAAGAAGGGCTATAGTTTAAAATAATTTCAATAGTGTTCTCTACCTTGTGGAAATTCCAGTCCAATGTTACGTTGTTTCTGAGATTTGGTTACACAGTAAATTGCATTCATAACTTTAACCGAACATTTTACCGCCAGTAATTACTATCTAAATCAATCAGAAGTCATCTTATTCGGTTATGTGTGAAGTCTGAATACAAGGAAGCATTACGTGAAGTTTCAGTCCATAATATTATGTAAGTGTTACTGAGCTATAGCTAAATATTTAATTGCACACAAAACATTATTCAAATTAATCATCTGAAAATGGGCCATAACTTTCACTGAATTCAACCAAGAATTATCTAACTCTTATTTTAATAAGTGCCATGTTACGCTTCAGTCCAACATATTCAATGGTTACAGAGGCATTACCTTGCGGGCAAAACTTCAGCCAAGGTGTAACAAAGACTGTTGGGGAGTCAAATAGACCACCTGATTCTCCTTGTATAGTGAAGCTAAAACTAAGTGTAAGCTAGCAGTGATAATATCAAATACGAAGAGGAGAGGGATTTAGTTTGAACCTGAACTGTTCAACTAACACACAGTATGATCAGGGTTGCCACTTAGTTGAGAAAATGAGAAAACTCCCAGACTTTTTCCCTGACTAAACCATACTTTTCACTGACCAATACCACCATATTTTTTGGCCTCGTCCTCTCATACAGCTGTCACATTAATCCTTTTAAGGGTTGTAAAGTCTTTCAATCTTCAAAATTCTAAAGTTAACATAAAAACGAAATTAACTCAAACACATTTAAATTATGTTTATACACAATTACACCAAAGTATGTTTGGAAATACTTATAAATACTGCTTGAAGACTGCTATAGCCACTGAACATTTTCAGCATCGACCTAGAATTTCATTTTTCCCCCGACTTTTCTAAAACTTCATTTTCCACTGACAATTATCAAGATTTCCCTGACAATTTAATGACCTTGGAAAAAATCATTTTCCCCTGACTTTTCAAGGTAAGTGGCAACCCTAAGATAGGATATTCCTAATCAGATTCATCTTTGTTTTAATAGTGCAAGAAAGTGGAACGAGATTCTGTCTAAATATCAATTCATCAATGCCAAGCACCATTTTTATCCAGCAATTAGCATAATCCAATACAACATTTTATTGATAAGTGATGTTTTATATTAGGCCTTATTTTAAATGAATAAAGGCACAATTGAGTCACACCATCAGAAAACCAACATTTAGTGCGTTTGCGACCAGCATGGATCCAGATCAGCCTGCGCATCTGCGCAGTCTGGTCAGGATCGATGCTGTTCACTTTAAAATACTATTGCAATTAGTGAAATCATTAGCGAACATCATGGATCACAGACTGCGTGGATGTGCAGGCTGGTCCGGATCCATGCTGGTTGCAAACGCACTATGTCAGTTTTCTCATGGCATGGTTCATATGATTATACATATATTCAACTTCACAAGAAGCTTGGATAATAATGGGTAAAAAAGCAAGTATGTGCCTGCTTAGTGTCTTATTCAACATTTTTTCAATCATATATATTGTAGCAGAATGTCCAAATTTATTGTGATACCTCTGTCTTATATATATATATATTTATATATTTGGGTTTAACGGCACATTAACACAGTGTAGGTTATATGGCACCAAACAGGACTACAAATTTTGGTTCCACATCTCATTTACATCGAAAGAGATGTGGAACCAAAATTTGTAGTCCTGTTTGGCGCCATATAACCTATATTGTGTTTGTGTGCCGTTAAACCCAAATATATAAATATATATATATAAGACAGAGGTATCACAATAAATTTGGACATTCTGCTACAATATATATGATTGAAAAAATGTTGAAAAAAGACACTAAGCAGGCACATACTTGCTTTTTTACCTCTGTCAATTGAATATCATACTGTTTACACATGATATGATACCCCATCAAGTCACATTATACTCACACTGGGCTGGGTAGTCCCAGAACTATCCTCTTAATGCCGAGTGCTATAAGCGTGGAAGCACTAGTATCATTTTTCACGTCTTTCACTCTTTGGTATGAAACAGCCAAGGAGCCATGACCTCTTGTACTCGAAGCAGGCACCCTGCCGCTAGGCTCACTGAGGCAGTTGGGTTAAAAAGTAACAGTAAATATTTAAAATATTTTATTTTAGAAGCTTATCACAGACATTTGAAAAATCAACAGAGACAACTACAGCAGCTTCTGATCAGCTGTTTTGTATCATCCGACTCCATATACTTTCACTTATTGCAAAAAAAACCCAAAAGGGCCATAATGGCCCTATATTGCTCACCTGAGTACCATTGCTCTTAATGATAAGACCAAGTTTTGACATAGATCATATAGGCATACTCTTTAAATATCATCAGAATAAATATTTTCTGGTAACAGTCCCTTTTGACCTATGGGTCACATACTTGTCAGGGCCAATCTCTATATCAAGTTTGAGGGTCCTAGGCTCAAATGCTGCATTTTTGTACAAGCATGACTATTTCTTACCATGGAAGACTTGAATAACATTAAAACAAATCTCATTAGATGCTGCTAAGGTATATTCATTTACATTAAATAAAGGGAGGTAATTTGGCAAAAGTTCTCTACCCTGATTATCCGAGTCCATCTGATGGCATAAATGACATTTCAAATCAGTATCTTCATTGGTTACTTTGATATACCCATTTTAATTTGAAACAAAGGGAGGTAATTTGACATAAAATCAGTCAATAGTTATCTACCCTGATTGTCTCAGTCCAACTAATGACAATAATGAAATTTCAAATGAGTTCTATAAATACTTACTGAGATAAATCCATTTTTATTAAAATCAGGGGAGGTAATCATGCATTGGTATATGCATGTAAAAGATACAGAGTACAAGCTTTTTACAACAATATATTAGAAAAGTATTCATATCGATAAACGATCAATCAAGAGTTATCTAACATGACTATTTCTTACCATGGAAGACATAAATAATGTTTCAAACTAATCTCATTAGAAGCTGTTAGGTATATTCATTTACATAAAGATAAAGGGAGGTAACTTGTGATAAATTCAGTCAATATGTATCTTCACTGCTTGTCCAAGTCAATCTGATGGCATAAATGCAATTTCAGATCAGTACATGTATCTTCATTAGTTATGGAGATATACCCATTTCAATTTGAAATAAAAGGAGGTAATTTGACATAAAATCAGTCCATAGTTATCTACCCTGATTGTCTCAGTCCAACTAATGACAATAATGAAATTTCAAATGAGTTCTATAACTACTTACTGATATAAATCCATTTTGATTAAAATCAGGGGAGGCAATCAGATATAACATAACTCTGGACCCTATGATTGGCTCTGACAGATTCTTCATGGAATCCAAGACTTATTGTTGTTGAAGATATTTTGCAAGTTTGTATGAAATCAAACCATAAATGAAGTCTCTATATGGCTGCAAAAGCCAAAATAGCAAATTCTGGACCTTTAAAGGGCCATAACTCTGGAACCCATGATGGGATCTGGCCAGTTTTCGAAAGGAACTGAGATATTATGCCGATACAAGTTGTGTGCAAGTTTAATTAAAGCTGATTGCAAAATGTGGTCTCTATCGTGTTCACAAGAAAAAAAGCAAATTTTGGCCCTTTAAGGGGCCACAACTCTGGAACCCATGATGGGATCTTGCCAGTTTTCAAAAGGTAACAAGATATTATGCCAGTACAAGTTGTGGCAAGTTTGATTAAAGCTGAATGCAAAATTTGGTCTCTATCATGTTTACAGGCCAAAAATAGTAAATTTTGGTTCTTTAAGGGGCCATAACTCTGGAACCCATGATGGGATCTGGCCAGTTTTGGAAGGGAACCTAGATATTATGCCAATACAAGTTGTGTGCAAGTTTGATTAAAGTTGATTGCAAACTGTGGTCTCTATCGTTGAGAAATTGTGAACGGACGACGGACGAAGGGCAATCACAAAAGCTCACCTTGTCACTACGTGACAGGTGAGCTAAACAGAACAACATTTCACAAAGCTAACTGCAAATTCTAACAGGACAATAATTCAAGATCCTATGGAAGCAAGCAATGTTACTTAAAGGCATACACTTCACTCAGTTTTTACCTACTATATATATACTTTTTGAAATAACTGATAGTTCTTACACTATATATGGCGCTCAAACTTATCAATCAAGTGCTCTATTCTAAATTGGCATATATGATACTGTCATGTTATATACAATCATGTGTATTATTTAATTTGCAGAAGAGATAGTTCCAAAGAAATAATTGTTAATGCAGAACTGTATTTAACAATAAAATAAACTTTACTTTTCAAAAATATACATGTATATTTAATATTATTATTATTTATTCATTTTACTTCATTTTAAATGTGAAAATAACAATATTCTAAGGAATACAGTAGTGCTGAGTGCAGTCAGGCAAATTAAGTTAAACTAAATTATAAATAATGGTGTATATCTAGAAAAAGTAACAGTATTTTCTTGACAGAAAAAGTGTAATTGCTCTACACACCAACAATATCAGCTTCGAGTCATAAACAATTGTGTTGGCGTTGATGGGCTGTTTACATTATATATAGCACTTTTCATGAAGTCCTGGAAACACAATGGTATTTCATTGACCCTTTACATGCAATATCATTCAATCAAAATATGTCTTACAAACTTCCTAGTTTAGAAATAACATTTTTACTGACTGTCAAGAGCTCTGGCAAAAGCTGCACCAAAACAAGGAGCTGCGTTCAATAAACGCTTGATGCCCCCAGTGGCACCCTTGTCGATAGATTTTGCACCTAAGTCCAAAACGAGGTCAAGGTCAAACTGAGGTCAGGTAATGTTTGAAGACGAGGAATGGTCACAGTTTACATCTGTATTAGTATCGATTCATTCTTGTAAGGGGTATTGATGCTAGACAAAACGGTCCCATTTGGTTAACCAAGAGATAGCCCATATAAAGCAACCTAAGTCCAAAATGAGGTCAAGGTCAAGGTCAAACTGAGGTCAGGTGATGTCTGAAGATGAGGAATGGTCACAGGTTACATCTGCATTAGTATCAAGTCATTCTAGTAAGAGGTATTGATGCTAGACAAAACGGTCCCATTTGGTTAACCTCGTACGAACTGACAGATGGACGAACGAACAGGACAATCATTATATGCCTCCCGCACCAGTAGATGCTGGCGGCATAAAAAGAAACTTTAGGAGCTAGTCTTAATGAAATGTGCTAAATCTTTCATTGCCCTTAACATGGGCTTCATTGGAGCTCTATTACACATGTACCTTGAAACCATCATTATTTAGAATTATAAGTGGTAACACTGAGATTACATCACAAGCCGGTTGCAGAAATACTAAGTTACTGATGGTTTCAAAGCATCCAAGTATAAAATATTCAAGGAAAGGAGCATATGATCACTCTGGTCAAATTTATGGTTCAGGAAATGCATAATTTCAAAACTAAGAATTGACAAGTGAGTCATATCATATACAGTCTTTTCAAGTGTTCCTATAAGAACAGCCCTTTAAGAAGGATTTCTGGTACAACAAAACTTGACAACAAAATGTTCCTGTAGAGCTAAATAATACATATTTTCAAAGTTAAACTAAGGACTAAGTTTACTTCTGATTAATCCTTAGCATGCTGGACACAACTGATTCTGCCTTTGCGATCAGTATAGATCATCATCAGCCTGCACATCCATGCAGTCTGATCAAGATCTGCCTTGTTTGCTATTCAGTCAGTATCTTTTTAACAGTTAATGGTACGGTCTGAATTTAAAGATGGACAACTTCATTAGAAATTTAGCAGGGTAAGGGTTAAGCAATGGCACATATAACATTAAATCATTTCATGAAATATTTGCCCATTTGAACCACTGGTAGCCTGGAGTTTTATATACTCCGCACTGTTGATGGGGGTGGGTAGAAATAATTCAGATGTGTTCCTTAGGCATGCCTCCATCCTGCATGCAACTGTTTGGAAAGTTTATCAACTATGGACTGATATTGCTTCAGTCCAGCCAAATTACTGTCTTCCAATGAATCAAACGCATGAGAATAAAGTTCCCTGGCATGAGCTTCTGACCAGTCCATTTCAAAAGTTGTATGATTAAATGTCACCCATTCTGTGTACCTATAATCATTAGTTCTCATGGAGTAACCCATGATACTGATATCACGTAACTTGGGTTTGTCACTGTTTTCAATAGGCAGATCTGATGGCCTTGGATACTGGCTAAAAGCAGCTTTTTTCTCTAACAGAGCAGAACCTTTAATTTTTGAATTCACATTTCTATATTTTTGCGCAAACGTTTTGTAATGATGAACACTTTGTAGTAAACTTTGATCCACAGTTGATAAATTATATATTAGTGGCACAAGACTCGATCCCTCTGTACACAAAATGACGTCTGCTGAATGTATTGGACATCTTTCTGGTATTTTGATACCAGCTAACTCTGCAAGTGTAGGGAATATATCAACAAGTTCTGCAAGAGCTGTGGTTTTCTTGGATTTAAATATTTCACCTGTATTATTTATAACCGTATTCACTATATTCCATTTTTTGTAGTAGACAGAATTTTTTAACTTTGTTATTTGATCTTGTTCTCCTAGAAGACTGATGTGAGGAAATAATCTGTGTTGTGTAGAAGCTGTAATTCCAGGAACATAAAACATCAGTGGCACCCTGGTGGACACCTCAAAGTTACTATATTTAGACCATTCCTGGTGTTCACCGAGCGACCAACCTTAAATAAAGGCAATTTTAAATTCTATTAGAACTTCAACATAAATACATGTTCAATAAAAAGCTAAAATTGAGCAATGATATATATTTGACCCATTCCCTGAATAAAACTGTGTTAGTGTTAGTGATGTGAGATAACCATTGCAGTAGAACATATGTTCAAATGGTTTGAAAATTAAAGTTTTTTGTCTTCACTAGAAAGTAGTATATTGTAATTTGATATCCAGGACAAAGCATATTCTAAAATATTATTACAAATAAATATTATCTGTGTTGTCATGATAACCAAAAGGCTGAAACAACCATGTACCTGAAAAGTCAGCATGTCACAGGAGCATAGTTATAGCCCCTGATGGCTCCTAAATGATACAGTAATGCTATTTTTCATTAAAAATGTTTTCAAAATGTCCCTTAATATTCAAAATACATGATGTCAATTCTGTAATATACATACTGGTAATTTGTCACATTAATGCCATGAAAATATGCTGTCTCATGAAGATCTTCCCTTAGAATATTGAGACCTTTCCACAACAACCACTTTTATCAAGACTTTGAAAAATGTTTTCTCAATCAATTGAGATCAAGTTTCAGTTGAATATCTTAGATAGCGTCCAAGAAATCTGATACTATAACAAGAGCTGTCACAGGAGACAGCGTGTTTGACTATTTTGATGCTGGATAGTGAAACTGGGCACATCTGAGGAAACTAGAGCTGTCACTGGAGTGTTTAATGACTCCAATTGTGGATGAAGATATTGCACAATAGCCTGAGTCTATGTCAACTAGAGCTATCACTAAATGTGATGAATGTACCCCCCGCATGCACTGACACAGTACATTGCAATTTGACGCACACAAGATTGCATAATTATGTGGACTGTATGTATATAGACTGTATGTTTACAGTATAGTAACAAAAAACAAAGTCCCATAACTATGCAGAATATTTATCTAAAAGAATGTAACATGCACCATGCACAACTAGGGTTGGTACTGATCACTTGTGTGAAGTTTCATTAAATTGTGTGTAAGGGTTTGGTAGATTAGGCATGCACAAGATTGCATATGCAGACTGTATGTACATAGTATGTTAACAAGAAACAAAGTCCCATAACTCTGCAATTTTTGTCGCTGAAAGAACCTAACATGCCCCATGCACAACTACTGTTGTTACTGATCACTTGTGTGAAGTTTCATTAAACTGTGTGAAGGGGATGAGGAGAGATGGTGCGCACAAGATTGTGTCTATGTATACAGTATAGTAACAAAAAAACAAAGTCCCATAACTCTGCAAATTTTTCTTCTGAAAGAACCTAACATGCCCCATGCACAACTACTGTTGTTACTGATCACTTGTATGAAGTTTCATTAAATTGTGTCAAGGGGATGAGGAGAGATGGTGCGCACAAGATTGTGTCTATGTATATAGTATAGTAACAAAAAAACAAAGTCCCATAACTCTGCAAATTGTTTTTCTAAAAGAACCTAACATGCCCCATGCACAACTACTGTTGGTACTGATCACTTGTGTGAAGTTTCATTAAATTGTGTCAAGGGGATGAGGAGAGATGGTGCGCACAAGATTGTGTCTATGTATATAGTATAGTAACAAAAAAACAAAGTCCCAAAACTCTGCAAATTTTTTTTGTAAAACAACCTAACATGCCCCATGCACAACTACTGTTGGTATTGATCACTTGTGTGAAGTTTCATTAAATTGTGTCAAGGGGATGAGGAGAGATGGTGCGCACAAGACTGTGTCTATGTATATAGTATAGTAACAAAAAAACAAAGTCCCATAACTCTGCAAAATTTTTTTTCTAAAAGAACCTAACATGCCCCATGCACAACTACTGTTGGTACTGATCACTTGTGTGAAGTTTCATTAAATTCTGTCAAGGGGATAAGGAGAGATGGTGCGCACAAGATTGCGTCTACGGACAGACGGACAGATGGACAGACAGACAGACAGACAGACAGACAACCTGAAACCAGTATACCCCCCCTTACAACTTTACAACCTTACAACCCTTACAAAAATATCAACTTAAAGTAATAAGAGAGGTAAAGATAAAATGTATCAAAACACTATAAAAGTATATCCTAAGCAAAAAGGGGCATAATTCATTAAATATTGGTGCCAGAGTTGTGCACCTTGTGTCATATAGTGTGGGTGATGATGTTGAACAACTATTTTAAGTTTGAATCAAATCTATTCAGTAATAACAGAGACAGAGTGAAAGTGCATCAAAACTTTAACCTAAAATTCTAAGTAAAAAGGGGGAATGATTAATAAAAAATTGGTGCCAGAGTTATGCCCCTTGCATCATATGGTGTGGGTGATGATGTTTAACAACTATTTTAAGTTTGAATCAAATCCATTCAGTAATAACAGAGACAGAGTGAAAGTGCATCAAAGCTTTAACCTAAAATTCTAAGTAAAAAGGGGAAATAATTCATGAAAAAATGGTCTCAGAGTTATGCACCTTGCATCATATGATAAGGGTAATGACGTTGAACAATTGTTTAAGTTTGAATCAGATCCATTCAGTAATAACAGAGATAGAGTGAAAGTGCATAAAACTTTAACCTGAAATTCTAAGTAAAAAGGGGAATAATTCATGAAAAATTGTGCCAGAGTTATGCATCTTGTGTCATATGATGTGGGTGATGATGCTGAACAACTATTTTAAGTTTGAATCAAATCCATTCAGTAATAACAGAGGTAGAGTGAAAGTGCACCAAAACTTTAACCTGAAATTCTAAGTAAAAAGGGGGAATAACTCATGAAAAAATGGTGCCAGAGTTATGCATCTTGTGTCATATAATGTGGGTGATGATGCTGAACAACAATTTTAAGTTTGAATCAAATCCATTCAGTAATAACAGAGGTAGAGTGAAAGTGCACCAAAACTTTAACCTGAAATTCTAAGTAAAAAGGGGGAATAATTCATGAAAAAATGGTGCCAGAGTTATGCACCTTGTGTCATATGATGTGGGTGATGATGTTGAACAACTATTTTAAGTTTGAATCAAATCCATTCAGTAATAACAGAGATAGAGTGAAAGTGCATCAAAACTTTAACCTGAAAATCTAAGTGAAAAGGGGGGATAATTCATGAAATATTGGTGCCAGAGTTAAAGCCCTTATGTCAGATGATGTGGATGATGATGAGGAATAAGTATTTCAAGTTTGAATCAAATCCATCAAGTAATTACAGAGATATGTTGAAACAAGAGTGCAAGAATGTCACAATATACGCCCGTCACAGCAAATTTCTTTACTCTAGCACCTGTATTTGCAAATGGAATTTTAATTTTGTGGTTGTTTAGTAATAACTAAGTGTTTTGTTTTTCTAAGTCCACAAAAAAACTCCTTACCAGGTAGAGATACCTTAAAATACACCTAAAATTGGAAAGTAACATCTATGTTGTACCACAGAAAAGTGGTCTTGGTTTTTCCCTACGGTCAATTATAAAAAAGTTACAATATAAGTTATTTATAGTAACAACTAAGGGAAGTTAATCTTAAAAAAAAAAAAAAAAAAAAAAAAAAAAAAAAAAAATCAAAAAAAATTTTAAGTCCACACAAAAATCTTAACCAGGTAGAGACTGGTCAAAATACACCTCAAATTGGATTAGCATGCATGTTGTACTACAGAAAATGGTCTCGATTTTTCCCTACGACTAGTAATGAAAAAGTTACAATATAAGCTATTTATAGTAACAACAAAGGGAAGTAATTCTAAGAAGGGAACTGCGCATGACACTTCGTCTCATGATGGTGTATAATTGTGTCAAGTTACATCAAAATCCCTCCATGCATGAAGAAGAAATGCTTCGGACAAAGTCATTCTTGTATCTGACCTTTGGCCTCTAAGTGTGACCTTGACCTTAGACCTAGGGACCTGGTTCTTGCGCATGACACTACGTCTTGTGGTGGTGAACATTTGTGCCAAGTTATATCAAAATCCCTCTATGCATGAAAAAGAAATGCTCCGGACAAGGTTTTCATTCTTGTATCCTTTGACCTCTAAGTGTGACCTTGACCTTAGACCTAGAGACCTGGTTCTTGCGCATGACACTCCGCCTCATGGTGGTGAACATTTGTGCCAAGTTATATCAAAATCCCTCTATGCATGAAGAAGAAATGCCCCGGACAAAGTTTTCATTCTTGTATCCTTTGACCTCTAAGTGTGACCTTGACCTTAGACCTAGGGACCTGGTTCTTGCGCATGACACTCCTTCTCATGATGATGAACAATTGTGCCAACTTTCATCAAAATCCCTCTATGCATGAAGAAGATATGCTCCGGACAAAGTCATTCTTGAATTTGACCTTTGACCTCCAAGTGTGACCTTGACCTTAGACCTAGGGACCTGGTTCTTGCGCATGACACTCCGTCTCATGATGGTGAACAACTGTGCCAAGTTTCATCAAAATCCCTTCATGCATGTAGAAGATATGCTCCGGACAAGGTCTGTGGACGCCGCCCGCCCGCCCGCCCGCCCGCCCGCCCGCCAACCCGCCCACCCGCCCGCCCGCCCGCCAGGGGCGTTCCCATAATACGTCCCGTTTTTCAAACGGGCGTATAAAAAGAGAAAGTGCACCAAAACTTTAACCAAGGTGGGGACGCGGAAAGACGCCGACGCCAGGGCGAGTAGGATAGCTCTCCTTATACCTCGTATAGTCGAGCTAAAAAACTTTAAGCAATGCCGATGTTGACTCCGATGCCAGGGTGAGTAGTATAGCTCTCCACATTCTTCAAATAGTCATGCTAGAACTGTTCCGGAATATTTAATCTTAATTTAGTTATTTTTGTCACTAATGCAGGTTTTGCCATACTAAGGCATAATTTGGCCAAAATACATATCAGAGTTATGGGACTTGACTTAGTGAGGTTGGTAATTGACCTAAAAAAAGAAAAATATCAGTTTCAAAGCTACATACCTTTAAATGATAGCTATGTACTTGCATGAAAAACTTTATCCAAGATGTGATGCTGACACCAGGGTGAGTATAACAGCTCAGACTATACTTTGCATAGACAATCTAAAACTTTTGCTTAAACTTCATTAGTGTAAAATCTTCTTTCTTTTAATTTTTCCAAATTCCAAGGATTATATTTACCATGGTCACCAACAAACACAATAATAGTATTGTTGGCAAATCCTTCACTCTCGAGTGTTGACAGCAGAAGACCAACTTGATCATCCATGTATGATGTGGCAGCGAAATAACTCTGACGAATTAGCTGACTGAAGTTCTCTGGTACAGGACCATATGGAAAGCTGAGGTTAAGCTGCTGTACGTCTTCACGTTCACGTATATCTGTCCAGGGATTCCAGGCAACAGGTGGAAGCTTTGAAGGATATGTGGGGTCTGGTGCTTTCGGTACTTTGTTTAATGGATACAAATCTTAAATAAATATAAAATACATATTTGTATGGTGCATGTTTGTTACAGCTCAAACAAGTATGAAAATACATACGGAAAAAAAAAACCTTTTAACAAATTTAATAATATTTTAAAAATTTTACTGAAAAATCATTTGTATCAAACTGTGTTCAGATTTTGAAGAATCCCAATAAACATACAGTTGACAAATGAGCCGAGCCACAAGAAAACCAACATAGTACATTTGCGACCAGCATGGCTCCAGACCAGACTGTGATTTCACGCAGTCTGGCCAGGATCCATGCTGTTTGCTTTCAAAGCCTATTGCAATTAGAACAAGAGCTGTCCATAAGACAGCACGCTCGACTTTTCTCAGTGCTTGACTCTGAATTAGAGCTTTGCCAGTACAAAAAATTCCAAGTTAAAAAGGAACATAACTCTGTCAAAATTCAAGTCAGAGTTATGGACATTGTGTCTCTTGGTGTAGACTTTGATAGTCAATAACTATTTTGAGTTTCAAGTCAAAAGCTTTAATAGTAAGTTTCAAGTCAAAAGCTTTGATAGTAACAGAGATATTTGACTTTATCAAAAACTTTAACCAAAAATTCTAAGTTAAAAGGGGCATAATTCTGTCAAAATTCAAATCAGAGTTATGGGAATTGTGTCTCCTGGTGTAGACTTTGATAGTAATAACTATTTTGAGTTTCAAGTCAAAAGCTTTAATAGTAACAGAGATATTTGACTTTATCAAAAACTTTAACAAAAAACAAGTCAAAAGCTTTAATAGTAACAGAGATATTTGACCTTATCAAAAACTTTAACAAACAAGAGCTGTCTCCATAGGATGACACATGCCCCCGATGGCACTTTGAATGAATAGTTATGGCCGATGTTAGAGTTTAGGACTTTTGACCTATGGACCTGGGTCTTGCGCGCGACACGTCGTCTTACTGTGGTACACATTCATGCCAAGTTATTTGAAAATCCATCCATCGATGACAAAGATATGGACCGGACATGCCCATCAATGCACTATCCTTTAACGTCTAAGTGTGACCTTGACCTTTGAGCTACGGACCTGGGTCTTGCGCGCGACAGGTCGTCTTACTGTGGTACACATTCATGCCAAGTTATTTGAAAATCCATCCATCGATGACAAAGATATGGACTGGACACGCCCATCAATGCACTATCCTTTAACGTCTAAGTGTGACCTTGACCTTTGAGCTACGGACCTGGGTCTTGCGCGTGACACGTCGTCTTACTGTGGTACACATTCATGCCAAGTTATTTGAAAATCCATCCATCGATGACAAAGATATGGACCGGACACGCCCATCAATGCACTATCCTTTAACATCTAAGTGTGTCCTTGACCTTTGAGCTACGGACCTGGGTCTTGCGCGCGACATGTCGTCTTACTGTGGTACACATTCATGCCAAGTTATTTGAAAATCCATCCATCGATGACAAAGATATGGACCGGACACGCCCATCAATGCACTATCCTTTAACATCTAAGTGTGACCTTGACCTTTGAGCTAGGACCTGGGTCTTGCGCGCGACATGTCGTCTTACTGTGGTACACATTCATGCCAAATTATTTGAAAATCCATCCATCGATGACAAAGATATGGACCGGACACGCCCATCAATGCACTATCCTTTAATGTCTAAGTGTGACCTTGACCTTTGAGCTACGGACCTGGGTCTTGCGCGCGACATGTCGTCTTACTGTGGTACACATTCATGCCAAGTTATTTGAAAATCCATCCATCGATGACAAAGATATGGACGGGACACGAAAATTGCGGACAGACTGACAGACCAACAGACTGACAGACCGATAGACGGACAGACAGACAGACGGTTCAAAAACTATATGCCTCCCTTCGGGGGCATGAAAATTCTAAGTTAAAACGGGGCATAATTCTGTCAAAATTTTAACAGAGTTATGGAGATTGTTTCTCCTGGTGTAGACTTTGATGGTAAATAAGTATTTTAAGTTTCAAGTCAATAGCTTTGATAGTAACAGAGATATTTGACTTTATCAAAAACTTTAACCGACGCCGACACAGGGGTGAGTGCAATAGCTCTACTTTTTCTTCGAAAAGTCCAACTTAAAAATCGTAAGCAAACAGCATGGATTCTGACCAGAGTGCGCGAATGCGCAGGCTGGTCTGGATCCATGCCGGTTGCAAATGCACTATGTTGGTTTTCTCATGGCATGGCTCAAATGCCCTAACCCCTGGTAGCTATGTTTTTGATGAATCTCAATGGCACACAAACTTTTCAATAAAGCCATACTGAGAAAACCAGTTCTGCCTCCTGACTTTAAACATTTCCACTACAATGTATAAACATCTTAGGGAATAGTAATCTCAAAATCTGGAGGCCATGTTTTATTACAAGTCTAAACAAGCAAACTTGATGAATTGGTATCCCCCGCTGAAAGGGTTTGTGGTGAGGAATGGCAAAAAAATATATGGCAAAAAGTTAAGGATGTTACCAAGAAGCAAATAATTTAATTAGTCAAAATCGATTTAACAGAAAACAACTGTTTAATTAAAGAGTACATAATAAATGTATGATACTTTGATCCTGACTAAAGAATTTATTTTGAATACAATATGCTTACTGTAATAAGCTTAGCTTTTAAAATTAAATGCAGTTAATTGAAATGTGAGCTTGAAGTTTAACTGGAACGAAACATTGTCTTTGAGTGGTTTGGCACCAAGTGTTGCTGTTTAACATGTACATTTGACCTTAAAAGAACAGAATGCTGATGTCCTTAAGAGAACACAATCAAGTAAGATATCTTGAACATGGCTGGGGGCAAGGTTGGTGCAGTTACAACTTAACATGTTGAAGGTTTGAGCATTTTAAAAAAAAAAAAAAGGAATGGAAATATATATATCCTATATAGTTAACACTAGAAACTTCTAAGGGCCATAACTCTGGTGTTACTTGGGCAATCTGACTGAAACCTGACAGGCCACATAAACTCATAGTGGTGAACATGTATATGAAGTTTTATATATATATTCCCAACCACTTCCTAGATATGACTCCGGACGGATGGACGAAAAGACGGACAGACAATGCCAAAACTATATCCCTTCGACTTTCGTCGGGGGATAATAATATGGAAAATCTTGGTGAAGGAAGATTATTGTGAAATGATCTCGAAAGTTGGCCATAAGTTTCTTAAAACATGACTACATCCCAAGAAACCATGTCTTTTGACTAATCAATATAACTTGAACAATCCTGAAGGATGGTCACCATGAATACATTCCTATTTGTCTGAAATCAAGCCAGCATTTTCAAGCATTCAAAACTTTTCACTATTCCATATAAAGAAAGCCAGTCCTGCATTCCTTTCCCCTCCAAATTCTGGTGGCTTTGTTTCTTCCTTAACATGATAGTAAATACATGCTTAGCAAAAATTCCCCTAAGAAACATTTCTGACAAATTATTTTTGAAATCCTATCAACATTTCTTTCTGTAAGATATCTTTTAGTTTTTGTTCAGTTGCCATTGCAACACTTTCTGTATGGAATGGACGTTTCTGAACATTTTTGAAAGGGGACAAGCCAAGGAACATTCCTGTCTAGTTCAGCTGAAATTGGCTAAATGGTTTTGGACATACTTCTTATGCAGCAAAATGGTGACAATGAATGAAGGACACAACAAGACTAAAGCACCAATGAGCTAAAAGAAAATGCAGAAACATTTTAGACATTTCAGGAGAATAAAATCGGATCAATCAAACATACTTATAATAAGACCAGATACTAGAATCTAATAGTACCTGCATAGTTAAAATAAAATCCATCTTGAAACAATATGTAGGTCGGACAGAGAGAATGGACAGACTTTTCAAGTTTAGGCGATATTATCTTTCATACCTCTTTTCTTTGTTAGTTTCTAAACATACTGAAAATGGTAAAAATTGTTGCTCTATTTACTATAGCAAAGCTGCTTAACCCTTTCTACAGGCTCTGAAAAAAGGCCAGCTTCTGTCCTGTGTTGGGTGAGATATAATGATATACTTACCTAAATACTGTTTAGGAAATTTCAGGGGTATATGTGGTTTATGGTAGCCTACTGCCAGAAAGAATGGCTTTTCCCTTTTATACGACATATTTCTCAGGTACTCTCTAGCATATTCAGTACTCTGTAGGTCTGGTAATGTATGTTCCGGCATTCTGTTCACCTCTACCGGACATACCAAGTTCATGTGTAGTTTACCATCATGTCCAGGACACACCTAAAAGTAGGGTAATAATAAACTGTTACCTATTTATCAAAGACAACAATTTTATCTGGCTGAAAAGCATCCTACAGTTAAACCCTTACCCTGCTAAATTTCTATAATGAACTTGTCCACCTTTCAATTTGGACAGTACCATTAACTGTTAAAAGGGATGCTTACCAAAAAGATACTGACTGAATGGGTAACAGTGCGGATGCGCAGGCTGATCATGATTTACACTGGTCGCAAAGGCAGAATCAATCCTGTCCAGCATGGTAAGGGTTAAGCCCTGTGGACATCTTGCAAGAAAAAACCAGCTGTACAGAAAGCAAAGTGCAGTACTTACTTTTGCCATTTTATATTTCTGTGTTGAAGGATGGATGGCAGGAACAGACCAGCTGTATGGATAGCACAATGCAGTATATGGAATGATATTTAGGTAAATATTACACAATGCTTGCTGACTGTTACAATTTACTCACTGACACTCCCATTGTGCTTACTGGTATAGTAATCATGCTGGCACCTTTAACACGCTTGTTGACAATGATACCACGCTTGTTGACAATGATACCATGCTTGCTGACAATGATACCACGCGTGCTGGAAGTTACAACTTCTTTGCTGCTTAGACCCTGATGTCTATATCGTAATTTCATTTGGCAAAATGACAGTGCCGTGTACCGTATTGGAATATTTCAACATGCTGGGACTGTATATACAGCAACATTGCACAGTTACAATGCTCAAAGAAGAAAATACACGATGTGACCACACAATATGAAAGATGCAATCAGCCAATAAGCAAGTTGAAAGTAAGCATAATGCAAAGTGCAACATTGCACGTCACATTTTGATACCAGGGGGCGCAAGTTCGTAGTTTTCATGAAAGGTAACGGGAATATCCGGCCTATAACGGATTTTAATTAGCTCTTGGCTAAACCATTTGCTATCAGTTATGTCCCTTTGTTTCAATTACTACATTTATTAGCGAGAATTTTTATAGGTAAATTTTATATCATCTTTGTACGCTTTGACGATTTGACACATTTTACAGACATTACTTTTATAATTGGAAGAAATACATCGCCTCTGTTAAAAGTTTCCTCGATGTTTCTTCTACCGACTTTCGCTGTTTCGGCCTCATTATGTTTTGTCTCTGTAAACTGGTAAATAGGCATAGGGTTTCGGCTCAATGTTCAGAGTGGCCAATCTGATAATGTTGACAATGAAACCGTTGAACTTTTGGACAAATCCCTATATAATAAGTTTGTTGGGCATAGTATACTGTCTTAGGTGCTAAGAATTAAGCTGGAGTGATGTTGAGATCCTACTACAGCTGCAACAGGTGCCAGGCTAGCTAACAGTTGGCAGAGCTACGGACTAGTATCCCGGGGTCGTTGGTTCGGGTCCCAGGTCGGGTGCACTTTCCCCCATGGTTTACTTTATTGGTGTTAGAAGTAAAAACGGTGTGGCGACGCCTGGAATAGCTCCGCCTTGTTGGGACATTGGTTTGTCTCACAAGATAAAAGGGGAGAGAGTGTAGTGACGTTGGGATCAGCCTGCAACAGGCACCTAGCTAGCTCTATTGGTAGAGCTATGGACTTGTATCCGGGGGTTATGGGTTAGGGCGCACTTTTCCCCCTTTGGTTTACTTTAGAGCTATTCTGCACTAGTCAATTGCAGTCATTGCCTCCACACTGTAGAGGAACTGGGTATGGGAGGGGAAATGGCTGTGTTTTTACCTCCCAGCTTTCACCACAGGGTGGGGAGACTGAAGGAGTTTAATGTGTGCTGTCACTGAGTCTGGGAAGGAGTGTTAATCATAACATTGACAGCTAGAATATAAATAAAGTGAAAAAGAAGTGGAAACCTCTTTGTTGTTTTACATTATATGTAAGTATTTATTGAAGTAAAACATTATATTCATAGATGATATCATATTTGCCCCATAATGACTCACCACCACTAAGTAAAGATTCTGCACACATAAATTAAATATCATTATATGATACATTTTTTTAACTCTTAAAACTGTTACTTAAGTTTAATTTTGTGAATCCCAGGCTGATCCCAACGTCACTACACTCTCCCCCCTTTTATCTTGTGAGACAAACCGATGTCTTCCCAACAAGGCGGAGCTATTCCAGGTGTCGCCACACCGTTTTTACTAAAACCAATAAAGTAAACCATGGGGAAAGTGAACCCGACCTGGGACCCGAACCAACGACCCCGTAATACTAGTCCATAGCTCTGCCAACTGAGCTAGCCTGGCACTTGTCGTAGCCGTAGTAGGATCCCAACATCACTCCAGCTTAATTCTTAGCACCTAAGACAGTATACTATGCCCAACAAACTTATTATATAGGGATTCGGCCAAAAGTTCAACG
This sequence comes from Mercenaria mercenaria, assembly GCF_021730395.1. Taxonomy (NCBI): domain Eukaryota; kingdom Metazoa; phylum Mollusca; class Bivalvia; order Venerida; family Veneridae; genus Mercenaria; species Mercenaria mercenaria. The sequence continues at coordinate 36,247,768 of NC_069365.1, read as the reverse complement.
GTTTCATTGTCAACATTATCAGATTGGCCACTCTGAACATTGAGCCAAAACCCTATGCTTATTTATCAGTTTACAGAGACAAAACATAACAAGGCCGAAACAGTGAAAGTCGGTAGAAGAAACATTGAGGAAACTTTTAACAGAGACGATGTATTTCTTCCAATTATAAAAATAATGTCTGTAAAATGTGTCAAATCGTCAAAGCGTACAAAAATGATATAAAATTTACTACAGGTAAAGCTTATTTTCTTGCAGCAAATGTGTGCTAAACAGGCTGATTTTCTTGCAGCAAATGAGCGCTGAAGTATAAAAATTCTCGCTAATAAATGGAGTAATTGAAACAAAGGGACATAACTGATAGCAAATGGTTTAGCCAAGAGCTAATTAAAATCCATCATAGGCCGGATATTCCCGTTACCGTTCGTGAAAACTACGAACTTGCGCCCCCTGGTATCAATATGTGACTTGCAATGTTGCACTTTGCATTATGCTTACTTTCAACTTGCTTATTGGCTGATTGCATCTTTCATATTGTGTGGTCACATCGTGTATTTTCTTCTTTGAGCATTGTAACTGTGCAATGTTGCTGTATATACAGTCCCAGCATGTTGAAATATTCCAATACGGTACACGGCACTGTCATTTTGCCAAATGAAATTATGATATAGACATCAGGGTCTAAGCAGCAAAGAAGTTGTAACTTCCAGCACGCGTGGTATCATTGTCAGCAAGCATGGTATCATTGTCAACAAGCGTGGTATCATTGTCAACAAACGTGTTAAAGGTGCCAGCATGCATGATTACTATACCAGTAAGCACAATGGGAGTGTCAGTGAGTAAATTGTAACAGTCAGCAAGCATTGTGTAATATTTACCTAAATATCATTCCATAGCAGTACTTACTTTTGCCATTTTATATTTCTGTGTTGAAGGATGGTAGGCTGGAACAGACCAGCTGTATGGATAGTCGTCTGAGTGATTGCTGCTTTTTCCTGAAATGGCATAAGACCTATTAAAATTACATTTGTTTCAACAATTAACTGCAGTCAAAGTATCAATGTTTTGTAGAAAACAGGTATTTGTCTAGATACATGTTTTAGTTCCTAGCATTACAAATAAGCCGAATTATTACATATACTTTTAAAGATACAACCGAAACATCAAGTTTCAATATTTTTCCACAATGACATTCAAATTTTTTATCAGGTGTGTGACGTTATCAGTCACATCATTATCATGTCATCAACATTCATTAAACCCACACCATGAGAAAACCAACATAGTGCATTTGCGTGGATGCGCAGTCTGGTCTGGATCCATGCTGTTCGCTAACGGTTTCTCTAATTGCAAATGGTTTTGAAAGCAAACAGCATGGATCCTGGCCAGGATGCACAGGCTGGTCTGGCTCCATGCTGGTCATATGTTGGTTTTCTAATGGTGTGGCTCAAATTGTTCTCCACCTCACAACATCAGTTAATCTATGCAGCTAACAAATTACTAGAGATGCATCAACATAATGTAACAAAAAACAATTTTTTATCTTTTCAACAATTTGAAAAAATTATGTTATTCATCTGAAAGATAAATCTATGTAAAATATGCCACACCTGGATGGAAAACTTTCCCAATGGACATTGTATGGTAACCATTCTCTTTGAAGTGCTGTGGCAGTGTTGTGAAATTACCAGCAGCCACTCTCCAGTAGGAGTAGAAATCATACAGACGTGTGGTGTCAGGTCGTCGACTTGTTAAGAATGAGACTCTGCTTGGACCACACAGAGCTTGCTGAAATATCAACAAAACAGGTACTTTATTTACTTATTAGATTATCATGGCATGATGATATGCTTATGCAGTTTAATTTTTCACTAACTAAAAAATGTTCACTTGAAAAAATAAAACTGCTGATGGTTAGTTAAAACTATAATGTGCCTGGATTTCTAACCAATCACAAGATGTGTATAAGACCTACTGAGAGTCATGACCTTCAGGGTACAAGGGTTTAAACTTGAGATTGGACACCAGTCTCAAAACTCCACCATATGATTGATTGATTCTTAGAGTATTGCAGTGGCAATACAGCAGTCCCCTACTGGTGGAAAACTTAGTATTCGTCATTTGTGGTTGTTGGCAATAGTGTTCAGACTAAAATTGCTTCAAGGCATTTAGGAGCTAAGAAACAAAGACTGTTTTTACTTAAACTTCAATAGTGACCTTGACCTATAAGCATAGATCATGTACATGACACATTGTCTCCTCATGGGGAACATTTGTGTGCAGTACTAAGATAATCCATCAATGCACATAAAAGTTATGGATCGGAAACAATTTTACATGACCTTCAATAGTGACCTTGACCTTTGACCGACAACCATGGGTTATATGTGCGATACATGGGTTATATGTGCGATACATAGTCTAATCATGGGGAACATTTCTGTGAGTAATAAAAAAAATCCTTCAATGTAATTAAAAGTTATGCAGCAGAAAGCTTTATATTTGATCTTCTATAGTAACTTTGACCTCTGATTGATAGGCATGGGTCATGCAAGAAACACAATCAACACATCATCTCGTTATGGGGAAAATGTGTGAGTGAAAATAAAAATGCTTCAAGGCATTTAGAAGCTAAGGAACAAAAACTATTTTTACTTCAATTTCAATAGTGACCTTGACATCTGACCACCAAGCATGGGTCACTTATAAATGTGACATATCATTTGGTCATGAGGAACATTTGTTTGTAGTGGTAAGAAAATATATCAATGTATATAAGTTATGGAGCGGAAACAATTTTTACTTGACCTTCAATAGTGACCTTGCCCTATGACCTACAAGCATAAGTCATGTAAATGCATAATCTACATATTCCCCTCTGTTCACATACCATGTTTTATGAACCTAGCTTGAATACTTTTTGAGTAATTGCAGAATTCAGATTTGCAGAAGGACAGACAGAGAGACGGATGGCATTCCTATAGTCCCTTCTGATGTTCCATTGGTAGGGGATTAAAAAGAGAACAAGTGATGGAAGTATTGCTATGCAATACAAAGTCTCCTACATGAAGATGACTACTTATCGTAATGCAGTATATACCTAATGATCTATGTATCTGTCAATTATGTACATACAATATTGTACTATGTATACATAAAAATCTCCAGCTTTTGATTGTTTATAACATCTATAAATATAACAAGAGCACCGCCTACCGGGTGCCATCGCTCGTCTGCAAGTGCTGGACAATATGTAAGAAAAGAGTTACAGTTAAGATTTTCTAAGAACAAAAAGGGTCATAATTCTGAAAAAATGCAGGTTAGAGCTATGGTTCTTGATCTACATTGTCCCCTAATGATGGTAAACAAGTGTGCAAAGTTTCAAAGGTGTAGCTCTTATAGTTTTTTAGACAAGAGGGCCAAGATGGCCCTACGTCGCTCACCTGAGTAACACACCATAACAGTGTAAACATGTTTTACCTAGTGATTTCATGTAGAAAAATATTCTGACCAATTTTCATTAAGAGTGGACCAAAAAACGTGGCATCGAGTGTAAACAAGCATTTTCTTTGATTTGACCTAGTGACCTAGTTTTTTACCCCACATGACCAAGATTTAAACTCATCCAAGACTTCATGATAAATATTCTGACCAAGTTTTATGAAGATAGATTCAAACATGTGTCCCCTAGGGTGTCAACAAGCTTATTTTTTATTTGACCTGGTGACCGAGTTTTTGACCCCACATGACCCTGATAAAAATTCATCCAATATTTCATGCAGACAAACATTCTGACCAAGTTTCATGCACATCAAATGAACAAGTGTGTTAACAAGCTTTTCCTTTGATTTGACCAGGAGACCTAGTTTTTGATCCTATCTGACCCAGTTTCAAACTTGGCCTAGGAATCATCAAGATAAACATTCTGACCAAGTTTCATGAAGATAGGATCATAAATGTGGCCTCAAGAGTGTCAACAACCTATTCCTTTGATTTGACCGGGTGACCTAGTTTTTGATCCCATATGACCCAGTTTTGAACTTGGCCTAGAAATCATCAAGATAAACATTCTGACCAAGTTTCATGAAGATAGGGTCATAAATATGGCCTCCAGGTTGTTTAAACAAGCTTTTCCTTCATTTTGACCTGATGACCTAGTTTTTGACCCAGTTCCGATCCAGGCCTAGAGATCATCAGGATAATCATTCTGTGCAAGTTTGTATCAAATCAAAGCATAAATGAAACCTCTATATGGCTGAAAGGGCCAAAATAGAAAATTTTGCCCCTTTCAGGGGCAGTAACTCTAGAACTCATGATGGAATCTAGCCAGTTTTCGAAAGGAACCAAGATCTTATTGTGACTTAAGTTGCGTCTAAGTGTGGTTAAAATCAAATATAAAATGTCACTTCTATCGCGTTCACAAGGTAAAAATTAACTAATTTTGGCTCTTTCATGGGTCAATCAGGGGCTGTAACTCCGGAACCTATGAATGGATCTGATAGATTCATCATGGAATCTAAGAGATATGTTGTTAAAGACATTTTGCAAGTTTGTATCAAATCAAACCATAAATGAAGTCTCTATATGGCTGCAAAAGCCAAATAGCAAATTTTGGCCCTTTAAGAGGCCATAACTCTGGAACCCATGATGGGATCTGGCCAGTTTTCAAAAGGAACCGAGATATTATGTCAATACAAGTTGTGTGCTAGTTTGATTAAAGTTGATTGCAAAATGTGGTCTCTATCGTGTTCACATTCCAAAAATAGCAAATTTTGGCCCTTCAAGGGGCCATAACTCTGGAACCCATGATGGGATCTGGACAGTTTTCGAAAGGAAGTGAGATATTATGCAAATACAAGTTGTGTGCAAGTCTGATTAAAGTTGATTGCAAAATGTGGTCTCTATCGTGTTCACAAGTCAAAAATGGCAAATTTTGGCCCTTCAAGGGGCCATAACCATGATGGGACCTAGCCAGTTTTTGAAAGGAACCGAGATATTATGCCAATACAAGTCTGATTCAAGTTCATTGCAAAATGAGGTCTCTATCGTGTTCACATGCCCAAAATAGCATATAACTCTGGAACTCATGATGGGATCCGGCCAGTTTTCAAAAGGAACCGAGATATGCCAATACAAGTTTGATTAAAGTTCATTGCAAAATGAGGTCTCTATCGTGTTCACATGCCCAAAATAGCAAATAACTCTGGAACCCATGATGGGATCCGGCCAGTTTTCAAAAGGAACCGAGATATTATGCCAATACAAGTTTGATTCAAGTTCATTGCAAAATGAGGTCTCTATCGTGTTCACATGCCCAAAATAGCAAATAACTCTGGAACTCATGATGGGATCCGGCCAGTTTTCAAAAGGAACCGAGATATTATGCCAATACAAGTCTGATTCAAGTTCATTGCAAAATGAGGTCTCTATCGTGTTCACAAGCCCAAAATAGCAAATAACTCTGGAACTCATGATGGGATCCGGCCAGTTTTCAAAAGGAACCGAGATATTATGCCGATACAAGTCTGATTCAAGTTCATTGCAAAATGTGGTCTCTATCGTGTTCACATGCCCAAAATAGCAAATAACTCTGGAACTCATGATGGGATCCGGCCAGTTTTCAAAAGGAACCGAGATATTATGCCAATACAAGTCTGATTCAAGTTCATTGCAAAATGAGGTCTCTATCGTGTTCACATGCCCAAAATAGCAAATAACTCTGGAACTCATGATGGGATCCGGCCAGTTTTCAAAAGGAACCGAGATATTATGCCAATACAAGTCTGATTCAAGTTCATTGCAAAATGAGGTCTCTATCGTGTTCACAAGCCCAAAATAGCAAATAACTCTGGAACCCATGATGGGATCCGGCCAGTTTTCAAAAGGAACCGAGATATTATGCCAATACAAGTCTGATTCAAGTTCATTGCAAAATGAGGTCTCTATCGTGTTCACATGCCCAAAATAGCAAATAACTCTGGAACTCATGATGGGATCCGGCCAGTTTTCAAAAGGAACCGAGATATTATGCCAATACAAGTCTGATTCAAGTTCATTGCAAAATGAGGTCTCTATCGTGTTCACATGCCCAAAATAGCAAATAACTCTGGAACTCATGATGGGATCCGGCCAGTTTTCAAAAGGAACCGAGATATTATGCCAATACAAGTCTGATTCAAGTTCATTGCAAAATGAGGTCTCTATCGTGTTCACAAGCCCAAAATAGCAAATAACTCTGGAACCCATGATGGGATCCGGCCAGTTTTCAAAAGGAACCGAGATATTATGCCAATACAAGTTGTGTGCAAGTCTGATTAAAATTGATTGCAAAATGTGGTCTCTATCCTGTTCACAAGAAATTGTCAATGGACGACGGACGGGGAACAATTTTTAATGCGATCACAAAAGCTCATCCTGTCACTTAAACAAAAAATTTAACCAATAAACTCAAATTTTCTAAGTACAAAAAGGGCCGTGATTCTGACAAAATGCATATCAGAGTTATGGTTCTTGGTCTACATAGTCCCCTAATAATGGTAAACAAGTGTGTAAAGCCTTTTACAGTTTTTGAGAAAAGGTGGACTTAAACAAAAAATTTAACCAACGCCAATGCCAACACCGATGATCAAGTGACAACAATACCTCGTAGATTTTTTTCAATAATCAGACAAGCTTAAAAAGTATTGAATTTCAATTTTGTTAACATTTCATATTTCATTGATGGACAAATACAAGAAAATTTGTAAGAAATGTAGGGAAGTAATTCTGAAGAAAATGCACCAACAATTTTTTTAAATGGGTCCATATGACATCATGAGCTTATGTTGAAATATTTTACAGATTGGACAGGAAAAGATCAAAGTTGACTAATCAATTGTAACTGGTTTAATATATTCATAACTTCTTACCTGAACAAAGGCATTTTCAAACAACACTGACTGCTTTGCAAGATTGTCAATATTAGGAGTCACCATATAATCATCTCCATAGCAACCAAGTGATGGTCTTAGATCATCCACAACTATAAATAAAATGTTTGGCTTCTGTAACTCACCAGTACTCCCTGAAAAGTAGTATTTGCTGATTTTCAAATTTCTCTTTACTTAATTTGGTAGAAAAATATGTGACAATAATTCATGCAATCTCTAATATTTCCAAATGCAGAGGTAAATCATTGACACCTATAACCACTGGATATATCATATAACTGAAGAAGTTTTACCTACATCTGAGCGAAGATACATTTCAACAAACCGTGTTTTCACAAGGACTTCAAGGGTCAGAGAGCGTTTATCATTAAATCAAAAGGAATTGCATAGAATAAACCATTAGCAGGTCACTGTGCAGAGAGCAGACTGACCCATAATGTAATACTAGTGTAATGATTTGTTTGTTTTGGGTTTAACTCCATTTTTCAACAGTATTTCAGTTATGTAATGGCGGGCAGTTAACCTAACCAGTGTTCCTGGATTCTGCACCAGTACAAACCTGTTCTCCACAAGTAACTGCCAACTTCCCCACATGAATCAGAGGTGGAGGACGAATGATTTCAGACACAATGTCTTTTATCAAATTGTCACGAAGAACACATGCTTCGCAAGAGGAAGGAACTCACAACCCCCGAGATCTGTTGATCTGCCCTGTCCCTACTAAGCTACTGGCTTCTAATATATTGACTAAATGCAGGTATCTCCTCCATATTTGTGAACTTAAAGGGTTTCTTGTCAGACATATTTGTAGTCCAAACTGAAGCTGAAAGTTAGCCTATACAATATTACATATAAAATAGCTCAAATGTCTATAAGACAAAACCGAAATGAAACTCTGAAAAACAAGAGCCCTTCTTTATCAATGAGAGTGATTTTTTGCAATCTTGTTTTAAATGGGTAAGACATGATTTCATCATAAAAATGCCCAATTAAAATTCTGTTTTTTTATCATTTCTTTGATTTATAAGCCTTATGATTTTAACGTTGCAGTAGTCAGCTCTAAGTTACAAAATTTTGACAAAGTGTAATTATTAATACTTTACTTTTTTAAAGCCCTGCTCCACGGCTATTCAAAATCTATTGTGTGTATGCAACCCATGATTACAATAGTAACAGTTAACGGCCACTCGCCACACTTTAGCATGCAAAACCACAGGTATTTTATACAGAATTTTATATAAAACAGACTCTATTTTGACAGGTGTCACTATTCAGTCAGGATTTTCATGCTTTTTTGTGACAATTTAAGGTTAAAAGGTAGGACTGGAGCAGGTCTTTAATGTAATAAAGTGATAGACAGAATGTCATTCTACAGAAGGTAGTTCTCCACATTTGGATCAAAATATTATCTACAATGTAAAGTTCTACAAAAGCCTGATTTTTCAAAACTTTAAAACATACCGGTAATTAGAAAGTTCAGAAAATTGTGTGCTTGATTTTCAGGTAGACTTATGATCCTGTTTCCAGAAGAGTGTTATTGTATGACTTTACCAAGTGACCTAGATTTTGACTGACACTGGTCCAGTTTCAAATCTTATCTCGATATTATCAAGATGAATATGCTGACTATGATTCTGGTAGATCAGGCAGACACATGTGCTCATAGAGAGTTAACAAAGCTTGTCTATTATTTCATCTGGTGGCCTTGTTCTTGACAAGGACATCTTGAATAAGTCCATAAAAAAAACTTCCTTAAATTAGAGTAACTTTGTTTTTCTTAGCCTAGGAGTACTGCAGAAGTTTACTAGTCATCTTCATCATATCAAATCCCATTTCATACCTTTAGTAAAAGCATTTCATATCACAATTACTAGCTAAATGCTTCCTGGGTTTTTCAAACATTTAAGGTTCATCTAAAGTGTTTGAGATCATCCCTCAGGTGAATTTTAATTTTGTAATTTATACCATTACCATTTGTTATAAATATACTGAATTGTTCTGAGAAAGTAGGAAATACTTTATTCAAAAGTAAGCTTCAAAAGTAAGCTTCTTTGGGAATATGTATTTTGTTTTAATATCACATGTACTCTGACTGTAAATGTTCTATCTTTAAGAACATATCAAACTTCTTTTTCAAAAGTATTCTTTCTTTAATTTTGTTTTGGTTGTGTGTGCAACATATTTATCTAGGTACTCCCTGTAATGAAATAAGGTTAACTTACATATTTTTCAGATCACAAGGTCGAGGTTTGTGCCCCAGTAGGGACCTTGGTATTTTCTCTCCCAGGATTTACTTTAATGGCAACGAGGATGTTTGACGACTCATGCGGTGAGCATAGAGGGTCTACCTACCTATCCACCTACCTATCTATATAATAATGTCAACTCCTCTCTCGAGTGTTACAGACATGGGGTGTGTGTCAACTTGTTAACTTGTTAAGGTTAAGGTGAAAAAGAGTTTTAAAAGACTGATGGGTCCAACATCAGCTAAGGTGGGAATAGGCAAAAAGAATGTTAGCATGGCAAGTGTGACTAGAAAAGAACAAGCTTTAAAAGATAAAGATAAAAACATTGCTCTCTGGTCTAGTACTGGATAGTTGCCACAGCCACCTTGAAAGCATCAAGGTCAGAGATGGTAACTCCTTGCATTTCTGTAACACTGGAGAGAGGTGAGAAATCACCTGTGACCCATGGGAGTTCACGACACTGAACCATTTCTATTTTGTGTGTGTTTGCTTGGGTGTATGGGTGTCAGATGGTAGATGCATATTCCAACTGTGGACGGACAAGAGTTTTGTATGCTAATGTTTTGACATTTTCGTTGGTTGTTGTGATGTTTCGTTTTAAGATGCCAAGAGATTTATTGGCATTTGAAGATATTCTAGTGATATGTTTATTCCAATTCAGATCTGCGGTTAAGTTCAACATCAAGATATTTTGCACTGGCAAATGATTCTAAATTATGGCCATGGCCATGGAGTATATATTTGGTTTTGATGACAGTCTTGTTTTTTGTCATCATGTGTAGTACCTGGCATTTAGAAGGATTAAACCCCATGTCCCACTCATTTTCCCATTTTTCTAGCTTGTTGGCAAAGAGTCGGACTTGAGACTTGATTGAAGATGGGAGATTGTTAATATAAATTAGGAAGTACAGAGGTCCATGGACAGAACCTTGTGGAACACCAGATGTCACAGGTACTTTTTTGGAATGGTCGCCCTCCAAGACTACAGACTGACTTCTGTTAAGCAGTTCTAAATGCCTCAGACCACTTGGACTTGTGAACAGACACCATAATCTTGAAGCGATTGGAAATGTTGTTAATCAGCTCAACTGTTAACTCAATCAGTTGTGTCTCACAAGATCTCCTGTCACGAAGCCATGTTGGAGGTCATAAAGAATGTTTTGTTTAGAAAGGTAGGCAGAGACATTGGAGGCAACTATCTGTTCTAGAGTTTTACACAGCATACAAGTTAATGATATAGGCCGATAATTTGCCGGGACACTGGGGTGCCCTTCTTGAATAGCGGGCAAACAAAAGCCCTTGTCCAGTCTGCTGGAACAGTGCCTGAGGAGATAGATTTTTGGAAGATTACCACCAGAACATCAACAATTTCATCCCAAAGTTCCTTGAGGACAACTGGACGAATACTGTCTGGTCCTGCAGCTTTGTCTGGCTTTAGGTTAGCTAGTAATTTGAGAACACCCATTCTATCGATGGAAATTTCAGACATTATGGGATATTGGCAATGTTTAGAAGGATATAGACTTCTAAGTTTTTGAAGGCAATTTTGTTTCAGAGAAAGTGGTGATTTGTTGGTGAATACGGATTGAAACTGGTTATTTAATAAATTTGTTTTATCTGTATTGTTTGATTTCAGGATTTCTGAAACTGGATCTTTGAGAGGGGACACACTCTTGGAGTCTTGTTTGGAGTTTTTGATAAAAAAATATAACTTCTTTGTTGTACATCTGTTTGGAGCACCATGATCAGGGTCTTTGTTTCTGGCAATGTCAAGGTTATTTTCTAAGTACTGAATGTGTGTTTTTTTTAATTTTGTTTTTAATGACTGTTTTTAAGTGTTTTAAATTTGTTTCTTATAAGTGGTTGAGTTGGACTGGTTTTTTTTCCATTTTTTGATAAAGTTTGTCACATTAATTTTATGTACGAGTTTCTTGATCTCTTTAGTAATCCATGGTAGAGCTCGTTTGCATCCAACCTTCTTAATGGGAACAAACTTAGAAATACCATATTTGATTGCCTGTGTAAACCTAGCCCATATCACGTCAACTGAATGAGAATCTGAATCCTGCAAAATAACCTGTTAGTCTCTCTGAAATCCTGCCAGTTGGTTTGTCTGTAAAGGGGTATATTTCGAGGTTTTTGTTGAAGTATGTTTGGTCTTGCATTTACAATGGTTGAAATTAGGTCATGGTCACCAATTCAAGGCAAGATATTTACTCTGTTGACAAATGTTGAGTTTGTGGTAAGGAAAAGATCTAGGATGTGGTCTTGTCTGGTGTTTTCAGAAACCATTTGGGTCATATTATGGTAATTTATAATATCAAGGAATCTGTCATAAACCATGGTTGAACTAAGGCCTGGTTTGATAGACGGTGTATGATCAGGATCCCAGCTAAGCTTCAGGAAGTTGAAATCGCCAAGAATCAACTTATTACCCTTGAGTTTATATGTCAGGCCCAGAGACTTTTCCAGTTCAAGGATGCTATGAATGTCAGACTCATTCTGGAGAGCTAGTGAGCTCTGAAAAGTGTAGTGATAGTAGGTTTATAGCCTTACTGTTGGGTTAACCCTTTAGTAGTTCTGGCTAACATAACTTAACTGACACTGTTTTTATTTTCTGATGGTAGCGTCCATTAAGTTATTTGGTTAACTAACCAGTGTCAAACCACAACATCTCGCACAGTCTCTCGTGAGAAACTGATGACGTCAGGCAAAAGTTCAGAGCATGTGGTTATTTTTGAAAATAAAGATCAAAATTTTGCATATTTATGAATCTAATTTAATCATAAACATAACCATTTTTGATAAAGTTCATAAAAAAACATACGTTAGAAGGTTTAAGTTCTCAGAAAAGGTCAATAAATTATGATTCTATACCGCCTATTGGTTTTCAAAAAGAAGAGTACCCTGATCAGGTGACAACTGCCATGGCGGACAAAATATTGCAGACAGAGGTACCCATTTGAAACTTGTGTACATAACTTGTGTTCAAATTATGTTGCATGGATTATAGGAGAGATCGTGTTTGTACACAAATCTGTTGTATATTCTTTTTTTACAACTGATAAGACAAAGATCAGGTGGGCAGACGCCGAGCATCCATGCTTTTTTTGTTAACAATGATGTTAAAATACAAATAATATCAATATTTTTTTGATCAATGGAAAGGATATAAAACAAGCAATTTATTGATAACTTTTAATCATTATTTCGAAATAAAATGGATTAATTATGAACGCTTAACTTACAGTGTTTTTTCTAAAAGTTTGGAGCATCGCTACGCCGCTATTAAAATCATATGTTATTTAAAACGGTTATTCATTTTCAAAAGATATTTGAATAAGAAAATATGAAAATCGTAAGCATTTCAAAACTTTTTGAATTTTTAAAATCCATAGATGAATGAAGAAGTTGTTAAAAACTGAAAATTCCGATCCCATACACAAACGATGTAAAAATATTTTGTTTTACCCACCACCAGATAAACAGGTGTTGATGCGTGACGTCAGGGCGATCACTCCTATTTTATGCCAGATCAAAAGAAAAATGGATTAGAAATATTTTAAAGTAAAAGGTGAGTCCATTTCATTTCATTTGTTGAAATTATAGCGTGACAGACTTCTGGCACGATTCCTGGTTAAGTTTCAGTACAGAATTCGTTTCAGCTCAGAGATCTGTAACAGCATACAAACATCTCAGAGCTGAATTTTTTTAACTAACACTTTACTGGCTTTAGAGATGTCGGTTCTCCGCCCGGATCATGAGGTCCAGTGTTTTAGCCCCAGTGGGGACCTTGTCATTTCTCTCCTTGTGTTTACTTTCAAACAAAAATTTACCCGAGGGCCAGTTTCCAAACACTACATGAACCTTAACCAAGTTAGAACTGTCGCGAAAACACAATACATTTGAACATATTTCGATATTTCTCTCAATTACATACTTAAAATTATTATGTATCATTTAAAATGTAAATAAACACTAAGCTTGTTACCATTTATGAGCACAAAACACAAAATGCAGGTAGTAAACTTCAGAAATTTCTCAAAAACCTTCATTTCGGGTTGATAGGCCCAACCGCACGCGATACAGTTTACTGTAACACCGGTATGGACTAAATTATTACGACTTCCCTAATATTTACCGAATATTGAACCCCTATATGAAGCATCATGCTTTTGACCAGTTTGCTGGGCAAAAGTCAAAATTTAAAGAAACAAAATGATTTTTTATCTCCGAGTCCGTATTCATCAACATTTAAAATCTGAATTATTCAGATGAATTATACAGATAAAAGTTTGCTTACAGTTTAATTATAGTCTGTTTGTTTGGTTACCAGTACAAACCTGTTCTCCGCAAGTAACTGCCAACTTCCCCACGAAAATCAGAGGTGGAGGACGAATGATTTCAGACACAATGTCTTTTATCAAATCCTCATGGAAAACAAACGCCTCGACCAGGGCTTGAACTCACGACAGCGCAATCCATAGATCTGCGCTCTCCCTATTGAGCTAAGCGGGTCGGCTTCTTTATAGTTTGTACTAATTTAACAGTGGTAGAGCAAAAAGAAAATCTAGCCTTTCAAAGTCTGAAATATACTTGTGTTCAAGATGCACTACTCCTATGGAGGTGAAGGCACCCAGTTTGATTCCTGGTTACTCCCACTGCAGTGTGTCCTTGGGCAAGGTACTTTGTCACGATTGTCTTAGTCAATCCAGCTGTAATGGATACCAGCAAATTGCTGTACTTAATTTTAAGGTAAATTTGTTACTATTTATATTAAGGTATATAATAAACGTATAATATGCAGCCACATAAACAGTGACTTGTACAATTCAGAATATAGCTAGAGCATGCTTGCATGTGTGTGATTTTTTCTTTTGCTATAAAATTCTATTTGCTAAAATCTTCAAGGATCATTTAAATCTCTTAAACAGATAAAACAAAACTGATCATAGTTCAAATAAATTAAAAAGTGGCAATACAATTTCTTACCTACTGGTTTCAAGGCTTAAAGCTAACCATTTATTATTCTCTGTTTTAGGGATTCTCTGTTTTAGGGACTTGTTTTAGATGTTTGAAAAAACGGATTTATTTCAATTTTATGACATTTTTTGTATAGTTATAATGGCATAACCCTTTGCAACTGCACAAAATTAACTTGAATTCTGTGAAAGAGTTTCATCAAGCAAAAAATACTTTATACTAGAGGGACATGATGGCCCTATATCCCTCACTTGAGATAAGTTAAGTTGCTTGCTTGAATAAATTTCTTTATTCAAGCTTCAAAAAAAAAAAAAAAAAAAAAAAAATGAAAAAAAAAAGATTTTCCTATATAATTCTTTGTAAAACCATTGAGCCCTACGGCAGGGCCAGTTTTGACCCCAGGGGCATGATTTGAAAAAAAACTTGGTAAACGGCCACTACATAATGCTCAAGACATTACGGTTTCAGACGAAAAGATTTTTAAAGGTATGTAATTTATGCTTATTCAAGAGAATTAATTCTAACTCAGAAGAAACAGTACACCGTTTAGCAGTTTTCTCCCTTATTCAATATGCATTATCATAGTTTAGCTAGTTTCTTCTATTTTTAGCTCTAGTGGCCCCTAAAAGGGGCCAAGTGCCCCCATCTGAACAAATTTGGGAGAGGACCATATAATTATGGTACAGAAAAAGTTTAATGCAGATCCATGAAGCGCTTCATGAGAAGAAGACTTTTAAAGGTATTTCTATTTCTAGTGGCCCAAGTGCCCTCATTTGACCAAACTTGGGAGAGGACCATATAATGATGCTATAGGCCAAGTTTGATGAAGATCCATGAAGTAGTTCATGATAATAAGTTGTTTAAAGATATTTCTATTTTTAGCTCTAGCGGCCCCAAAATGGGGTCAAGTGCCCCCATTTCAAAAATTTCGGAGAGGACTTTATAATGAGGTTACAGACCAAGATCTATCTAGCGATTCATGAAAAGAAGTCGATTACAGGGTTTTCTATTTTCAGCTCTAGGGGTCTAGTGGCCCCTACAAGGGGCCAAGTGCCCCCATTTAAACAAACTTGATAGAGGACCTCGCCAGGATGCTACAGACCAAATCTGTATTATTCTGACCAGTATTTTCAGAGATGTTCAAGTGAAAATGTGGACAACAGACGATGGACCATCCACCTATACTAATAGCTCATCCTGAACCTTTGGTTCAAAATGGAGTAAAACTTTTTGGTACTGGGATCACCCCTAGCTGTGAGTCAAAGTAAAAAATTGATGATTATAATAAGACAGTAGATTAGGTCTAGGATGGATCACTCAGTAACTTAGGAAAGACGTTTGGCCAACTTTGAAAAAAAAATGTTGAAAGTTTTGATTTTCCTTGCGGAAGGCATTTTACTTGAATATATAATCATGTTATTATACAGACAGAGTACCTCTATATTTCGTACAGAAAGAAGATTGTATACATATTTAGCTTTCATTTCTTGCAGGCCTCACCTTCATGCAGGTAGAAGTCAACAATAATTAACTTTGCAAGACAGAACAAACTTGTGTATGTCTGAAAGGTTCCTATAGTAAAATTCTAATGAATTTTCTACTGACGAAAAGGACAGAGAGCTTCTTAGCCTATAGCCTGCTGGCGGCAACTGGTTTTGCGCTTGCGACCAGTGCAGACCAAGATCCGCCTGCACATCCGCTTGAAGCCTTCATCATTATCAAGTTAGAATAAATCAGTATAAACTAACAAGAGGGCCATGATGGCCCTATATTGCTCACCTGTTATCATTGCACTTGAGGACAAGAAGGTTCTCAGAAAAAATATCTAAGCCCAAAGGCCAGGAACAACAAAGGGAAGAAATTTAACCAAAAAGAAAAAAAAAAATCTTACAAATAATAGATATGTTAAAATACACCTAAAAATTGGAGGTACCATCCATGTTGTACCACAGAAAACTGGTCTCGTGTTTTCCCTACGGCCAATAATAAAAAAGTTACTTAAAACTAAGCTATTTATAGTAACGTAAAAGGGAAGTAATTAAAAAAAAAATATTGTAAGTGGACAAAAGAAGGATCTGCCAAATAAATCTGTTGACATAAATGAAATTTCAGATCAGTATCTTCAGTAGTTATGGAGATATAACAATTTTAAATTGAGGTAATTTGACATAAAATCAGTCCATAGTTATCTACCCTGATTGTCTCAGTCCAACTAATAACAATAATGAAATTTCAAATAAGTCCTGTAAGTACTTATTCATATAAATCCATTTTGATTACAATCAGGGGAGGTAATCAGATATAAAATAACTCTGGAACCTACGATTGGATCTGATTTGTCATGGAATCAAGATTTATTGTTGTTGAAGATATTTTGGAAGTTTGTATCAAATAAAACCATAAATGAAATCTCTATATGGCTGCAAGGCCAAAATAGCCAATTTTGGACCTTTAAGGGGTCATAACTCTGGAACCCATGATGGAATCTGGCCAGTTGAAGAAAGGAAACAAGATCTTGTGGTGATACAAGTTGTCTGCAAGTTTGGTTAAAATCAAATCATAAATGAAGCTGCTATTGTGCAGACAAGGTCAAAATAGCTAATTTTGGCCCTTTCAGGGGCCATAACTCTGGAACCCATTATGGGATCTGGCCGGTTCAAGAAAGGAACCGAGATCTTATGGTGACACAAGTTTTGTGCAAGTCTGATTAAATTCAAATCATAAATGAAGCTGCTATTGTGCAGACAAGGTCAAAATAGCTAATTCTGGCCCTTTCAGGGGCCATCACTATGGTACCCATAAAAGAATCTCGCCAGTTCAAGAAAGGAACCGAGATCTTATGGTGATACAAGTTGTGTGCCAGTTTAGTTAAAATAAAATCATAAATGAAGCTGCTATTGTGCAGACAAGGTCAAAATAGCTAATTCTGGCCCTTTCAGGGGCCATAACTCTGGAACCCATTAAGGAATCTGGCCAGTTCAAGGAAGGAACCAAGATCTTATGCTGATACAAGCTGTGTGCCAGTTTGGTAAAAATCAAATCATAAATAAAGCTGCTATTGTGCAGACAAGGTCAAAATAGCTAATTTTGGCCCTTTCAGGGGCCATAACTCTGGAACCAATAAAGGCATTGGCTTAATGACTGAATGGATAACCTGAACGTATGGTAGAACTACAATTTAATTGTCAGTGTCTGGATTATAATTTTTTCACTTATAATTTTCACCTGTATTATGTCTAGATAAATCGCTATTTTAATGCTGTTGTAACGTAATTAACAAATGTTGACAACGGTAAACACACATTGGCAAAATGAACAAAAAAAGGAAAATTTTATTTTTTATTTTTTGTTCAATAAAGCCTTACTGTAAACAACTATACTAACACTAATTACGCTAAAATAATTATCGAGAAACGTAATTAATACGCGACGAAATAATAGATAACTTCTAAAACATTTTCTTTCACAGTTTTGTGCATAGCATTGTTAAAATCTAGAAAAATCCATCCTCACTTAGGTCGGGCAAGTTGAAAATCTAAGTTTAACCGAGTACTGTCTGTGGCCGAGGTCGACGTTATGGCCGATATAACGTATATACAAAACATCTATAACAACATATTCTAACAATGACAATATTCACATGATTGACAAATAACTAAGACAATTAAGTTTTTAAACATTTATGTAATTACTTCTTAACTTTCGTAGCTACCACTAGACTGAAATAGAAATTGATCACAAATATCAACTTTTGAATTGTTCCTATTTTATTTGATAGAACAAATGCAGTCTATATAGAGATTTTCACAGAACTGGACAAATTATATAGATATTGGACATTGTAAATCTGCCTCATTCACAGATTACAAAAAAAATAAAATCTACTATCATACAGAGCTAGTCTTTGACTTGTTTTGCTACAAAGACATTACAGATGATGATTTGAACTTTATGATTGTTAGTGTACAAGAAATTTTATTTTTGGCTATATTGTAGGTTAATACATAAAATCTAGGGCTGAGAATGATAAAAAGGATTGAAGTTATTAGAGGAAAGAGTAGTGATAGAAGAAGTATGTTAGATACGGAAGAAATTAAAAATCAAAGTTCAATGATGGAAGATATTGGAATAATATGAAAATAAAATATAAACACAGAAGCATTGAGTGTTAATTCCAAATGAGTAGACAGTAAATATAAACCAATAAGCCGTTATACTGTAGTAATCCTAGTAAGATCCTTGTGATAGTGAAGAATTGTGATTTGAATTGGAAATAGGTTTGATCTAATTAAAAATGCAGGACAGTATGAAATAATGAGTAAATTAGTAAGATTCTCCTATACATAAAATAGAAAATGCCGAACAAAGATGCATCAGCCCCACAATATCAGATGGGAATGTAACTTTCTTGGAAAAATTTGAAAGGGGCACATAAATCAGGACTGAGAGGAAAGTTGCAATTCTGTTTGGTAATCAAAAGTGCAAAAGTGTACTTGATTAACAGAGGAAAAAGGAACTTTGAGACCTTAAGGATCTTAAAATCTTTTGACATGTCAGTAACTGCCACTTGTATGCAATTCAGATTGAGTCAAGAACACCTTCAGCTAACGAGATTGCCTCCTGTGGAAGACTTTAATAAAACGAGAGAAATAAGGACAAATAATATGGTGAAGGCAGTATTAAGACATTTACATGAAGGAGCCTAAAACAGTGATGTGAAATTTTAATGCGAAGACGTCAAGAGTAACACTAGAATCCTTTAACCAAACACTGATCAAATGCCACGGCAGGACCACGCAATCTATCTGGCAACAACCAAACAACAACACCATGGCGGCACACCCTACAGAAACAAGGATTTACTCAGAACAGAAGAACAATGTATCATTGTGGAGGTGCAACCTTGTCTTCGATTGCTATTAGGATGCCCTTGTCTATTTCAAGATAGCATACAGCAAGGGTACATCAGTTACTAGTAATAGGGATACGACCTGTCCCCAAATTTGGGGGATGGGCATATAGAAATTTAAGCCAATATTGGAAAGCCTATCAAATCAAATGGGATGAAAAAATTAGTTGATTAAGATGGAAAATTTTCAGTGGCTGCTATTTAGATATGGCGCCTCAATTCATGTATTACTTTATCATGTACAACTCTGGCTTATAAAGAGTTCCAAATTCAGATTCTGAATTAAACTGCTGAACTGTGGATGGTACGTCAAGTCCATTATGGGAAATTTGTGTCCCATGACATTCAGCTTACATAATGCGACCTTCTGTTACAGGCTAATACAAACGTGACGGAGAACGTAAAAGTTCGGGTTTACAGTGGTGACCTGCCAAGATGGAGGAAAAATCCTAAAAGTACACATTCTCTGGTAAGGCCAAATTCCGCGCCTTAGTGGAAGCTGGTGAGGGAATTTATACAGCAAATTGCTTACCTAATTGTATTAGAAGTTGTCAAGATATAAATGATATCGGCAATCTTAACACAGCATTAACTTACATTGGGTTGAAGGTCTAAATTTGTGAGGATTGATGTTTGTAATGCAAATTCAAATTAATCTTGCAGTACTTGTTTAACTCTGGGGGGTGTTCACAAGCATTTTTATTCTACTGAACCTGATTTATATGACGATTCATTCTGCTAGTGATCCTGTGTATAAAAATTCTGTATTCAAATGTATGTAATATACAACAGACAAAAAGTCTGTCCGGAAGACTAAAAATAAAAATAGATAAAAAATTGGTCCATAACACCAACATTTTCATTTCTTGAAGAATTAGCCCAAAGGAAGATTAGGGAAACGTCTTTAAAACTTTAGTACCGTTCTCTTTCAATTAGTAAGCTATGATAATCTTGGAAGTATAATTTGTCAGGCGCAATAATAATGCCTGCTGGAAATTTATGAGTAAATCCAAATATGTATCTGAGAAGTTTAATATTAATTCCAAGGCATTCTTAGTAGAAATCAAAACACTTGTACGAGATTTAAATAAACAAAAGAATGAACTGAAAAGTACATTTGATGTTAAAATTTAGATAATTGATAAGCAGTGCTTTAATAAACCATAAGAGGCCAGGAACTTTTTGTACAGTGTGATGTGATCGGAAATACGGACAAACAACCTGAATACAGTGAATTCAACAACTTTTACATGAATCAGACATCATTTAGTTCACTGAAATATTTTGCTGTAAATATGTCACTTTTATCCTAACTTGTCGAGGATATAAAAAAATGTAATTAAAATAACATTTATCTCATGAGATGATTAGATAGAGTATAAGGACTGCTGACAAGTTATCTTTGTAAAGTTTATGCAATAAAAAAAAAGAGCATATGTAGTTTTTCTAAAAGTTCGAAAAGAAAGGAATTGTTAGCTCATTTATAATAATAGATGCATTTACAATTCTTTTTAAATATTTTCGAAGAAAGGATTGTGACTTAATTGCACATAAATTATGTCATAAATAGATATAGATAAAAAATGATATGATCAATTCTCGAACATATCATTGTAACACATGGTTTTTTATAGTTATTTGTGCATCACAATTTAATGTGTTTTACCTGTCACATACTATGCAAATTAAGGAAATTGATCTTAAGTTTGTAGATGTTATATGTAAAATTTTTATGGGTATTCTTAATGAATTGCAATCTTACATTTCAATATTACGGTTCAAATGAATTAATTGCGGACAAATTTTTAGAGGTAGAGGATTGTGACAGGTGAGTTATGATTAATTATATTAAATAATGTTTAAAATATATTCAAGACATTTACATTTAGACAAAGATTTGTAAAGGTAATAGTTATAAAGCATTAGCTCAGGCTGATGTAATTGATAAGCTTTGAATGTGGGTCCATACGTTACAATTGATCTATAACTTTCTACAATCTGGCAATATGAGATAGTTTGCTATTAAGTAAGAAGTACACCTACTTACATTCTTTGTCTGGGGTTCTATCAGAACCATTGTGAAATAATAATATATTGATAGAACACTTCTATTGGCAATATTTTACGTGTGTTAATACAAAATCTTAGGCTGAGATGAATGAAAAGGAGTAAGTAGTAGAGGAAGAGGTGAAAAGAGTTGTGAAGTTGCGGAAGAAATAGTAAATAAAGCAAGTTACAAGTATGGAAGGTATGGAATAAATATGAAATAATATAGAACCAAAAGCGATTTATTTTAATTCCCCAAAATAAACATCATAAATAAAAGAAAATATAGCCGTTATACATAACAACATTCTACAAGACATATCTGTACTGATTGTACAAATACAAGACATTTAAGTTTTTAAACATTTTATGTAAATTACTTCTTAACTTGTTTCGTAGACTAGCCACTAGACTGATAATAAAGAATTTGTCACAAAATATCAACTTTTGTAATTTTTCTCTTATTTTATTTGATAGAGACAAATGCAAGTCTATTTTAGAGATTTTCACAGAGAACTGGTTGTAATATTATCATATGATATTGGACATTGTATAAAATCTGGCTACATTCACAAATTAAAAAAAAATTAAAAATCTATATCATAGTCTAGGAGCTAGTCTAGTACTTGTTTTGCAACAAAGACATTACAGATGATGATTTTGAACTTTTTTGTATGTTTAGTGTACAAGAAAATTTTATTTTTGCTTGATTTTAGGATTCAGAAACAGATGCCCATTTTACAGTGAATTACATTTTACGTAAGGTTAATCGTGCTTAATAAATTTATATAAAACATGAATACTATAAACAGTTGTATCTTTGTTTACTCATGGGCAAATGTATACTCTAACACGATCCGCAGCAATTGCTATATAAACATATAGCGAAATCGCCTATACATGAATCTACGATAAAATATGGTTGGCAGTTACATTTCACCCCCTACGATTGTGACCTAAAAGATTCTACTTCTGTTCCATTACATACAAATTATTTCAGGGCCAAACGGTTGAAAACAACATTTCAAAAACAATTATGATAAAAAGTCATACTGACTTATGTGTAGGACCGTAAAACACGTTTTGATCTCTATGAGCGATTCAATTAGCTCAATTATGATTCAGCGGTGATGTCATAAATGTATGACATAAAGTATGACATCATAACAGCGGTGACGTCATAAATGTATGACATAAAGTATGACGTCATAATGATGTGACGTCATATCAAATTTAAGCTTGTAATCAACTAACCTATTTTGATTATTCTTTTCATAAATAATTTGCGAGCTGTTAGATAACTAGTCAAAATTCTAATAAAAAAAGAACAAATATCTATATGTTCCATTGGCTATGCAACATTTTCTAACCATGAGGGTAAATTGTAACTGCATATGATCCGAATGACGCATTATGCTGAAAATGTAGTACTGTAAAATGTGAATTATTTGCGTTGTTAGAATCGAAATAATAAATATGTTCCAATACTTTAATCAGTTAATAAAATATGAGCAGTCGTTCGGATGCGAATAATTAAATCACTCGTGCTGCGCACTCTTCATTTAATTATTACGCATCCAAACTCCTGCCCATATTTTATTAACTTATAAAATATTGGAACAGATTTATTATTTCTTAATTCAAATACAGTATATCAAACAAGATGTACACAGAATAAATATGAAACTTACATAATTTAGAAAAAAATGAGTATTGTACATGAAGAACTGAGACAGAGTTTTAACTAAAATTTTGATTTTTGGCTGAAAGGCTAAGAAAAAAAATGTTTTTCATCTAAGTATTTTTTTTATCCATGTGTACAAAATGCAACAAAACTCAACAATTGGCAAGTAAAGTTTTAAATGACAAAAGGGCATAAGATTTCTCCTCATTTAGTCATTGCAAAAAAAAATATCAGAATTTTCACTCAGATGAAACTAATAGCAATACTACTTTAATAGTACATGTTACTGTATACCAATTCATTTCTGAACAATTAAAACATGGCTATGTTTATTGTGATTTCAGGAAGAGTAAAAATGTGCATCATAACTTCTAACCCAGCCTATCTGAATTGAGGAAAATATTCATTGTGTAAAGATAAAACAAAATTAAAATTCTTTATAGTAACAAGTGACCACAGCAAAGGGAGACAATATGTAAGTATTCAATCACTGGCCAAACTGTACTAGTCTCCCTTGCATCATTATTTACATTAGACAAAAATATCTTTCAACTGTGAAACATTTAATTCCATAAAGTCTTCATTAGCATTATTATCTATTGTATAACTTCCTGACGTGGTTGTATTATCATCATCATCATATGCTGTTGTTGTAATACTGTCCATAGTTTCATCCAATTGTCTATTATTATGTGGAAACATCCTGTTATGCTCCGACTTGGAATAATTTGGGGAATATCTGCAATTGTCAGATGTGTCAAACGAGTGTTGCCGATGCGGCTTGTGTCGGGAACTGTGTGGATGATGTTGACTGGAAAACGACGATAATCCCATTTGTATTCCTGGACCAGATTTCACTTTTTGTGGATTGTTACAAAATGTCACAGTTTTTGTTGTACCATTATTTTCCTGGTATGAGGGATAACTTTGAATGTTTGAATTTTTATCATTATTAGTATTATAAAGGTCTGTATTTGATCTAGAATACGATGGATTTAATTTTCTACTTTCAAATGACTGGTCACTCTGACTATTAGAATTTGACTGGTTCATGTGATTGTCTCTAGGAGTGAGATTGGACTGGTTGTCTCTAGGTGTAAGGTTAGAGGGTTTCTGCGGGTATTTATTGTCGAAGTCTTGACGTTGTAAGTGTGGTGGTGTACCTCGACGCCCACTCTGACGGACGATGTTCTGTAACTGCATTATCCTTAAATCATCTGAAATGATATGTACAAGAATCAATAACAGAACAGTACAGGGTATTAGCAACCTATACAATAAACATAACTTTGGATATAACTCCAAAATTGTATCACCTTGGACTGTTAATTAAACATAGCAAATAACCTATATTCTTTAATCTCAGATCCGTGAAACAGAACAGAAAAGATCTCTCAGGTTTAAAAACGACAAAGCAACTGAAATCGTTTTTGTACCTGCATCTTGAGAGATTCCCATATGTCCATCACTGACTGAGCCGCCACGCCCACTGTCACCATCCTCTGACAGCTGACTATGTGTGTCCTCTGCCCCTGGTCTTGACAAGTACATGTCATTATTTTGCTCACTCTGAAATTATACAAGGATTTTATCAATCCATAGAAATAACATCACCAGTAGATATTTATCATGGCCAATGTTCGAGTCTGGCCTTGCTGAGCAAGTAGGTTTCTGCTAGTTAATGAATTTGGAATAACCAACATCAAAATGATGTTAAATATTTAAATTAATCTGGTTCTGACCCTGTACTAAAATTCTTCAAGAATAATAACTTCCCTGGTACTACTTTAATTTTTTCTTTGAAAGCTAAATCTGATATTTTAAGAGATAAAGTAAGATTGGTGATATATAGGCCTTTTGCATTTTTATCACCCTAAATTTGCTTCAATGGTTTTAAAGACAGGTGTAATAAAACAGTTAAAGACCATCAGACATAATAATTAATTAAATCATCACACCAAATATGTTAACAATTTTAGAGACCCTTTTTGAAAGTGTTAAATTTCAATCAAGGGATTAAACTACAATATGTTTGTTTGTGAAAACTTCCTTTCAACAAATTATAGATAATGATCCTAGTTGTCAAATATCACAATCAACTACATAACCTTGTCAACAAAAGAATAGGTAGGTAAAACATCAAAGGGTAAAAGTAGTGTACATATTACAATATTCTTTAATTGGTCATTGATTTTGGCCAATTATTCAATCAATTACTTCCCAGACAGTGAAATTCCCAGTCTGGCCAGGGAAATTATACTTCAAAAAACTGTTGATTAGCCAATAAAAAGATAAATATGTTTGAATTTGGCAAACCATTATTTCTGTCTAAATAGTATTATGTATATTAAACAAACATTTAACTTAAAGTTCTTGGAAACATTTCATGTAGATAGGTTCTCTAACTGTGAAATCTATCATTTTTAAAGACACTACAATTTGAAACCACTACATTTACACTATACTTTCTCTTTTACAGCACACTATAAAATGGTAACCAGATCACTAACCAGTTCATTCCTTAAAAAAAAATCAATTCATGTAAATGAGATACTTACATCGTTATGATTGGTCCACTGTTTGTCATGTGACTGTATGAGAGCCTGGTGTAGCCGTAGAGATGCTAGTCGGTTGACACTTGGTGCACTGTTATCATGTGATACCCTGTTACCCTGAATCTGCATGTCTACATCTGCAGGGTCTACGGCTGAGGTCACCGATGGAGTTGGCGTCTGGAAAAAGATACCAAAATAATTAATATATAATTAATCAAACTGCATCTCAGCAGCTTAACATATAAAAATTGTATATATAATTGACGGACTGCATATAGTACAGTTCACAACAAACAGAAATTATGTCAGAATCTGGGAAGAAATCATACAACAGTTCAACCAGCACAGGTAAGAAAATGTATGGTTTACGCAAAGTCAAAATTTGTGCAAACTTATTAGCCATACAGAATATGGTTATTTCCTATATAAAACATCTCTTTGCACACAATGATAATAATCAAGTCAAATTATGAAACAATCTTCTTGGCAATATAGTGACATAATCAAGGAATACAAGCCATATTGCAAACTGTACTTGAAAACACACCCCCTATACTATAATAAAATCTTGATTTACAATTTCAATGAATAAAATCTAATGAGCAAATATAACATAAAAATAGAGCTTTAATGACATACATTATCTGCAAAAATACGAACAATATTTGTTCATTTTAATACAGGGATAAGCAAATAAGACATTTTCATTCAGACAAATTCGAATAATATGGACAAAGTGATTAAAGTCCAACAAAAAATCTTTAATATTGTGATTTCTGTGGGAGGTTTTTCTCATAAAGGACAACATGAGTCACTGAAATTTAAAATTTTTTTTCATGATCAAGATTGTTTAAAATGATTTTCACAGATTGGCGAATCACTGTGAAATTATTTGATGAAATTATCACCCTCATCTTTCAATTTACGAACCCCACGTGCAGTGACGTTTGCAGAACCACTATCTATTCAGTGTCATTGACTCAAAAGGACATAATCGTAATATAAAGATGGTTTCATGATTATTTCTTTCAAAGTTAACGGCAAGTGTTAATCTTATTGAACAAATCTTTAATTGCTTCTGCGATAGAATCTATACTTCTTCATTCATTAAAAAAGAACGTAAATTTGGAAGTCAGGAATGCCTCTGTTTCCAGTGCTATTTAGCATTTGAATTTTCATTATGTTATTCCAACAGTTTAGAATCTACTGTCATAGAAAACTTCTATCTTGTATCTAGAAAACCAACTGAAAGACATTAAATAATATTACCTGTTCCTTTTATTTGTTATAGCTTTAGACAGTGACCCTTATGACATAGTAATATGGTACAACAAAACCCTTATCATTATACCACACTTTTTTTTTCAAATATTATAAGGAACATTTTTCTTCAGAAAGACAAGTAACACAACGATACTGAAATCTGGTACATCTTCAATGTATTACACTATAAAATTGATAATCTAAATCATATAAAATGACTCATACTTTGATATCTCTTTGTAAATCATTTCTAAATCTATTGTTTCTCAACAAATACAAAGGTATTTGAGTTCCTCCAAGTATATTAGAAATAGATCACAGATATATATCATCTACCTTGGCCAATATCTCTCATCAAATTAAACGTAAATTAATTGAGGTCTTTTGTTTGCGAACAACTTGAAAATAGTGCGATTATCATTGCAATGTATACTATGACACAGAAATAAATAAATACTAAGGTGAAAAAAAACTAGGTGAAAGAAATCAAACAGTAGGAGGTAAAATAAATCAGACAGTACTAAGGTCCTGACATGGGTGGCAAGGGAGAGAAGGAAAGGCAACATAATATACCCTAAAATCCATGACAATAGGCTGAAGGATCAGGCAGACCCTGAGACTTGACATTGTATACCGAAATCCAGAAATAGGTTCAGATGTAAGGGACAAGAGGTTTGACATACAACTGTGACTAGCCACCAAAATACAACTTGATTTTGCTAAAAATGGTTCCAGCTGTTCGAACTTGAAATAAACTTTGACTTGTAAAGGATATAGGAGGATGACTGGTTTGCTATCTGGTTGTAGACTGGACATTTCTAACTACAATGTTTTAAGCTGCCAGCACAATTACAAGTGGCATAAATCAGAAGATTCTGTTTTATAGGTAACAAGATGATTGTATTTCTCTATCATTATTTGGGTATAAATATTCGTTCAGGAGTTTTTAAACTGTTGAAAATTATAGGTTCGAGCAAGACTTATTAGCTATTGTACGCTTATTTAGCCATTGTATACTCATTTTGTATGCTCGTTCAAATTCGATGCACTCATGAAAACCCGCAATTTTAGCTGGTTTATGTTTTAATTTGAACAAGACGTTTATTATTTGAAAGTAACGCTGGTCATCTGAATAAGTTTTATTTGACGGAAAAATCGTTTAAATGCAAATGATGACTTGAGCAAACAATTCAACATTTTTTACACCGCAGAATCTTTCCACTTTTTGACAAAAAGGTTGTGATAATTAACCGATTTAGTTTCTGTGACTTATTTGACACAAGAACATTATTAACAGACATTTACATGAAAAGGGCAGCCATAATTACTGCTAAACTTGACAAAAAAAATAACATTTCTCGAAACACAATATGAAAATCACAGTATTTTTTACCATGTTTAACAAAAAATAAAATGTACAACAGTTTTCTCATCATATTCCTTGCACAGCAACTTGAATTTTACTAAAGTAAAGAATTTACTAACACAATATGGAAACTTGGTACGCTTGTATAGCTGAATTCAACAAATTAAAAATAACTGGCTATTTCTCAAAGGGAAATTTATCTTCCATATCTGGAGCCAGGTTGTTTTAGGTTTAAAATATTAACTTGTTTTAAAACCTAATTTCTTTAATTGTTTTCAAACACAATAACAGGATATGCGAATAAATCTATATTCTTAATAACAAATGTATATCACACCCTTGAAAATGGTCTGGGGTCTAATTAAGTTCTTTTCTTATTACAAAGCTAGTGCGAAAAACATTAATTTGAAACTAGCAGAAACGATATGTAAGAACATTTTGCCACTTACTTGCCGAAAGGTTATGTTTTGAGCCAAAAGCATATCTCAATTTTAATCTTTCTATTGATATCATCTTAAATTTAGGCCTGCTTATTTAGCGATTACTTCTGAACGGCAGGATTATGTAGGAAAAGCTGCGATTTAAGGAAATGACAAAGCATAAGCTTACTTTAATGAGACAATACACGGTGCACACCAAATTGTGGTATTTTTATAGCGAAAACATTGTGACAAATATTATTCACCACTTTCTTTTTATCCCAGATCATCATGTGTACCAACAAAATCATATTTGCCACAAAAACAATTCCCTTTTTTTTCTGAACTATTTTAACTAGATTATCAAGCCTGTTTTGGTTACTCTGTAATATTACATTTAATTAAGGATAGCTATCAATTTTCGTATCAGACGGAATGAAGCTTTGAACTATTCCATTTTGTTTATCTATAAATAATTACACAGTTCCGAGTTATGGACATCTTGAAAGCTTGATGACTATTGCTTTACACTCTTGCCATTACCATGATGATTTACCGTCCTTTTTCATCCACGATATTTGTCCAAATTAAAGTACACATTTCACAGACACAGATTTACTGATTCTCAAATTGTTATTTACGACTCACTCGTGTCCAAGCAAATGGACTCACTTCCTTTTGAGGAGATGCATTCTGGGTAAATGTCCACAACCATGCCACTATGATCAAAGTATGAGCATTTAAATGAATTTCAAGATGAATAAAAGTCAAACATTTCATGTTGCTAATGATACTGTAATAAGTATGCAGAGCGGTACAAAATGATTAAGCCACCATAGCCGCATTTAAATGAGACATACATTTGAATATTAAATATCAACAAATTTAAGACCAAAGGAGACATTGTGTTGAAAATAACCATATCTACATTAAAATTATCTTTGATTTATTGAAAAAATGATGAAAAAATGTTAAAAACCCTTAAAAATATTTTCAGCCGTACAATTATATCAACCAATATTCAACATGTGAAATTATGTTATTGACAGTTGATGAAGTATGAGAAAAGATCCCAAGGTTTATACAGCGCCAGATAAACGGAGATAAAAACACTCTTTTAACTTCTGGCGTGAACAATTAGATATCTTAAACTGAAAGGAAATTAAAAACAGATATAAAAGGCGTTGGTAATAAAAAAAATAATTTAGATTTATGATTTTCTGAAGAAAAAACTTTGAAAGTCACTGTTATATCACATTTACTGTAAACCGATACACTGCCACTAAAATTATCACAAAAAAATGCACTAAAATGAAATACGCTGGTGTACAGGCCTTTCTAATGTCTTTTAGGGAATAAATAATGTGAACAGAAGGGACAGAACTGTACTGGTTCATTCTAATGCAATATATGAACTATCATCAATAAATATTGTTAAATCTTCAAAATTCATTATTTTGTTGACATGCGGACAACGTGACTTGCTGGCAGAAACTCTGTGATTGCCAAACCGCTGCTAACAACACATAACTATTACTCTGCATAAATTATATATATTATGTGGTGCAATACTTAGGTAAAAAAACACTTTTTCCTGACAGCAATTACAGCAGTCTGGAAAACTAATTGCTTTTGTTTACAGGTGTAATTTTCCTGGGTTTTATATTATCAGGCTATCAGTTCACACAGTTCTGTCAGGAAATGCATCTGTGAAATTACTATCAATTTTCTTTATCTTTAAAGTTAAAAACAGCTTTAATCATTTAGATATCATACAGGCAAAAAAAAGTCATGCTGTAAGTATGAGTGCTTGAATTTAATCTTTAAACCCGCTAAATTTATAAAATGGACTGGTCCATCATTCAATTCGGGCAGTACCACTTATTATTCAAAGGGGTGTTCACTGAAAATTTACTGACTGAATAGCGAACAGTGCAGACCATGATCAGACTGCATGGACATGCAGGCTGATCTTGGTCTGCACTGGTCGCAAAGGCAGAATCTTTTGCCGTCAAACAGTCTTTTGTTTTCTTTAAAATCTTTACCATAAAGAAAATGAAATGAAAGAAACATATTTATGTAGCAAAGTTCATGTGGGAAGTATTAGTTAATTGTAAGACCTCATGTGTTTTCACATTAAGTCGAGAAATGAAAATTCCATTAAAATAATCCTTGGGATTTACTAGAAAAACCCTACCATACTGTGATCAAAATAATTTAAAACTTTACCCAGGAAATAATTAATCTTTATTTATGAGCAGTCTATAAAGGAAGACATTCATCATAATGTTATAATCAACAAAAAAAAACTTAACCCTTTGTTTCATTAACAAATGAAAGAAAAGTGAGATTGTATTTTATTTAGTTCAATAAAAATTTGCTGTCTTACAGTTTCTTTGTTCATTAAAAGGGATGAATTACCACTGAAGGTAAAAACAATATTATAAGTTTACCCTCTCACTTGACTTCTAAGACAAT
This sequence comes from Mercenaria mercenaria, assembly GCF_021730395.1. Lineage (NCBI taxonomy): Eukaryota > Metazoa > Mollusca > Bivalvia > Venerida > Veneridae > Mercenaria > Mercenaria mercenaria. The sequence goes on along the minus strand of NC_069365.1, from coordinate 36,216,893 downwards.
CAATTTTCATGCAGTAGTAATAAAATGCTTATGTATATTTTATGAAATTATATGATGTATTGTTATATTTACAGCGGATTAATCAATAGGTGTACCAGGTTCACTGGATCACTACATGTTATGATGCTTGTACTTTGATGAGCAAGCACTGACTTAACCTCGTCTTAAAATATATATTGCTGAGTTTTAAAAGCCAGACATGAGTCAATATCAGAAATGACATCAAACGATATTAGCACTGACATCAACTGATATCAGTACTAACTAAAGCTGATATCAGCACTGACATAACTTAAACTTATCTATGTATTACATTCAGCATCAACTAGCTCTGTGAGTTACTGCTTTTTCTAAAAGAGAAATGACAAAACTACTTATCTTGTACAAAAATTCAAATCTGGGATTGACCTAACTTGACATGGTTTATCATGTATTTCAATCAACAGAAGCTATATGGATAATCTTGTATTACTAAACATATATAAATATTTGCAGAACATTATCTGCGTAGACTGTACTGCACGTGCTGGGTAGCCTGTACCTAGAAGATAACAGTAATTTTATCTCAGCAAATAAATACTCCCATCTCTGAAGTAAAGTCAGGAAAAACATGAAAAATCACAAGCTTCCAGATAACTCTGACTGATATCAAATGTCTTATCACCAATCTGGATCAATTAAAAGCTTCCAATTTGGAACATGACAAATCATGGAAGCAATTTTAGGAGAATCAATTTGCTATTAGATGAAAAACTGATTAATTTTCGAGCTAATTTCTTATATTCCTGAAGACAATGACTTATATTTCCATATTATGACTAAAACTTCATAAATTTCATGATTGCTGCCTTAGGCAGAAAGAAAACTTGCCATTTTCGTCAGACAGTAAAATTTGGCATGAATGGGAAAAGAAAATTTTTTTACGATTTTAACAATATAAAGACTATAAATTGTATAAATTGTGATAAAATCTGATTTTTGTGAGATACTGAAAATTGCACACTTATAGTTACAACATAAAGGTCCTTGCACCCAGGATAATAGCAATAAAATCTAATTCCATTTAATTCCATCAGACAAAATTGAAGTTTATGTTGTTAATTACAGCATACCTTTCTTCTTGAATGACGTAAATTATTTTAATTCTTTTAGACAAAACAGGTGGGAAAAAATTAACATCAATGTATAATTTCACTGCTTGGAAATTACATTAATTCAACTCTGGTCCCCCATACTAAGAATGAATTGCCACTAATTAGCCAATTCTGATACAAAATTTAATGTCAATCGCTAAGAAAATTGATTCACATGCTTTTGATATGTAACAAAATTGCTTTTGGAAATAAAATTTATATTAAATAATTAAATGGTTGTTAGAAATTAAAGTTCTAATTGTTGTTTTAAGTATTGCTTATTACTTAAACTGACACAGCATATTTTTTCAGCAATTTTTCAAAGTTAGCACTACCTAGCTTATTTAACCCTTACCCTGCTAAATTTCTTTAATGAACTTGTCCATTTTTCAATTTGGACAGTACCATTAACTGTTTAAATGGGGTGCTTACCAAACATATACTGACTGAATGGCAAACTATGCAGATCTTGATCAGACCACATGGATGTGCAGGTTGATCATGATCTACACTTGTCGCAAAGGCAGAATCAGCCTTGTCCAGCATGATAAGGGTTAAACATTCTTTACAGGGATTTAATCAGTACAACAGGATAGTACAAAACTTTTTAATATGAATGTCACTTTTTTGCAATGATGCTACCATTATATGAATTAAATATAGCCAGCTTCTCGTCAGTTAATTACAGGAAAGGGAAACGCATATAAGAGGCATTTTTCTTTTCAGTATAAGTTGTAAAGTGTAAACTGATAAATATAGAGGAAGTGTGACAAAACAGAGGGCGAATGCAGAAAAAAAAAAGTCATATATCTTAATTTATTACATGACTCCTTAAATAAAGCGCTGGTCCCACAGTTTGTGCTATATATGACTGGTCTATATTCAACACACGTTTACTGGGCTAATAAGTGAAATATCTACAAATAGAGCTGTGAAAATAAATATTTGCTGTCATTTTATAAAACACTTACTGAGTGGCTCGTTGGTCAATGGTCAATGGTCAAAACTATTGCCTGAGGTTCATCAGGCAAATAGTTTCGACTATTGACTGGTGAGTTATTCAATATGTGTAAAGGAATATTTTCGAACCTGTCAAAATTACTGTTTTCCTGTTGTTGTGATTAGCATATAAAATACATATCTTCAATGAATGAGCAATTTTATTATGACTCAAGATTTTATCAGTATACTCACTCACAAACTGAGGTACTTATTTTTTCTCTAATGTACATGGTTAGTAAACTAATCATCAATTTGGTATCATGATTATGCTAAGAGAGCATTATAAACTCTTCGATTTTTTTTCTGTCAACTTAGACCATCTACTCAGAATTTGGTATTGACCTCTCATCTAAATTATCACAAAGAGCTGCTAGCTGCAGACAACCTTACCATAGGTTTAAAGTATGATTCCTGTGCACAGTGTCATAGTATACTGTGTTATCCGAGATAGTGTGATTACAACACCATCTACTGTCTTACAGTTACCTATTTCTAAATGTGAAGAAGTTGCGAGTTAACTGTGGAGAAAAATGGCTCTGCTAAGATATGCAGTAAGACTGCCACACACATCTGAATCAGCATTTATAACTGAGCTTACAAAACATTTTATACTTACATTCATTCTGGGTTTGTAGATGTAATCTTTGGTAATAGAACTTCTATCTAGAGACATGTGTGACACAACTGGAGCCAAGTGAGTTGTGTTATTTGGTCCAGAGTAAAAATCCTTTTGTCCATCACTTTGCAAGCCAGGAGCCACTTCTGCCTCAGACGAATGATCACTATTACAATCGGCGCCAAAAAATTCCTGCTTTTTCTTATCCATTCTACGAATCACACATATTGTGACCACAATAGTTGCAGCCAGAACCACTGTCACTATGACAACTGTCAAGGCTATAAGCAAATTCTGGCTGTGTAAACCTTCTTTGACGGGAGACGTTGTTGTCTTGTTAGCAGCTGTAACCGACATCATTAGTCTAGTTTTTGCGTAATTTTGTGGACTTCCCCTATCGTAAACAACTACTTCAATCATGTACAAATTAATCTCCCCCTTTTCTATTGGTCGTGCAACAAGTATTTGACCCATGTCGTTGATATCGAAAATATTTGTATCATTGCGGTCCTCAATTTTGTATATCAGTTCAGCATTTCTGCCTTCATCAACGTCAAAAGCTTTGATAAGATAAAGCGGTGTGTTTACAGGAGTTGTCACCGATACATGAACTACATGGCCAGATTTGTCGGGTACCCGAAAAAAAGGTCCGTTATCATTCGTATCACTGACAAACACACTTACATTAACAGAGGAGCTAAGTCTTTTTGGGGATCCTTGATCAGTTGCAACAATCGTAAAATCGTATCGGTTCTCAAATTCTCTATCCAGTGGAATTTTAGTTTTTAAGAATCCATTAGGGTCCAGCTTAAATGGCAAAGCAATTTCAGAATTTTCAGCAATATTATAAGTAACAATTCCATTATTTTCAGAGTCTTTGTCTATAGCAACAACTTGTCCGACAACCTTTTCCTGGGGATGATTTTCAGGAACCTTAAAATCGTAATGTGCCAGCTCGAAATTCGGTCTGTTGTCATTTTCATCTAGGATCGTCAAAGTTACAGTTGCAGTAGATGTGTGCGGCTCTTTGCCGCCATCAATTGCAAGCACAAAAAATTCATAAAGATCCTGATCCTCCCTGTCAAAGGGTTTCATTGCACGAATTGTCCCATCAGTTGGCTCTATGATAAAATCAGTCCATGATTCACTTCTTAATTCATAATGTATTTTAGCATTGTTGCCTATGTCTGCATCAAAAGCTGACACAGTTAAAATAACATCCCCATAATTATTGTTTTCATTTAGTGTTACTTTATAATTTTGCTGTGAAAATATTGGAACATGGTCATTTTCATCAATGACAGAAACATTAAATCTGCTTGTTGAATTTATTGGAGGAGTTCCGAGATCCTCGCAGAACACACTGACATTATAAAGAGACTTCTTTTCACGATCTAAGGGCTTTGTTACAATAACTTTGTACTCATTAACGTCTGACTTTTGAAGTGAAAATGTATCGCTTTCTAACGTGCAGTTGGTAATTCCGTTCCAGCCGACATCATCGTCGGTAACTCCAATCAAAGCAACAACAGCTCCAATGTCTGCATGTTCTGAAATTTTAGCGAATTTTGACGAGGACAGTAAATTCAGCTTTATTTTTGGCGCATTATTATTAACATCCTGTACATGTACATACACAAGTGCCTGGGTTGTTTTCGGCGGCACACCAGAATCGCTTGCCTCCACAATAACTTGATATTGATGTCCTGGGCTGTAAACCAACCTTCCTATTGTTTTGATTTCACCTGTTTCGGGATGAATTGAGAACAATGATTCGATGTCCTGAGGCTGGTGGGCAGCGAAACTGTATATGATTTTACTGTTGTCTCCAATATCCAGATCATTCGCAGTTACATGCAAAATCGTAGAATTAACCGAGATATCTTCCTCTACAGAGGCATTGTACATTTTGTTAGTGAATTCTGGGAAATTGTCGTTTACATCTGTGATTGTAATATTTATAGGAAGAATTCCAGTTAATGGTGGAGTTCCACCGTCTGCTGCATGAAGTTGAATTTCATAATGATCTTTACTTTCTCGGTCAAGCTCTCCACTGACTATGATTTGAACGCTAGCAGTTCCATCAAGATTTGTGATAAACTTTGTCGAAAATGGTAAACCAGTTGGTCTGATGTTATAGGATTTCACTGCAAACTTAGAGCTATCTGGATCGACAGCTCCGTCAACTGTAAATGAAGTTCCTATGACTGATGATTCAGAAAATGAAATGATTTCAAACGGTTTGGAAAAGTTAGGAGCATGGTCATTCACATCCTCAATCGTCACATTAACCTTCACTTTGTCAAAAAATGAACTCTTTGTTGCTGTTACTGCGATTTCCAGTATGACTGAACATTGCACAGGCTGATCACAAATATTTTCTCGATCAAGAACTCCAACAGTGTACAAAATACCAGTATTTTCCGAAATGTTGAAATACGACACGTGAGGTTGATCCTGGTTCAGGAAACTGAATCTCAATGATCTTCCTTCATTTATATAAACGGTAAAGTTAAAATCCACAGCAATGTTACCAATAGCAGAATTAGGTTTGCCTTCTTCAACTACTGTGTACGTTACTGCTGTACAATAATGAAAAATGTAACATGAAATAAACATAAATGTTAAAATGATATATCCACATGAATTCTCCATCTTCGCTATGTAGATCTCCAATACAGAATAGCAGCTCCTCTCGAAATTGTCAGCTACAATATTTACTGTGTGTCATCCCCGACTCTCAATTTCTCTCTGCATGCAATTGCTCAAAATTCCCTGAAATATTTGAAAAGATTATTTAATTCAAATATCCAGTGAAAATATTTCTATTTCAAGATGCTAGTCCAATTACCGACAAATAATTACATCTTCAAATTCACAATCACTATCCTCTTTGAAGCAGACAGTTTAAATCCTCTTAAGAAATAAATCCCTTCTTCACATAATACTTTTATTTGCATCCCCAAAACAGAAATTACATTGCAAAAAAAGAGAAATATTCCAATTAAAATAATGGGAAAACTTTATATTTAAGATCAAATTAATCCTACAAACTTACCAAATATAAAAGTGCTACCCTAACTTAATGACAAATATACATATGTAACAGATAATTCCATCATCTGTAAAATTTTCTGCCCAAATAATTTCAGATACTTCTTATTTTCAAACATGTGCATGGTATTATGACAGATTTCTGATTCTTCTACACTTGTTCGATAATTGGGTGTCAATCATTCAAATAGTCCCACCCCTTTGTTGACAGTTAGCCAATCAGCTCTCAGCAAAGGCAATTAGACCACCCTTTAGCTCTTATCACGGCACACTTCACATTTATTATTGCGGTAAATATGTTTAGCAACAGATGAGTGGTGATAATGAAAATAATACTAAACGTAAAAGATATTTGATTATGAAGTAAAACATATGGTAAAATGATGTGCAAAAACGTTTGCAACAAATTGTTTTGTGCTATAAAATTTGTTTAACAAAAAGGGTGTTAAACACACTGAAAATATAAATCCTCTAAAAAATTTCTTGGCTTATATCTTACATGTGTTGAAAAGATAGACCTTCTGACACTTTTTCAAACAAAGATATGGAACATAGATCTTATTTCCTAAGTGAATTTAAAGTGTTAAAGATGACAGACATAAACTTTATGGATATAACAGACAGTTTTCAAATTTAAAATTCCTTTTGTAAAGCTGACATGTATTTTGCAAAAAAAATTAATGAGCATCTGAGATGCTGAAAAACAAATAATGAAAGATGAAAAATGCTTACTTTTGTCTGCAATATATGCTTTGAAGGTTTAATTTTTCAAATCCTATACCTAAATTCAATTAAAAATGCACTGTAAGTTTGACCAGAACACATAAATCTCTAGAGAAGAAATATATCATCATAATAGTGTCACATATCACAGCAAAACAAGATTATCTTTGACATAATGTTTTTACTTTCTGGTGAGAAGGATTATACCAGGGGGAGTTGTAAATGGCAGGCCGGCACACTAGCAATTATCCCACACATGTACAAACTATCTTAACAATTAGACAAGTGCCTGTTTTAATTGGTATTTCTCAGTTAACTCAAAATTGACTCAATAGTTTCTCAGATGAAAACTGCCTATTGTCAAACACATGTATAATTAGCCTGGAAGAGTAATTACAAAAGAATGGTGTAATTACCATCACATTGTAAATTCACAGTTATGGCTGAAAATATTTATGTGTGGTTTTCTCAAGAAAACATTGCATGTTTTTTGTTACTTAAGCTGTGGCAGAAAAATTTATAAGTTTACATCACTTTTTTTATATTTCAAGAAAAAGTTATGCTCCATAAAAAGTCCATCTTTCCCTAGTCCTGTTACGTAAAGGGGACTACCTGGTTCAATTTACTGTATAAATCTATAGTGACCCTTGGTTTATATTAAATAAAGAAATGTACTATAAAATCCAAACCTTTTTGAAATCCATGGCCTACTATCTATTTTTGGTATTAATAACACAAAAATCCATGCTGATCTATGAACTTCACTGTTTTCTACATGAGAAATAAGGGCAGATACTATATTAAACATACCTATATTGTAAAACAAGATCATATTTAATTTTCAGGTTTTGTTGTCTTTTTGTAAGTGTGACCATTTTTTGTATAATGTCGACAAAACAAGAATAGTAGCAATTAAAATAGCGGCGGGCAAAACGAAACAAATGAATTTATCTTTGTTCGCAGCATGTCTCCAGTGATCTGATCTGTTAATATTAATACAAACAGATTTATTTATGACAAACTGGTAAACTGGAAAATTTAACTACAGTTTGACAGGAAATGTTTGTCAGAATTGACCACAAATTGCACTTGCTGTTAATTACTTTCCTGGTTTGTCACGGCACCCACAAATTTCCTTTGTTTCTATACATAACTAAAACAGCAAAAACATATATTATGTCATAACTTTTAACATAAAGATTGTTGTCGGACAAATGTTTTTTGCGATTACAAACATCTATGTGAAATAAAGAACTGTCAATCAAACTTGCTGCAGAAGATACTGTTTTCACCAGGTGTTGTAATGAATGTACACCTTTTTTAATGTCCACCTTCTTTTTCCATTTTTAGTAGCATTTGTGACCGAGATGAGGCAAAAAAACTCTATCTTAAAACAAAAAAACTCTATCTTAAAATCTTTGTTTGCATAAAAGTATAAAACTGAAGTGAGAAATGAAAACTATATCGAGGACCGTCAAAAACATTGAAACTATACTCGCTGTTCATGGGAAGGCTTGTGACTGTCTTAAGAGTGAACTCTTACCATGCTGGACACGATTGGTTCTGCCTTTGTGACATCCATGCAGTCTGATCATGATCTGCACTGTTCGCTATTCAATCAGTATCTTTTTGGTAAACACCCCTTTTAACAGTTAATGGTACTGTCCAAATTGAAAGATGGACAAGTTCATTAAAGAAATTCAGCAGGGTAAGGCTTAAATGAAATACAACTGTTTCAGTTTTTGAGGAAAAACAAAACTGCTCCAAGGTGTTATAGCATACAAGTACATGCAATAAAAAATGAAAAGTTTTGTATCATCAAAGCAAGGTTTTGACAGGTTAAATACTTTGAAGTATAAAATTTTTATTTGGTATTAAAATTCCTACATCATAAACAGCAATTGTTATTATGAAATAGAAGGCAATAAAATAGATTTGTAAACAATTTTATCCTCCAGCAAAATATGTAATAATGTATACAGATTTTATAAAGATTTTATACTTGTCCCCTTTAAGCAAACAAGGGGGCAGACGTACAGGAATGAACAATGCCTCATAAAAATGTTGACAACTCTCTTTTTTCTCTATTTCCTTTCCAGTAAACATAAAAGTGTATGGAAAATATAATGTATATAAAATATTTATGTACATACACTTCTTTTACTATAAATCAGCAAGCCTTTATTACATGAGATCAGACCTAAATTTCCAATTTCTTCTCCTTTCTTTTTTCAAGTTTTGACTTAGAAAAATTATGTGTTGAACTAAAAACCGGTCAATAGCACAAATTATGGACAACAAATATAAGGAGTCAAAGTTTTATATTTATATGTATCAGTATAGAAAAATATAAAGGGGAGCGGTGGTCTAGTGGATAAGGTGTCGGCCGCTCAATCCAGAGGCCGTGGGTTCGAGTCCCACTGGGGTCACGACCATGACTTCACATATGACACCAGTACTGATTTTTCCAGGAAGCGGACTCAAGAGTGGTTCCAATAAGCTTGAAGCTTTTATCACAATCGAGCTAAAACAAATTAGAATAAACTAAAAATATAAAGAATGTACATTTTAAATCATAATTATCATTACATGTAATATCTTGATAAATAAATGAACTTGATAATCCTTCTAGAGAAACTAAATCTTGTATATGTAGCAAATAATTATTTCTTTTTTATTTTAAAGAGAAACTTGATGTAAATATAAACAACAAATTATATGAACAATCATAAATTAACAAAAGGTGGAAAAATGTATTGTATGCTTATGATGAATTCGAAATCTAATTTGACATAATACAAAATTTAACCTTGCACATGCGACTAGATTGACTATCTATTAGGGGTTTCAAAATAACCCTGCCACAATGTATTATAGAGTCCCCTACAGATTACAGTATTTACACAAGTAATGTAATAACTCTCAACAATATTTATGTAGACAGTCTAAGTATGGAAAACAGCTTGCTTTGGTAAATGATACCTTCCATTATCCACTTAAGGTATATCTGAGTAGATATTGATATCCCATGCCCTGCAATAAAGACTTCTTCCAACAGCCATTATGGTCATTTCATTTTCTCTGTCTTCAATCTCAGAAGCAGTTTTATAGACTTCTTGTAATTGCTTCTAAAAAGCCTCAGTAATCACTGGAGAACACTTCAGATTTTTTCTTTTGTGGTCTTTCTTTAATGCCTGCTTGGCACCGTGTAAAATATGGAGTGGAGTCATGGAGTGGAGTGGTGGAGTGGAGTCTGGAGTCGATTTTGGAGTCAATTTTGGAGTCAAATTTGGAGTCACTTTTGGAGTCAATTTTGGATTCAAATTTGGGGTGGAGTCTTTTTTGGAGTCAAATTAAGAGTCAATTTTGGAATTTAATTTGGAGTCAGTTTTGGAGTCAAAATTTAATAAAACCTAGTATGATACTCCTCTAGAAATAACAATGACAGTTACTGATGTTTTCTCAAATGACCCTTATCATATTGGTAAGAATAACTTGCCATTACATTGGATAGTTAATTACAACAAATCACTCTCTACTTTATGACAGATTTCTACAAAATTCTGCTGGAGAAGGTACTGGTACAGTACCTCAGCATGATATCTCATTCTTATCAGGACTTGACCCCTAGTTCCTTCATGGTTTGTTATTTATGATGTTGGGTCAGATGTTGCCTGAAGATTACTCAGAGAGAATTGATAAACATTTCTAACTTGAAATGTGAAATAATGAGAAAGTATTGTTTTAAGTTTTTAAAATGAATCCGGAAAATAAAAGCAAGAAAAAAAACTTACGTAATTAAATATTTACTATCTGCTACAAACGGCATAATATAATAGACAATAGTACAATTCACAAAAAAATACATTTGCACTAGTCTGGTTCTTGATTCGTCTGTTCATTCCATACAAAATTTGCTTTCAATTAAAGAACTATATGAATTCTGATCAACTTCATGCCTGTGCAGGCCATTCTCGCATACAAGAGCTCTACCACCGTTCTCGGGTACCATGTCGAACATCAGATGAATGAGAATAGTGCAGGCTGATCTAGTTCGATCAAACTTTATAAACGATACCTATATTAAATAACGAATGGCGTATTGATAGATTAACAAGGTTAGAATTTATAAATGTCAAGATTGCAGGCGAGTAGCCAGGACCTTATTCATAGTACGCAGGGGTGGTGTTGGGGGTTCCGGGGTATCCTCCCCCAAGAATTTTTTAAAATGAGAACAGCAAATGGTGCATTTTGGGTATATCTGAAGTAAATACAGTGAACGTAAACCTTGTTCTTTTTTGTTTGTTTTGTTTTTAATTAATTTCATACAAAATGTATTATTTTAGTAGACCTACACACATGTGAAAGAGACATTTTATTACAGATATTTTTCAGTACATGCAATAGGATCGAGCCAATATGCACCCTAAAGCAGAGCAAATCACCTATCCCTTTTCTATACAAACTGACCGATCATTTGAACAAAGTAAATGGTCCAATCTCTAAAAACATTGGTTTAAAAATGCAGGCTTTTGTTGTAACTTTAAAATAAATCAACAAAGACATATTGAGGGGCGATATCGAAAAAAGTGTTCATTTAGAATTATTGCTATTATGTTCCCTTTCACGTTAAGCCTTGAAATTATAATATCCAAAGTGTTTCTGGGACTTTAATACCCCTGGTAATCCATTCCTAAATTCACCACAAAAATGATGATAATAATTAATGTAGACCAAACACTTCAGTAACATTAAGCATCAATGAGCTCGAGACTCCACTCACAAAATCCCTAAACATTAAAAAAAATCCTGCTTGAGAAGCCGCATAAAATTATAGACCATTTGTCTTAAAACCCATTTTATCAATCAAGACTGTTTCAATAAGAGACAAGTACATATATTTAGTGACTACAGGCCTGAGAGAAATCACCCCATGCCTCCAATCAAAAAATGGCTCCAAAAAAAACACCACTCCAAATTTGACTCCAAAACTGACTCCAAAATGGACTCCAAATTTGACTCCAAAAAAGACTCCACTCCAAAATCGACTCCAAATTTGACTCCAAAAAAGACTCCACTCCAAATTTGACTCCAAAACTGACTCCAATATTGACTCCAAAATCGACTCCAGACTCCACTCCACCACTCCACTCCACGACTCCACTCCATATTTTACACGGTGCCACCTGCTTATAATGGTATTATGTTCAATATATAAATGGCACAGCTAGAATATTTTCTCTCAGCCTCCATTCTAACCATTTTTGGCCATATACAGTTCTGGTTATCAAAAATACAAAATATGCTTTTTAAGTTACAAAAGAACTGTTTTTGTTGATTCTACAAGGGCTAGAGTGCCACCATCCTTTCAACAAAATCGCCTTACACTGTGCTTATGTTTGAAATTCAACCTTTCCATAATAGCAGCCTCTGGAAAATATACTGACTGGGTCCATTATTACAGACTCCAGCACTGAATGGCTGATTCTGAGAACACATTTGAAATTGACCAATTGAAAGACTGCATACAGGGACTGGTCCCCAAACTCAGTTTTATAACCTTGGAACATTGTACAGTACTAATGCTAATGTCTATATAAATCTGGTATAATATAATAATATAATATTATGTCAGTGGATGTATACATTATTTGTTGGGTTTAAGTTGCACCGACACAATTATAGGTCATATGTCAACCTTCCAGCTTTGATGGTGGAGGAAGACCCCAGGTGCCCCTCCGTGCATTATTTCATCATGAGTGGGTACCTGGGTCTAACCACCGACCAAATGTAAGCCAGCTGGATGGCTTCCTCACATGAAGAATTCAATGCCCCGAGTGAGGTTCAAACACACATCAATGAGGGGCAAGTGATTTGAAGTCAGTGACCTTAACCACTCAGCCAAGGAGGCCCCATAGATATATACATTAAGTATCATACTTATTTAAATACATCAAAATCACTGATAAAAATACAAACTATATCAGTCCAATTTCTGGAATGGTTCCACCATTGTTTCATGGCAAATATGGGGATCAGGATTGAAGGCATCTTTCATTAACAGAGATAATGGCAGAAAAATGAATGTCACTGTGATAGCAATTATGAAAATTAAGACTGAATTGTTTGAAGTTATAAGTGGTCGGACATCATAAATTGTCCTTATCTGTGTGTGCACTTCCCTTGCCAAAGAAACTATCAGTGATTAAATTGATTGGCAGAAAGTTAAGTCAAGTGACTTGACAATAAGGTCAAAGCCTCTGGTCTGTCTTATTGAATTCTTCAAGTGATCAGGAGTGGAAAAAATACCCATCTTTCAAATTAAAAATAAGATACTGCCAGCATGGTAAAAATTGTGATAGATTTTCTTAACATCCAAGCAGTCAAGGTAAAGTTGATTCATAGATCATTTGGGTTCTCCATGGCCAAATGATTAAGGTTGCTCAGGCACCAAATCACTTTCCCCTCATCAGAGTGGGTTTCAAACCTCCCTTGGGGTGTAGTCTTTTCATGGGAGGAAGCCACTGGGTGATTCTACCCAGGTGCTGCCCTTGACAGAAATAATGCCTGTAGGCGTAGGGACACCTCAGTTCTTCTACAATCATCAGAAGCTCTAAGGTCACCATATGATGTATAACTGTTTTGTCGTGATGTTAAATCAAACAAAATAATCATCATAGAACATTTAAAAAATAAGTTGAAAATGTAAAAATGCTGTACAAACATCTGAGCACATCCACATATATTCTTAAGGTTTTACTATATTACCATTATACAATTCAGGCAATATATATTTTAGAAAATATTATATAAGCTGATATACTCTATGTATTCATTCATCAACTTTTAGTTATTCAGCATCTTTTTATAATGGGTACTTTAAACCTTATTCATATCAGTGCACAAGAAATAAGCTTTAAAAATTGAAAAAAAAAAACAAAAAAAACTAGAAAATCTTCATAATATAATTATGATCTCAAAAAAAAATATTTTCAATAAATAATAATTATGCATAAACATACCATAAACAACTTTATCCAAATGTTACAGTATAGTCATTAAAAGAAATCTTAAAATATTACGTCTATTTTAATGACTAATTTACTAGTCATATTGAAGATTTCAAGAATTTAATATAAGATGTGCGATTGATTTCATAAAGTATGACTTCTGAGTCTAACCATCCCTAATTACTATATATCAACTTGGCGGCAACCTATGAGACCTTTTATTATATTACCGTTTAGTCATAACAATTGATAACGCGAGCATAAATACCCATAAACTTGTCAAAAGTTCAAAATTGTAACAACTCGACCACAAAAAATCCTTTATTCTTGCTCATTACACTTCCGACATTTTTTTTCCAAAAGATAAACATCACGCTCTTAACAGACTTTAAAATGCTCAAAATGGGATAATATTTTCAGTAGCTGTAATTCCCCGATACCAGCACACTCGCGATCACATTCAGTTTTCTTTAGGAATAGTTACCCCAATCACAGGAAAATTATAGCATTTTGGTCTCTCAAAGTAATGTTTTCTAAAAAGGCTTTTAAAACAAGAGCTCGTAGAACATGAAATGCCCCCCTTGATGCATTCAGTAATTGCACAGGGAACAGAAATTATTTGTTCACTGTACACAAAAGTTCTACTGTTTAGTGGGCTCTTCGGGTCACTGTGACCTTGACTTTTGACCTACTGAGCTCAAAATCAATAAGGGTCATCTGCTAATCATGATAAACTTCCTTATCAAGTTTCGTGATCCTAAGCTCAAGCGTTCTCAAATTATCATCAAGAAATGGTTTAACTGTTCCAGGTCACTGTGACCTTGACTTTTGACCTACTGATCTAAAAATCAGTAGAGGTTATTTGATGGTCATGACCAACCTCCCTATCAACTTTCATGATCCTAGGGCTAAGCCCTCTTGAGTTATCATCCGGAAACCATTTTACTGTTCAGGGTCACTGTGACCTTGACCTTTGACCTACTGATCTCAAAATCAATATGGGTCATTTGCTGGTTATGGCCAACCTCCATATCAACTTTCATGATCCTAGGCCCAAGCGTTCTTGAGTTATAATCTGGAAACTGTTTAATTGTTCAGGGTCACTGTGACCTTGACTTTTGACCTACTGATCTCAAAATCAATAGGGGTTACCTGCTGGTTATGACCAATCTCCCTATCAATTTTCATGATCCTAGGCCCAAGCATTCTTGAGTTTTCATCCAGAAATGGATTGGTCTACATACCGACCGACATCTGCAAAACAATTATACCCCTCCTTCTTTGAAGGGGGGCATAATGAACTTTTCCAGAAGATGTGATCACACAAATGCATGCAGAAAGTGAAACAGAGCCTTCTTGCAGAACAGGGATGAACAAAATGATTTAAAGTCAATCCACAAAATCATAATTTCATGCATTTTGGAGATACCTAGTTTGTTTTTATTTGTTTTGGGTTTAACACCGTTTTTTCAACAGTATTTCAGTTATATAAGGGCGGGCCAGTGTTCCTGGATTCTATATCAGTACAAACCTGTTCTCCGTATGTAACTGTCAACTTCCTCACATGAATCAGAGGTGGAGGATGAATGATTTAAGACACAATATCTTTTATTAAATTGTCACAGAGAACATACGGCTCGCCAGAGGATCAAACTCACGACCCTGCAATCCGTAGATCGGCGCTCTTCCTATTGAGCTAAGCGAGCAGATTTAGTTTGTTTTTGTTGTGAAGACAAAAAAACATGTTTTTCCCACTAAAAAAGGCAACGCTTACCATTTGAATGTTCTTATTGTTTGTAATAATATTCTGTGTTTCCAGTGTTTCATATCCTCCCATTGCTGTCATTTTATCAGAAATAAATTTCATGCACACATAGTGTCATTCAAGTAAAACATTATAGTAAATGCAAGTCATTTTGTTTATTTGATGTAATGATTTTTTGGTTATTAGTAATTCATTTAATTTATTGAATATGTGATGTTTCGGTTATTAGTGACACTGAAAGCCATGAAGCCAACCTTGTCCATGAAAACGTTTAATGTTTTATCGATAACTATTTCAAGTGGCAAAGGAATCATTAGCGTAGCGTTTTCTTTTTTATTCACAAAATTAACATGATTTACCTAACCTTAACTGATTTTAGATACGCCAATGATTGAACCTCACCGAGAACAGAATATTATAAACTGACATTCGTCATCGAATTTAATTTCTTCGCGGAGTGAAAAAATGATGAGAATTCAATCAACACCTGGTTTAAAAGCTGTCTGATCACTGGCCTGCTACCTTTTTACTAAATTACAATAAGAGATAAAATCTCGATTTGATTAAAGTGGCGAACCTCTGTCATTCTCTAACATTCAGTGTTTGCTATACTCTTTTACGAAAACAAAATCGAGTGGAAATGAACAAACTTTTGACACACAAAACCCTCTCTGTATTTCACTGATACCAATCTAGAAACATTGTAACAGTTTTTAACAGTTTTAAAAACATTTGCCATCAAGACTGTAAAAATTCATTGTTTTACAGGTTATATTTTATCCCGAGTATTTGCGATATTGCACATTCAAAGGCGAGAGATAAGCGATAGGTAAAAGAGCAGCGTTTGTGCGGATCATCAGCTACATTTTAGGCAAGAAACAATCTTAATAAAATCTAATTTGTCTTTTAAATAGTGTTTACATGAGCTGCCGCTTTGACATTGTATTTGATTACCAAAGATGCTCTAATGATTAAACAAACCTTTGATGACAATAACTGAGTAGGTTGTGGGAATGAATATTTCTGTTTGATATAAAACAAAAACTTAATGACAAAAAAAAAGATAATTAAAAGATGACTTAACAGCCAGTAAAAACACTTCAGTTACCTTACTGTCTGGTGAAGATTTGAATGCAACATAACTTACGCATAATGACTTATACACTGCTGAAAGAGATTTCAAAATGCGTATGCTCATTAGCTGGAGCTTATTTTGTTATTTTGCATTACACACACAATCTTACTGAGTGGTGGATTGGGCTGCCACTTTCCTACCGAGTTAACGGCCTCGGGTTTGAATCCTGGGCATTCCCATTGCAGTGTATGCTTGGGCATGACACTTTTAATTGTTCTTAAAATAGAGTCATTCGAAAGCTCTACAGAGTTTGTCTTTATTGTTTAACAAAGTCAAAATTTACCTTTACCTTTTTACTAAAACACTTTATTGGCATTCATGAAACTTTGCTGGAGGTCGTATGTCCAAGTATCATGACAAAGCCTTCTCAAAGGGCACCAATCTTGACTTTTCCCAGGAAAGCTGTCATACAAAACAAATTAACTCTAAAGTAAATAACATGATGTTAAGGATATGTGGAAATAAACTGTCTATATTGACCTTCATTTCTGGATACAGCAAGAAACACTGTCACAATTGTACAGCAAACACTGGCCGATTTGAGATTTCAGTTTGCAAATTCTCGCATACCAGCAGCACCAAGTTACCGGGTCCCTGCTCACCAATCTTCTACATGTCAAAGGTGGTCAGCCCCCTACAGGCAGAAGCACCGTATAATCCGCAACTGTGACACAAAGAGATCGGAGTCAACAGCTTGTCATAACGATTAAACAGAGATGTTAAATTACCATTTACGGGATTACAGTTATCTCAAACCATGTAAACACGGAAAACATTCGGTCATTGTTTTAATGCTTTTATCTCAGTGTGAGAGAGATCCACCAAGTTTAATCACCAGTTTTAATATACAAGCTTTACTTCTTTTTAAACAGGATTAAAAATAATACCACTTTACAACCTATTTCATTTTCACTATCTGAAATCTTCAAAAAAAAATTTTTTAAATTCTGTATCATTATTTCTTTATTTTTTTATCTGAGATAAAAACTGCAAAATCATGAATTTCATTATCATATATATTTGAGGTTATATATCTTACCTTTAATTACATCACATGTCTCTAAGACAAGTGCTATCAGAACAGGCTTTACAACAGACAAAGTAGCTGATATTTCGGCACATGTCTGATAGCAAACTAAATACGAAAAAAGTCCCTATATCAATATTACACAGGAAATGTCTGCCTCATCAATTACCTATCATAATGACCTGAATACTGCACTGCACTGCAGTCAGAATCTTGGTAAAAAAAGTAGGGATTACTTTTGAAAAAGCGCTCTCCCCACAAGGCACTGTTTCATGATTTGATATGATATCTGGAATCATCATAACTGAAGGCTGCATACTGCACATCCTCTCATTAAAACAAAGTGTTTGAAAGATCTACAACGAGGTAAAGAGATACAGAAGGGACATGAAAATGCTACCTACTAAACTTTAACCTTTGGTTTAACTGTATGACCTTGACCTTGAATCAAAATGATTTAGATGTTGTATTCACCATGTTGTCTTACATGGCAAATGCTATTACACTTTATGAATTACATTCCAGAAAACATTTTCAGTCTCAAGGTTATTATGACTTTGACCTTTGACCTACTGAATCTAAAAATAGTTTGGGTGTTAAGTCTTTTATTCTTTTTTACTTAAGAAATGTTGATGGACAGAGGAACAATGCAGTGCCATAATAATATAACTTTTTTTTCAGTCATTTCTAAATACAGTGAAGTAAAATATGATGATATAAGCATAAACTTGATCATACACTTCTGGATTGCTACACATTTCTGTGGAAGTATTAATATTTGATGTCTGCTGGTATTGAAATAGTCCTGTCAAGTCCTACTGGGCCCTTAAAGCATCATCCAGACCAAGACAGTGAGTTAAAGATAGGTTGTTGTGATTAAGAAATAAAGTAAATTGGAAGGGTAAAGGAAGGCATGCCATGGTTATAATGAACACTGTAAATACACTGGAGGTGAAATGGATACAGTAAATGACTCCTAACTAGTGGTTACAAGTTTGAACCCCAGATCAGATAAGACTTTGACCACAGTTTCTACAATCCCTTACTTTAGTACAAGCACTTGTCAGTCTAATCTAGGAAGCAGTCATCAAGCAGACTGACCAACTTCCTCTACAACCAATGTAAACTGTCTAAATATAATCTGATGTTATTCGCACTTTATTTTCAAAACAAACCCTCTTCCAGTATTTCCCAATACCAATGTATTATAGTGTAATCTACAAAAAGATTAAACCGCTATTTTCAACACAGGAAGATAACTGGCCATATTGCACTTTTGTCAAATTGTCAAAAAGAACAATATGCTATGCCTGGCAATCAGTCTCAAGGCATATAGCTAAGTATTCATAAACACTTCCTCCACCAGGCAGGCTGGCTATAACAAGGCATGCTATGCCTTGGGATCAGACTCAAGACCTACAGATAAACAAGAGCTCGTAGAACACGAAATGCCCCCCTCGATGCATTCAGTAATTGCACAAGGAACAGAAATTTTTTGGTCACTGTACACATAAGTTCTATAGTTCTGGGTCAATATGACCTTGACCTTTGACCTACTGACCTCAAATTAATAGGGGTCATCTGCTGGTCATGATCTACCTCCCTATTAAGTGATCCAAGTGGCCTGAGCGTTCTCAAGTTATCGTCCGGAAACAGTTTAACTGTTCCGGGACAATGTGACCTTTGACCTACTGACCTCAAAATCAATAGGGGTCATCTGCCTGGCATGATTAGACTCCCTATCAACTTTCATGATCCTAGGCCCAAGTGTTCTTGAGTTATAGCCCGGAAACCGTTTAACTGTTCCAGGTCACTGTGACCTTTGACCGACTGACCTCAAAATCAAAAGGGATCACCTGCTGGTCATGATTAACCTCCCTATCAACTTTCATGATCCTAGGCCCAAGCGTTCTTGAGTTATCATCCGGAAACTGTTTATCTGTTCCATGTCACTGTGACCTTGACCTTTGACCTACTGATCTCAAAATCAGTAGGGGTCATTTGCTGCTCATGACCAACATCCCTATCAACTTTCATGATCCTAGGTCGAAGCGTTCTTGAGTTATCATCCGGAAACCGTTTAACTGTTCTGGGTCACTGTGACCTTGATCTTTAAGTACAGATCTCAAAATCAATATGGGTCATCTGCTTGTTATGAACAACCTGCCTATCAACTTTCATGATCTTAGGACCAAGCGTTTTTGAGTTATCATCCAGAAACGGATTGGTCACATACCGACCGACCGACATCTACAAAACAATATACCCCTCCTTTTTTGAAAGGGGGCATAATAATCGAAACTCTTCCTGTTTGAGACCACTGAGCATGCAGGCTATACAATGAATACAAGCATTTTCTGATGGCATAAATCAGCAGACCACTTATGTTTATAGCTGTATACTTAGAACTCTTCCAAAAACATCTATTTTTCTGCCATATTTATCAGGAGATGAAAGAGAGGACCACTGAGTGTTTACACTTGTAATGATTACCTGGTCAGGTGTGTGGCTGTAATGTCCATGATACATGTATCTCCTGTACCAGCAGAGTCATTGTTGGGTAAATATTTATGTTTGTTGAGAGATTACATACATTCCTCACACAGATCCATCAACCATCCAGCCTGGAATCAGATGAAAGCTTCTTAAGTACATACAAAAATATGAATACTAAACCTTGCTAACAGTTCATCTTTTAAAGCAACATGCAGGTTTCAAGATTTGATTGTTGTTAATTGTAATTGTTATTTTTCTGAGGGTATGTTAAATAATTCAGAAAACAAACATTAACCGAACTTCATTTAAGCTCATAACTCTGACAATATATTTTTAATTTTCATTCACCATTACTTTCAAGACACCTTTAAGGAGTAAAAATCCCATTATTTTCAGTAAAATGATTTTCGTGTGTATGTACTTTAACCAAGATTGACCCTAGTTACGGTCTGTATAATCATTACAACAAAAAAATATAAAAATCTCAGAAAACGGCAAAGGGGGTAACTCCTACCATGTTATTAGTTAAATAAACAAACAGCACACTTCTTTCATAACTAATCTTTGATTTATACTAGAGGAGATATATGACACAAGGACTTCATTGTCAGTAACATATAACATTTTTTATAATAATTATATACCCCTAATTACACGTATCTATCGAGGAGTAAAACTGGGACACATCTTATTCTTCCAATATTTGCTGACAAATTTTGTGTCAGAATATCTTTTAAAAGTGACAAAAAAGGGTCGTTATTTATTCTTTAAAATGTACAGCCTTTAATGCTTCTTCTATAGTATAAAGTTTAACACTATCATGTTGAAGAAATGTAAGATCGTAGTTTTCAAAGCTATAATAAAGAATATGACAGAAAATACAAATAAGGCAGAAAAACAGGAGTATAAAATTTGATTATTACTCAATAGTTATTTTTGTAATGAACAGGAAACAGTTGCCTATGTTCAGCTTTTCACCTTTACCTCTGTTCTATATGAGGAGAAGTTGTTAGTTACTGATGGAGAAGAATAACATACTAGTACTGGGTTCTCTAAAACAGATAATATGGCTGTCATAGCCTGAGAATGGCAATGCTATAGAAGAATGCATTATTCAAAACAATAGAGCAATATATGCCTGAAGGTATGACTTTTGACCCCAAAGTGTGACCTTGACTTTGAAGCGAGCCATCCAAAACATGTGCTCTGCAAGTCGTCTCGATGTGGTGAACATTTGTGCCAAGTTTCTTTAAAATCCTTCAAGCAGTTCAAGCGTTACAGAGCAGACACGAAGGAAAGTCATGTGACCTTTGACCCCTGTGACCTTGACCTTGAAGTGAGCCATCCAAAACATGTGCTCCACAAGTCGTCTCTATGTGGTGAACATTTGTGTCAAGTTTCTTCAAAATCCTTCAAGGGGTTCAAGAGTTACAGCGTGGACACGAAATTACTAACAAACGGACTGATGGATGGACAGAAAGACAGACAGACAGACACCGGTGTCATTACATAATACGCACCCTTCGCAACTATTAACTTGGCCTGAAATGTTTCCTCTGAAACACAGAAGAATGAAAGTGTGACATTATAATGCAACAAAATCACTATTTGTACATCACAAAGAAGCTGTGCCCTGATGGTATAATTCCTTTGCATCTCCTAAAAATGATTTTATTCAACAATAAAATCCTTCTTTGGCATTTATGTTTTCTTAAACAAAATCTGTCCTTCAACAATTATTGCAAATGTGCATCTCAGGAACTTGTACATAATGTGCACATGCTGCTACTGTCTGTCATATAGTGAAAGCTTTATGGGAGAAGCACAGATGTGCCGTTTTGTGCTACAATGGAAAATGCCACAACATTTCCGTGAGACAGAACACACAAAGCGCTTTCCATATAATTATTTGTTAAAAAATCAACCAGTTCTGTCTAACAGAATGACAAAAATGTACAAATACTACTAAATGTGCAATTCACACAAGATGGAAAGGGCAATAACTCTTAATTAAATACAATTTTATGCTAAATTTTCTAACACTGATGTTACTTTGTTAATGCAGGTTTGTACCTACTAAAGATTGATGACTGAATACATATTTATGCCTAATAACTTCAATTCAGAGTTCAAAAGAACAACTTGCTTAATTATTACAATCATGTTTTCATAACTTTTAGACAGTAAGATCACATAAAGCATTATATGAGCCGCGCCATGGGAAAACCAACATAGTGGGTGTGCGACCAGCATGGATCCAGACCAGCCTGCGCATCCGCGCAGTCTGGTCAGGATCCATGCTGTTCGCTAACAGTTTCTCCAATTCCAATAGGCTTTAAAAGCGAACAGCATGGAGCCTGACCAGACTGCGCGGATGCGCAGGCTGGTCTGGATCCATGCTGGTCGCACACCCACTATGTTGGTTTTCCCATGGCACGGCTCATATTATATGTATTGTAATATCATTAATATTCACATAGGGACTAAACTTGTATTAAAGTTGTGTCAATCCATGAAATTAAACCTAAGTTAAAGAAATATTCCTGTTTATTTTATCTTTAAACTTTGAAATCCAGAAATTATGTCTGCACAAAATAGCTGTATTGGCAAAACCCACAAAATTTCAAGCTAACAAATTTGTATGATTTTATATTACAAACAGGGTTTTTTTTACACATAAATTAATTGTCACTACAATTACAGTAGATGTCAAAGAATTACAGTAAATGTCAATGATATTTCCTTTAAATTTTCATATAAATTCTTTTTTTAGTATTTAAATACTACCTTTTTTCTTGAGAGGGAACACTATTATGTCTGTTTAGGTTATGTTTTCATGAATACTACATTGATAGCAAAACAAAACAATTGTAAAATTCCATTGCTATATATTAAGGTTCTTGCAAAACAAAACAAAACGCCAGCAGACAGAACAAAATTCCTTTCAGGGATTAACGGGATCATGCTCATATGATGCAATTACCAAACAAAAGAAAATTATTCAAGATGTTTTATTTTTCCAGCCCGCACGTGCTGAAATCTAGAGACGAAAAAAAATGTTTTCTATTCACCCCAAAGCAAAATTTTCTATAAATTAAGCTGCAATAAGAGATTCCATTACCCTAGCGGTAATGAAGGTATAACATTTTGTCTTGGTTTCATAGTCCATAAAAATTCATCAAATAAGTTCAGGGATTAGTGCAAAGTCTGCGCAGATGGGATGCGATCTTAGTATCACAGAGTTTCTAAAATCCAAGAAAATCCCCGGAATCTAAAATAATGTGTGAGGAAAATATTCAAACAACTTGAAATACAATTTCTACCATGTGTCATTAATTATAGTTTTACCGCTTTACAACACTACTGAAGAGGAACACGACTGTAACGAGTATAAATTAAAAACAGAATTTTAATATTTTAAGTGAAAACTGGCAGTTTACAACTGTTTTAATGCTATTAACAATATTTAACAGTAACAGACGTACAAATAAATAGGCATGTTTCGAATAAACAAGGTTATAAAAGTTATGGCCGAGTCAACACCAACCTCTTCTTGTTTATTTTTAAAGCACTTAATATAGTTGGATAAATTACAATTTTTTCTTTTGCATAGATAAATATTCTGTGTGTAGTTTAACATCACAAACAGGCGAAAGGAATTTTCACTTTTTGTTCACACTTAATAACATCAGGAAGTATTATAAATACTATTACTATTATTTTGTCTTTGTAAGCAAATATTCAATTTCAAGTTATAGGTACCTGACATGTGATTGCCAAAATAGGCCCAAATCGCCCCTTTGTGGGTGAACTTAACCTTCTTACCTTGCTTCTGGCCAAATTTGGTGAACACCATGAGAAGAAGTTGATGAAAAAGAGACTGAATGGTGAAAGATTTCGGTTCAATACCTAAATCAGGTCATTTCAGCTCCTAATTTTTTTTTCAAAGATGCAGGCTTTGAACTTTCTTCATAACTGAGCTGAAGTAAATCAGTTTAACCCTTACCCTGCTAAATTTCTATAATGAACTTGTCCATCTTTCAATTTGGACAGTACCATTAACTGTTAAAAGGGGTGCTTACCAAAAAATACTGACTGAATGGCGAACAGTGCAGATCATGATTAGACTGCACAGATGTGCAGGCTGATCATGATCTACACTGGTCGCAAAGGCAGAATCAGTCGTGTTAAGCATGAACAAAATAAAAAAGATTCAAAGAACTGGTTAGAAACTTTTTATACACTGTATGCTATCTGGGATAAATCAAAGTTCTGTTCTGTTTTTTCCTGTATTCAAATCTCATTAATTGTCATGATAGGGACAGCTTAGTTTTAACCTTTAAGAGTCCAAATGGATTACAAATCATTTAACGTTAAGTCAATATTAATTCATGCCACACCCACTGAGTCTTATTAAAAATTTTGAGTTCTTTTTCAAATTAAGTTTAGGTTCAAGACTTAAGAATTCTGGCAACTTATCAAAATATTCACATTTTGTAGGTAATTATGTAATTTTGCGAAATTGTTTCCTCCCTCAGATATCTACAAATCAGAAAGAAATGTAAAAACTATTATAATAATTGTATGTGCAATTTTCTTTTACATGAAGTAATAAAAATTAATACTGTTTAATCATTAATTTTCGTACAGGACTAGTTTTCGTGAATTTTATGGTTGAGTGATATCCATGAAATTAAATTCTAATGAGGAAGCAAAATTCCTATTCATTATTATCTTCATTACTAGACTAGCCGCTGGACTGATAATAAATATATTTCTTCAAATTTCCCCCCTTTTTGTCTAATTCCATTTCGTAGAGACAAAAGCCAGTACATTTTAGAGAATTCGCAGAGGAAATAACAACTACGAATTATCAGGGAAATAAAAAATAAGAAGTGATTGTTTTTTCATCTGTGCCTGTTCTGCTCTGATATTGGACATAGGATATAGACTGGCTCAGTCCACTACATTCAATCATAACAAGAGCTGTCCGTAAGACAGCCAAGCTCGACTATTCGAAATATTGTCACAGAAGCAGGAAATTATTACCCAAAATGTTAAATATCAAAAGAGTTTTAAGTTCGAAACAGGACATAATTTGACCAAAATGCATATCAGAGTTATGGGACTTGATGCTATCAACTAGTTTAATAACCCCGAAGAAACATGTTAAGTTTCAATTCAATATCTGCATTAGTTTTGGAGATAGTAACTTGCATGTAAAACTTTAACCAGAATTTTCTAAGTCCAAAAGGAGCATAATTTGCCCAAAATACATGTTAAGAGTTATGGAACTTGACCCAGTGAGGTTGGTAACTGACCTAGAAAAAGAATAAATAAGTTTCAAAGCTATATGCCTTTTGGTAATAGCTGTATGTACTTGCACGCAAAACTTTAACCAGGATTTTCTAAGTCCAAAAAGGGGCATAATTTCCCCAAATACATGTCAGAGTTATGGGACTTGATTCTATCAACTAGTTTTATAACCCAGAAGACACATGTGAAGTTTCAATTTAATATCTGCATTAGTTTTGGAGATAGTAACTTGCATGTAAAACTTTAACCAGGATTTTCTAAGTCCAAAAGGGGGCATAATTTGCTCAAAATACATGTCAAAGTTATGGGACTTGACCCAGTGAGGTAGATAATTGATCTAGAAAAAGAAAAAATAAGTTTCAAATCAATATGCCTTTTAGTAATAGCTGTATGTACTTGCACGCAAAACTTTAACCAGGATTTTCTAAGTCCAAAAGGGGGCATAATTTGCTCAAAATACATGTCAGAGTTATGGGACTTGACCTTGTGAGGTAGATAATTGATCTAGAAAAAGAAAAAATAAGTTTCAAATCAATATGCCTTTTAGTAATAGCTGTATGTACTTGCATGCAAAACTTTAACCAGAATTTTCTAAGTCCAAAAGGGGGCATAATTTGGCCAAAATACATGTCAGAGTTATGGGACTTGACCTGTGAGGTAGGTAATTGATCTAGAAAAAGAAAAAATAAGTTTCAAATCTATATGCCTTTTAGTAATAGCTGTATGTACTTGCATGCAAAACTTTAACCAAAATTTTCTAAGTACAAAAGGGGGCATAATTTGGCCAAAATGAAGGTCAGAGTTATGGGACTTGGTGCTATCAACTAGTTTTATAACCCCGAAGACACATGTGAAGTTTCAATTCAATATCTGTATTAGTTTTGGAGATAGTAACATGCATGTAAAACTTTAACCAGAATTTTCTAAGTCCAAAAGGGGGCATAATTTGCTCAAAATACATGTTAGAGTTATGGAACTTGACCCAGTGAGGTTGGTAATTGACCTAGAAAAAGAATAAATAAGTTTCAAAGCTATATGCCTTTAAATGATAGCTGTATGTACTTGCATGCAAAAACTTAACCAATGTGTGACGCCGACGCCGACGCCAGGGTGAGTAGAATAGCTAGACTATTCTTCGAATAGTCGAGCTAAAAATGTAAAAAGATATATCATAGTCTATGAGCTAGTCTACTTCATAACTTGAAACTCACAAATTTATATCATCAGAAAATAAGCCTTGAAATTTCATGTCCGCAAAATTAAATGACTTTTCAGCAGCAGGTCAAATAGAACCAATTTAGTCTGGTAATTAAAAAGAAGAAAAGCAGTAGAAACAATTAATATTCATAAGAATGTAACAATTAAATGTTATAAAAAAATAGTTAATAAACAAAGAATTTTTAAGTTTTCCGTGACAGCTGCATAAGACTATGCTAAAATATTACAATTCCTTCCAATTTCAGTTTGATAAGTTAAAACAAAGATATTTTCAGTTGTAGGACCGAAGATGTTTTTACAGCCTACTGTTTGGCAGACGTTTGTTTTTCAAAGTGTTTTCTGAAGAACAGCTGTCAAACGTTGACATGTTTTCTGACTTCATCATTTATTTTTACTAGAAAATCTATCGCCCTATTCTATCTGCTGTAGAACTGATTTGTTTTACTGATGTAACCGTTTCTGATAACCCAAATATACTTAGTTCTATTTATGCAAAGGTTTACTACATTATGATTCAATTAACATTTGAGGTGTTTCCAATCCATTTAAAAACTGCTACTTCTATTCTTCACACAGTCAATGAAACACAAATATTTTCAAATATTCACAAGCTGGTTAAAATGACCAATACAAACAGATTAAGTAGGTTCATTGAGAATTGTATATATGTACAAATTTCGTTTAACTGGCAATGCAAACAGAATCAACAATTTCTCAGTCACAGGCATTGATCGGTGATATATAGCAGAAGCATTTCTCACATCTCTAAAACAACAATAACACCTTTATTTAGATCTAGGACTTGGTCTGACAAAGCTGGGCCATTTTTCTATAAAACAATTAAATTACTTCCCTTGCTCCTTTTTTTACTTCCCTTTAAGAAAAATATTTAACAATAAGTCAAAGAAAAGGTGATAAAAGCATGTATCTGATATCAATTACAACACTTCTGTTGTTCTTTGTTACCATTTCATTCAACAATCTACACTTTTTACCAAAGTGTGAACAGCCACAAGGACATTTTTCTTTCACCTTTACTGCCAATAATTTGTTAGGCATGCAGTTTTCACAAACACATAGGTAACAAATATGCAAGATGTGCCAAAGTGTCTTTTGATTCTTTGATGTAAAGAACAGTTTTCTCGGTGATAATTTTCTTTTAGGGCATTGTGAAATACATTGTCTTGTCATGCATGTGCTATAAGAATTCCACCCCAACAACAAAGCAGAGAAAAAATCAAGTCTGGTATTTCAGACAATGTAAAAATGTGCTTTTTAATGTGTGCCTTTGTCAGTGAGTCGGCAATGTTTCACACATGTTTCAGCGAAAACTAACTCCAAAGTGGTAAGACACAAGCAGCACTAATGATACATAAATGCTATAAGTTCATACAGATCTTTCATCACAACAATTTTCTATTCCCAGCTTTGATAGAAAGAAAAAAGTCACTAATAACCTAGTGTTGCCCATTTTTACAGAACATTACCCCCTGATCTGTCAACAGTTCTGAGAGAAAAATGCTGTGAAAATTGTGGCTATATATTTTGAATATTTTCATAATTACTGTATAATATACAATTATATCTTATTATCATATCTGGCATATCTAATTCTTAAAGAGGTAGAAAGTGTAATATTATATTATCATACTGACTGACTACTGCCTTTAGAATTCTGTGTTTTACCCACAAAACTCCCTCTCTTCTCACAGTTTACTGCAAATTAGAGAATAAATTTATCTAACAAATAAAGAAGCCAGCCATTTTAATACTTTTTGCCTTTCTTTGGAATTTCATAAAACTGAAAACCTGCAAGGGTCCAAACAATTTTCTCATTCAAGCATTTTTTTGCTTCCTAATGGGAATCTATGATCAGTTCGGCATCCTGAAATCACGAGATTGCTTCCAATCAATTCAATGATTAGTTATTTGTTTTTAGCTTAAGCTGCACTTTACGCAAGTTTTTCTATTCCCATTATGTAATTTGTAACTCTACCTTCTGCAATTCTCCCCATAATTCAACTACTCCCTATAATTCAGCCTCCTTCCCATAATTCAACTTCTCCCAATTAAAAGTCTTAAAATCCTTAAAACATGTTAAAATTTCTATTAATTGACAGTAAAAATTAAATCCACCATGATGTTTTTCAGGAAAGCGTTTTTTTATATTTTGAACACAACATTTAGGATACAACAGACTCAATACTTATATACCAATAAGCATATCTGGTATAATAATAATAATAATGATATAAGTTCAATTAGTCAGTGACTGTTTTGTTTCAATGTCAGGGATACTCACAGGTTTCAATGTGAATGTAAGTTGTAACTGAGTCATTGTCAATGTGTCAATGTAAGCAGGCTCACCATCTATGTCAGTAGTAATAATTTAAGTGTCAATGTAAGAAGTTCTTATTTCAGTTGTCAATAAAATATGTGACTTTGTCACAACAATTGTAAACCTCAGAACTGTTTCACTGTTAATGTAAGCAGTAGTTATTTCAGTGAAAATGTGAAAATGAAAGCTGGGACTGTTTCACTGTCAATGCAAACAGTTACTGATTTACCATCAATATAAGCATTAGTTATTTCAGTGTTAATGTTAGGTGTAATTATTTCACCATGAATGTAAGCTATAATTTTTACACTGTCAATGTAAATTGTAACAGATCCCTGTCAATAAAAGCTGTAGCTGTTTCAGTGTCTTGTCCTGTGACTGTTTTCCTGTCATTGTAATCTATGACTGCTTCCCGTCATTGTAATCTGTGACCGTTTCCCTGTTATTTTAATTTGTGATGGTTTCCCTGTTATTGTAATTTGTGACTGTTTCCCTGTTATTGTAATATGTGACATTTTCCCTGTAACTGTAATATGTGACAGTTTCCCTGTCATTGTAATCTGTGACTGTTTCCCTGTCATTGTAATCTATGACGGTTTTCCTGTTACTGTAATATATGCCTGTTCCCCTGTTATTGTAATCTGTGACTTTTTCCTGTTATTGTAATATATGCCTGTTTCCCTGTTATTGTAATCTGTAACTGTTTCATTCTCATTGCAATCTGTGACAGTTTTTCTGTAATTTTAAGATGTGACTGTTTTCCCTGTCATGTTAACCTTTGACTGTTTCCCTGTTATTGTAATTTCTCTGTCAATGTACACTTTCAATTTAAGCTGTAACTGTTCACTGTCAATAAAAGCTGTAACTGTTTTCCTGTAATTGTTATCTGTGACTGTTTCCCTATCATTGTAATAAGTGACTGTTTCCCTGTCAATGTAATAATTGACTGTTTCCCTGTCATTGTAATCTATGAATGTTTCCCTGTCATTGTTATCTATGACTGTTTTCCTGTCATTGTAATCTGTGACTGTTTCCCTGTCAATGTAATCTATGACTGTTTCCCTTTCATTGTAATCTATGACTGTTTCCCTGTCATTGTAATCTGTGACTGTTTCTCTGTCAATGTAACCTATGACTGTTTCCCTTTCATTGTAATCTTTGACTGTTTCCCTGTCATTGTAATCTGTGACTGTTTCCCTGTCAATGTAATCTGTGACTGTTTCCCTGTCATTGTAATCTGTGACTGTTTCCCTGTCATTGTAATCTGAGACTGTTTCCCATGTAATCTATGACTGTTTACATATCATTGTAATCTGTGACTGTTTCCTTGTCAATGTAATCTGTGACTGTTTCCCAGTCATTGTAATCTGTGACTGTTTCCCTGTCATTGTAATCTGAGACTGTTTCCCTGTCAATGTAATCTATGACTGTTTACATATCATTGTAACCTGTGACTGTTTCCCTGTCAATATTATCTGTGACTGTTTCCCTGTCAATGTAATCAGTGACGGTTTCCCTGTCATTGTAACAAGTGACTGTTTTACTGTCAACAGGAGCAGCAGATGATTCCATGTACAAGAGTGTAGTAATTGTTTTAGTGCCACTGTAAGCATTAACTGATTAAGACTCAATGTAAGTTGCAATTATTTCACACTCTTTGTTAACAGTATTTAGTGAGTAATTGATTACCAGTAAGTGACACAATGTAAAAGTAACAGTAAATGATTCTATGTCGAAATTAGCAGTAACTGATTCAACGCTAGACTGGCATCAGTCGTTAGAGTCATTAAATGTAAAGCACCTAGCCATAAAATCAATCCTCTCTGAAACCACTTTCTGAAAAAATTTACAATATCTCTTGCCTCTGTCTCTAACGTTGTTGTTGAGATGAGCCTAGAGAGAAAATGTTGTTGTTTTTTTTTCTGAGAAAATATCAGTGTCAGTTTGAAGAAATTAATATTATTACAGATTATTTTGATCTCAACAGACTTTGTAAGTCTAATTCAACGCCAATGTTAGCAGTAACTGATTCAATGTCAATGTTAGCAGCAATTGATTCAATGTCAAAGTTAGCAGTAATTGATTCAATGTCAAAGTTAGCAGTAATAGATTCAATTTCAAAGTCAACAGTAATAGAGTCAATAAAGCAGTAATAGATTTGATGTCAAAGTTAAAAGTAATTGATTCAATGTCAATGTTAGCAGTAATAGATTCAATGTCAAAGTTAGCAGTAATTGATTCAATGTCGAAGTTAGCAGTAATAGATTCAATGTCAAAGTTAGCAGTTATTGATTCAATGTCAAAGTTAGCAGTAATTGATTCAATGTCAAAGTTAGCAGTAATTAATTCAATGTCAAAGTTAGCAGTAATAGATTCAATGTCAAAGTTAGCAGCAATAGATTCAGTTTCAAAGTTAACAGTAATAGAGTCAATAAAGCAGTAATTGATTCAATATCAATGTTAGCAGTAATAGATTCAATTTCAAAGTTAACAGTAATAGAGTCAATAAAGCATTTACTGATTCAATGTCAATGTTAGCAGTAATAGATTCAATTTCAAAGTTAACAGTAATAGAGTCAATAAAGCATTAACTGATTCAATGTCAATGTTAGCAGTAATAGATTCAATTTTAAAGTCAACGGTAATAGTCAATAAAGCATTAACTGATTCAATGTCAATGTTAGCAGTAATAGATTCAATTTCAAAGTTAACAGTAATAGAGTCAATAAAACAGATTTGATGTCAAAGTTAAAAGTAATTGATTCAATGCCCAAGTTTTCTTATCATAGTTAGTGTAACAAGACAAAGAGGGAGACATGCATACAGACAGTTCTGGAGAAAACATCAGTTCATCCACCATTCATCCTGACATTATTGGATAATTTAGTGCAAAACATCCTTGTAAACCAGAGCACCAGTCTACTGTTACAGAACTGGTGACCCCCACCATTAAACCAACTCACGCCTCATAGACAGTCAGCAGGGCAGAACAGACACAGATGAAAAACCAATCACTTGTTATTTTTTGTTTCCCTGATTTTTTCTTTGGAGTTGGGATACTAGGACACTAAAGCTGCAATAATGTTATCCACATCAAGAGTGTTTCGGACATTTGAAGTCATGATTTACAAGGGAATTTTCTCTGGGAACCCTCCTACATTCTCACAGATAAGGTAATAATCTCCCCACAAAATCTGTGCAAATATAAATTTTCACAATTAAGGGAAACTGTAATTAGAAAAGCAGAATATTGTCATGGAAATACTATAAACTATCCTTACATAAGATTAAAAGATGGCCTGCTTGAAATGATAATGAATCAATTAATATAACAATCTGAATTTATTCTTAAAAAAATCTTTAATGTTATTGGACATAAAATTTTATCTAAATGCCGCCAACGCTTGAAAAACATTTTACCAGAATAAATGTTTTATAACAAGCAAGTAAAATCTCAGCAAATCTAGTTGTGGCTGATTGATCTGCAGATATTAAAGTAGAAAATGATGGATATTACATATAAACAAGAGCTGTCTCCGTAGGATGACACATGCCCCCGATGGCACTTTGAATGAATAGTTATGGCCGATGTTAGAGTTTAGGACCTTTGACCTACGGACCTGGGTCTTGCGTGCGACACATCGTCTTACTGTGTCACACATTCATGCATAGTTATTTTAAAATCCATGCATGAATGACAAAGATATGGACTGGCCATGCCCATCAATGCACTATCATGAAAAATGATCTTTAACGTCTAAGTGTGACCTTGACCTTTGAGCTAAGGACCTGGGTCTTGCGTGTGACACGTCGTCTTATTGTGGTACACATTCATGCCAAGTTATTTGAAAATCCATCCATCGATGACAAAGATATGGACCGGACACGCCCATCAATGCACTATCCTTTAACGTCTAAGTGTGACCTTGACCTTTGAGCTACGGACCTGGGTCTTGCGCACTGCACGTCGTCTTACTGTGGTACACATTCACGCCAAGTTATTTGAAAATCCATCCATCGATGACAAAGATATGGACCGGACACGCCCATCAATGCACTATCCTTTAACGTCTAAGTGTGACCTTGACCTTTGAGCTACGGACCTGGGTCTTGCGCACTGCACGTCGTCTTACTGTGGTACACATTCATGCCAAGTTATTTGAAAATCCATCCATCGATGACAAAGATATGGACCGGACAAGAAAATTGCGGACAGACTGACAGACTGACAGACCGACAGACCGACAGACTGTCAGACTGACAGACGGACAGACAGACAGACGGTTCAAAAACTATATGCCTCCCTTCGGGGGCATAAAAATTGTCTGTGAACACAGTTTTACAAAATTTGGTGGACCTAGACTAAAAATTATAAAATACCTGAGGGAAAACTCTTACAAAAGACAATAATTTATTGTCTCACATACTGCATGAACTGTGATATAAAAAAATTATGTCAATATTTTCTTTGATTATAAATAATTATACTACATATCAAAAACGACACCAACTGCATTAAAGAAAATCCCAATCTCGTGCGAAATCTGGTGTGAAATCTCATGCAAAACATGCATCAATAAATACTGGGCTACGATAAGCAAAATGTCAAAACATAAACATCATGTAAGTAAACTAAACAAGTAATCTTAGGATTTAATGCTACATCAAAAAGTTCCCGTTTTACTTGAGAGATGAGTTTTTGATCAAATAAATAAAATGGAATAAACAAATAGAAGAAGGGATGGTTCTCCATCTGTCTGTAACATGACTGAAAATCTTTGGTGACGTCATCACCTGTTTAGATGAAAGTAATCATATACAATGTAAGCTTGCAAGAAACTTGGCTATATCAAACAATAAAAGACCTTATAATTGCAGTATTAGCTTAACAAAATTCGGTTTCCAATAAGGAATATATATTTTTTCTTTTTTGCATCCCTGCAGTTCAGAATAGTGAAGGCTCTACCAAAATGGACCAGACTAGATTAGTATTTTCACAATGTTTACCTGTTGGTACATAACCAATTTTCTGTGTAACACCAATACCATGGCTGATCATATTTCAATTTGTGTGTGTATGTGTGTGTTCTGGTTTTAAATTAGCATTTTTTTCAATATTTTTTTAATTCATATAAATGATAGTGTTTATTTGTAGCAGTGAGTGCAATGCTCAATTTCACTGAAATATCACGCTGTAGACACATGACATGATACCCTACCTACAGTCACATTATACTTACACGTACTGGACTGACCAGTCCTAGTACTGTCCTTTTAATGACAAGTGCCAAGCAAGGAAGCTACACGTCTTTGGTATTGCGTGGCCAGGGAGCGAACCCACAACCTCCAGCACTTGAAACCGGCAATCCAGCAATAGTTTACTGAGGCTGTTATATTTCAATACGAGGCAGGCACAAGTTAGGTAGGTGGATATCAAACCAGATATTCACATTCAATAACAATAAAATATCATATACATATAGAATGACTAAGCAAAATGTTTTCATATATACTTTTAATTTTACAAGTATCATTTAATTCAAAATATTTGTAGATAATTATAGTAGTAGGGGGTCACAGTAGGATTTTTACTGGAGGTCATCTGTAGACAGGTCAGTGATAAAATCCTGGATTATTTCACTTCTGACACTAATCCATTATAGTAAGATCACTTACCATTCTTTCATCATCATTACTATTATTGTAAAACATATCTATATCAAATCTAAACATTCAAACTATCTGTAGATATGCCAGGGATAAGAGAAATCTTTAAAATCTTGGCTCCACAGCTTTCCCTCCCATTAACTAGGATATGTTTATCCATACTGGAGATGTGCCATAATCCAGTGGTTGAATAATATTCTAAATAGATTAATCAAGATTGCAAATATTGGAACCGTTGGATTTCCTTAAATAATAACTACCTTTATAGTTTCACTTAGAATTCTTCCCATGCACATAATTAATATGTGGCTATGTTAAAATGTGTCTAGAACAAGGCAACTAACTTCATATCCTGAGGAAACCGGGCACATTTTCATGCAATCTCGCCAGGCATAGGTATGTCTTCGACAACACAAAAAACGACTTAACTGGATCCACAGCTATTCTCAGAAGTAAAGAAAATAAAAGCAGACAGACTAAACTTGAAAACGAAAGTCGCATTTGCATTGGTCACACGTGGGGGTCACCCCGTCAAAATGTATGCATGTGGACTTTTTTTTTTTTTTTTTGCTAATGGGGAGTCAATTTTAAGCACTTTCTGATGCTTTGAAAAGCCTGGGCTTTAGCCCGACATGTCAGCTTTTCATCTACAAAAATATACTTGAACCTTGGAATAAACACAAATCCCACAGTGTTCTGTAATGGAGCAAGTGTATATGTAGATTTTTAATTTTTGTCAAATTGTTCAAAAGGTCGTTTTTGATGTTGTCTGAAAGTGTCAATATATGCCTCGGATGTAAGATATTTCCGTATTTGAGAGCTGCAGGCTTAGACATTTAAGAAATAATTTCAAAATGAATTTCGTGTGATAAATGTTGATTCTACGGAAACATGAAAGGGCCATCAGATGCTAAAACGTTTTATTACATTACAGGTGCAGAAAGGATATTGAACTAAAAATGACCAAATTGAATTTTTAAATATTACTTTAACATTTTCCATTGTTTTTACAACATACAACATTTTGTAACTAACTCTTGATTTTCTTATATTTCAATTACCTCTTGTTGTCAAAAGTTTCTCTTTTGTCCTGAACCAATGAACTAACAGGACAATATGTATAAATTACAGAAAATTACAAAGATTAACACAGCTTAATTATTGCTAATATTCATTATAAATTACAGCTTGAATTACAATAATTACACATTTTTATTCAGGTTCCTATTAGGTTTATTAACCCACCAAAATACATCTGTCTCTTTGTGAATTAATCAATTTTAAATTCCAACAATCCTTATTAACAATATCAATGGTATCCATTCTAGGTATATATACACACACCAAAAATACATCAGTCCTCTTGGGCAAATTTAAGTGCTAATTGGTTCAACGATTCCAAAGTCATAAAACACAATTTTATTAGACAATAACATTCAAAATGTAAAAACAGTAGCAGATGAAGGAGGCATCACATCTTACAAAAAATTGCCTATACTATAGAATGGGGCAAACATACTTGACTTTACATACCAAACAGACAAGGTAGAAGCATGAAGAAATCTAAATCAACAGAAGCTTCTCGGACTCAACTTATAAACAAGAGGGCCATGATGGCCCTATATATCGCTCACCAGAGTTGATCTGGCCTACTGACCTAGTTTTTGACCCCACATGACCAAGAGTTGAACCTGACCTAAAGATCATGAAGACAAACATTCTGACTAAATTTCATAAAGATTTGGTTACAATTGTGGCCTCTAGAGTGTTCACAAGCTTTTCCTTTGATTTGACTGGTGACCTAGTTTTTGACCCCATATGACCCAGATTCGAACTTGACCTACTGATTATCAAAACAAACATTCTGACTACTTCTGATGAGTTTCAAACTTAAATTGTGGTCTTTAGAGTGTTGAAAAGATTTTCCTTTGATCTGGCCTAGTGACCTAGTTTTTGACACATGACCCAGATTCAAACATGATCTAGAAATCATTAAGCCAAACATTCTGACCCAGTTTCATAAAGATTGAATCACAAATGTGGCCTCCAAAGTGTTCACAAGCGTTTCCTTTGATTTGACCAGGTGACCTAGTTTTTGACCCACATGACCCAGATTCAAATTTGACCTAGAGATCATCAAGACTAACATTCTTACCAAGTTTCATAAAAATTGGGTCACAAATGTGGTCTCTATAGTGTTCACAAGCTTTTCCATTGATCTGACCTACTGACCTAGTTTCTGAACCCACATGACCCAGATTCAAATCTGACATAGAGATCATCAATGCTAACATTCTGATCAAGTTTCATAAAGATTGGTACATAAATGTGGTCTCTAGAGTGTTCACAAGCTATTCCTTTGATTTGATTTACTGACCTAGTTTTTGATCCCACATGACCCAGTTTCAAACTTGACCTAGAGATCATCAAGACTAACATTGTGACCAAGTTTCATAAAGATTAGGTCACAAATGTGGTCTCCAGAGTGTTCACAAGCTTTTCCTTTGATCTGACCTACTGACCTAGTTTTTGAACCCACATGACCCAGTTTCAAACTTGACCTAGAGATCATCAAGACTGACACTCTGACCAAGTTTCATAAAGATTGGGGCACAAATGTGGCCTCTAGAGTGTTCACAAAGCAAATGTTGACTGACGACGCATGCCGCACGCCGACAATGACCGGTCACAATAGCTCACCTTGAGCACTTCGTGCTCTGGTGAGCTAAAAACTCATTGCAAACAAAATCACATGCATATTTTACAGATCAGGGTGAAACAACAGAAAACAAGTTCTTTGTACATAGGTATGGTTTTTAAAGTTTTGTAGGAAATCAGGATTGAAGTGCCCTGAAAACAAGACTCAAAAGTTTACAATACACATAAATCCTGCACAATGGTAGGGGGTGTATATCCTTTAAAGACAGGGAATATCTGAAGGAATTCTAAGTACAAGGTCACCTAAGGAACATTGTGTGAAATTATTTTGAAATAAAGTCTTCTGTTTCTGACAGGAAATTTCTCAAAGTGACCTTGACCAGTAATAATTTGGGTACTTCACCTTTAACCAAATGAAGTTTACTCCTTACAACTGCAAATCCCCCTGTGACAGATGAGGATAATAATTTGGTAGTAGATAAACTTGAGAACAGTACTATTAAAGTAAGCACAAGAGGATGGTAAAGCCAGAGCAAGTACAAACAGCCCTCCATACCCTTTGAATGGTCCAGCTCAAAACTAAAACAAATTTAGACACTGAGAGTACCTAATGTAAGTAATCACAGAATCATTATACCAACAGCTCCCTTGGGGAGAATTTAATTAATGTTTTAAACATTCTAACTTGACAGCCTTCCATTTTCCTTTTTCTCTGCTGATGATGGAAATGTGAGAAAATTGTTTTGTCTTTGACAAATGATGGAGGTTGTAATTTTAATTGACCCTATCATGATATAATAGTTTCCATTAAAATACCAAAATTAGCAACATGATTAGCGTCACTGTCAGACATCCTTTAGTGTTCATGAACAAACAGTTGGAAGCGGCAGCACCAAACAACACCATAAATTGAAAATCAGAAGATAGCTTGTTCTAATAGGACTCCAAAAAAATATCAGGCTTAAGAACAGCATCATTAGCAACTACAGGCTTTTTTAAAAAAACAAGCAAATTCAGTGAATTTATATTCCCAAATATATTGCCAAATAGATTGTTTTGTGACTGAGGGGACTACTTTTTGAAAGATATAGCAATTAAGACAATGTGAGAGGTAATAACACTGCAGTAATATTACTGAAGAGATCCTGAAGAAAGTTGCAAATTCACCACCACCCACCCTATAGTTGTCTAGTATTTGTAGCAAATTTCATGAAGATCCATAAATGGATTATTTTAGTATGTGGGAATTTATAGATTGTAAAACAATTAGTAAGCAATTATTTACTGAAGTGACCCCAATAAATCTGCACATGCATTACAGCCCTATAGTAAACTACATTAAATTTTGTGTACAGTTTCATGAAGGTCCATCAATAGGTTACAGTCAAATATTCCTTTTTTTTTTTAAAATCATGCCCCCCCCCCCACCCCAACCCCCACCAGGTCTTTGAGCAAAGATATTGTTTTCTAAGTTTAAATTTAAAGGTGAAGCTCATATACAGGTCAAGGTCATCTCTATATATAGGTCAGGTTGTAGGTCTTGCCATAAGGATTGTCAAGTGTGAGTATGAACTAAATTGGGTCATTAATGTGGGCAGTAGGACCTAAAATGTTGTTTATTAAAGTTTCTAAGTTTGAAGTTGAAGGTCATAAGAGGTTCAAGGTAATACATAATCATATATAAGTTAGTTTGTAGGTCTTGCCAAAAGGATTGTCAAGTGTGAGTAGGAATTAAATCCGCTGTTCATGTGGGCTATTTAACCAAAAATGTTGTTTATTAAGGTTTCATGTTTGAAGGTGAAGGTCAAATGAGGATGAAGGTCATTTTTATATATGTCAACCAACAGCAACACCGACGCAGATGACGGGACGAGTGCAATAGCTCTACTTTTTCTCAGGAGAGCCAAGCTAAAAAGTGCCTACCAATAAGTTTTACTTCTGACTTACCTTTAAGATTCCTGAATTATGACTTGGGATCGATTTAAAATATAGTAATGGTTGTGATTTTGTCAGCAGGAAGTTCAGATTGATGTCCGATTCTATTTCAGGATAAAACAATCTACGTCATCCCATTTCTGAAAACCAGAATAGATGTATCAGACCAGTTGTCCTGATAAACAATGACAAAATTCTGATTACATGCTTGCAGACAATAAATTACACTATGAAGTATTCATGATCAATGTAATGATCAATAAACTAACCATCATTGCATGTAATTGAGCTATTTTTAATGTGTTATGCACAACGCAAACTGATGTTCCTTTCTTCTGAAGCATCCTTTTTATAGACACATTATATTCAATTAAGGACAGATTAAAGGGAAAATGCTGGACGATTTTTCCTATCAGTGCATGCCTCCTTACAGATTATCTGTTAGGATAAAAGGGCCCCTGTAATAATGCTTCATTAAAATGAAGACTTTTACAGAAAGGATAGAAGAACCATTACAGATAAAGGATGTATTTTTTCTGTCCATTTCCTAATAAAGAACCGAGATAAGGATGTTAAATGAGAAAATGACACTCCTTCACAGAGTTATCTTTCCTGTTCTTCCATTTTGGGCACAAAAATGACAGCATAAAATATCAACATTCAAAGATAACACAACTATTTTGAGATATGCCAAAATAAAGTAGTTTTAAAAGAAAAGGGAATAAAATTTTGAATTTTCTGCAAGATCCAGCAGAGGTTCAACATGCTCCTTGTTTCTTTTATTTATTTGGTGGACATGCACCAAAGTAACTAATTACCCACCAGAAATAGTTTTGTTCTTGTTTTTCTTTTGCGGGGAGAGGGGTTTCAGAAGAAAGGCATGATTCCAACCAATCATACAAATTGAAAATAAGAAAAAAAATATTTATTAAAGAGCAAATCACACAATCAAAAAATGATTGTGTTATTCCTTCTTTCAATAATAAATAAGTATTTTTGTATCAATACCAATTTACTCCAAAGATTAACAGTTTCAATTCAATTCAAAATGACAAAAAGGTTTTTAATAATCTGTACTGGGTTTTATGGAAGATTTTGACTGCCTTAGAGTTCTGCAGAGAACTGTGACAAAACTCTGCTGATTGAATGAAATGGAAAAATGGACAAGATTTGCCAGAGGTTTTATCCCAGGAAACTACAATTGGTATGAAAGAATATGCAAGCACAACTGCAGCAGGACTTTTACAAATCATTCTGGCCATGTTGGAGCATACATAATTATGTCATAGAAGTATTTAACTACTATCAATAAGCAGAGGAAGTTTGGTAAGATTTCCCAAACTTGAAGCTCTTGTCCTTTTGAAACGAGGGTTGTAAGAATGGTACTTTACTCCTGGTTTTTTGCTGTTCAAAAGAAGCATTTTAGGTTCTGCAGCAACTTTATTATGGAATGGAGCCAATTCATGCAATGGAGTCAAAGCACGCAATTTGGCAATTTCCAACTGAGCCCTCATCATAGGGTTTTAAACTGAAATACTGCAAAAAGTGCAAGGAGCAATAAAACGGGCCGTGCAAACAGGGAAATCTGTCGGTTTCATTCCAAACTTGACTTTTTTTACCCTTTAAGACAGTGAGTAATGTAGAAAGATGGCACTTTAATTTCCAGCCATCATCATCATCAATCAGGGAAGCTTTCTAATGACAGTAGAAAATTACATAATTTGAAAATGTATTGACAAAGCTGACATGATGTAATAATCGGACCGGAAGATGGAGAGTGCCTCGAAAAAGCAATTATCCCCCAAACTGAGCATGCAATCAAATAATTTCCCTGGAAATACTTCTCCTTTCACGGCAATGTTTTAACATGATGCATGAAGTCTGTGAAATGCATGCCAGTTTTTGCAAACCAATATGATAAATTGGAAAACAAAGTTGTAAATTTGTTACAACACTCTGGGGGTAAAACAGAAATTGAAAGGAACACAATCAGAAGTTCAAATATTATTGTTCTTGTAAAAATATCGCATGTTGCATGCCAACAATGTTGAGATGAGTATGGCGTCTAAGATCTGTCTATTTGTAACATTGAAACTTCATTTCTTGAACAACAAACCCTGTCACATGCTTATACACAGGGACTGTTACAAATGAAATTAAAATTACATCAGGACATATTTCATCCCAACCCAATTAGGCTCATCATAATTATCTAAATTTCTATATCCTTACAAAAATTAATCAAAATCAATTCCAAGGAGGTAGAATCTACCATTTTATCAGGTTTTTCTTTCGATGGTGTGAGATTCATAGGATACTTTTGGTTTCAATGAAAGATTGAAATGGTTTCATAGAGTGAACATCAAAAACAATATTTTTATTGATGTTGTTCACAAGAAAAAGTTTGAAACAGAGAAATATCATCATAATATTATCTTCATAGCATTGTAATAAACAACCAAAAAGCATGGAATAGTTTGTGCTTTTAAAGATAATATACATTATATCAACAACTCCTTTCTGATATCATGTTATAAACCACATACTGAATGGTTTGCTAGTCAGCAGGAAAAGCTGTTTGCATATGGCCAAAACTTATCAAATTGTTTGCTGATCAATAGTCAAAACCATTTGCCCAAGGTCCTAAACTAAAAATACAGAATAATTTCTTAGATGTTACTATGTTACAAAAATGATGTAATGCATGTATGTTAAAATGACATAAAATGAGGGTTCTTTTTGTTACTTTCAGGAATAATTTTAAACTCCAAGGACACTGGTACTCTTTACTCATCTGTAACAATCTCTGGCACATCAGCTGATGTTCACCAAGCATTTAATGAGTTTGGGTACACCAATTATCACTTCCACCTACAAATTATTGCAACAGGTACTAGGTAATAACCCAATCTTGTTTTTTTATGTGCTATAACTTGTCATGTGTTTCAACAACTCTATTACATTAACAGTACCAGAAAACTGTTACAAAACATCTCATTGTTGCCAGCAGCTAAAACATTATATTATGTTTTTATAACCAATCCGGAAATGTACTTCTGTTTTGGCAACAATGATGTTTATAGCCTAAAGCTAAGACCATGAAAAGCTACGAAAATGCTGGTGAAGTATTCTGAAACAATGGAATACAAGCTCAGATTCCAGGAATATCAATGACCTTTTGGCCAGGAGGATTTTGGGTACTATTTCTGTACAACATTTTATTTCGCCTTCTAAAAGTTTCGGGTATTTATATTAGTCAAGATACAAAATTTGCTGCCTGGAACTATTCCATACCAGGTTAGCAATTTTTCCTATATGGATTTTGATGTTAAAAAAATAGCTGCTGCTCTGCTGGTGTAGTTGAATGGTCAGATTATTTGAAACTACATTAGTAATATTCAAATTCATAAAATACAGATGTAAAGGGTAAATGGCAAGTTGAAAATTGTTACATCGCTTGTCAGTGACCAGATATGGGATATATGCTGTCTGGAAAATCCATATCAGACTTGAGCTTTTTGCTTATTACATCCCGTATTTAGTCATAACAAGCAATGTAACTACTGTTTTAAGTCTCTACAATTACCATTTTAGTGTTGGTCTAAAATTAAAATGATTTTGTGGTGGAATAGATATATTAGTTTTTTAGTTCATATTTCTGTGTTTGTATGTATGCAAGCTTTACCCTGGAGTTAGCAAAGGGTCCCCTACCTACATTGGAATAATATACAGCTGATTGAACATACTACACACCCCGAAAATAACTCTCAGTGGCTTTGCATTCTGCAAAAGGTAATGTATTTCCTTAATCATATTGTGGATTACTGTAATTCTCTTTTATACTACCATTTAGACATTCAACCACAAGCTAAATTTATCTCCGGATATACTTTAGACACATCATATTACATCAATAGCAAGATCAGATATCAGAAGCTGGTCACTGCAGACATATGACCTTTTGTCCAGCCAACAAATAGGTGACAATGGTCAAAACCTTCTCCTCTTGTTGCTCACCAGGAAAACCAAATATTTCAATAACACAGAGCAGCTGGAAGCCTCTTTAATGACAATGACTAAATCAGAGAGGATCATGGGATTAGTAATTCAAACTTTTCAAGTGGTGTCCTCTAGATGAAACCCAAACATGGTTTAAGAGTTGGCTAATTGGCGGAAAACCTCTACATGAATCAGAGTATAGATTTAATCACTGCTGTGCTGTTTGGAGTGAAAGGTTCAAGTTCTATGGTTGCCATGGATATTATATTTGCAGATGTAGATACATTCTGTAGAAGCAGGTGTTTCTCTTCTTAAATAAAAACATAAGGTATCACAAACATTATCTGATAGGTTCATTACCAAAATCAATAAAACAACATGAAAAAGGTTTAGTGGCTGTATGCAAGTAAAGAAATGATACCCTCTAAACTCCTTCCTGGAATGAAGTAATCTGCTACAGTGTAAAAACTGATAACAAACTTTTGTAAAATTATTCTTCAAGTTCCTGGTCTGTAAGAGCTCGTCGTACTCTGCATAAGAAAAAAATCATTTCAATTAGTAAAACAGAACTTTGA
The DNA here is from genome assembly GCF_021730395.1 of Mercenaria mercenaria. Taxonomy (NCBI): domain Eukaryota; kingdom Metazoa; phylum Mollusca; class Bivalvia; order Venerida; family Veneridae; genus Mercenaria; species Mercenaria mercenaria. The sequence continues at coordinate 36,173,226 of NC_069365.1, read as the reverse complement.
AAATCAAATAAGTAAAACAAAACTTTGAAAATAAATTTGAAATTTTGAAAATAATCTGCTACAGTGTAAAAAAAAAAGATAACAAAAATTTATAAAATTATTCTTCAAGTTCCTGGTCTGTAAGAGCTCATCAAACTATGCATAAGAAAAAAAAAAACAATTCAATTTGTAAAACAAAACTGTGTAAATCAATTAAGTAAAACAAAACTTCGAAAATAAATTTGAAACTTTAAAAACTGAAAAACAAAACTTTGAAAATCGTCAACATCATCCTCAATCATCATTTCAAAACACTTAATAAAAAAAGTTTTGATTTTATTATGAAGCCAGGAGTTAACAAGAGCACCGCCTTGCGGGTGCTGACGCTCATCTGATTTTTTTTGTATAATAGAAATATTGTCCTACCCATGATTTTCTAAGTCTAAAAAGGGCCATCACTCTTGCAAAAAGCAGGATAGAGTTATGTTTCTTGATGTACAGTGTCCACTTATGATGGTGAAAAACTGTTGCAAGTTTTAAAGCAATAGCTTTGATAGTTTATGAGAAAAGTTGACTTAAACATAATATTCAACCAAGAAAATGATTTTTCTAAGTCCAAAAGGGGCAATAATTATTGCAAAAAGCAGGATGGAGTTATGTTGCTTGCTGTACAGGGTCAGCTTATGATGGTGAACAAGAGTTGCAAGTTTTAAAGCAATAGCTTTGATAGTTTAAGAGAAAAAGTTGACCTAAACATAAAACTTAACCAAGAAATCTGATATTTTCTAAGTCCAAAAGGGGCCATAAATCTTGCAAAAAGCAAGATGGAGTTATGTTTCTTGCTGTACAGGGTCAGCTTATAATGGTGAACAAGTGTTGCAAGTTTTAAAGGAATAGCTTTGATAGTTTAGGATAAAAGCTGACCTAAACATAAAACTTAACCAAGAAAACTGATTTTCTAAGTCCAAAAGGGGCAATAATTCTTGCAAAAAGCAAGATGGAGTTATGTTTCTTGATGTACAGGGTCTGCTTATGATGGTGAACAGGTATTCCAAGTTTCAAAGCAAAAGCTTTGATAGTTTAGGAGAAAAGTTGACCTAAACATAAAACTTAACCAAGAAATCTGATATTTTCTAAGTACAAAAGGGGCCATAAATCTTGCAAAAAGCAAGATGGAGTTATGTTTCTTGCTATACAGGGTAAGCTTATGATGGTGAACAAGTATTCCAAGTTTCAAAGCAATAGCTTTGATAGTTTAGGAGAAAAGCTGACCTAAACATAAAACTTAACCAGGCAACGCCGACGCCGACGCCGACAACCGCTCAAGTGATGACAATAACTCATCATTTTTTTTCAAAAAATCAGATGAGCTAAAAAAGAGAATTGTGAATGAAGGGCAAGACAGAGCTAGTTACAAGACCAGTGCAAATCTGCATAATCATTTGTGATAATGATCAAACTCTGTAACCTTCTGGTTAATTATCACTTTCTTTGCTATAGCAGTTATTTCACACAGTACTGAAGATACTTCAAGGTATTAAGAGAAAGTAAGATCTGTAGGGATCAGCTTACGGACAAATCAAAAACATAACCCCCAAACAATCTTAAATCATATATAAGCCTCTTATATGAAAAATATATCAAAATAATGGTTATTTCTTACACTAGGAAGGGATAAGTTATTATAGCTTACACTTCATTAAATATAGCAGGGATCAGCTATTGAAGAAACAGTGGACACTTATGGCAGATTACTCCTGGAGTTGATCTGTTTGTTTACATCACTGATATAGATATAGAGCTAATTAGAGACAACCAAGAGATAGATGACAATGCAGTTACTGATGTTATAACAGAATGAGTAAATAAAACCACTGCTGGTTGTCTGCTGAAATTACCTTTCCAACAATAGAAATGTTCTAAAGTGATTGCTTGAAGTAGACCATAAACTGAGTATTGAAACCAGTCACCAAATGCTGCCCTACCATTGGTCAATTTAATGCTTCAGCTAAGAATCAACCAATCAAATACTGGAAATATGAGACTGGTCTTCAGACTCAGTTTTATAACCTTGGACCATGTCTTATCATTTTTTTCAGTTATTTTTATCATTGAAGCATTTGGTTATACACAAAAGGAGTAATGACTTCTATATATATCACTCAGACAATAGTATAAACAGAAACAAAAAAGTTTAACAGCCAGTATTAACATGAAAGGCAAGGACAAAACTGAACATATCAAGATACTAAAAGTGCATTCAACTGGCACAGCTGCATTACATTAGTTAACATCATATTTTAAAAGGATGCTAAATGTTAAGAAACACTAAAGTTTTTAACCAGACCATTGCACTAAAATATGATATGTCTGCTGACAGAATGAAGAAACGATATGTATGTGATTTTAATGAGATTTTAAATGGAGCTTCACCATCTTGACCACCAGGGTAGTAACTAATGTTTTTTCCAAGTATCATTTGATGGCAAAATATAAATCTGCAGTTGAATTCATCATGCTAGAAATTCCAAGCTTTGGAATCACTTCAATGTCTTTAACCTTTAGCCTGTTAAATTTCTGTTATAGACTGGTGCATCATTCAAATTGAACACTACCATTTATCATTCAAAGGGGTATTCAGTGAAAATTTATTGACAGAATAGCAAACAATGCAGAAACATGTATGTATGTGCAGTATGATCTTGGTCTGCACAGGTCACAAAGGCAGACTTGCTTGCCGCCAGCAAACTAAAGGCGTCAGAAATGTTGTACTGAAATGCTTAGTCATTGTCAATTCAACAAAGTTTTCTTTGCTTTTAAGTTACACTAACACAATTTAGGTAACATGGCAACATTACAGCTATACTTGTGGAGGAAAAAGTCCTAGCTGGTCAAACTCCAACACAGCTTTACCAGTACAGTAGACACTGTCACTAATAAATTGGTCTGAATTTTGACCGAGTTATATTATTTCTTTTTTAAATTTTGTTGTACAAAGTTTATATCTCAAGACTTAAATACTGTATAATTTGCTTGTAATATGAGCAAGTATTAAAAATGATATATTCAAATACTAAATTTATCATTTGAAAGTATTTTGAATAAACTCAAAGAATGCATAATGTGACCAAGTCAAGTCTTAACCCTTAGCCTGATAAATTTCTAAAAGAAACTTGTCCATCTTTCAATTTGGACAGTATCATTAACTGTTAAAGGAGGTGCCTACCAAAAAGATACTGACTGAATGGCGAACAGTGCAGATCATGATCAGACTGCATGGATGTGCCGGCTGATCATGATCTACACTGGTCGCAAAGGCAGAATCAATCGTGTCCAGCATGATAAGGGTTAAAGGTTATTATTATTATTATACCAGATTTATATAGTGCCCTTTTCATGATAAACACATTCAAAGGCACAAGTTTTACATATTATAGCAAATGCAGCCACACAGGGCACGAAATTCATCCTCTACTAGTACAGACACAGAGCCATCTGACCAGAAGGACAGAGTGAGATAAAGCCCCCAGAACAGATAGAGAGAAATCTTTTTATATACAGGACTGTCCGGCTAACTTAGCTTAGCTCTTTGCGAATAGACAGTCTGGTTCTTTAACGTGCCTGGTGTATTGCACCAATACACGCGAAGCCATTTTTCCTGGGAAGAACCAGTACAGGCCTCTTTAGTTAGGTGGAAGATACTCAAGAGCATCTCAGAAATTTCCAGTGTCTGGACCGGGATTTGAACCCCGGACCTCTGTATTGACAGTCAAGCGTGTTACCACTCGACCACCGGCCCACTGGTTGTCGAAAACGCTTTTTGTATATATTACCGAAAACACAGATATTTGACAGAACTTTTGGAAATAGTAATAAGATTGTTACACCCATGATCATGACCCTAACATCACAATCCATATACAGTTCAGTCTGTGGCTTCACCTATAGTAGGTGCCCCTCCACTGTTTGGGCTCACTGCAGCTGTGACTGTACAAAGCAAGCAACCTTAATAACTCAGACAAAGAGCCCCTGCTACATTCAAACAAGAGCTGTCTCCATAGGATGACACATGCCCCCGATGGCACTTTAAATGAATAGTTATGGCCGATATTCGAGTTTAGGACCTTTGACCTACGGAGCTGGGTCTTGCGCGCGACACGTCGTCTTACTGTGTCACACATTTATGCGTAGTTATTTTAAAATCCATGCATAAATGACAAAGATATGGACCGGACACGCCCATCAATGCACTATCATGAAAAAAGCCCTTTAACATCAAGTGTGACCTTGACCTTTGAGCTACGGACCTGGGTCTTGCGCATGACACGTCGTCTTACTGTGGTACACATTCATGCCAAGTTATTGAAAATCCATCCATCGATGACAAAGATATGACCGGACACGCCATCAATGCACTATCCTTATGCTAAGTGTGACTTGACCTTTGAGATACGGACCTGGGTCTTGCGCGCGACACTCGTCTTATGTGGTACACATCATGCCAAGTTATTTGAAAATCCATCATCGATGACAAGATATGGACCAGACACGCCTCAATGCACTATCCTAATGTTAAGTGTGACCTTGACCTTTGAGTACGGACCTGGGTCTTGCGCACGACACGTCGTCTTACTGTGGTACACATTCATGCCAAGTTATTTGAAAATCCATCCATCGATGACAAAGATATGGACCGGACACGCCCATCAATGCAATAACCTTTAATGTCTAAGTGTGACCTTGACCTTTGAGCTAAGGACCTGGGTCTTGCGCGCGACACGTCGTCTTACTGTGGTTCACATTCATGCCAAGTTATTTGCAAATCCATCCATCGATGACAAAGATATGGACCGGACACGAAAAATGCGGACAGACCGACAGACCGACAGACTGACAGACCGACAGATAGACGGTTCAAAAACTATATGCCTCCCTTCGGGGGCATAATAAAAAAAAAAAATGCATGCACATTCATGACCATAAAAAGTTTTTTTGCTGATTTTTTTGTAAACTCAATTACAAGAAAGCACAGTAAATGAGAAAATAGTGAAATCACACAAAGTATACAGTTTCAAGAAGTTACTAATAATTTATTCACAGTAAAATGGCTATTCTAGCACAAAATTGAGTTTTAGTACTTCACATTTTGGGAATAAATGAGTATTTTCATACCAATAATTTGATATATTCATATCATATTATATTTTCAGACACAAACTTATGTTGGATTTACTCCGGACCACCATTGAAACCCAAGTAAAAATCGGCCTTTATTACAACAAAATGAGTGGCATTTACTGCCTCTGTGTACATTATTACGCTGTAAATTATTTCATTTTTATTATTCTCTATATAACTCTATCTCAAAATTTGCCCAATTTTCCACCAAGATTTCTCCCATTCCATAGTTAATTTCAAATTATATGCACAATTTGCACCAATAATACGCCATTATAAAAGTCACTGCTCTCAGCGTTAAAAGGATACAGAAGATAGGGGAGGAAAATGCCGACTTTTGTGAAAGGTTACACTATTTGTGATTATAGAAATAATCTGCTGTTAATCGCTCATAAATGTTACCAACAGTCACCATTATGCTGAAATAAAAGTTATTAAAGTCATTTTGTAGCCAGAATTCTGACATTCAAGTAGGAACTGTGGGGACATTTCTAGTTAATGCTAGTACCTGGGTATTATTATCATCAACTGATGTTGACTTTAGTGGGACTTGGAGACATAATTTTCACTTCTAGTTATGTCACCAACCGGCTTATATTCTAGCTTATCTGAGGGTTCTCTAAGTCTATAAACTACAATTATGTAATCAGTGCTTGCAGTTGATTGCATTTCATTGTGATTTTATTGTCCTATGTACAGCATGTTATACATCTTCACTGAAGACAATTATTATATTTATAAGTATATTTTATTTCAATATTACTATTAACTTTGAGGGATTGAGAACAAAGCATATTTTAGTACTTTCACTGTGTAAACTGCTGTCTGATTTCTAATTAAATGCAAGACCACACATTCAAATTCCTAGATTCAGACTTTTGACATTTAGGTTACATTCTAATCCTACATATATTACTGTGCCTCCAACATACCAATAATTCAAAATGTATAATTTTTTATCAAAAGCAAGCTTTCAAAATTATATGGTATACTGTAACAGATAGCCATACTTCCAGCTATGAGAAAACAATAAAACAGAAAACATTTGATACCGTTATAACTTCACAAAACAGATATCGTCAGCACACCCCTGCACACCAAATACATAGCAAATTAAACAGTATCATTTAAAATTAAACAAAGTTATTTTGTCTTGTTAAAGTTTTAAATCAACAAATCTTCACTGTTCATTAGGTCCACTAATGTACGATAGATTTCTAGCTGATACGATTAACATGGCTGTTTACAGTTCAGCAGAATATCTCGGTTATATCACAGTTATATCAAATCTTTGTGAAGATATCAAATATATACATCACCCTTAAAATCATAACAATAAAACAAGAGGGCCATCATGGCCCTAGATTACTCACCTGAAATTCACAGCTGGCCTCGTTAATTTTGGTAGAGGGTGAACTAAGGAATATTTGTGTGCAATCATTTTCAAATCAGGCAAAACTTTTCAAAAGTTTACCATAAAGCTATACAGAGAAATCTAGCTCCATCCCCTCATAGCCATGTTTTTCTTTAACAAATCAACATGGTTTGAAGAAATCTAGCGGAATGTCAACTGAGGAACATTTGCATGAAATTATCTACAGTTGAGTCTGGTGGTTTCAAAGAAGATATTTAAAGTTTTTCATATATAGAGTCATATAGAGAAAACAAGCCCAGACCCTTGCTGGCCATGTTTTTTAAACACATCTAAATATAATAATTTAAAGGAATCTGGTAAAAGGTGAACCAAGGCAAACTGATGTAAAATTATTTTGAAATCTCGTCAGCAATTTCTTGTGAGAAAATTTTGAAGATTCCATCATAACCACACAGAGAAAATTGCCCTGCCTCATGGCAGCCATGTTTTTTAACAAATCAACATGGCTTGAAGGAATTTTGTATATCACCAAGGGACATTTCAGTAAAATCATTTTAAAATGGGGCTAGCTGTTCAGAGGAGAAGACTTTCAAATATTTTCACATCTGTGCAGACTGATCATGGTCTGCACTGTTTGCTATTCAGTCAGTAAAATTTCAGTGAACACCTCTTCGAATAATAAATGATATTGCTTAAATTGACCAGTCCATTAAGGTTAAAGAAGTTGTGAAAAAACAGACATTCAACGATCCTAAAAGTTCACTATGAGCACTTCATGCTCGGGTGAGCTAAAGGTGATGTAGGCATTTCATATAATAACAAGTATCATTTGAAGTACAGGTATGCAAATTTTGTTTAGAACTTCATATCTTTAAAATATAAAACAGATTTGGTTTAAACCTATTACAACTTGTATAATTTCCTCTTGGATTTTTTACCAATACTCATGCCTTTTGAAAGAGATTTTGGAGTCCGCAGTCAAATTCTGCCCTCCAGGCACCCCTACCCCACAAATTAGTGATTGATGTCAATGAAAGTTATTGTAGGGTGCAAGAAACACAACTTGTTAACAATTATTAATTAACTTTACTCATGTTATATCTTAACAAAGGAAAGAACACTGGTGAGGGGTGGTGCGATAAAATCCTGACCCGGATGTTGCAAGTCCGACATTGGGAGCAGAATTTATCTCCTATATATGACTTGCACAAAATATCAGTCTTAAATGAAATAAAAGTGATAATTTCATTACATGCTGGAATCAGTCCAACATAACACATATGGAAAGCCATTGAACATTTATGCACAACATGTCTAAGTTGTGGGTTTTTTGTTTACTACTTTGAAATAGTGGTAATTTCAGACCTACAAAATTAAACAATCTTTTTTTAAAATAATGTGAGATGTTGTAAATAGATATTATGGACTAAATCACAGTCGGCCAGGATATCTCGGAAATCTATCTGCAATAAACAAGATATCATCTGTTTCTCGAAGATATCAAACCTATCTTTATAATCATTAAACTTTAACGCACAGTAAAACAAAACCCCAAATTTAAGGTAGTAGAATTATCTTCAAAACATCTAATAGCCTTTTGTAAAACAATACCAAAACATTTAATATGCCAAAAATAACGCTCCGAGTAATCTTTCTGCTTACTTCACACTATTGTGTGTATCTTCCGAAATTAATCGCATGCAGAAACCGCAATTCAGAAAATTGCCACGTACAAAGATACATTACGGATGATACAATCCCATTTATAGAATAATCAATAGCTTGATTTTTTACAATTAAACTAAATCACGTCTGACGGGATCAATGCCTGCCTAAAATTTGAAATATATAACGCAGATAATACAGGTGTCTTTGTACTAATTACTTCAAATACTGGACAGATATCATCTCCACTTTGCAATAATTACTCAACAGCAAATAAACATGACTCATCTGAGCAGTTTTAGACAGGAAGACCTTTGTCCATTTTACCTTCTTTAATATTATGACCCTTCCTTTAAAAAAAGATACTTAGTCTATCAATATATTACACCTCATAAATAAAATCTGAAAAGTAGATCCCTCAGAAGCAAGGCAGACAGTGAAAATTGCAAACTCGGTTTGACCGAGTCTGTTCATGAGCAGAAATGGAAAATGCAATACTGCCCACACTCCCTAGCCCCGGCTTAAGCAGTATTCAATCCTCAAATCTAAATGAGTTGAAATCAATGATCCCGAAGGACCAGAAAATATAACAACACTCACAAAGCCTTGCTAGGATTCTGTGAATGCCAACATAAACCTTTGCTTGGATTCTATGAATGTCGACATAAAACCTTGCTTGGATTTGATGCATGTCAACATAAAACCTTGCTTGGATTCTATTAATGTCGACATAAAACCTTGCGCGGATTTGATGCATGTTGACATAAAACCTTGCTTGGATTTGATGCATGTCAACATAAAACCTTGCTCGGATTCTATTAATGTCGACATAAAACCTTGCTTGGATTCTATTAATGTCGACATAAAACCTTGCGTGGATTTGATGCATGTTGACATAAAACCTTGCTTGGATTTGATGCATGTCAACATAAAACCTTGCTTGGATTCTATTAATGTCGACATAAAACCTTGCGCAGATTTGATGCATGTTGACATAAAACCTTGCTTGGATTTGATGCATGTCAACATAAAACCTTGCTTGGATTCTATTAATGTCGACATAAAACCTTGCGTGGATTTGATGCATGTTGACATAAAACCTTACTTGGATTTGATGCATGTCAACATAAAACCTTGCTTGGATTCTATTAATGTCGACATAAAACCTTGCGCAGATTTGATGCATGTTGACATAAAACCTTGCTTGGATTTGATGCATGTCAACATAAAACCTTGCTTGGATTCTATTAATGTTGACATAAAACCTTGCACAGATTTGATGCATGTTGACATAAAACCTTGCTTGGATTTCATGCATGTCAACATAAAACCTTGCTTTGATTCTATGAATGTCGACATAAACCCTTGCTTGGATTTGATGCATTTTGACATAAAACCTTGCTTGGATTTGATGCATGTCAACATAAAACCTTGCTTGGATTCTATTAATGTTGACATAAAACCTTGCGCGGATTTGATGCATGTTGACATAAAACCATGCTTGGATTTGATGCATGTCAACATAAAACCTTGCTTGGATTCTATTAATGTCGACATAAAACCTTGCACGGATTTGATGCATGTTGACATAAAACCTTGCTTGGATTTGATGCATGTCAACATAAAACCTTGCTTGGATTCTATGAATGTCGACATAAACCCTTGCTTGGATTTGATGCATGTTGACATAAAACCTTGCTTGGATTTGATGCATGTCAACATAAAACCTTGCTTGGATTCTATTAATGTCAACATAAAACCTTGCGCGGATTTGATGCATGTTGACATAAAACTTTGCTCAGACTTGATGCATGTTGACATAAAATCTTGATTGGATTTAATGCATATTCCTTTGTTTTTGGGTTACAGGCAAAAAATTACAGAAATATCAATTAGTCAATTAAATCTTTTTAAAAATAAGGTCAAAAAATGAATTCAATGTTGTATATTTTAACATCCCTTGGTAATGGTATAGAAAAATGTCAAAATAATAAAATGATCATTGACTTGGGCAATATCATATTCTGTTGTAAAATATGGTCCAAAACATTATGTTTTTTTTTATATAATAGACAATGGTATTCTTTTTGAAGTAATTTACTTTTAGTCATCTTATGCTCATTCTCAAACAATAATTCTGCAACATTACAGACCTTCCACTGATTTTGGGGTAGGTAGAATAATTTAAGGGCAATTTAGCAGAACAGAAGGGTGGCAATGAAAGGATGAAGAAAATTTCAGGTGCAGAAAACAATATGACAATGTCACAAGTAATACATTATGTCAACTCATCAGGGATATATTTCAGAGCATGGTCTCTGTTGCAGCAATTGTTATCAAACTAATACCATTTCCTTACTTCGGGATGTATTGGAAGTGTCTAATTCTTTGCTGAAAATAACTTAAAATTAAGCAACCAGGTAACCATAAATGTTCCTTGACTTCTTACAAGAAGAAAAACAATGATTGCAGAAGTGTTTCAACCAATCAGGATAATGCCATTGGGAACCACTGGACTAGATTATGTTTCAAACAATCTGTTGTTCACATTCATAAATGCTATAAAATAATCTGAACCAGTTTTCATACTTGAGATAATGAGGTTTCCTTATAAGTACATATTAAAAGATAACCTCAATGTTATATTTCTCTGTTTTTAAACACTCGAACAAATATTTAAATGACCAAAAGCGCCAAAAGTATCTATTTAAGTTCAACATGTAATCTGATCATGTTTAGAATTACGGGTATCCATTGCCTTTCAAAGTATCATTTTTGTTATGTATTTCATGTTCAGTCCATTTGCTAACCAAATACTTCAAAGAGAATGCAATGATTATAAGCCAATGATAAGTAAGAAGAAAAAACAATATTATTAAGTTATTGTAACAATGAATAGAATATTAATAAAAATCTTTGATATTTGCCGATTTTATTTAATTACAATCTTAAGTGACCTTAAAGTGGTAAAAGTTGACAGGAAGCATTGATCAATATTAGTTTATGATATCCTGTACAGATTGTAAATATTGAAACTGAACCTTGGCGTCTTACATAGAAAAGTATCACTTATTTTAAAATGCGTGTATAATACGAAATTGAAAAAGATAAAAAACAAATTACCATCACCTTCTTACAGAAAGTACATCATCAAACATTTTGATGAAAGGAGTGTAACCTTTGAGCGCTATCATATTTGTCAATTCGTATTTCACATTACAATAAAAGAAATTGTCAAAAACGATATTGTGTAATCTTTTTTCGCAGGTAGCAATTTCACTTGTAACTGATACAAATGAGATATTTTAAGGTCGCGCCATCGTCATGTCCTGACTATATCCCTTATTATAGCAAGCTGACGACCAAGCCATCGTCTACAATAGACGATTGTCCAAATTAGAGCGAGAAAATTGCGATTGCGATTTAACTGTTGACAAGTTTAATATCTTCTCTGTAATTGCCGTCCAAATAAACAGTATTATCATGAATAAAAATTCTGATTTATCTCTTCGGTGTGACTTCGAAACTGATATTCATTTTATCGCAAAATAATGGTATTTTGTTGGCTTGTAAAAAATGAAAAGAGAGTTATCGTTTTGTATGATAAAACCTGGGGGATGTGATTGATTATAAAAGGCTTTGACATGTTTGAACAGAGAAAAAAGAGCAAAATGTAGGATTAAAAAATGAACAATTTGATTTTTGTTCTTTTGTTTTCTTTTTAAGTAAAATTTGTAGTATATAAAAACAAAGCATTAAATTTAAATGTATCTTAAAAGCAATTTGACTCAGAAGTAAAATGCTTTGTTTTACACAAGTCTCTTTGATTTTTTGCAGATGAGCTGTATTGTCTATTTATTCATTAATAATTGATGGCTGAAAAAACTAGATATGAATAAATAATTCCATCTATCTTCCTACGTAATTTTTTCACAGCTATTCACTGATATTGATAAAATTTTAATTAAATACAAAAATAGAAGAAAATTTAACCTGAAAATTGATTAATTTTAATCAATGAATCTAGAGAAAAATCTGAATCTAATAGGGTTATTATAACAGTAGATTGATCTGGGATGCAGTATTCGGCATGAGTGGATTTTGCCAGATCCGGATCTCACGAGGCGCGCAAGCGCCGAGTGTGATCCGACCTTGCAAAATCCACGAGAGCCGAATACAAAGTCCCAGATCTAGCTACTGTTATAATGACCCTTTTATTATATACCTTTACCATTTTGATTCTTGTCTGGTTCTTGAACGAAATCTTCAATGTTTTATCAATATTAAATGGAATTTAGTGGTTTTTGTGTGCGCTATTTATAGAAATGTGTCGGGTCATGCATATTTATGAAAATAGTACGGCAGCATACAATACGGAAGGTACAATACGGAATTTAAAAGGTACAATACGGAATTTTTGTCTGTCTGTTCATATTTAATTGTGAAATACAAGCAGATTTTTTACAGAATTTATATAGGTATATAATAAAATGAAATATTCATTCTGTTATTAATGTTTTAATCCTGTTTTCTTAAGGAAATAAAAACTTTTTTTTATTTGCCTAAAGTTTTCTTATAGATCAATCAATGGTGTGATTACTGTGGGAACCAATTTCCTAATTATCTATTGATACACATATGGCCCTCATAATCTAAAAATCATTTAAATCTTAATCCCTGTCAATCACACAAGGATTCTCTTTGATTTTTCAAAGGGACGGCTATAAAATTTGAATTTACTTTCTTAATTTACCTGGGACTGTGAAGGAATTTCAACCTTTAACTTCAACAAACATGGGAAATGATACCATAGTCAGATTTGCTGAAGATTTTCGGCAATTTTCCTGTCAACCATATGCCAATCATATGTGATCTTTCTCGTTGTTTAAGCATGATAGATTTCACTTTAATGATTGATGTCATTTCTATGTTGTTTAAGTAAATATGCTCAAGTGACTTAAATACCCATGATCCTTGCCGCGAACAGCAGCATTGAATTTCAATACTGCATCTAAATTAAAATCTTCAAAACCGTCCTTAAATGCTGATTGCGCTATAATGAACCAGGCTGTTCCAATTCTATAAAATGACACCCAAGATTCACACAATTCTATTGTCAACATTTTCGAATTGTCAAAAAATTTTACGCCTGACACTTTCAATTTGCATTTATACATATTGTAAAAAGATAACAAAATTTATCACCTGAAATCATTCGTTCCCTCATATAAGTCATTCTACCTCTATCTGTGTCAAATATAAAAAATTCAAAATGAACAAAAAATTCTATTAGTAAGACAGCCAAGTGAATGAAATGCATAAAAATTTTAAGAGTTTTAATTAATTTGGATGCCATCTGAAATTATAGCTTATTTATCATAAATTATGCTAAAACGACTTTATGCCATAATTTAAGCAAGATGAAATAAAAAGTTTCTACATTCTCATTCATGACTTTAGAACTTCTAAATTCCTCCTTATACAGACAGCAATGCATTTGACATACATGTCAGTCCAGGAGAAAAAAATGCCAACAAAATGTAATAAGCACATACCTCTTTGTTTCATCCTTGAAATTTCCAGCACAAACTGAAGAAATCTCCCATGGCAACAGATGCCGCTTTCTGTCAGAAAGCATTATGGGACAGTCATCCATCAGGATTGCAGACACTAAGCTGGACATCTGAGTGGACAGAAGGGATGGAAACTTCTATAACAAAACAAACATCACTCAAAATACCAACAGAGCTCAGACTTTAATTTCTTAGACATGGTAAGACAGTGCTGCTGGAGATACCTGAAAGCCAATCCAAGATAAACATTACTTCAAATTCTGATATACTGAAATATTCATCCAGGTTCTAATATTTTATTATATCTATGTCACATCCATTGAAGAAAGAGTTCTTACACACTTGATGACTGCTTCCTGCACTTTTAGTCACCAATATGCACCAATATATGGGATACAGAGACCACTGTCACAAGTGACCCGAGTTGGATTCTCGGTCTCCGTTAGTAAATAAAATTGTACACGTATATTAATATAAACAAAGTCCAAACACTTCAGCTTTATGTCTGCCCACTTAGCTCAATAGGGAAAGCGCAGATCTATGGATCAAGGGGTTGTGAGTTCCATCCTGGAGCAAGGTGAATGTTCTCCATGACGATTTGATAAAATACATGTGTCTGAAATCTTTCATCCTCCACCTCTGATTCAAGTGGGGAAGTTAATAGTTATTTGCAGAGAACAGGTTTGTACTGGTACAGAATCCAAGAAAACTGGTCAGGTTAACTGCCCGCTGTTACCTAACTGAAATACTGTTGAAAAAATGGCATTAAAACCAAAACAAACAAACAAACAAACTTGAGCTTTGTTTCACATTAACAGACTTTAAAAAGTCTCTGCGGATGCAAATTTGAACCCAGGATTTGTCCTGAGACCTACAGGTAAGTGGTCTTTGTGGCAGAGTGGTTAAGATCCATGGCTTAGAATCACTAGCCTAATCATCAGTCTGGGGTTTGAAACCCCACAATGAATTAGAATTCATCAATATGCTGGTTCTAACCAGGTACTGGAAATTTGCCATATGATCTACTTTGTGTCAGTGATACTAAAACAAAGAAGTAATAAAACCAACATGCGGACATACTGACAGTATAACATATGTTTTCTTGATGGTTGAAAACGAACTGTGAGAGCTTGTCATATAACTACATTAGTTAAATTTCCCCAGTACAGGAATAAGATCATATCTTCAAGTAAAACTATTACCATAGCAAATAGTTAAAATCGTTTATCTCAATTCATCTCACCAGAACTTTTACAATGCTGTGGTTCCATGCTGTGGTCAAACAAACACAATCCTGTAAAATCACACCCAAATACCATATCGTTCTGTAGTGATATCTGAAAGAAGATACATTACTTAGGAAGAAACAATTAGAGTACTAATTGATGGTTACAAATATCAGAGCCTCTAATTACCAGGTATATATACCTTGCAAAAACGGTCATAAATCATTAGCGATAAAATCAAAATACCAAAGTGAATGAACGGTTCAAAGTCAGACAAAAAAGTCTTCAATATATCTAAATTATTCAATTAAGTTGACAAAACTTATTGAAATCATTTTGCTGTTTAAGTATCATTTTGTTTGCTAAACACTAATTTTGAGAAATAAAACGTTGTCACTACGCCCCTTAAATCAACTGATGTTCATTACCTGTCACTAAATGCAGGGTCAAGATGGACAGACATTTGTCCACCAAACAGTAAAAATAAAAGCCACATGAAATTTGGAAACAAGATGCTCAACTGATACGAAATATATATTTATGTTATTAAAGAATACAAAAATGTGAATGTTTGAAATTCTGTAGACTGGGCATGGACCCATGACAAATCAAGCCTATATTTAAGTTCCATTGTAGTGTCTATACAAGAATATGTTGAATTATTTCAGGAATGGAAGCTATCCAATATACCAGAAGTTCTTGAGGTCTGAAATGGAAGCTATCAAGTAAACTAGAAGTTTTAGAGGTTACATCTCCCTGGACCAAAATGGGAGCTATCCAGCTACACATGAATTTCCATAGTTTACATCTCCCTGGCCAGAAATGGAAGCTACCTAATATGCCAGAAGTTCTACAGGTTACATATCCTTGGCCAGAAATGGAAGCTACCTAATATGCCAGAAGTTCTACAGGTTACATCGCCCTGGCCAGAAATGGAAGCTACCTAATATGCCAGAAGTTCTACAGGTTACGTAGCCCTGGCCAGAAATGGAAGCTACCTAATATGCCAGAAGATCTACAGGTTACATCGCCCTGGCCAGAAATGGAAGCTACCTAATATGTCAGAAGTTCTACAGGTTACATCTCCCTGCCAGAAATGGAAGCTACCTAATATGCCAGAAGTTCTACAGGTTACATTGCCTGGCCAGAAATGGAAGCTACCTAATATGTCAGAAGTTCTACAGGTTACATCTCCCTGGCCAGAAATGGAAGCTATCTAATATGCCAGAAGTTCTACAGGTTACATCTCCCTGGCCAGAAATGGAAGCTACCTAATATGCCAGAAGATCTACAGGTTACATCTCCCTGGCCAGAAATGGAAGCTACCTAATATGCCAGAAGTTCTACAGGTTACATCTCCCTTGCCAGAAATGGAAGCTACCTAATATGCCAGAAGTTCTACAGGTTACATCTCCCTGGCCAGCAATGGAAGCTATCCAGTATGCCAGAAGTTTTTGAGGTCAGAAATGTGAGCTATCCCATATGCCAGAAGTTCTTGAGGGCAGAAATGGTTCCCTGTGGCGTCTTCCTATTTAAGAGAAAATGCATTTGAGGTTTGGGTGGTTGACTGAGGTCGGTCGGTGGAACTTTGTTTGGAACAGAGCAGCACATAACATTTTTCTTTTCCTTTTCATCTATACAACAACTCAATCATCTACTATTTTACTAAATTTTCATGTTTACCATGACAAGGGTGGTACTGTTATATGTTGCATACTTTCATAATTTGCAAGTTTTATTGATATGATTATATCGATGTTATGTCTAGTATATAAATGAAAATAACTAGTTATAACTGTGGCTATCACTAAAGTGTAATGCCCCAACCATGCACTGACACTGTTACATTTCAATTTCGCAAAGATAGATATTATGTGGACTTATGTATATAGTATGTATAAGTATTAGTACAAAAAAACAAAGTCCATAACTATGCAAATATTTATCTGAAAGAATGTACATGCCCATGCACAACTACGTTGTTACTGATCACTTGTATGAAGTTTCATTAAATTGTGTGCATGGGTATGGTAGATGGAGCACAAGATTGTATCATGTATATAGTAAGTAACAAAAACAAAGTCCCATAACTTGCAAATTTTTTCTAAAGAACCTAACATGCCCCATGCAAACTACTGTTGTTACTGATCACTTGTGTGAAGTTTCATTAAATTGTGTCAAGGGGATGAGGAAGATGGTGCGCACAAGATTGTGTCTATGTATAGTACATAGTAACAAAAAACAAAGTCCCATAACTCTGCAATTTTTTTTCTAAAGAACCTAACATGCCCCATGCAAACTACTGTTGTTACTGATCACTTGTGTGAAGTTTCATTAAATTCTGTCAAGGGGATAAGGAGAGATGGTGTGCACAAGATTGCGTCTACGGACAGACGGACAGACAGACAGACAGACAACCTGAAACCAGTATACCCCCCTTACAACTTTGTTGTCGGGGGGTACAACTAAAAATGCCAGAAGTTCTGCAGGTTACTGCCCTGGCCAGAAATGGAAGTTACCTAATATGCCAGAGTTCTACAGGTTACATCTCCCTGGCCAGAAATGGAAGCTATCTAATATGTCAGAAGTTCTACAGGTTACGTAGCACTGGCCAGAAATGAAGCAAATATGCAGAAGTTCTCAGGTTATGCCTGGCAGAATGGAAGCTACCTAATATGCCAAGTTCTACAGGTTACATCTCCTGGCCAGAAATGGAAGCTACCTAATATGCCAGAAGTTCTACAGGTTACATCTCCTGGCCAGAAATGGAAGCTACCTAATATGCCAGAAGTTCTACAGGTTACATCTCCCTGGCCAGAAATGGAAGCTACCTAATATGCCAGAAGTTCTACAGGTTACATCTCCCTGGCCAGAAATGGAAGCTATCTAATATGCCAGAAGTTCTACAGGTTACATCTCCCTGGCCAGAAATGGAAGCTATCTATATGCCAGAAGTTTACAGGTACATCTCCCTGGCAGAATGGAACTATCTATATGCAGAAGTTCTACAGGTTACATCTCCCTGGCTAGAAATGGAGTATCTAATATGCAGAAGTTCTACAGGTTACTGGCCTAGAAATGGAAGTACCTAATATGCCAGTTCTACAGGTTAGGCAGCCCTGGCCAGAAATGGAAGCTATCTAATATGCCAGAAGTTCTACAGGTTACATGGCCCTTGCCAGAAATGGAAGTTACCTAATATGCCAGAAGTTCTACAGGTTACATCTCCGTGGCCAGAAATGGAAGCTACCTAATATGCCAGAAGTTCTACAGGTTACATCTCCCTGGCCAGAAATGGAAGCTACTTAATATGCCAGATTTTCTACAGATTACATCGCCCTGGCCAGAAATGGATGCTATCTAATATGCCAGAAGTTCTACAGGTTACATCTCCCTGGCCAGAAATGGAAACTATCTTATATGCAGGAAGTTATACAGGTTACATCTCCCTGGCTAAAAATGGAAGCTATTTAATATGGGAGAAGTTATACAGGTAACTGGTTACATCACCCTGGCCAGAAATGGATGCTATCTAATATGCGAGAAGTTATACAGGTTACATCGCCCTGGCCAGAAATGGATGCTATCTAATATGCCAGAAGTTCTACAGGTTACATCTCCCTAGCCAGAAATGGAAGCTTTCAATATGCGAGAAGTTATACAGGTTACATCTGCCTGGCCAGAAAAGGCAGCTATCAAGTACATTAGAAGTTAAGTATGTTAGGTTACATCTCCTTGGTCAGGAATGGTGTTATGCAGTATACCAGAACTTCTAAAGTTTACAACTCCATGGTCAGGAATGAAAGCTATCCTGTGTGAGAAGTTTAAGAGGTTACAACTGCCTGGCCAGAAATGGAAGTTATCCATTACACAAGAAGCTTCATGTGTTTATTTCCCTGGTCAGAAATGGATGCTATCCAGTATGCCAGAAGTCCTTGAGGTGAGAAATGGATGCTATCCAGTATGCCAGAAGTTCCTCAGGCCAGAAATTGAAGCTATCCAGTATGCCAGAAGTCCTTGAGGTGAGAAATGGATGCTATCCAGTATGCCAGAAGTTCCTCAGGCCAGAAATTGAAGCTATCCAGTATGCCAGAAGTCCTTGAGGTGAGAAATGGATGCTATCCAATATGCCAGAAGTCCTTGAGGTCAGAAATGGATGCTATCCAGTATGCCAATAGTCCTTGAGGTCAGAAATGGAAGCTATCCAGTATGCCAGAAGTTTTTGAGGGTTGAAATGGAAGCTATCCAGTATGCCAGAAGTTTTTGAGGCCAGAAAAGGATGCTATCTAGTATGCCAGAAGTTCTTGAGGTCAGAAATGGAAGCTATCCAGTATGCCAGAAGTTTCTGAGGCCAGAAATGGAAACTATCCAGTATACCAGAAGTCCTTGAGGTCAGAAATGGAAGCTATCCAGTATGCCAGAAGTTTTTGAGGTCAGAAATGGGAGCTATCCCATATGCCAGAAGTTCTTGAGGGCAGAAATGGAAGCTATCCAGTATGCCAGAAGTTGTTGAGGTCAGAAATTAATGCTATCCAGTATGTCACAACTTGCTGCATACACCACGACTTTAACAGGGAAAAACTGAGAACTTGTAACAAGTTCTCAATTTTTCCCTGTTAAAGTCGTTGTGTTTTCATTTCATTGTGAATCTATACTTTACATTTTGGTAGCATTTTTTAGGAGATAAATGTAAACAAACATTATAACTTATGCCTTCATACCAATATTTTAGCTAGATTTTTGGAAGCTAGTGTTGGCATGCCAGAACAGAAAACCCTTCTTAGATGATACATGACTGGTGTGTTCTGTTGATAAAAGGTCATTTATGGATGTAAGGGGAGTAGGCCTGTTTATATATGGCAGTTCTCAGAAGACTATTTATTTTATATAGAATATATAGCAAATTTATTTACCACTACCTCACCAATAAGAAAATATATGCTTGATAGTGTCATAGGAATGAATTTTTACTGCATCCTTCCAGAATGGAAGCAAATCTGTTTTTTACCAACATTAAACAGGAATTATTCCCATATTCAGTACCTTTTAGAGCACAAGGGCTGTCTGAGATGGACTGGTGGAATGTTTGGCAACAAAATGCCAAAATATGGCCTAATGTGGGTCAGATGTACAATAAGTGATACTGCACCCATAGAGTTTCATATATGTGTGACCAAATCAAGTTGGAACTGACTCTGTGACTTCATGTGTTCAGTTGTAACATTTTTCACTTTGTGTGAAACCTGATCACACCAGTTTGGAGCCCCAGAGGAAGAACAACAGGTGACATATGGAGCAAAAACACAGTTACAAGATTGTAATTTGTGGTACTTTATTATTCATGTTTTTATTCAATATTATTCATTATTATTAATATGCTAAATGGTTGTGATAACATCACTTTGAATAATTAAAGCAGTCATGATTAAAAACAAGGTTTTTACGTCAAATGCATTTGTGTATATAGAGTGCATATTGTGTATATTATAGCAACTGTTTTTAAGAGGTTCATTTTTACACTTTATGGTTAAGGGAGGTAATACCTGTACTATAACTTCCAATAGACTGTAGAGTTGTCATTCTTGATTTAGAACTTTTGTCAGTCATACAAAGGCAGTTTTTTTTGTAGAAAAATATTTATTTTGTGTGGAAAACAAAAACTTTGTTGGTATATTTCTTATTTTCAGTACATATATCTGTTAAAGACAGGCAGCAATAAACTGAGAAAATTATCACAAGATCCAACCATCGAAAGAAAAATTTCAAGGTGTAATTGCTGTCTTTACTTTAAACAAGAGGGTCATGATGACCCTGGATCGCTCACCTGAGTAATATGAGCTACATGTTTCAAATGTCAAACTGATGATAAAATATTAAGAAAGTCAGTAGGTCACATTCATGGTCAATGAAATTCAGTTTTACGATTTGTGTGCAAAACTGTGTATGTCATCAAAATTTCAAGGCTGTATCTTAAAAAACAAGAAAGTAGGTCAGTAGGTCAAGGTCACAGTCAAGTGACATCATATTACTTGGGGTCATCAGGTAATTATAATTAAACAGTCTTGGAAATAGGATCACATGATTTTTTAAGTATTTTTCCTATATAACTCACATAATAACTAAGTGACCCCAGGGGCATAATTTGAAGAATTTTGGTAGTGGACTACTAGATAATGCATCATACCAAATATCAAAAGCCTAGGTCGTATGGTTTCAGACAAGAAGATTTTTAAAGCTTTTTCCTATATAAGTCTATGTAAAACTTGGGACCCCCGGGGCGGGCCATATTTGACCCTAGGGGGATAGTTTGAACAAACCTGGTAGAGGACCACTAGATGATGCTACATACCAAATATCAAAGCCCTAGGCCATGTGGTTTTGTACAAGAAGATTTTCAAAGTTTTCCCTATATAAGTCTATATAAACCATGTGACCCCCGGGGCGGGGCCATATTTGACCCTAGGGGGATAATTTGAACAATCTTGGTAGAGGACCACTAGATGATGCTACATACCAAATATCAAAGCCCTAGGCCATGTGGTTTTGTACAAGAAGATTTTCAAAGTTTCCCCTATACAAGTCTATATAAACCATGTGACCCCCGGGCAGGGCAGTATTTGACTCTAGGGGGATAATTTGAACAATTCTGGTAGAGGACCACTAGATGATGCTACACACCAGATATCAAAGCCCTATGCCCTGTGATTTTGGACAAGAAGATTTTTAAAGTTTTTCCTTTCGGTTGCCATGGCAACCAGAGTTCTGTATGAAATTCAATTCTTTGAATAAATTTGAAAGGGGGCCACCCAAGGATCATTCCTATGAAGTTTGGTGTAATTCTGCCCAGTGGTTTTCAAGAAAAAGATTTTTTTAGAAATTGTTGACGGACGACGCATGTGACATCAAGCGGTCACAACAGCTCACCTTGTCACTTCGTGACAGGTGAGCTAAAAATGTAACGTTAACTTCAGATATCAATAATAAAACCGTCATCAACTGTTTTTTCTAAAACTTTAAGTTCAAGGTGATGATTATTCAAACAATTCAAACATTCTTACACATTATAGAACAGCCGTATAACGTATCTGTTATTTGTAACATATCTGTTTTTAATATGTTTTCTTAAGTAAAACAATATGAAATCTGGACTCAAAGTTAAATACTTTAACTCGGATACAAAGTTAAACATGCGTTCTACTACACTGCCCAGTAACATTTCAAGATAAATGTAATATATATATATATTCCACCTGAGTATTTGAAATGAATAGGTGTTGTCACATATCTGTTGTCGAAATTGCCAACACAAAAGGTACGCGGTCAATATAAAAATGATTGACTCATATTGAAAACGGCGGTGTTTCATTCAAGATGTGTATCATTAACTAATCATTTGAGCATAACAGTTTAGTAATTGTCTCAATATTTAAATTTGAGTACCATGCAATTTAATTTAACCCTAGATCACCAACACTGATTTTTGATCTCATGTGCATGTGTTCAACGTTCGCTTTTCGGAAATTAGTTATCTCTAGGGGACATTTCACTGCAATTTTAAACAGTATAAAACTTGCTTCCTTCATTTTGAAAGCTAAATGGTGATAGATCTACCACTAAAAAGTATAAAAAATTTAACTGCGACAACATGTTTATATTGGAGTTGCTCCTCTATCTGTAGAATGGGCGAGTTACTATGTAAATTATCCTCGATACATATGGATTTGTTTCCCTTGGATATGGTCATTCCGCCTACATAGTTATTCTATATAATATTAATAAATAATTAAAATGCTGTTTTTGTTCGACGACGCCCTAAAGGCGGTGTCGAGTATATGGGATACACTTTTATTTCGGACCCTGTAAAGATGGTAATGAACAGTTTCGGAGTGACAAACTGAACACAGTGAATAGTTTGTAAAAGGATCAACGATATTGCACAATACATTTTAGTGAATAAACAAAAAAATGGCAAAAAGAAAACATAAACAAGAGGACCATGATGGTCCTGAATCGCTCACCTATCCCCAAATGACCCAGTGTTCAACTGAGTATGACGTCGTTATTTCTATTATTTGACATAGTGACCTAGTTTTTGAGCACATGTGACCTAGATATCATCAAGATAAAAAATTCTGACCAATTTTCATGAAGATCCATTGAAAAATATGGCCTCTAGAGAGGTCACAAGGTTTTTCTATTATTTGACCTAATGACCTAGTTTTTGAAGGCACGTGACCCACTTTTAAATTTGACCTAGATATCATCAAGGTGAACATTCTCACCAATTTTCATGAAGATCTCATGAAAAATATGGCCTCTAGAGAGGTCACAAGGTTTTTCTATTTTTCGACCTACTGACCAAGTTTTTGACCGCACATGATTCAGTTACGAACCTGACCTAGATATCATCAAGCTGAACATTCTCACCAATTTTCATGAAGATCCATTGAGAAATATGGCCTCTAGAGAGGTCACAAGGTTTTTTCTATTTTTAGACCTACTGACCTAGTTTTTGACCCCACGTGACCTAATTTCGAATCTGACTTAGATATCATCAAGATGAACATTCTGACCAATATTCATGAAGATCTCATGAAAAATATAGCCTCTAGAGAGGTCACAAGGTTTTTCTATTTTTAGATCTACTGACCTAGTTTTTAAACCCACGTGACCCAGTTTCGAACTTGACCTAGATATCTTCAAGGTAAACATTCTGACTAATTTTCATGAAAATCCATTGAGAAATATGGCCTCTAGAGTGGTCACAAGGTTTTTCTATTTTTAGATCTACTGACCTAGTTTTTGACCCCACATGACCCAGTTTCGAACTTGACCTAGATAAAATCAAGGTGAACATTCTGACCAATATTCATGAAGATCTCATGAAAAAAATGGCCTCTAGAGAGGTCACAAGGTTTTTCTATTTTTAGATCTACTGACCTAGTTTTTAACCCCACATGACCCAGTTTCGAACTTCATCTAGATATCATCAAGGTGAACATTCTCACCAATTTTCATGAAGATCCATTGAGAAATATGGTCTCTAGAGAGGTCACAAGGTTTTTCTATTTTTAGACCTAATGACCTAGTTTTTGACCCTACGTGACCCAGTTTCGAACTTGACCTAGATATCATCAAGGTGAACATTCTGACCAATTTTCATGAAAATCCATTGAGAAATATGGCCTCTAGAGTGGTCACAAGGTTTTTCTATTTTTAGATCTACTGACCTAGTTTTTGACCCCACATGACCCAGTTTCGAACTTGACCTAGATATCATCAAGGTGAACATTCTGACCAATATTCATGAAGATCTCATGAAAAATATGGCCTCTAGAGAGGTCACAAGGTTTTTCTATTTTTAGATCTACTGACCTAGTTTTTAACCCCACATGACCCAGTTTCGAACTTCATCTAGATATCATCAAGATAAACATTCTGACCAATTTTCATGAAGATCCATTGAGAAATATGATCTCTAGAGAGGTCACAAGGTTTTTCTATTTTTAGACCTAATGACCTAGTTTTTGACCCTACGTGACCCAGTTTCGAACTTGACCTAGATATCATCAAGGTAAACATTCTGACCAATATTCATGAAGATCTCATGAAAAATATGGCCTCTAGAGAGGTCACAAGGTTTTTCTATTTTTAGACCTACTGACCTAGTTTTTGACCCCACGTGACCCAGTTTCAAACTTGACCTAGATATCATCAAGGTGAACATTCTGACCAATTTTCATGAAGATCTTTTGAAATATATGGCCTCTAGAGAGGTCACAAGGTTTTTCTATTTTTAGACCTACTGACCTAGTTTTTGATGGCACGTGACCCAGTTTCGAACTTGACCTAGATATCATCAAGATGAACATTCTGACCAACTTTCATAAAGATCCCATGAAAAATGTGACCTCTAGAGTGGTCACAAGCAAAAGTTTACGGACGCACGAACGGACGCACGTACGCACGGACGGACGACGGACACCGCGCGATCACAAAAGCTCACCTTGTCACTTTGTGACAGGTGAGCTAAAAATGTATGTAATGCAATATATTATGCGATTTAAAACAATGCTATCTGTCTTTCCTCTCCTTATTTGTTGAGCAGAACATATTTTTTTTATTTACAATTTCGTCAAAAATGTTGATCCGATTTATTGATAAGGGAGGTTACTCGTCAAGTTTTCTATTTCTATTCTTAGCATGACCTACTTACCTATCTCATTTTCTATAAATATAACACACAGCAGATATACCATACTTCAACGCGTGAATCGTCTGGACAAGGGAGCGTTCGTGTATTTTACAATAATCTTGCAGTAAACTTCGAAGAGAATATTAAAAAAATATATGGAAAATTACAATTTGCCTGCATAAAAATTCCTTGGAAAAAAAACGTATTTACAAAGTAAATAAAGGAATCAATAAGCATAGATACGTTGAAATGAACGAAGGAAGTGCCGCTGTTAACTTATTTTTAACCTTTCTTATTTTCTTTGTTGATAGGTACAGTGATGTAATTTTAGAATGCGCTCACTTTTGCAAATTCCTATTTCTATTTGTTTTTTTGTTTGTTTGTGTTTCTTTTTTTCTTTTTTCTTTCTTTTTTTT
This sequence comes from Mercenaria mercenaria, assembly GCF_021730395.1. NCBI lineage: Eukaryota > Metazoa > Mollusca > Bivalvia > Venerida > Veneridae > Mercenaria > Mercenaria mercenaria. Next base: position 36,147,619 of record NC_069365.1, on the reverse strand, counting down.
TTTTTTGCTTATGTGTCATATAGATCTACTCATTGTTTACAGATATACACTGTCAACTAAGGTGTGCAATAGGCTAAAGAGCATTTGGCTGAATTTGTCAGTGACAAGTTAATACTTCTTTAAATGTGGTTAGATCGAAATATCAAAAGCCACGGGACCATAACTTATCAAAGCATCAGTGACTTTAAAATAGAATTCCTTGTTGGATTTATATGTTCATTGATCTTATATGTCTAGTCAGTTGCTCTGGTTTTATCATATCTTGTTACTTGCTCCTTTCTTTCTTTTTTTTTCTTTTTAATTTAATAGACAGTTTTTGTATTTCTCCATTCCTGAAAAAAAAAAAAAAAACAAACATTTTCATTGAAATAATTTCTACACCTTGGCAGTGGGTTATTATGCTTGCTAAATTTCTTGTAATATTAGATTTGAATCTAGACACTGACATACTCCTAGTAACTTTATAGTTCAACGAGGACTTCAAGTTTATCGTTCGTCTGAAAAAAAAAAGAATTCTATGATATTCAAAAGTGTATAAGAAAGATTCATGCTTTGTGAATAGGGGCAATATAGAGATTATTTATGTTATATCATTCTTTTCTTGGACAAAATTTTTGGTTGTTTTTGGCAACGGAAACAGTAAATTGCTGTGTATAATCTGCATTCTGAAATCTATAATGAAGGTGACTAAGGTCCATACAACTTCATCAGTAAATAGAAAACAATCATTACATTACATGATAATAAAAATAATGGTTTCTGTGAACCACAACTTTTCACAGGAGGTGACCTAAATTAGTGAAATAGTTACTTTAATTTCGTATGTAAAGGGACCACCTACTCGCAATGTTAATATCATTGCAGGTAGAGGATTTGTATTGCATGGTAAAACTTTTCTATCATGTTCATTCTTCATGTTTTAAACAGTTTATAACATATATTGTTTTATGTGCTAATGTTGATAACTTGTAGCCAGTCAGACTAATAAAGTAATGATTAGGTGATTTCTCATATTGCAATAAATGTACCTCAGACACAACACTTGGCGGCGTCTTTGATGCTTGCATCAATGAATTTCCTTGTTTATTCTTTGTTGTGCAAGATCAAGAGTTAGTTACACAGTAATTTCTGAATGGAAGGGAAATAACTGGAACTCCTTTATTACAGTTAAGCTTTTCTGGATTGTTCCCCTTGAGTTATAATGTCTTTTTGAAAGAAAATTATCACCAATCACTTCAAAATATATTATTATCTTGACATCTTAATAGAAAATCTTCTGAACTGTTCAACAACAGGATAAATATTTTTTTAGGTGTCTTAGGGTGGAAAGTCCCTCCCTTGTAGACATGGTAGAGTTAGATCTAGTTGTAGAAAAGTAAGATTTCTAAGAGTCAGGAATTGTTGTCTTTTTTATTAAATCAGCTTGCCCTCAATGAAACGTTCTGGATTTTTTCTCGTCTTTGAAGTGAATGCCAATGGGGATACTGTTCAAATATGGATATAGCCACATCTCAGTCTCGCTGCGTCTCGGGCAAATGGCGTTCCATTGACCAAAGGGGAGTAATCAGGGATTTTGTTGGCCTATCATAAGGCTATATATACCAATAAAAGAAATTGTTCTTTGTTTCATATAAAATTCAGCTACTTCAGAACAATTTTGTTACAGTTTCTAGATTTTCACTCCGTCGTAGACCTATTTTCCACAAGATATCCATACATTTGCTTCAAGAAAACGTAAAGAAAAATGGGTGTTGAATAGTATGCGGTGAAATGCAAGTCAACTGAAGTCAGGTACCCTCATATTGCCGCATTTCAGAAAGCGGTCCGCAGAATAAACACCCTACTTTCGTTTTCAAGTAAACAACTCGAAAACATACTAATATTAGCACGAAAAGTGTCCGATATTATGTAAAATTCATTACACGAGTGAAATAATGCCCATTTGGTCCCCGATTTACGCGCAAATGTGCGAAAAATGGAAAAATTAGGATCTATTTATTAGGGATTTCTTTCGCACATTTTTGACCGGATTACTGCAATATAACCTAAGCTAAAGAATATTACCCGATTCCGGTATTAATTTTCTTAAATCTTTGTATAACTTAACGGATTTAAAAAAACGAAGACTGGAAAACGAATGCTTTCCTCAGCGTCTGACACACATTATCAATACTTTATAACAAGAGGGTCATGATGGCCCTATATCGCTCACCTGTTGTCATTGCACTTGAGGACAAGAAGGTCCTCAGAAAAAATATCCAAAGGACAGGAACAACAAAGGGAAGAAATTTAACCAAAAAGAAAAAAAATCTTACAAGGTACAGATATGTCAAAATTAACCTAAAATTGGAGGTACCATCCATGTTGTACCACAGAAAAGTGGTCTCGGTTTTTCCCTATGGCCAATAATAAAAAAGTTACTAAAAATAAGCTATTTATAGTAACGTAAAAGGCAAGTAATTAAAAAAAATATTGTAAGTGAACAAAAGAAGGATCTGCCAAATAAATCTGTTGACATAAATGAAATTTCAGATCAGTATCTTCATTAGTTACGGAGATATACCCATTTTAATTTGAAATAAAGGGAGGTAATTTGACATAAAATCAGTCCATAGTTACCTACCCTGATTGGCTCAGTCCAACTAATGACAATAATGAAATTTCAAATAAGTCCTATAAGTACTTACTGATATAAATCCATTTTGATTACAATCAGAGAGGTAATCAGATATAAAATAACTCTGGAACCTACGATTGGATCTAATTTGTCATGGAATCCAATATATATTGTTGTTGAAGATATTTTGGAAGTTTGTATCTAATAAAACCATAAATGAAGTCTCTATATGGCTGCAAAAGCCAAAATAGCCAATTTTGGACCTTTAAGGGACCATAACTATGGAACCCATGAAGGAATCTGGCCAGTTCAAGAAAGGAACCAAGATCTTGTGGTAATACAAGTTGTGTGCAAGTTTGGTTAAAAGCAAATCATAAATGAAGCTGCTATTGTGCAGACAAGGTCAAAATAGCTAATTTTGGCCCTTTCAGGGGCCATAACTCTGGAACCCATTATGAGATCTGGCCGGTTCAAGAAAGGAACCGAGATCTTATGGGAACACAAGTTTTTTGCAAGTCTGATTAAATTCAAATCATAAGTGAGGCTGCTATTGTGCAGACAAGGTCAAAATAGCTAATTCTGGCCCTATCAGGGGCCATAACTCCGGAACCCATAATGGAATCTGGCCAGTTCAAGAAAGGAACTAATATCTTGTGGTGATACAAGTTGTGTGCAAGATTGGTTAAAGTCAAATCATAAATGAAGCTGCTATTGTGTAGACAAGGTCAAAATAGCCAATTTTGGCCCTTTCAGGGGCCATAACTCTGAAACCCATTAAAGGATCTGGCTGGTTCAAGAAAGGAAACAAGATCTTATGGTGATACAAGTTGTGTGCAAGTCTGGTTGAAATAAAATCATAAATTAAGCTGCTATTGTGCAGACAAGGTCAAAATAGCTAATTTTGGCCCTTCAGGGGCCATAACTCTGGAACCAATAATGGGATCTGGCCAGTTCAAGAAAGGAATCGAGATCTTATGGTGATACAAGTTGTGTGCAAGTTTGGTTAAAATAAGATCATAAATAAAACCACTATCGTGTAGACAAGAAATTGTTGACAGATGCACGGACGGACTGACGACGGACGACGGACGAAGGGTGATCACAAAAACTCACCTTGTCACTATGTTACAGGTGAGCTAAAAACACTTGCCCAAAGTTCAATGTGCAACACATTTGGTATGTGAACAAAAAGTTGGACAAATTGTTGAGAAAATTATTGAGAATGTCTGGTAGACGTTTTGTGTCGAGGAAAGCACTGCTTTTCCTGTCTTTGGTGCTTTTTATTTTATTAAGATCTGTCAAGTAATAAGGAAGTAATTATTAGGATTTACAGTCAACTCGCCCCCCCCCCCCCCTCCACTACTGTCAACTCGTCCTCGATTTGGTCATTTGACCCCCTCGGTCATTTCAGATTGGTCATTTCGTCCCCCTTTTATGCCCGCCTTTTTTAAACGTAATTTTGAAAACTTTTCAAAATATGATAAATTAAGTCGTTTTTTTTTCAAGTAAGTATATTTAATGCTAAAAATATATGTAAGTTTTCGTTTGTTTTAAGAAATGTTTTGAAAATGATACATTTAACAAGGGGGATTGTGTTTTTTTGTAAGTCTGCTATGTCATGATTGCTTTAATCTAGTAGTCTGTAACATTAGAAACAGTAGTCTGTCACCTCAAGAATTTAGTAGTTTGCAAACGTAAGAATTGTGAAGTCAGTAACCTTAAAAAACAGTAGTCTGTAACCTTAGAATTTAGTAATCTGTGACCTTAAGAAATCAGTAGTCTGTAACCTTAAACAATTAGTAGTTTGTAACCTTTAGAATTTAGTTGTCTGTAACCTTAAGAATTTTGTAGTCTGTAACCGTTAGAATATAGTAGTATCGAACTTAAAAAATAATAGCCTGTAACCTTAAGAATTTGTAGTGTGTAACCTTAGAATTTAGTAGTTTGTGACTTTACAATTTAGAAGTGTGTAACCTTAGAATTTAGTAGCCTGTAACCATAGAATTTAGTAGCGTGTAACCTTAGAATTTAGCAGTCTGTAACCTTAAGAATTTAGTAGTCTGTTACCTTAAGAATTCAGTAGTCTGTAACCTAAAAAATTGGCAGTCTGTAAACTTAAGAATTTAGTAGTATGTTCATTAAAAAAAAATAGTAGTGTAAAAACATAAAGAATTTGGTATTCTCTAACCTTAAGTATTTAGTAGTCTGTAACTTTAAGAATTTAGTAGTCTGTAACCTTAAAAATATAGTAGTCTGTAACCTTAGAATTTAGTAGTCTGTGACAGATATTAGTTGTTTCTTTATTTTTTATTGTATTTCTAATTAAAACTTGCTTTTATTATGACCAGGGATAAGGATTTATTGTTCTCTCTTTTCTTACTATGACTCTTAAAAAGTTAATAATTATTATTTAATATATTATATTTTTATTATTACAGGCAGTGTATTTATTTTTTTTTTTTTTTTTTTTTTACGTTTTTAGTATATTTCTTTTATTATTTTAACCAACCTAATAATTTAATGTTAACCATTTCCAATATAACTCTGTCAAAACTCACGATTTTAAATACCACTTGTCAAAGATGTCATAAAAAGAAAGAAAAAAATGCTTCATATATTTAGGAGGACAACATTGACTAATCAAAAGGGGGACAAGTTAACCAAATTCTATCATAAGGGGGACGAAATGACCATTTTAGGGGAACGAAATGACCAAATCGGGGACGAGTTGACCGTGGGGTGAGGGACAAGTTGACTTGATACGATTATCTTTTCAGCTTAAATGATTCCTGGCAGTCCGCATTTTTTTAATTAAAGTTAGTTGACAGTGACTGTGTTTTTTAGCATTAAAGTTTGGTTGATAGGAAGGTTCATAGAGACTTTTCTTTTTCAGCTTAAATGATCCTCGGCAGTCTGCACTTTTTAATGGTAGTTGTCAGGGACTGTAGATTTTAGCTTTCAAGTTGGCTTGATAGAAATGTTTTTGAGACTTTTCTTTTTCAACTTAAATGATTCCTGGCAGTCTGCACTTTTTGAATTTAAGTTAGTTCGCAGTGACTGTAGATTTTAACTTTAAAGTTGGGTTGATAGAAATGTACTTTGAGACTTTTTCTTTTTTAACTTAAATGATTCCTGGCAGTCCGCAATTTTTGAATTTAAGTTAGTTCACAGTGACTGTAGATTTTAGCTTTAAAATTGGGTTGATAGAAATGTTCTTAGAGACTTTTTCTTTTTCAACTTAAATGATTCCTGGCAGTCCGCAATTTTTTAATTAAAGTTAGTTGACAGTGACTGTGTTTTTTAGCATTAAAGTTGGGTTGATAGGAAGGTTCATAGAGACTTTTCTTTTTCAGCTTAAATGATCCTCGGCAGTCTGCACTTTTTTTAATGGTAGTTGTCAGGGACTGTAGATTTTAGCTTTAAAGTTGGCTTGATAGAAATGTTCTTTGAGACTTTTCTTCTTCAACTGAAATGATTCCTGGCAGTCTGCACTTTTTGAATTTAAGTTAGTTCACAGTGACTGTAGATTTTAACTTTAAAGTTGGGTTGATAGAAATGTTCTTTGAGACTTTTCTTTTTCAACTTAAATGATTCATGGCAGTCTGCACTTTTTGAATTTAAGTTAGTTCACAGTGATTGTAGATTTTAACTTTAAAGTTTGGTTGATAGAAATGTTCTTTGAGACTTTCTTTTTCAGCTTAAGGGATTCCTGGCAGTCTGCACTTTTTGAATTTAAGTTAGTTCACAGTGACTGTAGATTTAAGCTTTAAAGTTGGGTTGATAGAAATGTTCTTTGAGACTTCTTTTTCAGCTTAAATGATTCCTGGCAGTCTACACCTTTTGAATTTAAGTTAGTTCACAGTGACTGTAGATTTTAGCTTTAAAGATGGGATGATAGAAATGTTCTTTGAGACTTTTTCTTTTTCAACTTAAATGATTTCTGGCAGTCTGCAACTTTTTTGAATTTAAGCTTAGTCACAATGACTGTAGATTTTAGCTTAAAATTGAGCTTGATAGAATGTTTCTTAGACTTTTTTTTTTCTTTAAACTTTAATGATTCCTGGACAGGATAATATTTTAATTCCCTTATTTACAGTGACTCGTGTTTTTAGATTAAGTTGTTTGATAGATTATTTTTAAGAGGACTTTTTTTTTTTTTTTTTTAATTTAGTATAATTGCTTTTATGTATTCAACCTTTTTTGTAATTTGCTATGTCAAACTAGATTTAAGCCTTGTAAAGTATTAGAAAGAAAATGTTCTTTTGAGAACATTACTATCAAAGGGAAATGACATTCTGGGGAGTTGCACTTTTGGAAGAAATGACCATCGTGGACTGAGTTGCACAGTTGGTTGATGGGAAAGTTGACTTGTAGACTTATCTTTTCAGCTTAAATGATTCCTGGCAGTCGCATTTTTGTAATTAAAGTTAGTTGACAGTGACTGTGATTTTAGCATTTAAAGTTGGGTTGATAGAATGTTCTTAGAGACTTTTCTTTTTCAGCTTAAATGATCTGTCAGTCTGCACTTTTGAATTAAGTTGTCAGTGACTGTAGATTTTAGCTTTAAAGTTGGCTTGATAGAAATGTTTTTGAGACTTTTCTTTTTCAGCTTAAATGATTCCTGGCAGTCTGCACTTTTTGAATTTAAGTTAGTTCCAGTGATGTAGATTTTAACTTTAAAGTTGGGTTGATAGAAATGTACTTTGAGACTTTTCTTTTTTAACTTAAATGATTCCTGGCAGTCCGCAATTTTTGATTTAAGTTAGTTCACATGACTGTAGATTTTAGCTTTAAAATTGGGTGATAGAAATGTTCTGAGACTTTTTCTTTTTCAACTTAAATGATTCCTGGCGTCCGAATTTTTTAATTAAAGTTAGTTGACAGTGACTGTGTTTTTAGCATTAAAGTTGGGTTGATAGGAAGGTTCATAGAGACTTTTCTTTTTAGCTTAAATGATCTCGGCAGTCTGCACTTTTTTAATGTTAGCTGTCAGGGACTGTAGATTTTAGCTTTAAAGTTGGGTTGATAGAAATGTTCTTTGAGACTTTTCTTTTTCAGCTTAAGGGATTCCTGGCAGTCTGCACTTTTTGAATTTAAGTTAGTTCACAGTGATTGTAGATTTTAGCTTTAAAGTTGGGTTGATAGAAATGTTCTTTGAGACTTTTCTTTTTCAGCTTAAGGGATTTCTGGCAGTCTGCACTTCTTGAATTTAAGTTAGTTTACAGTGATTGTAGATTTTAGCTTTAAAGCTGGCTTGATAGAAATGTTCTTTGAGACTTTTCTTTTTCAGCTTAAATGATTCCTGGCAGTCTGCACTTTTTGAATTTAAGTTAGTTCACAGTGATTGTAGATTTTAGCTTTAAAGTTGGGTTGATAGAAATGTTCTTTGAGACTTTTCTTTTTCAGCTTAAGGGATTCCTGGCAGTCCGCAATTTTTTGCATTTAAGTTAGTTCACAATGACTGTAGATTTTAGCTTTAAAACTGGGCTGATAGAAATGTTTCTGAGACTTTTTTCTTTTTTCAACTTAAATGATTCCTGGCTGTCCGTAATTTTTTAATTAAAGTTAGTTGACAGTGACTGTGCTTTTTAGCATTAAAGTTGGGTTGATAGGAAGGTTCATAGAGACTTTTCTTTTTTAGCTTAAATGATCATCGGCAGTCTGCACTTTTTAATGGTAGTTGTCAGGGACTGTAGATTTTAGCTTTAAAGTTGGCTTGATACAAATGTTCTTTGAGACTTCTTTTTTCAACTGAAATGATTCCTGGCAGTCTGCACGTTTTGAATTTAAGTTAGTTCACAGTGACTGTAGATTTTAGCTTTAAAGTTGGGTTGATAGAAATGTTCTTTTAGACTTTCCTTTTTCAGTTTTAACGATTCCTGGCAGTCTACACTTTTTGAATTAAAGTTAGTTCACAGTGACTGTAGATTTAAGCTTTAAAGTTGGGTTGACAGAAATGTTCTTTTAGACTTTCCTTTTTCAGCGTAAATGATTACTGGCAGTCTACACTTTTTGAATTTAAGTTAGTTCACAGTGACTGTAGATTTTAGTTTTAAAGTTGGGTTGATAGAAATGTTCTTTGAGACTTCTTTTTTAGCTTAAATGATTCCTGGCAGTCTGCACCTTTTGATTTTAAGTTAGTTCACAGTAACTGTAGATTTTAGCTTTAAAATTGGGTTGATAGAAATGTTCTTTGAGACTTTTCTTTTTCAACTTAAATGATCCTTGACAGTCTGCACTTTTTCAATGTTAGTTGTCAGTGCCTGTAGATTTTAGCTTTAATGTTGGGATGATAGGAATGTTCTTTCAGACTTTTCTTTTTCAGCTTAAGGAATTCCTGGCAGTCTGCAATTTTTGAATTTAAGTTAGTTCACAGTTGACTGTAGATTTTAGCTTTAAAGTTGGATTGTTAGAAATGTTCTAAGAGACTTTTCCTTTTTAGCTTAAATAATCCTCGGCAGTCTTTTTAGCTCACCTCAGGTGAGTTATTGTGATCGCTGGATATCCGGCATCTGTCTATCGTCTGTCTGTCTTCTGTCAATATTTAGCTTGTGTATGCGATAGAGGCTGTATTTTTTCAATTGATCTTCATGACATTTGGTCAGAATGATTGCCTTGATGAATTCTAGGTCGAGTGCAAATATGAGTCATCTGGGGTCAAAAACTAGGTCACTAGGTCAAATCAAAGAAAAACCTTGTGTATGCGATAGAGGCTGTATTTTCAATTGATCTTCATGAAATATAGTCAGAATGATTGCCTTGATGAAATCTAGGTCGAACCGAATATGGGTCATCTGGGGTCAAAAAGGAGGTCACTAGGTCAAATCAAAGAAAAACCTTGTGTGTGCGATAGAGGCTGTATTTTCAATTCATCTTCATTTAATATAGTCAGAATGATTGCCTTGATGAAATCTAGGTCGAACCGAATATGGGTCATCTGGGGTCAAAAAGGAGGTCACTAGGTCAAATCAAAGAAAAAACTTGTGTATGCGATAGCGGCTGTATTTTCAATTGAACTTCATGAAATATAGTCAGAATGATTACCTTGATGAAATCTAGGTCGAGTCCGAATATGGGTCATCTGGGGTCAAAAACTAGGTCACTAGGTCAAATCAAAGAAAAACCTTGTGTATGCGATAGAGGCTGTATTTTCAATTGATCTTCATGATATATAGTCAGAATGATTGCCTTGATGAAATCTAGGTCGAGTCCGAATATGGGTCATCTGGGGTCAAAAACTAGGTTACTAGGTCAAATCAAAGAAAAACCTTGTGTATGTAATAGAGGCTGTATTTTTCAATTGATCTTCATGAAGTTTGGTCGGAATGCTTGTCTTGATGAATTCTATGTCGAGTTTGAATATGGGTCATCTCGGATCAAGAACTAGGTCACTGTATCAAATCAAAGAAAAACCTTGTGTATTTAATAGAGGCTGTATTTTTCATTGATCTTCATGAAATTTGGTCAGAATGATTGCCTTGATCAAATCTAGGTCGAGTTTGAATGTGGGTCGTCTGGGGTCACAAAGTAGGTCACTAGGTTAAATCAAAGAAAAACCTTGTGTATGCAATAGAAGCTGTACTTTTCAATTGATCTTCATGAAATTTAGTCAGAATGATTGCCTTGATGAAATCCAGGCCGAGTTTGAATATGGGTTATCTGGGGTCAAAAAGGTCACTAGGTCAAATGAAAGGAAAACATTGTGTATGCGATAGAGACTGTATTTTTCAATTAATCTTCATGAAATTTTGTCAGAATGATTGCCTTTATGAATTCGAGGCCGAGTTTGAATATGGGTCATCTGGGCTCAAAAACTAGGTTACTGGGTCAAATCAAAGAAAAACTTTATGCATGTGATAGATGCTGTATTTTTCAATTGATCTTCATGAAATAAAGTCAGAATGATTGCCTTGATGAAATTTATTTATTTGGGGTTTACGGCGCTCCAACACTGTATAGGTTTTATGGCGCCAAACAGGGCTAGAAATTGAGATCTAGGCCGAGTTTGAATATGGGTCATCTGGGGCCAAAAAGAAGGTCACTATGTCAAATCAAAGAAAAAAATTGTGTATGCGATAGAGGCTGTATTTTTCAATTGATCTTCATGAAATTTTGTCAGAATGATTGCCTTTATGAATTCTAGACCGAGTTCGAATATGGGTCATCTGGGACAAAAACTAGGTCACAAGGTCAAATCAAAGAAAAACATTATGTATGTGATAGAAGCTGTATTTTTCAACTGATCTTCACAAAATTTGGTCAGAATGATTGCCTTGATTAATTCTAGGTCAAGTTTGAATATGGGTCATCTGGGGTTAAAAAGTAGGTCACTAGGTCAAATCTAAGAAAAGCCGTGTGTATGCGATATAGGCTGTATTTTTCAATTGATATTCATGAAATTTGGTCAGAATGATTGCCTTGATGAAATCTAGGTAAAGTTTGAATATGGGTCATTTGGGGTCAAAAATTAGGTCACTAGGTCATATCAAAGAAAATATTTGTTTAAACTCAAGAAACCTCATTTCTGGTCCAATCCTAATGAAAAATGGCCAGAATATTTGTTTCCATGAAATCACCAGGTCCAACATGTTTATACTGTTATGGTGTGTCTCTCAGGTGAGCGACCTAGGGCCATCTTGGCCCTCGTTTAATGGTAGTCGTCAGTGACTGTAGATTTTAGCTTTAAAGCTGGCTTGATAGAAATGCTCTTTGAGACTTTTCTTTTTCAGCTTAAATGATTTCCTGGCAGTCTGTACTTTTTGAATTTAAGTTAGTTCACAGTGACTGACTGTAGATTTTAGCTTTAAAGTTGGGTTGACAGAAATGTTCTTTGAGACTTTTTTTTTCAGCTTAAATGATTCCTGGCAGTCTGCAATTTTTAAAAAAATTAAGTAAGTTGTCGGTGAGTGTAGATTTTAGCTTTAAAGTTGGGCGAATAGGAATTTTCTTTGAGAATATTCTTTTTCAGCTAAAGTGATTGAAAGCAGTCTGCACTTTAAATGTTCAAGTTAGTTTTCAGTTACTGTAGATTTTAGCTTTACGGTTTCATTGATAGGAATGGTCTTAATTTAAATGATCTTCGGAGGTCTGAACTTTTTATGGTAGTTCTTAGTGACTGTAGATTTGAGCTTTAATGTTGGTTTGATAGGAATGTTCTTGAGACTTTTTTTCACCTTAAATGATTCCAGGCAGTCTGCACTTTTTAAATTTAAGTTAGGTTGATAGGAATGTTCTTAGACGTTTTTCTTTTTCATTAAGTGATTTCTTTAAGTCTTTCCTTTTTAAATTGAAGTTAGTTGTCAGTGACTGTAAATTTTAGCTTTAAAGGTGGTTTGACGGGAATATTTGTTTGTTTGTTTTAGGTTTCATGCCATTTTCCAACAGTATTTCAGTTATGTAATGGCGGGCATTAACCTAACCGGTGTTCCTGGATTCTGTACCAGTACAAACCTGTTCTCCAAAAGTAACTGCCAACTTCCCTACATGAATAAGAGGTGGAGGACGAATGATGTCAGACATAATGTTTTTATCAAATCGTCACGGAGAACATACGGATAGGAATGTTCTTTGAGACTTTTCATTTTCAGCTTAAGTGATTCCTGGCAGTATGCATTTCTTACATTTAAGGTAGTTGTCGGTGACTGTAGATTTTAACTTTAAAATCGGGTTGTTAGGAATGTTCTTGAGACTCCTCTGTTTAAGATTAAATGATTCCAGGTGTCTACACTCTTTAAAGTTTTAAGTTAGTTGTCAGTGACAGCTACCAACTGTCCAAGTAGATGTACAAGTAACAAGTGCAGCTACCAATTCTCCAGTAGATTAAGGACTGACAGGTCCAGCTACCAACTGTCCAAGTAGATGAAGAACTGTATGGTCTGACTACTAACTGTCCAAATAGATGCAGGACAGACAAGTACAGCTACCAACTGTCCAAGTAGATGTACAACAGGTCCAGCTGCCAGTTGTCAAAGCTGATGTATGGCTGACAAGTTCAGTTACCAACTGCCAAAGTAGATCAAGGACTGACAAGTCTAACTAACACATGTACAAGTAGATGGAAGTACAACAGACAAGTCCAGCTACCAACTGTCCAAGTAAAGGTACGACTGAAAAGTCCAGTTACCATCTGTCCAAGTAGATGAAGGACTGACATGTCAAGCTACCAACAGTCTTAGTAGATGTATGACTGGCAAGTCCAGCTACCAACAGTCCAAGTAGATGAAGAACGTACAAGTCAAGCTACCAATTGTCCAAGCAGATGTATGACTGACAAGTCCGGTTACCAACTGTCCAAGTAGATGAAGGACTGACATGTCCAGCTACCAACTGTCTTAGTAGATGTATGACTGGCAAGTCCAGCTACCAACTGTCCAAGTAGATGTATGACTGCCATGTCAAGCTACCAACTGTCCAAATAGATGCATGACTGACAAGTCTGGTTACCAACTGTTCAAGTGGATGAAGAACTTACAAGTCCGGTTACCAACTGTCCAAGTAGATGTATGACTGACAAGTCCGGTTACCAACTGTCCAAGGAGATAAAGAATTGACATGCCCAGCTACCAACTGTCCAAGTAGATGTATGACTGGCAAGTCCAGCTACCAACTGTCCAAACAGATGAAGAACTGACAAGTCCAGCTACGAACTGTCGAAGCAGATGTATGGCTGACAAGTCCTGTTACCAACTGTCCAAGTAGATGAAGAACTGACAAGTCAAGCTACCAACTGTCCAAACAGATGTATGACTGACAAGTCCGGTTACCAACTGTCCAAGTAGATGAATGACTGACAAGTCCAGCTACCAACTGTCCAAGCAGATGTATGACTGACAAGTCCGACCAGCTACCAACTGTCAAATCAAATTTTGGTTACCAACTGAACTTACAAGTCCAGCTACCAACTGTCCAAGTAGATGTATGCCTGACATGTCAGGTTACCAACTGTCTAAGTAGATGAAGAACTGAAAAGTCCAACTACCAACTGTCCAAGCAGATGTATGACTGACAAGTCCGACCAGCTAACAACTGTTCAAGTAGATGAAGGACTAACAAGTCCAGCTTAAATCTATCCAAGTTGTTGAAAGACCAACAAGTTCAACTACCAACTGTCTATATGTACGACTGACAAGTCCAGTAAACAACTGTCCAAGTAAATGAATGACTGACAGTTCAGCTACCAGCTGTTCAATTAGATAACGGACTGACAAGTCCAGCTTCTAACTGTCCAAGTAGATGAAGAACCAGCTACCAACTGCCCAAGTAGAGGTACAACTAACAAGTGCAGCTATCAATTGTCCGGTATATGAAGGACTGACAAGTCCAGCTACAAACTGCCCAAGTAAATGAAGGACTGACAAGTCCAGCTACCAACTGTCCAAGTACATGTAGATGTACAACAAATCCAGTAACCATCTGTCCAAAAAGATAAAGAACTGACAAGTGCAGCTACCAACAGTCCAAGTAGATGTATGTCTGACAAGTTCAGCTACCAACTGTCCAAGCAGATGAAGGACTGTCATGTCAGGTTACCAAATGACAAAGTAGATGTACAACTAACAAGTCCAGCTACCAACAGTCCAAATAGATGAAGGACTGATAAGCCCAGCTACCAACTGTCCAAGTAGATGAAGGACTGAAAAGTCCAGCTACCAACTGTCCAAGTAGATGAAGGACTGATAAGTCTAGCTATCAACTGTCCAAGTAGACGAAGGACTGACAGGTCCAGCTACCAACTGTCCAAGTAGATGAAGGACTGATAAGTCCAGCTATCAACTGTCCAAGTAGACGAAGGACTGACAAGTCCTGCTACCATCTGTCCAAGTAGATGAATGACTGGCATGTGGGCACTTAAGACAGGTAACGTCCCTGTGCGTTCACAGTGAAATTGTCCACCTACATATTTTAAAGAGAAGACAAAAGTTATGTTAAATAACTGAAAACATTGAAATGTTCGTAATGGCAATATTTTAGGTTTACTTTGAGGAATCTAGAAGTGAACATTGACAGACATGAAATCACAGGTGCTAGACACATAATCAAATATTTTACTTAATAGGGCCTATATATGTATATGTCTACATAAAACAAGTGACCCAATGGGCGGGGCCAATCATGACGACAAGGGCATGATTTGAGCAACTTTAAAAGGACGACTAGATTATGCTACATACAAATTGTCTTGGCTCTTGGCCTTGCAGTTTAAGACAGGAAGATTTTTAAAGTTTTTCTACCAAAACTTATAGTCCTATTTGGCGCCATATAACCTATACCTACACTGTGCCGTGAAACCCAAATAAATAAATAAATATGTTAGTATAAAACAAGTCATCCCTGTGAGGTGACAATTTTAAACCCAGATGCATGATTTGAACAAACTGGTAATGGACCACTACACAATGCTACAAGGCAAATATCTAAGCTACAGAGCTTAAGGTTTTAGACAAGATGACACTATTCTGCTGAACGGAAAAAAGTAAAAACAATTATTATTTCTAAGTAGGTGAAGCATCATATATACAGAATGAGCATTTCTCATCTGCTTCTTTAATGATAGGCAGCTTATTCCTTATGACATGGAACAGTAATTACACAGTTTCATCCTAAACAAAAATCAACTTAATAAAAAGCCTTTCATGGAAATTCTTTCAAGTACACTTAAAAAACTACTGATCTTTCTGCCAGCCTTTGTGTGCGAGTGGTTAAGGCCGCAAACTTAAAAACGCTTCCTCACTGCTGTGAGTACATAACCTAGGGTGTACAATCCTTTAATATGAGGAAGCCATCAAGCTTACAGGCTAATGGTTCCTCTCAGCTGCCCACCTGTGGTTGAAATAATGCTCAGATGTATACCTTGAATCTTTCTCCACTATCAAAAGCTGGGAAGTTGCCATATGACCTATATAGCTGACATCGTATTAAGAAACCAAGCAAGGGACTGCTAAAATGGTCTCTTAATGCATTTCAGTCAGGTGAAGAGAAAAGTTATTTTTAACTGTTAATGTAACTGTATTTATCATGAACATACATATATGTATATATATTTCACAAACTGTGAAAATTATAGCTGGATTGTTCACCAGTTCGACTGTTACAAAGGTTAATTGCATTCAGGCAGGTGCAAAACGTATTCGCTAATTACAACAAGAGGGCCATGATGGCCTTAAATATCGCTCACCAGAGCTGATCTGGCCTACTGACCTAGTTTTTGACCCCACATGACCCAGTTTCGAACTTGACCCAGAGATCATCAAGACTTACATTCTGACTAAGTTTCATAAAGATTGGGTCACAACTGTGGCCTCTAGAGTGTTCACAAGCTTTTCCTTTGATCTGACTTACTGACCTAGTTTTTGACCCCACGTGACCCAGTTTCGAACTTGACCCAGAGATCATCAAGAATAATATTCTGACCAGGTTTCATAAAGATTGGGTCACAAATGTGGTCTCTAGTGTTCACAAGCTTTTCCTTTGATCTGACCTACTGACCTAGTTTTTGATCCCACATAACCCAGTTTCGAACTTGACCCAGAGATCATCAAGACTAACATTCTGACCAAGTTTCATAAAGATTGGGTCACAAATGTGGTCTCTTGAGTGTTCACAAGCTTTTCCTTTGATCTGACCTA
Organism: Mercenaria mercenaria; assembly: GCF_021730395.1. Classification (NCBI taxonomy): domain Eukaryota; kingdom Metazoa; phylum Mollusca; class Bivalvia; order Venerida; family Veneridae; genus Mercenaria; species Mercenaria mercenaria. The sequence goes on along the minus strand of NC_069365.1, from coordinate 36,131,377 downwards.
CTGACCTAGTTTTTTATCCCACATGACCCAGTTTCAAACTTGACCTAGAGATCATCAAGACTAACATTCTGACCAAGTTTCATAAAGATTAGGTCACAAATGTGGCCTCTAGAGTGTTCACAAGGCAAATGTTGACGCACGACGGACAACACACGCCAACGGACGCCGGACAATTACTGGTCACAAAAGCTTACCTTGAGCACTTTGTGCTCTAGTGAGCTAAAAATGAAGAAATGCCCGGCGGGAAATTGGTAACCTGTCGCTTAATAGATACTTTTTTCAAATATTTTACCTGTCCGGACTACATTAATGTGGTCGCTAGTCCTTTAATAAAAAAGCCGTTTAATGGAATGAATTGATGTACTGAAAACGTTTGGGAGGGATTTTGAGTAGTTGTTTAATACAAGTCGCTTAATAGAGGTGGTCGCAAGTACGATGTCGACTGTAATTGTGTCCCTAATAAAAAGTTTAACAAGAGCTGTCTTATGACAGTAGGCTTGACTATTCAAAGGCTTGTCAGTATATAGAGAATATTAGGTTACTGTCTTATAAATTTAAATTTATTAAATGAGTCGAAGAAAATATAAAAGTCGAGGCTCTAGCCTGGTTAAATTAATGTAGTACTATGAAAAGATTAAGGTGATTTTAATGAATACTTTGTTTCTAGTACTTTCTACAGTGTAAGGTAATTATCATTCTTTGTTTTGAAAGTTTTGCTGAAAAGAAACTGACTGAATAAGTTTGCAGATGAAATTGTGAAAAAACATTTTTTCATGGAGTGCCTAAATTGTCCAACTGTCATCTTATAGAATAGCTGTATTATACCAGCATTATTAGAATGATTTGCAGAGGAAAAAGTAGGTCACTAGGTTGTGGTAGGTCTTGAAGTGCAGAAAGCTAAAATCCTGATCAAACGCTATTTTCCGCTTCTTCCAGCGTTTCCATTATAAAAACTTTTTGTGTTAATTGCAGATATGGTACATTAGTGACATGATCTCACATACCTTTTAAAAAGCGTGTTTATAACAAGAGGGCCATGATGGCCCTATATCGCTCACCTGAGTACCATTGCTCTTAATGATAAGATCAAGTGGGGAGGTAATTTGTCATAAATTCAGTCAAAAGTTAACTACCCTGATTGTCCGAGTCCATCTGATAGCATTAATGAAATTTCAAATCAGTAGCTTCATTGGTTACTGAGATACACCCATTTTAATTTGAAACAAAGGGAGGTAATTTGACATAAAATCAGTCCATAGTTATCTACCCTGATTGTGTCAGCCCAACTATTGACAATAATGAAATTTCAAATGAAGCTTATAAGTACTTACTGATATAAATCCATTTTGATTAAAATCAGGGTAGGTAATCCGATATAAAATAAGTGCATAGTTATCTACACTGATTGTCTAGGTCAACCTGATGACATACATTAAGTTTCAAAACCAGTACCACAATAGTTGCAGAGATATAACCATTTTATGGATAAGTGCTGACCTTGACCTCAATGTGTGACCTTGACCTTCAAGCTATGGGAACCGATATCTGATTGTGATTTAAGTTGTGTGCATGATTTTCTAAAGTTGAATGCAAAATGTGGCATCTATCATGTTCACAAGGTAAAAATTAACGTATTTTGGCATTTTCAGTGTTCATTCAGGGGCCATAACTCTAGAACCTATGACTGGATCTGACAGGTTAGGGTTAGAGTTATTTTGCAAGTTGATAAAAGCTGTTTGCAAAATGTGTTCCCTATTGTGTTCACAAGCCAAAAATAGCAAATTTTGACCCTTAAAGAGGCCATAACTCTAGAACCCATGATGGGATCTGGCCAGTTTTCGAAAGGAACCGAGATATTATGCCAATACAAGTTGTGTGCAAGTTTGATTAAAGCTGATTGCAAAATGTGATCTTTGTTGTGTTCACAAAACAGAAGTAGCAAATTTTGGCCCTTTAAGGGGTCATAACTCTAGAACCCATGAAGGGATCTGGCCAGTTTTCAAAGGGTACTGAGATATTACGCCAATACAAGTTGTGTGCAAGTTTGATTAAAGTTGATAGCAAAATGTGGTCTCTATGAGTCTATCGTTTTCACAAGTCAAAAATTGCAAATTTTGGTCCTTTAAGGGGCCATAACTCTGGAAACCCTCATGGGATCTGGCCAGTTTTTGAAAGGAACTGAGATATTATGCCAATACAAGTTGTGTGCAAGTTTGATTAAAACTGAATGCAAAATGTGGCCTCTATCGTGTTCACAAGAAATTGTGGACGGACAGACAACGGACGAAAGCGATCACAAAAGCTCACCCTGTCACTACGTGATAGGTGAGCTAAAAATAATTGCATAAGTATGTCTTTTAGCATTTATTCTAAAAAATAAGATGACGTCATTTAAAATTTTTTTAAAAAGTAGTCCCGCAAGCTTTATCAAGTCACTGACCTGATAAAGCAAAAATTTTCATACCCCTTGATTTTTGTCTTTATTTTGCATGAAGGTAGGATAAAATGGATTCTCTACCTAAGATAGGTATATTATCCAAATTCATAATAAGGTTCAAAATAGGGTGTAACAGTTTGATAAGATTGCCAAAATACAATAGTGTTATGGTACATGCACCTTTCACTATGTTATATCCACCTCAATATTTGTATAAAGTTTCAATTCAATATCTACATTTACTTCGGAGAGAAATTTTTATGCAAAACTTCAACCTAGATTTTCTAGGTCCAAGACGGGGGATAATTTTGTTAAAATTCAAGTAAGAGTTGTCGGACTTGATGCAGTAACCTTGTGTTATTAACTGAAAGATGAGTGTGAAGATTTAAAACAGTAACAAACGCTGACACCAACAATTACATGAGTGCAACAGTCCTTCTTATTCTTTGAATAGTCAAGCTAAAAATGGTACTTTGTTTTTAAGTAACATCTTCAAAATGCCAAAAGCTATTATTCTGGGAAAAGTTACACAAGGTTTAAAAAGCTTATCTTAAGAATTATCTTCAAGAGGCATAAATACTTACAAAATAAACAAGATACAATATATTTAACTTTTCATTTTTATTTGATCTATTTTACCATCTTAAGCCACTGTGAAATGTTACTCAGGCAGTAAAATAAGAATGTCATACAAAAACATACAGAAATATTTTTTATGTTCAATGCATTATAAGTTAGTTTGTCAATACAAGATATATATGAATATTGCACCAATTTTATTGCACATTATGCTTATTTGTTTTCCTTCCCTGGAAGTTCTTTTTTGATCAATACACAGTACTCTTTTCACCAACAGCCTCCATCCATATTCTTGAGTATTACAAGTTCATAAAAGATGCTATTTTTGTTTTTCACTCCATCTTTATTGTAAGTTTTTCTCATAATGTATTATCCATTCTTCCCTATAATATTTCTGCAGCTCAAACTTGATACTGATCATCTTGCAACCATGGTTATATTTATAGAACATCAGTAACTGAAAAACAAAAAGTAATATTTATAAAACATTGTTCCATTTTAAAATTCATATGACAAAGGTCCAACAAGAACAATACAGCCCAAGACATAGTCATTATATTAGGAGAGCTTTATATGGCAATCTCCAAGACAGAAACTGCTTTTCAAAAACAGAATGTATAATTCAGGAATGAAATACAACTACAAGCCAGCAATAAATTCTATATGAATAGTTTTTTCTTGCACCAGCAGGATATTTCTTAGCGGAAGAAACTGAGAAGGTTTTACTCAGAGTTTAAAAGTGTCCAAAAGCTGTCAGAAAGTGAACTTCAAGTTATCCCAAACCTGTTGATCCACAATTACTGCTAGACAGAATACTGCTTTGTGAAATTAGCTGCTGAATAATTTGTAAGACTTTTTCAATTTTTGTAAGTACTTCACTAATATGAAATGCTTTCAATTTTTCTAAGATTTCTTAGCTATTAAATTCAGAATGACACAAGACTAACACAAGTTTAACTGAAACTGAACACTTAACTGCTGTAACTGATTTCGCAGATTAACCAGATTTACAGCATTAAATGAAGTCATATTAATCACATTTTCCACTTTAAATTTTTTTTTTCAACTTACCTTATTATTTTTCCAACATTTAAACAGAAGCAAGATTGTCACTGTCAGGGTATCATGGAGTAAACACTGTTGTTCTAGAGGTAGGTATAGGTTGTCATATCACAGTCACAAACCAATCTTCTAGCTTACTGAAATACAAAGATATTTCAAATTACTGATAGAGTACAGTACCATCTATGTTAACAACAATTCCTTGGAACAAATTATTGCCCTATATTGCCAGATAATTTTCTTCCCATCAGACACAATTCTAATACTAGAGCTGTTTTTGACAAAAGCGCATGTCTCCCACAACTGCCTAATCATCTGAATAGTAAGTCTGTCTTTATATACTGTTTACTCACAGAAAATATACCTTTGATAGTTTTGGAGTAAGTTTTGGAGTAAATGGCCTTTCACTATGTATCTGAGTCAACCATGCACCAAGACCTGTATCACTGGCATCAGTATTTTCGGTAATTCAAGGGCCATAATTCCGAAGTGCCTGGGCCGATTTGACTAATTATCGAACTTGGCCAAGGACTTATTGTCAAACACATTTTGTTCAAGTCTGGTGAAGATCAGATGAGAACTGTTCGACTCAGAGTACGGACAAGATTTATGACAGACAGACAGACAGACAGACAGACAGACAGGAGTAAATCAGTATGTCTCCCACACCACTGTGTGGTGGGAGACATAATAAGTAACTTCTCTACAGCAATAACCTCTCTATGTACAACCTATACATTTAAGTATTCCCAGTAGGTTATATTGTACCCAATTTACTTCCCATAAAGAACTGTAATTCTCTACTCCCTGGGAACAATTTTACAAGATTACTCTCCCTTTGAGCAGAAAAGTGTACTGGCAAGCAAATATCGGACTTCTGCATGGTAGCCCTTGTCCCTTGTTTACTTGTCTATGTTTCAAAGTGTCATATCCCCCTATGTATTCTACTTTTGTCTATATCTTATCATCCAATGCACACAATGTCAACTAGACAATGTCCTAAACTCTGTGTACATCAATTAAAATCAAATTTCATGTCAACAATTTCATAGATTATCTCCAATGAAAGTCATTAAAATACTCCTGTTACCAGGAAAAAGAACAAACAGGCAAATATTTACTGCATATCTCCATTGCAAAGAGAACCATAACTGACTCAGTTGCTGCTTATTTCATTCCACCTTCTTAATTTACTACACAAAACAAATTGACCACTTCAATATTTTTTATCATTATTATAAAATTATGTACTATCATGCCAAGGAAAAGTGTTACTTAATTTTAAAACCTTAAGTTACTCACCCATGAAACTTGTTTTCACTTTCTGTGGCATACTTATCAAGGTACAATTTAACAAGTTAACATAAAGTTAATATTATTTTACTTTTTGGTAAATTTCTTTTAAAGTAATGTTCTTAAGATATTACTGAACTAGAGTCTGTTCCACCTTTTCCATTAACATGTTTTCTCTGATTTTTCTTTAAATATAAAACCTTACCATTTTTATTATTCACCATTCTAAAGAACTCACAGAGTGGTAAAAGGACTTTTAAATTTTCAAAATATCTGTTAGTGTTGAATTTATCATAAAAAAATAAAATTTGGGGGAGGCAATTTCCTGTGTAAATTTCAACCATTTTTTACACCAAATTTTTTGTTTAATTCAGTATTAATTTTATTTTTAAATGGATTGGTATAAAACTTTCAGGATATCTTGTTCAGCATAAAAGCAACATTTCCATGCAAAAAAAATTGTAAAATATAAGCTTTTATCTTTTTTATCAAAAATTTTGATTTTGTTCGATGTTTTACAACTGGAAAATGCATTATTAAAGATATTTTGAAAATTCAAAAAGATCCTACTCCCTTAGAGACCTTTGGAATGATATATAGCTGATATCTTGATCATCTTGTAGAAAAAAGCTACAACTGACAAAAACTGTTTGGATTTGGTGGATCAAATATTACTGTATCAGCCTTTTTTATTCTTTAGGGTGACTTTTAAATTCCATTAATTTTTTTCTTTTCCTATAGACTTCAAAATACACAAATTTTCCTAAAGACTTCAAAATACACAAATAAGTCATTATTACCTTGCACTGTATGGGATGTTGATGAGCACTTTGTCATACGTATATATCACAAACGGGTGGGTTTTTCCAGTCCTCTACTGTATTGTCTATATAGTAGCTGCCCGATGTCGTGCTGCCATCATCATCCATGTGCGTCGTATCAACTGACTCATCCACTGTTAACCTTCCATTCGGCAGATGTAAACCATTTTGAAATTTTTTATACATTAATAAATCTTGCACAACATTTTTTGAAGGACTTTGTCTATCTGTAAAGTGTGTTGGTGACGGCACTGTAAAGAAACTCGCCTGATTTGGACTACATGGTGTCGGACTAGAAGTTGCGAACAAACTCGGACTGACAGCTGGTGAAAACTGTACCGGGGATTGTACCGGTGACTTAGATTTATATGGATTGTTCTTCAGAGGTGGAGGTCGTTCTGGTGGTTGATCTGAGGCCCTGGAATGACCCCTGGCAATGACTCTCGGAGGTTTGGCTGGTTTGTGAGGAGCTTGACCTCTACGGCCATTTTGTTTCACCAGAAGCTGCAGTTGGGAAATCCTCAAATCTCCTGAAATCAGGGAGAAGCAGACGGTCAGATACAAATATTCAAAGATGTAGTGACATACAGAAAAATTGGTTTTAATTAACCTTTACCCAGCTAAATTTCTAAAATGAACTGGTCCATCGTTCCATTTATTATTTAAAGGGGGGTTTAGTTACTTACTGAATAGCAAACAGTGCAGACCATGATTAGCCTGCATGGATGTGCAGGCTAATCTTGGTGTGCACTGGTCACAAAGGCAGAATAACTCGCCGCTAGCAGGCTAAAGGTTAAAGCAGTTTTACGTAATTCCAACTTTCAAATTCATGTAATGAAGTTCAAAAGATATCATCTCAAAATGCAAATGGAGGTGAAAATTATTTGATACTACAATGCCAGTGCAAAGATTTTAATAACAAATTGGAACACTGTAGTCATTTTCCTAGTATATCAGAAGAAAGGATAATAAGGATCTCCTCTTATCAAGCAGATTTGACTGTGAGTCTGTGACTAAATAAGGGGAAACTGTTTTGACCTGTTGATTAAGTTTAGGGACAATTTAATGTATCTTTGTTTTGAAATAAGTGGAACAGTTGTGAAAACTAGAAATTGTTATACAGGGAGATAGAGAAAAGATGACCTTCTCTCTTCCGGTATACAAACATACATGATAATTTAGAGCAATTACGGGGCCCCTATATCTTGGTATAGATGACCAAATAAGTACATTACAGTAATTACACTGTGTTTAACTTCTAATGAGGATCTATTTAGTACAAACAGTTTATCCTTACAAATACCAAAGTGGCGGAAGATCTAAATAATAAGTTCTGTAATACAATACATTACAGTGCATTACAGAATGCGCCAACAAACTTGCTAATTACCGTAAGATCATGAGTAACCACTGAACCAACAGTAATATGAAATGAATATTTGTGAACATTAAAATGTAAAAAAATAAAAAAGGAAAACATTTAAAATATCAAATTATCATTTTTACTAATGCTAATTGGGATTTTTCAATGATTAACAAAAGACATTAAGGGACCAACTCCAATCATCAACAAAAACCTTTTACAATTATTCACAAAAGTAATTAAAGACGATTTCAGATTCGTTTTTCGTTAACCTATCATCATGGAGAATACAACACCACCATTAAATCATTAAAACGCTTTTAAACACAGTCACTGACTGCACATGATACCAGTTAGAATTTCAAAGCAACTTAATGTATTTTTCTCTAATAACAAACAGGGCTTTAACTTGAAACCAATCGTTAAAATTTGATAATGACACATGCATTTTCTAGACTAATTATGCATTTTCAACATTAATAATATATTTTTGAGTATTAAAAGAAACATTAAAACTTCATAAATTCTGGTAAATGGTCTTTAAAAATATGGACCTAACATGCTTTTCTATTTTTTTATTCTCATTAAGTTGAAAATATCATCTATTTATTTTCTAGACAGCTATAACAATCTGTTAGAACTGAAAACCTTTAACTGACATGTGCATATCTGCATTATTCAACAAATGGTCACACAAGTCATAATTAGAAACTGACAATTGCATGACCCTGATTACTCTGTATTTACCTGTGTCTGATACGCTGCCACCAATACCGCTATCGTATGTTGCCGTGTCGGCGGAGAGATCACTGTGCAGGTCCTCTTGTTTCTTGACATCTTTCCCATTGTCCTGATTTAACTGAAATACAACAGTAATACCATAAAATATCAACCGTACAGCTTTTAAATGCTGGGCAGAGCCTCACGTTTTATTATTTTATTCAACTTGTTAAATAAATTCAATATGAAAAGACCTCTATTTATAAGATACAATTTATCGCATTCTCATTTTAGTGAATTTACAACGTATTTACCTGTTACTGGAACATATGAAGTTAGTATTTCAGTTTTAGAAATATATTTCATATCATAAAACAGTACATATTTCTTAACACCTTGAATATTAGAAGTATGTGAAAATGGCGCTAAGATATGATAGGGGTCATTTTTCTCACAAGAGGGTCCATTCGGACTATAATACCTCCAAATATCCTATAAACCGCAATTATTGTGGTGGATAAATTTAGTAATTGAATACTAAAATCTATTAAAATCATCACAAAACTTTGGCTATAAAAGACGATGGAGACAGATATGGGTTTATTGGGATCCAATTGTTCTCCGACAATACGATTTTTGGCATTATTTACAGTTTAGCGGTAACGGAGACTCGGCGATAGTAAGTGATAATTATGTAGATTAGATGTATTGGCAAGATCATGATTTTAACACCATTAGTCATTTAACATATTTGGACAGGACAAACTTCTTCATTTATAAAATATACAATTACAAAAATAGGAAATAACAGGAGTTTTAAATGATCATAAAAAAAACCTGTTCCAGTTATAAATAAAAATTCATTATGACATCGCAATTTTAAAGCAGTCAAGCCTGGTCAATCTGAAAGCCAGATGAAGAGCTTTGAAATCCTGACACCGATACTCTGGTAAACCATGAATGCTTCACCATGTACTTAATTTTTCTTTAAAAATTCATTGGCAAATAATATTATAATGGAAGACAGACCAAAACTGAAACAGATTCCAACATTTAACATGCCTACAATAAATCTTAAAATTGTATGAAACACGTCTTCTATATATAACTCTTTTTTTTCTGAAATACCAGCCAATATTTTTGAGGCCTTATATATTCAATTTTTAACTTGTAAGATAATGGCTCCGTATCAATGCCTGAACTTTGAGGGAGCAAGTCTGTCAGACTCTAGAATTTAAATTGTGATTTGTCTGTCTCAGGCTGACTGGTACATGGTTTGTCAATGCTTAATCTTCACCCTGCTAACTTTCTAAAATGGACTGGTCCATCATTCAATTTGGACAATACCACTTATTATTCGAAGGGAGGTTCACTGAAAATTTACTGACTGAACAGCGAATAGTGCAGGCTGATCTTGGTCTGCACTGGTCGAAGAGACAAAACCACTTGCCGCCAGTAGGCTAAAGGTTAATGTAACCATAGGGATGCCAGTCTATCCTGAATATAGACTGTGACTTGTCTTACCTCAGACTGACTGGTCCATGGTTTATTATGGTTCTGTATCAATGCTTGATGTAAGCGAAGGGAAGCCAGTCTATGTAACTGTACTGTACTCTCTCCATTTGATTCTACTGTGGAATCTGCGCTCTTCTCTCTTACATGAACTGTGTCCTGCAAACATCAAATAAAATTCATGTAAATTACAAATGTTTAACTAAAATCCTTAGTTTTATCATTTGTACTATAACTGAATCAAGTGTTTATACATGTTATTTCAGTTCACACATGAAAAGGAGACCAAATTTGGTAGCCATCAAAATTAAAAGCATGCTTATCATGGTAAAATAAACTGCCTGTAAGTTACCAAGTTATACAAGAAATGAACACTATTTCCAGATGAACATGTGATCTTATCAGGTGACCAAGCAGACACTAGGAATAAAATGCTTCACTGGTTGTTTGAACTAAGGTGCAGTTTTTGAACATTTTCATTCAGACGCAATCACCAGGTATGCTAAACTTCAAAAATGGCAATATTGGCCAAACAATTATCTGTGACTTTGTATCAAAAAGCACCGAGAGATATCATGGAATGATTAAAATCAAATTTAGAAGTTCACACTCCAGAAGTTGCACATTTTTACAAGCTCTCAAATTTCTAGCAACTTAAACAAATTCACAAAAGCAAGCATGGTGCGAATTTGTGAATTTTCCAAACCAGCGACCCTCCAGGTTTTATCTATAACAAAATGCGTGCATACTTTTGTTTAAAATCATGGGGCAAATTAATCTTTACAGTCAAATCAAATCAAATTAATCTTGCATTAATACTGTTATCTATTTTCCCAGGAGCAAAATGCAAACTGATCATTAAATGCGGATTAATATTCAAATTTAATTTACGATTCTGTAGGAACAATACAAACTGCGACCAGTCATGTATACCTATACGGATAATAAATCATTTAATGATTTACGTATATTATCGGAAAATAAATCGTTTAATGATTTAGGTATATATTATTGGTACATGATAAACATGCATCAGTATATTTGATGATTTGTTGCAAACCCAATCAGTGTTTATTTATGGACCATGAGTAAATGTCAAAAATAACAGGATTTCTGAATAAAGGTACAATAATCGGCAGTCAAAAACAATGAAAATGGTTGGCCTTACAACAATTACTTACAAAGGTATTTAGTACAACAATAACTACAAAGATGGAGAGATTCTGCTTAAACTTTGTATAAATAATAATGTTTGGGAGTTAAGTAAATCATTATTATGCATTGGCAAAAATTGAAGCAAATTTCTACATCACACTGAAAAACAAAACTTTATACATTTTTGTTTATTATTATTATTACTATTATACCAGATTTATATAGCACCCTTTTCATGATCAATTTCACGTTCAAAGGTGCTTTACATAATTCAAATGCAGCCACACAGGGCGCATAATTCATCCTCTACTAGAACAGACACAGAGCGATCTGACCAGAGGGACAGAGTGAGACAAAGCCCCCACGACAGAGAGATCAGAAATCAGATACAGGCTTGTCCGGCTAACTTAGCCTAGCTCGTTGCGAATAGAGAGCCTGGTTCTTTAACCTGCCCAGTGTATAGCACTGATACACGCGAGGATTGCCTGGGTTCCTGACCAGTACACCTCTAGTTGGGTGGGAAACACTGAAAAGCGTTTCTGAAAATTCCCGAGTAACTGCCGGGGATCGAACCCCGGACCTCAGGATTTGAAGGCCAGTGTGCAAACCACTTAGCTATCCGTCCACCTGTTTAAACAAATTTCTTCCTTTATTTTTTTGCATTTTTACATTTGAAAAATTATATGACCTTAAAGCCCCAATACAGATTTTGATCTGATGTGTGTTACTTAAATAAAGACAAATATATAGAAAATTTTAATATTTTATACCCAAAGTTAAAAATTAACATAGTGTTAGATATGCTATTACAGAAAAAAGTCTGCAGAGCTTTTTAATGAAATGCAAAGTCACTCTTTGTGTATCTATTACTTAATGAAATCAAAACGAGGAAAAAGAAGCAAACTAATACAGCCTGTGCCTTATTTTCCGAGCTCTGGTGGTATCACATGACCAGATGTTCGGTGATCACGGCAGCTGCCAGCAACCTGACTCTGCTCGATTTCAGCATGTCAATATCATGTATTTTTCCTATCTAACAAATTGTACATGAAAATGATATCAATTTATTAACATCATCTCTATGTACAAGTTAGTTTCCTCCAGGCAGAGAAACAGGTGATTTCAGTTTTGTTTGATACAAAAATTAATATTGATCGTTATTATTGACTAAATGGTTGCCTTAGTTATGATACCCTACCATTTCATTTCTTTTACACTAGCAGTCTGGTAGCTGACCAGAAATCTTAAATTACTGCTGGAACTAAATAACCACATCTCCACAAGTAACTGTCAACTTCCTAACAAAATACATACTAGAATATGGCATGATAGCAGCCTGACATGGCCTCAGTTGCAATTCAACAACTTAATCAGAACACTATAAAAATACACAAAAAAAATGGTAAAATATCACCATAAGGTAACTACAGTTTGAATACTGTTACCATATATTTTTCTGCAATGAATATCTTGTGTCAAACAAAGTAACATGTAATTAAAGACACAGGATACAACAGAATATCATTTTTAAAGATTATGAGACTATCATCAGCTGCAGTCTGATATTTTTGCAAAGGTATCCTGTTAACATGCTGACAAATGTTTAATATCTGTTACTTGAGGGCAATTTTACAGGTGCCATGTTTGAAAGTGATGTTTCTTATTTCCTGTTTTTTTTTCATTTTAAACCTTTCATTACAAATTTTAAACATGAGAAGAATAATTTTTACACACGTATTTAATATCAGATATATAACACTCACTTGAAATAGAGCAGAATATTTACAATAATTTTCTTCATCTATTTAGAAAGAAAGAGGACAGGATTATTTTGATATTAAAGTCAATTTGTACTGCATACAGGCTGTTCCTTGCTGCCCACTGTTTTGACCTTTTGAAATCTTTCACCATGTCTAACATCTTTATCAGTTTTATTAATAGGAGTCACAGAGATGAAATCTGACAAAAAGATTTACGAATTTCAAACCTATAAAAATTCTTTTAGTCTATTGAAACTATGGATTAAACTTTAAAACTCCAATCATAAATTCATTTTTGCCGGCATAAAAGACACATTAATATGGCTCCATACGGAGTAAGAGTTAACAAAACCCGATAAATTTTAGCTTTTTCGGTCCTCAAAATGACGTTTATTTGCTTGACTCACCAGGGTACCTTATTTGGCAATAACAAGACACTTGTTTGTAAAACAGTAAACGTATTCTATAAAGTAATTTATACCTCAGTCCCATAGTTCAGCAACAATCATATCACACAGGCCCTTAACAATTACACGTTCCTGAAATTCGATGTGTGGTCAGGAAATTTTATACAGTTTTACTTTTGAAAATAAATTTAGGTGACTTGTCTTTTATTAAACATTTTTTTACGAAACTTTGATAATTATGGAACTTCTTTCAGTAGTAATGACTTCCTGTATGAAAAAATTATACCGCAATCAGTGGAAGAGTTTGAGTCATGGACGAGCAGTGACATGGTTTTTCACTTATTATATGAAACTGATCTGAGTTTACTTCAGATATGAATCTCTTGAGTTTCCTACTCATTAAATGACTCTTGCTGTCACTGTTGTATATAGTGTTTTGCCCAAGGATACATAAAAAATCTCTCAACTAGTAGGGTGGTCATCATAAGTTGAAATATTGACTGTACTGAAAAATCATGCTGGCTTGTTGTAGATTTTTATTAACATATTATTCACTTTTACATAGTAAGTGATATATATTCTCGATAAATGTTGATCTTAAATTAATATGAGATTTTTTCTTTTTTACAAATAATACACTTATATCTTACGTAACATTTTGCATGTCTGATTGTAGGGCGTTTCTTTGAGTGTTTTTCATATAATTAACTCGACAATTCAAACTAAAAATATTCTGCCAATGACACATTACAAATATCAGCACAAAATTTTCCCTCTCTAACTGCCTTACATAGAAAATAGTTATGTCTTTGAGATGCAATGAATCTAAAAATTTAACCTGTACCCCTAAGTCTGAGGACAAGCTGACACCCCATACCCAAAAATTTCCAGATTTAATACATCCTAGTCTGTAAATTTCATTCCATCATTCAGGTTTGCCGCAGTCACCTACTGTTTGATAGGCCTAATAAATCGGGGATGACAAATAGTTCAAATTGTTGGGAAACAAACTAAAATCGCATTGTACTATGTGTCATAGTGTCCTGCCCCATTATTGTAAATTAATTTACACATAACAAAGAATCAATTACGTTTTATTCACTGATGAAATATTTAAAACAGAGCTGCGGGGGATTTTAAACTGTGATGTTTTGCCGTCACATGTTTCAATACATCGGGACAGTACGGTCTTCAGTGACCAGGTACTGACCAAAGATGACCGGCGAAGAAAGTGTCACATTCCCTGTTAGAACTGGCATGTCAACACTTTACAAGTGTCCTTAAAATACTCTAAAGTTTGGAAAACAGTCTAATTAAAATTTCAACCATTGAATTTTACAAAGAAATAACCAAAGACAGTATCTGGCATTTATGTAATATACCAAAATGTCGTTTTCCGAATCGTAGCTATTTTTTTCAATATCCCCAGTAAATACTTTTACAGAATGTAAAGATCATAATAAATTTATATCTTATGTAACATCTTTATTGTATCATTTTTCTTTCAGACAAGTTGGAATTTGTTTTGGGTTCAAACAGTAAGATATTTCATTTCCGTAATGTTTTTATAAAAGAAATGTTTCAACTTTCCGCCTATTTACAGTAATTTGTAAGCTGATTATATTAATACTGCATTGTAATTGTATACATTACATGAAATGACATAGGCACCGAGGGATTTACAGATAAGTATATGAAGTGTGCTGCTAATCTGCTACCACTGGATTAGGATTAGCCGTATATACTGGTCCAATACTTTTACTTATGGATTAAGTATGAAGCTTTTCTGCATTGAGGTATAAACAGAAACACTGGTTCCGATTTCTAGTCAAAACAAAACAAAACATATAAAATGTCTTTTTCTTCAACATAGTTATGAGACAATGGTGATGATCAGTGATGATGATGATGATGATGATGATACTGATAATGATGGTTATAATGATAAAGAAGAAGAAAAAGAAGATGAAGATGATGAAGGAAAGGATGATGATTATGATGATAATGGAGAAGGTGAAGAAGATAATGATGATGATGAATGAATGATGGTTGTGATGAGGAGGACTATGATGATGATGATGATTACGATGATAATGAAGAAGGTGAAGAAGATAATGATGATGATGATGATTGTGTTCAGGAGGATTATGGTGATGATGATGATGATGATGCAAAAGAAGATGGTGATTTAAGATGACTGACACCAGAAGTCATTAATTCTGCTATCTTTTTGTCTTTTTATACATAAAATTATTTCTTGCTCTTTAATAAGTTCATAACCTAACAAAAATTTTCAAATCATATCCTTGGTTTTTATAAGTTACAATGGTCTTTTTTTTTTCTTTTTCGAAGAAAACAAAGAAAAGGAAGCATCACAAGCTTAAATAAACAAATGGAAGAGTAAACTAACAAAGTCAACCACTCCAAAATTTTAGAATTATACCTAATGTACTTTACTTTCGCAAAATCAGTTATAAAATAGTACTAAACTGGACGTTATCTGTAAGATTAAACATGTTACAAAGTTATCTCCTCTAAAATCAGGAAATTATGGCCAATTTTAAAGCACATTTAGCAGATTTTAATGCAATAGTAATCATAGGTCTGTGCAGGATATATCTTCATAAACATTTGATGTCTATTCAAAAGTAATATCCATTAAAAATGATTCATTTTTATGTGCAGACAAACTTTGGTACAGAAAGTAAACTAAACTTAACACAAAGGAAATAATTTCTTTCAGTTTCATTAATATTTTTTATTCTCTGTAATAAATCATGCACATTAGCATGGTGTCTTGGGCTCTGCACATGAGAAAGTAGTCTATTTCTTTCATGAACTTGTATGTCATGAAAGAAATAGACTACTTTCTCATGTGCAGAGCCCAAGACACCATGCTAATGTGCATGATTTATGAAAAAGGAAGACTATTAAGTAATTTTTCAACATTTGTCACAGTGAACATAATACCAAGAGAAGTGTTCAAATCCAAAACAATATAATTTATTATGACTTCAATCTATAGGCCTTTTTCATATGAAATCAGGATCTAGAAGAAATTTGACTGAAATATCAACTGTTTTATAAAAAGGGGGCTGACAATTTAGCATTCAGTGACTTTTGTCTAAATTCAAACTTTGAAAGTGTTGATGAATGTTCAATATATTTTGTACTTGAGACTTCATTAAGACTTAAGATTGAAATAAGACTTCATTTGCAGATGAACGTAATATTTATATCATGATCCCAGATCTGATGCAGGGAAATTGAGTAAACATGTTTATACCTATTCTGTACCTATGAAAAATAAAAGTCTATTTCTATATACTAATACATATTGATGAGATTTTAAACAATACCTGTAGGATCACTTTGATCTCTGGTGACCATCATGCATTGTGATGCTACGTTGGTCATTACAGACTGCAGGGCACATTTTAATACCGCAGCAACATTTAAATATAACTGATTAATGGACTGGAAAGATAACAGTACTGATCTGTGGCGACGGCTGAATTGTGCGGAAAATTCAGCCCCTGGGTAGATGACTTTTCGATAAATGTTCGATCACAGTGTATCCAAACACCAGCGTAATCCAAACTCATTAAAACAAAAGGGAAGAGCACTGGGTATAGCGTTAATTTCAAATATAACGATGTTTTTAATCTAGTACCAAGACAACATGGCTTCAATACTATTGAAAGTTTGCAATATTAAATGAATAAAAATGGTGATTTGTATCACTGTCAAAGTGATTTTGATAAAAAATAGAGACAAAAAGCGCAAAAAATCATTTTCCTCTAACGCGAAAGTTCTTTGATATTTTCAAACTTGAGTGAAACAGTTGGTATTTTATGTAATCAAAAATATCTTGTACATTAAACATATAGCCTCAATGCCCAGTGGCAAGTTGTTTTCAACAAATTTGTTTAAAATTTTTATCTATCTGTCAGTATTCAAACACTGACAAATACAAGGAAACTGCTAGAATAATTAGTTATCATTTAATTTTACAACTTGAACTTGTCAAAGTTATGATGCATTTTATGTCATAAATTTTAATAAACTGACAGAAAATTTTAAACAATTGCTTGCATTTTTGATGCATGTAAGTGTCAAGTTCCTATCAGTTTTTACTGGACATAATTTCCATTTTCTGAGAGAAACTGTATGATGCAGTTCATTCCAAAGTGTCCGCCTACAGTATATCAAACTTTTTACATGTTAAAAAATTGTACTGTGTGATCTTTGCCTGAGAGTTAATGACAAATATCTTCATTAGAATGACATTTATGTAACTTATGGTACAATTATTTAATGATAAGGTATTAGCTCTGAAAAAGATGCAAATGGAAAGTAAGCATTTTAAAACCTAACAGAAAACAGCTTTGTAATGGGAAGAAGAATTAAGGGATCATTTTCATCTTGCATAATTTGTTAATTTACTGGATGTAAGCGACATTTATCTGACCAGTAATATAGTTTGGCAACAGTTGTGCTTCTTTTTTTATGAACGCAAATAAAATCTGCTTGAGTGAAGATTGTCTGATTGTAACACTAAAAATATTGTGCACAGAAACGCCCATCAATTTTGCTTGACCTGCCAACATCATCATAAATGCTAGAGCCATCTTTAATAACCTTCCAATGCATTAACCAACATATGCCAACCTTTGTAATCTGTCCGCAGCACCTTTTATCCAGAGGAAACTTGATGATTTTCACAGCCAATATATCAAAATTCATGACATGCGTAATTTTAATTTTAGACTTCGGACTTTGCAAGTTTCTTGTCAATATGGAGGACTTTCGGGGATTAACGCACTTCTGCACGATCAAACTGGTGACAAATCACTGAGACAAGAGGCGGTTTCTATTAAATCATCCTTTCAAATGTTTTATTGTAAATAACATCTTGAGAGCTCAGGATTAAAATCAAACTTGAAAGAGACTTTATTGAGCCCTTGCTTTAATTTTACTTGATCGAAAACGTGGAGCACCTGTTTAAAGACAGCTACTTAAATTATTTTTTTGATCATTTTCGCTGGCTGTTTTATCTACCTAAGTAACAACGGTTCCTAATCTTAATCATTCTTCTGAAGAGGTGATTAAATTTAAATCGGAAAAATTTCAAACCAAATTTAACACTTCACGTAATATCTATGGCTATGTTATACACGCTTGTTTATTTAATAGTACTCGATTACATAGACAACTTACTGTCCGAGTTTGAAAATATTTGAAATTTTACGATAAATGTTATTTCAAGGCACGACTTTATTGAGAGCCTCTTGAAAACATCTTTCAACACTTTCAAACTGTCTTTTGTCATACGGGCCACACACTTCACACTCTTACGCAACTTCTACCTTTCCAATTTAAATCTTCTTGTCTTTAATTGAAACTCTTCCTATCTAAACCTTACAAAGAAGCCATATTTCAAAAATATCACAAGCAACGTTAAAGAAGAAAATCTTTATATAAAGTCGCAGGTATAATAACACTCCAAAATTTTATTCATATAATAGAGTAAAATTTTTCAAAAACTAAATCGCAGATAAAAGATTTCTACAATTTGTTGTGCAATGACATGAAGGTCATACGTTATTAAAGAAATAGTACTTTATTCAAACCAATTTGTCATCCTAGAGATTATAGTGTGATGAAAGGAAGCGATAAAAGTACATAACCTCGATTGTTTGAAGTTCTAGGACACACACTTCGAAAGTTTCTGTAAAATGCTTGAAATTTGAAAGAACCGTATTTTTCACATTTGCTGCGATTTTCCGATTTTATTCATTCACAAAATGTTTCAATTATCGAAAATACAAAAAGTAAAACCAGGAATGTATTTTGATAAACTATGTATACACTGATATAAACTTGTAAAATTTTTCTCGAAAATATTTAATTCATGTGTGACAAAACTTGCATATATTAGTGAAAATGACTTCTCGTAAATAAGGAGTTTTTTTTACAGTTTTTGTAGAAACTCTTCACACAATTTATTACATATTCAATAAATTTGAAAAAAAATGTTTCCTTCCCTTTTTTTCCAAGCATATTAAATCAGTTAAGAAAAATATTATAAACAGTAAGTCTGACCTTTTCTGATCTCATTACCTATTGTACTCATTACCTATTGTAATTACAGTCAATAACTGTCTTGAAGTAGTTAAAACAAATCATATATACATTGTAGATTTTAACTGCTGGAAGATGGTATGACTCAACTACACTCATAATTTGAACAATCTTAATGACAGCATGTTTTAAAATAATGTAAACATGACATGCTTGCTTTTAAGTTTGATGGCAAACAAATGCAGGGCTGGAAACAAGTTGGATACAAATTAAACATAATACATGTATAAAAGTTATCAAAATTTCATCTCCAACTAACCGTTCTTTTGGCTTTTGAGTATTTGTTTTCTTCAACAAACAACAACAAAAACCGATATTGTTTACAAATAAAAATATAGAAAATATAGACTTGGGGAGCTTACCTGGAATGTAACGTCTTTTGATTTTCCGTCACTTCTGTCAATTGTCATTGGCGGCAAGATGGGTGCAGACAGTACCAAGCCGTTGTCAAAATGTTTTACAGCATCGGGACTTTTGCGTCCACCAGTGGACGCAAATCCAGAATCATTGTCCCCATTATGATGGGCATCTCTGTTACCAAAAAATTTTCTCTTCTGTAAATCATGCCTTCGAACGATCCAGATGATGATCAATATGGCTGCTGCTATAACAACAGTTACAACAACAACAATAACGGCTATGATGATATTCTGTTTGTCAATGGCAGCATCACTGGCACCAAGAGCAGTTACATTCTTATTCAGAACATCAATTGTAACTTTTGTCAAAGCCCGTTTTGGTGGCGTACCATTGTCAGAGACTACAATTTCCAGAAAATAAGAGTCTACTTCTTCCTTATACAGTTTCCTAGCAACATAAATTTCTCCATTTCTACCAATTTCAAACATTTTTGTATCGTTTCTCTTAAAAATATTGTATGACAATTCGGCATTTTTGCCTTCATCAGCATCAGTTGCTTCAATTTTCATCACCTGCGTATCAGCAGGCATCATATATGTAATATACTTTACAACATTCGTACCTTGTGGATACACTATAATTGGTGTATTATCATTAATGTCTGTTACATGGACAGTTACATTTGCTGTGTTACTTTTTCTTATGTCAATCCCATTGTCAATAGCCAAAACTTCAAAAGCATATCTTGCTACTTCTTCTCGATCAAAACTGTCGAGTGTTTTCAGAGTTCCGTCTGGTAACACTTCAAACGGCAGTTCCGAGTAATTCCCGACAAGACTATATGAAACATACCCGTTACCTCCAGCATCCTTATCTTTTGCAGTTATTTTACCCAGAACTGTCTCTTTCATCTGACTTTCCGGAATATGATAAACATACGGCAGATTTATGAATTGTGGCTGATTATCATTCTCATCGTCAATAGTAACGGAAACTTTTGCAGACGACGATAGCGGAGGATAACCAGCATCAGTCGCATATACAAGGAATTCATATCTAGCTCTTTCTTCTCTATCAAATTCTTTTTTTGCAGTAATAAGGCCTGATTTGTTATTAATTGAAAAGTTTTCAAGACTTTCCAGGTCAAGAGAGTAAGAGACTTGGCTGTTTAATCCCATATCGGCATCACGAGCAAAAACTTGCACGATCGTAGATCCATTCTCATTATTCTCCATAACTGTAGATTCATAAACTTCATCAGTAAATTTTGGGGCATTATCATTTTCATCAAGAATAATTACTGTAAAGTTAGCAGAGGAAGTTAATTCTGGAACACCAAAATCATGACATTGTATAGTTACACTATGTTTATCAATAGTTTCACGATCTAAGTCACCAAAAACAATTATTTTATATTCTTTATCTTCCACGGCTTGCAATCCAAAAGGACCATTTTGTACTTCACAGCTAACACGTCCATTTCTGTCTCCATCTTTGTCTGTAACTTCCACGTAGGCCACTACAGACCCAAAGCTTGCATATTCTGTTGTTTCTGCCGACTGGGAATTTGACAACAAGTTAATCTTAATTACTGGAGCATTATTTTCTGAATCTTCCACTGTTACCTCGACAACAGTCTGGGAGGTCAAAGGTCGCTCACCATCATCAACTGCATCAATTTTCACTTTTATAGCTTTGTCTGATACATATTCCAAATGTTTCCCTAAATAGACTTCGCCACTTAAAGAATCAACTTGGTACGTATCTTTTATTTCCTGCGATTGTTGAGAACTGAGATGGTACGAAATCTTGGCATTACGGCCAATGTCATCGTCAGTAGCCGTTACATTAAGAAACGTTACATTCAGAGGATAGTTTTCTTTCACACTAACACGGTATACAGACTTTTCAAACACTGGTCTGTTGTCATTGTCATCTTCAACTGTAACATTAATCATCATGGTTCCATTGAACGAAGGATCTTTTGCTACGAGCATAAAGTAGTAACTGTCAACAACTTCCCTATCAAGTCTGTCTGTAAGCACTAGATTCAACATAGATGGACCATCTGAATTTTCTACAAAATCTGCACGAAAAGGAACGTCTGCTGGAATTACCTCATAGCTCTGCACAGAAAAGTTGGAACTATCCATGTCAGTGGCGGTATCTATTGCTATTGACTTTCCTGTTACTTCAGATTCCGACAAGGAAAATGCGAAGAACGGTGACTCAAACTTGGGTGGATGATCGTTAATATCTTCTAAAAATATCGTGATGCTAATCTTTTTGAAGAAAGTTCCCGTTTTACTTTGAGCAGCTACATCTAGGGTTACTGGACAAGAAAATGTTGTAGAAAATTGACAGATTACTTCCCAATCTAGTGGTTCGTCTATGCTTAAATCACTTGAGCTTGAATCTATGGCAAAATGTTTTAAATATGGATTGTCTAAGTTTAAAAAGTGAAACTCTAAGCTGTTGTAATCATCTTCGCTCACCAGTGATCTTATGTCTTCATCCTCAGCGATGTTGCCGATAAGTTTAAATCGAGGCAATTCCTCAGGAATGGTGTATGTCAAACCATCGGAATAGTTGATGAGATACGAGAACACACAAATAAGGCAGGAAAGACTTTCTGCAGACTCCATTTTCTATCCTTTGTAACTTGTTCTTTTCAGCAGAATCTATATAATCATAGTTAAATGAATATCAATAACATTCTACAATGCGCTCATTCTGTCATTCACCATAATACTCAATTGTACAATTTATGAATATCATTCGCTTTTTAACAACACAGGAATAAATTACCTAATTTTCCTCTACACTCCAGGGTGTTGATTGCTCAATTCTAAATTCCAACAGAACAGTTAAAAGAAATTCCGAAATTCAATTAAACTCCAACAATGTACCTTTCACCCGTTTAATGGGACAATCTACAATTTAAACATCCAATGAGGTCATATCATTTATTCCGTACTTGTCAGATTTAAGTTCCTTCAAAGTTATCCTATTATCTTTTCCATGCACATTTCAATCTCCAAATTCAAAAGATGCCCATCCACGCTTTCACAAGGTTTGTAATTTTCACCCCTCGCACCAGTATTCGGTGACAACCAATCATCTATTACTCTGAAACAAGAACAGAGAACTATATAAATAAAATATCTACTGATAAAATGTTAACGTTCATTCCATTTTGCCCGAGGTTTATTGAATCACCTGAAGTTTGAGGAAAGCGTATCAAGAAATCAAGTTTTTGTTTATCTTCACCCTATGGGCTCAATATTACCATATGTGTATCTTGTCTTGTCATTATGTTTAATATTTAAGCAAATTTGCTTGGAGAGAAAAAAACACTTAATACAATTTAATTTTTTGGGACTAAAATTCGCTAGGCAGTAAGTACCCCCTACAAAAACAGAGATCTTAATAATAACTTTTAGGCAAACAGTAAACAATTTAAAGTGTTAATTGTGACATAAATTATCTCCATGACATATCAAAATGACAGAAAAAATCATTTTTGCAATTAAATTTCTAGTGTAAATGCCAAACTTTACAGCCTGTAGAATCACTCATACTTCAAAAAGTCATAACCCCATTTGCAAAACAATATCACAAAACTTATGAATTAAAATGGTATACAAAATGTACAAATTTTACTAAAATAATGGTTGCAACTTTTTAAGCAAAATGTGACAAAAATAAACTGCATAATGACGTGGCATTTCAACCTCCCAATAATTAACATTTTATGATTATGAAGTGCAGTGCAAGGATAGGTCAAAATATATGTGCGTTCATTACTGAAGATGAACATGAACAATTTATGACCAATTTCTCATCACGGCCGTTACCATTAATTTAAATTAACACTAGACTAATGCAGCACTAACATGTTATATATAATTAACAGGAAAATGCTAACAATTAACATCCTTTGGATATCCAAAATTTTAGGTGGAGAACATAACAGAACTGAACACATAGTTTATTGTGACTTGTACTTAGTACATCATTTAGGATTTATTGTCAGCGTCCCAAAAATTTTAGTATATAAAGATTATTTAACCATCATTTAGAGACTCAGCTTGCCTGTAATAAATAATTTTTCAGATGAAGCCAAACCACAACAACAACCCAAGTTGAACAACATTGTAAGTATAAGGTTAATTTTGATAAAAAAAATTTTTATAAAAATATAGGCCTTATTTTATCTGTGTTCTTACCAAAACTAAAAAGGCTTTTCAGACAAAACTAATTATGAATATAAAATTTTTAAACAAATTTGAAAATTTTACCATCTGATTTAGTTTTTTCAAAATCCTGTCTTGACTGCTATAAGAGTTAAATAGTGATATCTTTTTGTTATATCATTTTAAATAAGAACTGATGATAACTACAGATAACTATCACCCGAGATGTTTGCCGTGCAATATATCCAAGCAGATAACTTTCAATATGCAAATTTTGCAACCTGTTAAGAAGTCTGAAAAATCAGAGATACCAGTGTTTGAGAGTCAAAGAAAAGAAATTAGCAACAAGGTGTATTATCAATCAGCAAAGAAGATTAAAGGAGGGACTGAAAATGATCTTAAGACACTATCATAGATTTCTATTAAAGTGATAATGTTGCCCAACAATATAAAATATGACAATTAAAGCTGGTAAATATAGTATTAAGCAACAGTGTTAATCTGTTAATCTGGAGTAAATATTGCAATAATCTGTAATAATTGGAGTTAATACGTAAAAAATCTTTAATTGCAGTTACATCATTCTAATAAACTATTGACGCAATTTTTGAATTATATTATGCATGAAAAGAAGACTAAATCAGTGAAAGTGGCATGACACTTGTATCATGTGGTATTTTTCCGTGCAAGAATTAACTAGATATGACAAGTAAAGTCGGCAACATAATCCTTAAAGTGAAGAAACAAGGCCAAAGTTTGTTAAATTTTCCGTAAATAGAAGATAATTTGATAGTGAAAATGTTACGAAGGTGTATTTGCACATGGCATGTTATGGTACATATGTATCAACGTATCCTTGTTCTAGTGTCACAATATCATATAATTACTGTTCCAATATAATATGATAATGTGATACCAAAAACCACTGACACTTTCCAACACGGATGTTGGTGGCCAAAAGAATATTTATACCGTCTCATATTCTCCCACAATACATGAAATTTGCATTATATAATATATGAAAAAATTAAAGAATCGTAATAAAAATCAGACTTTTTTCTTTTCAGAAAGCAAATCTGATTATTGCAGGGACATTATAATATTACATTTTGTACATCACTGTTTAAAAGGGTTTTAATGAACAAAGATATGTTCTGAAAAACAATTAGTACAGGTGCAGAGTAGTATAATGACTATTTACGAGCTCTGGACAAAATAAAATACAAGTACAAATGTATATCTGTCATATCTACATGTAAAAGTCGAGCTGATAATGATCAGTGATGACATGATAACACAGGTATCATACGGTCAGACATGTGTTTACAGCTGTTACATCATACCCTTAATTGACTGTAATTTATACCATTTTCTTTATTTACTGTACTATCTCAGAAGTCCAAATATTTACACAGTTCTTTCCCCTGATGTAACTGCAATCCTTAACTCGAAATCATTTCTTGAAGTATGCCCTCTATGTAAAAGATTAAAAAACAAAATTAAAGACACACATCATTTTTTCTACCAAATATGTGTGAGCTCAAAAATCATTCTAGCTTTTTTTCTGAAATATCATCTAGTGAAAGCACAGGCTTTATA
This sequence comes from Mercenaria mercenaria, assembly GCF_021730395.1. Lineage (NCBI taxonomy): Eukaryota > Metazoa > Mollusca > Bivalvia > Venerida > Veneridae > Mercenaria > Mercenaria mercenaria. Next base: position 36,105,969 of record NC_069365.1, on the reverse strand, counting down.
TGTTAAAGCAAAAGCAAGCAGGGAAAAATTAAGTGAGAAAAAAGCATTTCAATGAGTACAGATGAATCTATTTACGTAGAAAATGGTTTTTAAATCAAGTCTTACAATATGCTTTTTTGTGTAACATATGTTATTTAAAAAGACATTGACAGAATTTCAGACCTTCAGGCATTATTTAACTGCTGTAACATTTGCAAACACTGTAAAAAAACATAAATCAAAAGTGATTTTTATCTGCCTGAACCAAATACATGTAACAGCCAAAGGCATTTCTTTTAGAATGCATTATGTTCCAAGGAAGTGTTATCATTTTATAAATCTTACATCTTAAACCAGACTGTTGTAAACAAATATGGAATATAATGTCAGCTCACTTCTGACAGATTGTGAAAGTACAAGTTGCTTGTTACATGATTTCTTTGATACAAAACACTGACAAAAGTTTTTTAATGTAAGTTTTTAGAATACAGGAAATTTTCAATTTTACAGTCACAAAAAGCAGTATTTTCAAAAATAAAATACAGCTGCAAATTAAGTGCAACATTATGATTTCCATTTCTGAACTGTTACAATGGCAATTACTTATGCAATGCCAATTATCTGCACTCATACCTTCAAGGAATTTCTCCTTCATTGAGGTATATAAAAAAGTACCGGTAAGAAAGGTCCTAATTAAAATCTTGCTATATCACTCTTGTTAATGATATCAATATAGAAATCATTCATTCATCTTCCACTAATTGACAGCTTATCTGACATTACATAGTATTACCTAATTTGATTTAAACTGCAATTAATAACACACACCTTAACTTTTAAGAGACAATATTTTCATCAATGGCATAAAACAAAATATCACGATTTTTTACCTTATAAACAGTAATATCCATTAAATCCTTTTAAAGTTGTATTTCAAATATCTTCTCTCTTGTTCCTCCAAAATTTTGTAAGTTTAAGATTTTTCAAGTCGGTTAAAATACTACTATAGTATTATAATCAGTTCACTGTGATTAACTAGCTCTTAAATCCTTAAACTGCTATGATAGCCTATACTCTGCCTTCAGGAACGAACTGACCAATCAGCTGTCAGCATTTTATTTGTGATATCTTGACAATCTCCAATCAATTTAATGCGACTAAATTACACTTTTAAAAATGCATATGCTAGTTTATATGTATTAAATAGCTTAAGATTATTATATATTACTTAGCCCATTACTTAATTAGAAACTTGTGTATCAAACAATTGATATATTACTATGGATTTTATTTATTTTAAGCTTTTCACTGAATGTTTTATTAATTTATAGAGGTTTATCGTTTCCTTAAGATCTCTGTCAATAATCCTATTTACTACGTAAACACTCAGAAAACACTAAAGACGCTGGAAAATTATAATTTTATGACAACATAAATATCGAGGGTGTGAAATATTACACTCCTGACCCTAATAGAAAAGCTCTACATACTTTCCCTATACAATGAAATTGCTGTACACGATTCTTACATCAAATAATGACTTATACATTGTGAAATATTATACCTGGCTTAATTTGAGTAAAAAATCGCTTTAAACCTGAAAGATTTCAGATAACACCAGTGTGTCAATTTGTCAAAAAGATATATTTCGCTCTCGACTTCCCCGCTATTTTTTACACCTGTAGCTGAAGGCAATGTCAAAGGAGATGAAGCTCAGAAAATCAACTCACCATACAGTAACACTGTTCATTAGCATCAATCTTTGATCTCTATTGTTATCTTTACAATTAACTTCCCTTTAACGGAGCCTTATGCAAGCTGAAACAGAGTAACATTATAGTATTTTTTTAAAAATATTGGCCGTTAAAACGATGTTAAATAAGAGACACTGATGCAGAGGCATGTTTCTCTTTCAAAAACGTTCTGTTTTCATGTTCAGAAATGTTTCGTTTTCATGTTCTCAGCTACAGTAAAACCTGACTTAGTGACCACCTGTATTAAGCAACCAATTGCCTTAAAAAGCCAGTCAGCTGACTTCCCAAACATTAAACAGCTGCCTGCTGCCTTAAGCAACCGAAGTCTTTCCTAAATCCTTGGTTTGGTGCTTAACACAGGTTTGCCTGTACCTGTATTCAAAAAGAAAGCATAATGGGGCTGTAGGAACAGTAAGGACCTATACGAATGAAACACCTCCTTCATTAATATACTTGCATAATGTGGCTATAGGAACAGTGACCATCTATACATTACTGCTATACTTATACAATATATTTTTCTCAAACTTTTTTTGACATTGTCAAAACATACAGTATTCTTACTTTTTAACATTAATTGATTACTTTAAGTAATAGCTGTACATGCATGTACTTACGTGCAAAACTTTAACCAGGATTTTCTAAGTCCAAACGGGGGCATAATTTGGCCAAAATGCAGGTCAGAGTTATGGGACTTGATGCTATCAACTAGTTTTATAACCCCGAAGACACATGTGAAGTTTCAATTCAATCTGAATTAGTTTTGGAGATAGCATGCAAGTTACTAAGTCCAAAAGGGGGCATAATTTGCTCAAAATACATGTCAGAGTTATGGGACTTGACCCAGTGAGGTTGGTAATTGACTTAGAAAAAGAAAAAATAAGTTTCAAAGCTATATGCCTTTAAATTATAGCCATATGTACTTGCATGCAAAACTTCAACCCAGGGGTGAGTAGAATAGCTAGACTATTCTTTGAATAGTCGAGCCAAAAAGTGTAAAATTCATCTAAGTTACACAAAACAGAAACAATTCTTTCCTTGATAAGGTTATGAAAGAATAGGCATATTCATTTTCTGTTTATATATGGAATAAAAGATTTAATCAAACTTCTGACAAACTACATACCTTGCTTCCAGTTCAAAATTCTGAACCATAATTATGAATTAATTTTGAGTTTGATATTAGAATTTACGTCTTAAAACTACTGTTAAAATCTGAAGCAAAGCAGACTGTAAAATATTTAAATTCTTCACCAATGTAAGGCAAATCCTCTAGATTACTGTTTTATGACATACAAACAAAATATAAAACAGTTCAGTGAATTTTAGAAAACAGTGATCAATCCTACAGTTGACTGACAAATGACAATTTGTGATGACATTAATATTCAACACTTGACATTATAAGGCTTTTTTGGCTCCTTTGAAGTATGTAAAGAAATTAATAGAATAACATAATAAAACAAGGAATATGTCCACTGCACACTGATTATCCATGAAACAGTAGTCTGCTTACATTTGACAAAGAATCATTATCCCAGGAATTATGATCTAAAACTTCAAGACTTGCACCTATTTAACATTTTATAACAAGAGCTGTCCGTAAGGCAGCGGGCTCCACTATTCGGGGATTTGACAGTAAAATGAATATATGTCTGAATAAGAGACCTCTTCTATAAAAGGAAGATACACCAAGGGGCATAATTCCATCAAATACACAAATTAGAGTTATTAGGATTGTTACAACAAATGCAGGTGATGATGGTAAAGATATATTTTGAGTTTCAAGTCATTATCTTATATAGTACCAAAGTTATGTCCAGAAAACGTAGTTTGTTAAAAAAATTTAAGTATAAAAGGGGCATAATTTGGTCAAAAATACAAATCAGAGTTATGGGGATTGTTACCAATCATGCAGATGATGGTGATAAAGATATATTTTAAGTTTCAAGTCTTCATCTTATATTGCATTAAAGTAATATCCAGAAAGCGAAGATTGCAAAAAAAGTTTAAGTACAAAAGGGGCATAATTCTGTCAAAAATACAATTAGAGTTATGGGGTATGTCACCACACATGCAGATGATGATTATAAACAAATATTTTTAATTTCAAGTTATTATCTTTTAAAGTACCAAAGATATGTCTATTAATAAAGCTTTCGAAAAAAATTAACATGAAAATAATTCCAAGTATAACTCCTTTGTGACCTTGACCTTGGGTATAATGGGACCAGCACCTGCATATGCTATGTTTGTACGCTGGACAATGTTTATGAGAACTTACAGTAAGATATCAGCAAAAGTAACAAAGTTATGACAGAAAAACAAAGGTTGCCGAAAAACTTTAACTTTAAAAATAACCTAAGTATAAGACCTTGGTGACCTTGACCTTGGATAAAATGGGCCCAGTCCCTGTACATACTTTGTTTGCATACTGGACAATGTTTATGTAAAGTTACAGTAAGATATAAGCAATAGTAACAAAGTTATGACAGAAAAACAAAGGTTGCCGAAAAACTTTAACCTTAAAAATAACCAAAGTATAACACCTCGGTGACCTTGACCTTGAGTATAATGGGCTCAGCCTCTAAACAAACTTTGTTTGCATACTGGACAATGTTTATGTGAAGTTACAGTAAGATATAAGCAATGTTAACAAAGATATGACAGAAAAACAAAGGTTGCCGAAAAACTTTAACCTTAAAAATAACCTAAGTATAACAGCTTGGTGACCTTGACCTTGGGTATAATGGGCTCAGCCCCTAAACATACATTGTTTGTATACTGGACAATGTTTATGTGAAGTTACAGTAAGATATAAGCAATAGTAACAAAGATATGACAGAAAAACAAAGGTTGCCAAAAAACTTTAACCAAGAAGGGTCACGCCGACGTCGACACCGACACCGGGGCGAGTAGTATAGCCCCCCCTATTCTCCGAATAGTGGAGCTAAAAACTGAAGAAAAATGTCATTTCTTTATCAATTCTTGACAGCAGAAGACAAAAGCAGCAATTCTTACCAGCAGAAGACAGAAGCAGCAATTCTTGCCACCAGAAGTCAAAAGCAGCAATTCTTACCAGCTGAAGACAAGAAGCAGAAATGCTTGCCAGCAGAAGATAAAAGCAGCAATTCTTACAAACAGAAGACAAAGGGGCCATAACTCTGGAACCGATAACAAGATCTGGCCAGTTCAAGAAAGGAACCAAGATTTTATGGTAATACAAGTTGTGTGCAAGTTTGGTTAAAATAAAATCATAAATGAAACCACTATCGTGCAGACAAGAAATTGTGGACTGACGACGGACGAAGGGCGATCACAAAAGCCTACCCTGTCACTACGTGACAGGTGAGCTAATAAAAGCAGCAAGTCTTACCAGCAGAAGACAAAAGCAGCAATTCTTACCAGCAGAAGACAAAAGCAGCAATTCTTACCAGCAGAAGACAAAAGCAGCAATTCTTACCAGCAGAAGCAATTCTTACCAGCAGAATACAAAAGCAGCAATTCTTACCAGCAGAAGACAAAAGCAGCAAGTCTTACCAGCAGAAGGCATACTTCTAAAACAGCAAAAGACAAAAGTAGCAATTCTTCACAGCAGAAAACAAAAGAAGCAATTCTTACAATCAACAACAGCAAATGACAAAAGGAGCAATTCTTAACTCAAGAGGATAGCAGCAGCAGCAACTCTAAATAGTAGAAAACAGCAGCAGCAATTTTTGACAGCATAAGAAAGAAGCAGCAATTCTTAACAGCAGAAGACAGCAGCAATTCTTAACAACAGAAGACAAAAGCAGCAATTCTTAACAGCAAAAGACAGAAGCAGCATTTCTTAACATCATAAGAAAGAATTCTTAACATCATAAGAAAGAAGCAGCAATTCTTAACAGCAGAAGACAAATGCAGCAATTCTTACAAGCAGAAGACAGAATTCCAAACAGCAAATAAGAGAAATAGCAATTCTTAACAGCAGAGGACAAGGCAACAATTCTTACCTACAGAAGACAGAATTCCAAACAGCAAATATCAGAAACAGCAATTCTTAACAGCAGAAGACAGAGGAAGCACTTCTTAACAGCAGAAGACAAAAGCAGCACTTTTTACAAGCAGAAGACAGAATTTCAAACAGCAACTAAGAGAAATAGCAATTCTAAACAGCAGAGGACATTTAGGCAGCAATTCTTAATAACAGATAACAGAGGCAGCAATTTTTCGACATCATAAGAAAGAAGCAGATATTCTTAACAGCAAAAGCAGAAACAGCAATTCCTATCAGCAGAAGACAAAAGCAGCAATCCTTAACAGCTGAAGACAAATGCAGCAATTCTTACAAGCAGAAGACAGAATTTCAAACAGCAAATAACAGAAATAGCAATTCTTAACAGCAGAGGACAAGGCAGCAATTCTTACCTACAGAAGACAGAATTCTAAACAGCAAATGACAGAAGCAGCAACTCTTAACAGCAGAAGACAGAAGTAGCAATTCTTACCAGCAAGAGACAATAGTAGCAATTCTTGACAGCAAAAGACAGAAGCAGCACTTTTTGACAGCAGACAACAGAAGCAGAATTTTAAACAGCAAATGACATAAGCAGCATTTTTAACAGCAAAATATGTCCTTCATAGAAAAGCAGCAATACTTAACAGCAGAAGACAGAAATTCTAAATAGGAATAAACAGAGACAGAAATTTTAAAAAGCAGAAGACAGCAGCAGCAGCAATTCTTAACAGCTAAATATGTCCTACAAAACATTCAAGCAAAAAATGACAGGTTTTAACAAAAATTATTAGGAGATATCTTGCAAAGACTATCTCTAAAACAACAACCTCTTTCTAGTAAAGGCACTAGCAGCTTTACACTCTTACATGTAAAATATTAAGAACTGTTCTCATCTAGCATTTACTAATTTTCTTAATTTGAGAACTATCTTAGTTTACATCTCTGAATGAATATTTCCATGAACTATTCTAAACCAGATGGTTTAGAGGCCAACTTCTTCCAAACGACACAAACTTGATGAGGTCCTTCAGTTGCAATGAAGAAAACAGTCTTTAAAACTTGTTACTCACATTAGTTGTCAGAAAGTTTGGCTGTCCATATCGTGTATTAAGATATTACCTATCCATTTTAAGTAAAAGAACTTAAAACTGTTTCCAAAGTGTTCTAGACAGATTGTACATTAACTAATGAAACACAGAGAAATTTTGATCTGAAAAAATAAGTACTGAAAAAAAAAGTAGATAAAAATATTTACCTGACAATAAAATAACCTCCCGCCTGAATATTCTGACTCATATAATAATGAACAAAGCAGCTTTCTTATTTTTCCAACATTAAAACAATAATCACATGGTTATAAAATGATCATTTTGTGTGACAACTTCCTTTAATTATTATTCAATACATTAAAAGAAGAGCTCCTATGATTGACATAATTTTGTTGTAAAAATTGACAGCAGTTTTTAAATTAATTCAAGCCTTCAATTTGGGTCCTTACTGGTTGACAAATAATGATGGATGTGGGTATTATAGTGAAAAACTGTTGGAAGACTTTTCATAAATGGGTTTATGATTTAAATAAATTTCATTTCTTAGGGGTAATAAATGAACTGGCTGTCAAAATAAACAAGGAATCATTCAGCAACTAAAAATGTTATATTGTAGCTGAAAAAAACAAACAAGCTTGTTTCTATTAGATTAGCTTAAATGTTCAACATACAGAGAGCACGACAATTACAATTATAACATGAGCTGTATTATATCCATTTTCACCATTTTGTTACCTTTAAGACTATAACGGATTTCTTCATAAATGCTAATAAGACAAGAATTGATGACAGTACACTAGGTTGTCAGAAAGAACAAATAAGATCATACTAAACTAGAGCTGCTTTTGAGAAAAGCGCCTGTCTCCCACAACTGCCTAATCATCTAGATTGGCATTTCTTCTTCATTATGTATCTGAGTCAATCATGCACTTAGTTATGCATCTGAGTCGACTTAGAGAGCGGATACTGGCATCTGTGTATGCACCAATGACTTAGAGTGCAATTCTGGCAAGTGATTTTCGGTAATTAAAGGGCCATAATTTCGAAGTGCCTGGGCCGATTTGGCTAGTTATCGAATTTGGCCGAGGACTTATTGGCAAAGACATTTTGTTCAAGTTTGGTGAATATAGGATGAGAACTTTTCGATTTAGAGCGCGGACAAGATTTGTGACAGATGGACGGACGGACACACACACAGACAGGAGTAAATCAATATGTCTCCAACCACAGTGGTGTGGGAGACATAATAAAGGGATGCAATTTGGCTGTTTTCTGCATTTTCTTTTTTGATGGTAAGAAAGAGAGAAATAAGAATTTAAACTGGAAAGACCAGTCCTGTTTGGCTTTAAAAGATTGCCTGTTGTCTTGGCAATTGATTTGCAAATTACTATGTTTAAAAAAGATTGCAAAAAAGGGATTTTCCTCTTCTATTTATGTAACATTACAAAAGTTGCAAGTAAATTAATAAAGTTAAGTAAAGAAATCTAGTTAAAAAAAAAACATTAAATGTTTAAATTTTTGAAAATGTTTACATTCTTTGAATATCAATTAATGAAATCCAAATTGTTATGAAAGTTATGGCAAATAATTAAACTTCGCCTTGAATTATGACTATAAATTATTTTGATGCAACATTTTCGTACCATCTACAAACAATTATAAACCATCATCTTCCTACACAAACCTATCAACTTCACGTATGCGTATCAAAATATACCATCCCTTCGGCGGTACAACGAGGCAGACGTTAAAACATTACATTCTCGTAGTAAGGTTACGACAAACATAATTTGATAAAGGAACCATAAACTTTTCACTGATAATTCATTACAACGATGCTAATTTGTTCTGACAGATATATTATTTGCATCTAATTAGAACGTAAAAAATATCGACAAAACACAAGTCGTTTATGACTTTACACTGAAGTAATTCGAATAAATGTATTATCAGCCGTTAATTAAAATCTTGCAGCATTTTAAGACAGGTCGAAGAGCAAGCAACGAGTGTCATAATGATATACTACTATGCAGTATACTTTAAAAGGTATCCTGGGATTGTAATCCATCATTGCAATTCCAGACAGAAAGTAGGCACTACCCTTACCTACTGTAAAACACAAATTATAACTTTATTTCTCCTAATTTTTCCATGTTTCGTCCTTTGGTCAGTTCATAGTGTCAGCGGAAAATCAAACAAGTGCATCACAATATATACCTGGTATGTCCCAATGCATTTTCAGTTTCAGAGCATCACAAATTCAACCTTTTGCAAATATATAATATACATAACAAGACGAATCAAAGTAAATTTTTGAAATCAGATTGGCACAAAATCAACGTGTACATTAATTGTCAAAAGCTATCAAGTTTATAAAACATTGCTTATTTCATTTAAGAATACTTACTTTATTCCACTTAAAAATCAATCTCAAACATAACAAGAGGTCCACTTGGGCCTAAGTCACTCAAATGAGGCCAACTTTGACCTAATTAGATCTTGCTTGTGACAAAGTATTAAATTTAAAAAAGAATTAAAATTTTTTTTTTTTAAATTTAAATTAAAAAAAGATTTTTAAAAGTATTTCTATTTTTAGCTCTAGCGGCCCTAAAAGGGGTCAAGTGCCCCCATTTGAACAAACTTTGGAGAGGACCATATAATTATGCTACATACCAAGTTTGATGAAGATCCATCAAGATGATAAGAAGTTGTTTAAAATGTATTTCTATTTTAAGCTCTAGTGGCCCCTAAAAGGGGCCAAGTGCCCCTTTTTGAACATACTTGGGAGAGGACCATATAATGATGCCACAGACCAAGTTTAATGAAGATCCATCAAGCAGTGAATGGTAAGAAGTTGTTTAAATGTATTTCTATTTTTAGCTCTAGCAGCTCCTTAAAGGGGCCAAGTGCCCCCATTTCAACAAAATTGGGAGAGGACCATATAATGATACTTAAGACCAAGTTTGATGAAGATCAATCAAGCGGTTCATGAGAAGAAGTCGCTTCAAGATATTTCTATTTTTAGCCCTAACAGCCCCTAAAAGGGGCCAAATGCCCCCATTTGAACAAATTTGTGAAAGAACCCTATAAAGATGCTACAGACCAAGTTTGATGAAAATCCATCAAACGGTTCGTGAGAAGAAGTAGTTTAAAGGTATTTCTATTCTTAGCTCTAGCGGCCCCTAAAAGGGACCAAATGCCCCCGTCTGAAAATTTTTTAAAGAGGAACATATAATGATGCTACAGACCAAGTTTGATGAAAATCAGTCAGGCGGTTCATGATAAGAAGTCATTTAAATGTATTTCTATTTTTAGCTGTAGCAGCCCCTAAAAGGGGCCAAGTGCTCCCATTTGAACAATTTGTGAGAGGACCTTTTAATGATGCTACAGACCAAGTTTGATGAAAATCCATTAAGCGGTTCATGAGAAGAAGTCGTTTAAAGGTTTTTCTATTTATAGTTCTAGCGGCCCTTAAAAGGGGCCAAGTGCCCCCATTTGAAAAAAATTGGGAGAGGACCATTTCACAATGCAACAGACAAAGTCTGATGAAGATCCATCAAGCGGTTCATGAGAAGAAGTTGTTTAAAGGTATTTCTATTTTAAGCTCTAGCGGCCCCTAAAAGGGGCCAAGTGCCCCCATTTGAACAAATCTGATCGAGGACTACATAATAATGCTACAGACTAAGTTTGATGAAGATCAATACAGCGGTTCATGAGAAGAAGTCGTTTAAATGTATTTCTATTTTTAACTGTAGTGGCCCCTTTGGCCCCTAACAAGCCCAAGTGCGCATGTTTGAACAAATTTGTGAGAGGACCTTTTAATGATGCTACAGACCAAGTTTAATGAAGATCCATTAAGCGGTTCATGATAAGAAGTTGTTTAAATGTTTTTCTATTTTTAGCTCTAGCGGCCCCTAAAAGGGGCCAAGTGCCCCCATTTGAACAAATTTGGGAGAGGACCATATAACAATGCTACAGACTAAGTTTGATGAAGATCAATCCAGCGGTTCATTTTAAGAAGTCGTTTAAATGTATTTCTATCTTTAGCTCTAGCGGCCCCTAAAACGGGCCAAGTGCCCCCATTTCAACAGAATTGGGAGAGGACTTTATAGTAATGCTACAGACCAAGTTTGATGAAGATCCATCAAGCGGTTCATGAGAAGAAGTCGTTTCAAGGTTTTTCTATTTTTAGCTCTAGCTGCCCCTAAAAGGGGCCAAGTGCCCCCATTTGAACAAACTTGGGAGAGGACCTTATAATGATGCTACAGACCAAGTTTGATGAAGATCCATCAAGTGGTTCATAGAAAGAAGTTGTTTAAAGGTTTTTCTATTTTTAGCTCTAGCGCTCCCCACCCCCCCCCCCACATTTAAACAAATTTTGAAAGAGGACCTTATGATGATGCTAAAACCCAAGTTTGATAAAGATCCATCAAGTGGTTCATGAGAAGAAGTTGTTTAAAGGTTTTTCTATTTTTAGCTCTAGCGGCCCCTAAAAAAATGCCCCCATTTGAACAAATTTGATAGAGGACCTCACCAGGATGCTACAGACCAAATTTGACCAGTAGTTTCAGAGGAGAAGATGTTTAAGTAAAAATGTGGACAACGGATGACAGACGCCGGACCATCCACCCTATACTAATAGCTCACCCTGAGCCTTTGGTTCAGATGAGCTAAAAATGAACTGAGATACATAATTATTACTTTGGCTTTTACTGTAAAGTTCATAATAAGCTTGTTAGGAAATTCAAAATTGCACTTAATTCTTACAACCAATTAAAATGTAAAATATATTCTCTGTATTTTAAAAATACTTAAAGGAAAAACATGTAGAGACAATTATTTAATCATTAAAAATCCAAACTAGACAAATTTATACTTTATTATCCAATTTCCAGGAATTGCTCCAATATAGTAACTTGTATAAAACCAGAATGGATGGATTAGTACATTTTCAATCAAATTACTTTAAATCATCAGAAAAATCAACATTTACATTGGCTCAATGCAGATCAGGTTTCTTATGCCTCTTTTATTAAAAGTGGGATCAAATTGAAATCAGTTAATTTACACTGTTGAAATATCAATATTTTGACAGTTTTTTTCATAATGAACAGTAAGCCCGAGGACACACAGTTACAAAATGGCCATCCGGCCACTGTACAATCAAAATAAACAATGTATTACCTCAACATTGTTGCATTTTGTTATTAACAAACATGTTAACTATGGAAAAATCAGAATTTCAAACAAAGTTCAAACAAAATTTCTCAAACTTTTCGAATCCGATTACGCTTTTTGAGTAGCCATTTGCGGTTAGCTGATGGAATTAAATTTGTCTGTGTCTAATTTATAAGCTCAATTTGCTGTGAACGGGAACAAATTGTCAAATAATATTGTCGTTTTTCAACAAGCCGGAAAAACTTAATTTATTATTAAAACCAATATTTTTACAAGCAGTTATATTTGTGTGTATAATCACGCTTCATGTCATGACCTTAACAAAGCAGACGTAAAAATCTCCGAATTAAGGGAACGAGCATGCTCCATGCAGAAAACATGCCAAAATCAGAACGAACCAGTGTCATCTACAACTATTCCCACAATACAATGGTTTACGATCATTCCACTAAGTTGGTTAAGATTGTATCAATTTATTCAAAAACTGCCGCAATAATTTGGGAAGATATTCAAAAAGATACAAGAATAATCAGGGTCGCTAGGTTCTATACGAATAATTGTATCTGATGACAGACAAGGTATTACCAATAATACAAGTCCCAAATATATAGCGATTTTTATCTACATTTAATTGAAACGGCAGTTCTCAAGTCGTCAAGAAATCAAATGACAATTCAAACGCAACGATTATTTGCCCATGAAGAACTTATCACGATCACTTTGAATTCATGTATTTAATAAAGTATCGGTTAAGCTGTATAAAAATTTGAAACAAATTTTAAAATAATAGCGGGTCTCACTATACAACATCGATCAAACTGACTGATCTTTTGACAAATTGCCTTTTTCATAAATCATAAATAAATATAGTTATCAAGAGACACCTCAAGTCTTTATTTTTTTATATTTCTCAACCATATAAAGATGTCTAAAGTTCCTGTTTAAAATCTTTAATGGGTGCCATTAAGTGCTGTCTGTCGCCAACTCTGCTGACATTTACAACTATAAGTTTCACTTTTGCTACTGCAAATTTCCTTGTATTAAGAGTTAGGTCCAGGTTTTGCGAAAAACATTTCGAACATCACCAAATCATAGAAAGAAAGAGTTGTTTTACATGAAAATTAAACAGCATATAAAACATAATATATATAAGTCTACAAAAGCATCATCAATTTGCTCACATATGTATTGAATTCTGGAAGGGACTGCATAAAGGGGCCATAGTTTTGGACAAAGGGGTCATACTTCTGGACAGTTCAATGCCTTTAAACACACACCATTTTTAAAGAACTGCTACACGTCTTTGTTTTGATACAACTGCAATAATGTCCCAGTGCTTAAACTTCACAAAACTAGGTTAAACATCAATTTGAACAATTGTTTACTTTTATTTCTTTACAAATGGCATTCTTTCATAAAGGGGGACAACTTTTGGGAATATTTTAAGTATCCAATGGTACAGGGCAGTTAAAGGTAAAACTTGTATTAGACAGGTAGATTGTTAGTAAAAATGTTGTTCCTTTACCAATCATTTCTGTGATTTGGTGATATACTGCTAAACCTTAAATCAAAACATCACCTTAGTCAGCAGGGAGTATTATATTGAATATTCTGTTACTTCTGAAATAAAATCATTGGTGTTCTTCAGTTTGTTCTCTGCAATTCTATCTAAAATGGGCTCTGTGACATTGACCATGATATCACTTTAAATTTAAAACAAACTAAAAATTGGTTTGCACTTGTTTTACTTAAGAAATTCGCTGTCACACTGTAGCTGAACAAGGATTTATAGAATGTGGTTATTAGTTAAGCATTTGTATTGAATATAACACTCTTACTCTGAATTTTCTTATTTGCCTTTTTAAACAACACATTTTAATGGAGTGCGTAATGATCACTTCCGAGTGCAAAATTTTGATAAACACTGTAAGAATATACAAAGTTAAATTTCTTCCTATGAACATAAATCAAAAGTGTGACACCTCAAGGTGCGTTAAACTACCACCTTTATTAATCATATGGTATAATATTGATGCGAGGATATTTGATCCTTTCGAGGGTTTATAAGATTATTGTCAACGCGGCTTGTTTCTTCAGAATTACCCATATTTGATGAACACTCATGAGTTGTTAGGGGTCTACTTGTTTAACAAAAAGGTGTAATAAAGTGGCGTAAGTCGTTCCTCGTTCAAAGAAAGCTTTGTTAACAGGGAAACCAAGATTTATGTTAGAAATTATAAAAAGCATTGTATTTCACCTCATCAAAGAAATCAGAAATATTAAGTAAAATGTCTTTTCTTTAAACGTTCTGACTACAAAAGGAAGCCTGATAATTAAGTGTGTCTTGACATCAGACTGTCATCTTATGGCTTTAAAATAAAGTAAATATTTACAAACTTTTTAAATGCCATTCACTATAAAGATACACCCATTCTAAAATTTGTTAAATTGTTCATCTTAACAAACTGACATTTGTGTATTAAACTGTCTTCTTCATTTTAACATATCATACATTTACGCTAACATGTGCATTAACATTTCAAAAAAATTATTTTTGTGCTAATTACAAAAATAGAAAAAAATAACTTTTATATTATATAACTTTTTTTTATACATTTATTCATTTAAGGAAAAAAATTCAAGAAACCTTTTATTTTGTCTGTCAAAAGGCATTATCAAAATTATACTATTTGAACTTAAAATTGTGAACTTGCTGTACTTATCCGAGATAATTTTCAACACTAACCTAAATTACTTTGGTTCTGTTTTTGAGGAGTATCTCAGACTGGCTGTCCTACTGTACCAGTATAATACTGTATGTTTAACAAATAAGGGGTTGTTTCTGTACCTTTTTTCATTAAATGCTTTTTTTTCTGTTAAAGGCTTACAAATGGCTAGAACTTCAGTTTAACAGACAAAAGACTATCTCATTTTCTTATTCTTTATGGTGAAGGGGAATAAAGCTTTAGCCTTTTACTGTCCATCTGCAATAATGATTCAAATTTTTTATATGAGCCATGCCATGGGAAAATCAACATAGTGGGTGTGCGACCAGCATGGATCCAGACCAGCCTGCGCATCCGCGAAGTCTGGTCAGGCTCCATGCTGTTCGCTTTTAAAGCCTATTGGAATTGGAGAAACTGTTAGCGAACAGCATGGATCCTGACCAGACTGCGCGGATGCGCAGGCTGGTCTGGATCCATGCTGGTCGCACACCCACTATGTTGGTTTTCCCATGGCACGGCTCATATCATTTAATACCTTTTATCTAGTACAGAAGGTCTCCCTCCATCAAGTGGTCTAAAAGTTCATCTCCATATGGCCTACTAATCAAAGTCTGCCTCCACTGGTCCATCTCCAAACGGCTTATTGATCCAGGCCTGCCTCCACTGGTCCATTTCCAAATGGCTTACTGG
This sequence comes from Mercenaria mercenaria, assembly GCF_021730395.1. NCBI lineage: Eukaryota > Metazoa > Mollusca > Bivalvia > Venerida > Veneridae > Mercenaria > Mercenaria mercenaria. Next base: position 36,090,596 of record NC_069365.1, on the reverse strand, counting down.
TCCAGGCCTGCCTCCACTGGTCTATCTCCAAATGGCTTACTGATCCAAGCCAGCATCTGCTGGTCCATCCCCAAATGGCAAATGGCTTACTGATCCAGCCTGCCACCATTGGTCCATCTCCAAATGGCTGACTGATCTGGGCCTATCACTATTTGCCCAACACCTCCATTGCAGACTCAGAAACCAAGCATCTGAAATGAACAATTGACATCTGTGTGACATTTAATTAATTTCTTCATCAATATGACAAACAAGGAAAATCAAACAAAAGTGACCAGCTTATCTGGAAACTGACACATTTATACCACACAGATGATTATTTAGGACAGTGTTATATTACCTCATGTGCAAGAAAAGCCATTTCAGTATCTGTGACCAGTTCTATAACCTAGCAATATCTGAGATTTTGGTAAATAATTAATAGACAATGTCAGCTCATTCCTCCTTAAAGTTATGCTCAGTAATGGACAATGGCAAAGTGCTCTACAAGTTGGTCAGTATGTCGTGGCCTCAACGCGAAACTAGTCTATCTGCTTCTATTTCTATATATACATAAGACTATTTTCGCGTTGAGGCCACGATGTTAAAACTGACACATTTATGTACAAACACTTGTATAGGAGATTAATCTGGTATCAAGGCAACATTTGAGAATACAAGCTTGGTGAAAAATGGTCCCACAAACAAGAAAATCAAAATATATATACACAGTACTGCAGTCCTCCAATCTTACAGGCTTAGCATTAAAATTCACTGAAATAACATTCTGTCAGTAATCATACATTGTTTTAAAGTAATTGTATTTTGGTTCAGATGGCAGAAGTTACATTATTAAGTTCAATACCAATAATGAACCCTAATAGAGTCAAAAATATTTGTTTATTTTTTTCTCTTTGTCATATCTTATCTCAATAAAATCAACAACCCCAACAATTCCTCAATGATAGACAAACAATTACAACAAATAGATATAGATCTATACATGTAACTATTACTAATGCCAGTAACAGTCCTAATACAGCAAGGTTAATGGTAACTTCTGCAATATTTATTACCATTAGAAACTGTTGTGACCAGTGGCCAAAATCAAGATGACCAAAAAGATTGTGAAGATAACACTTCTAAAGCTAGTGTGGTCATTACCGCCTGAGGTGACCGTCTTAGACCAATATAGATTGGTCACTTGCCGAGTGAATGCCCTGGCCGTGCTGGAAACAATAGAACCTGTGCAAGATATACAACAAGCACTTGTCCATTTGATTAGGTCATCAAAACATCCAATTATATGGTCAATTGTGCAATACAAAATTACAGAAGACAAAATTATAAAAGGCATTGAAAGTGTCACAACACCTGGGGTTAGTGGAAAAACTAGTTTATTTAAATGTGTACAGGTGCTAACTTCAAACAACAGGAACTGTTTACATCTGTTTAAAGTCATTGTTCATTCTGACGAAATTAAATTAGTGTATGAAATTACTTACAGAAGGTTAAATATATCTATTTAAAGGATCACACAATGCTGATTTGACCAAACGAATGAAACCTGTTTCAGGATGAGGCTGCACCCTATAGCAAGCAACAATTTCAACATATCTGGGGTGTCCAGTACACTGTTTACATCAGTTTTTTTTCAACAACATCTCTCATTCTTGTCCATCTAATCTTCAATGACTCCATGTTCTGCTTTCTCCTCAAGCATGAAACAACATTAAAGGTACACCTGTTCATTATGGCCTGGGGAATGAACCAGAGATCGATGGTGGCTGGATTCTGACAAAGACCTCTACAATATGTTCTTCAACAAGTGAACATTTTGAATGTCATATTCTTATGTGTATATAAAATACCAATATTTTATCACATAAAAAATATTGAAATACTGTTAAGATTGTGTTAATAGTAAGCACTAGAAAAATATTAAAGACTTTTAACATGAAATTTATTCAAAATTATATATTTTATTTTAAAAAAAAAAGGGTAAAAAAATCATGAAACTAATACAAGTATTTCAAATGCAAAACCACATAAACACAGATAATGATTTTAAGATCTCTGAAATCTTGAAACAATAGCTGAAATATGTCACCTTTTCAATTAAAATAACCGCATCATAAGTGACAAAACCGATGTTTAAGTCTTCCGTTACCCGTTTATGGAAGACATAACAAGATGAACACATCATTGATCAGTATCACTAATTACTCATCAATTAACACAATGTCCACATGACCCCTTGTGAAAAGGTTTGAAAAACTGTTTATCACCACTATATCCATACAAAACCCAAGTCAGCACAGGTGTATGCTGTGAAAAAACTTTGCTATGCTTTAGGTGTTTTTTTTTAAGTAAACCAACAAAGTGTGTAGGCTCTTTTATTACAAAAGCTGTAACATTGTGTCTGATTTTTATCTTAAACATTCAATGAATATGTATGTGACAACTAATCAGTGCTGATAAAACAATGTAATTAACACATCATTGATGACTTGTTCAAACCAAACTTAAAGAAAATTTAAAATTGAAACATTTCCGTAGCAGCAGCTGAAGACCTAGATGAGAGTCTTGCTCCAAGCTTCACAGGCACATCTTACTTTTGGGAACAGCATCCTTTGTACTAATTTTTCGAAAGTCGGAACTGTTTCAAAGCCAGTTATATTTTGTGGAAGAAATTTTTTTTATTATCTTAAAACATCTCTGTGAAAAAATTAATTTCATGGGCATTAATTTTTGTGATTTCTGACAATGCAACTATTTTGTGCACATATACATATATTTGTTGCTTTTACTGATAGACTGAATTATTATTATTACTATAACACCAGATATGTACAGCGGCCTTTTCATGATAAACACGTTCAAAGGCGCTTTACATATTGCAAATACAGCCACACAGGACGCGAAATTCATCCTCTACTAGTACAGACACAGAGTGATCTGACCAGAGGGACAGAGTGAGATAAAGTCCCCAGAACAGATAGAGAGAAACCCTTTTTAGATACAGGCTTGTCCGTTTAACTTATAGCCTAACTCTTTGCAAACAGACAGTCTGGTTCTTTAAAGTTGGAAGAACCTGTACAGGCCTCTTAGTTAAGTGGGAGACACTCAAGAGCATCTCAGAAATTTACAGTGCCTGGACAGGGATTAGAACCCCGGACCTCTGGATTGACAGTCAAGCATGTTACCACTAGACTGGCTTATTATTTGTTGGGATTTAATTCTGTGAAATGACATCACAAAGAAACCCATAAAAATAAGTCTGATATAATCAATAAAGATTTTACAGTATATGGCACTGGATAGAAATCTCCGAGTGTGATTGTAGACCATTGTAATACTGTTGATATAACAATATTTAAGAAAGATATGGATGTTTCATCCTTAGGCAGAAACTTACAGCACTGGAAACTCATCCTTAAAATTTCCGATAATCAATTAAAAAAAAATTAAACTAATAAACTAAACAAGGAAATAAACCTTTCAAAATATAGCTGACGATGAGTCAATCCCAACCTCAAACCATTGATCAACACCGATATTAAAGACCAGTAATTTTTCTTCCAACTCTCCAGTTGTCCTCTAAATGAAAGCTACCCTATGATTAGAGCTATTCAACTTGTATCAAACATGAAGTAAAGAGACATTAAATAAATGTATGTATTTTTCATTTACTCATCAAACAGAAATAGGAGCTGAGAAAGAGACATCGGATAGCCATATAGAAACTAGCATGTCAAGGTTTTCATTCTGTTTCACCTTTATTTACTATAACAAAATTAATGAACCTGAAAACATTGTCAAGTTTTAAGATGAAAAATAATTCCACACCATACTGTTCTTGCTCCTAAAGTAACAAATATTTGCTTAAACTTGTAAAAGTTCAGAGTATATTCAAATTTCAATACAGGCAGGAAGTCTTAAGAGAAAAAAAATGATGTAAATATATTTTTTGAATCTTGAAAAATGCATGCAATTTTTGTAATACTTGCACTAATTTTTCTTGAGTGCTGCAACTGCTTACCTGCAATGTCTCAATGAAATCCTGAAAAAAATTTCAACACTACTTGGCCATTCAGAAGAACTGGGAAAACAGAAGAAACAAGGAGCTGCATTCAATAAACACTTGATGCCCCCGGTGGTATCCTTGCCAATAGATTTTGCACCTAAGTCCAAAACGAGGTCAAGGTCAAGGTCAAACTGAGGTCAGGTGATGTTTGAAGATGAGGAATGGTCACAGTTTACATCTGTATTAGTATCAATTCATTCTTGTAAGGGGTATTGATGCTAGATGAAACGGTCCCATTTGGTTAACCAAGAGATAGCCCATATAAAGCAACCTAAGTCCAAAATGAGGTCAAGGTCAAACTGAGGTCAGGTGATGTCTGAAGATGAGGAATGATCACAGGTTACATCTGCATTAGTATCAAGTCATTCTAGTAAGGGGTATTGATGCTAGACGAAACAGTCCCATTTGGTTAACCTCGTACAGACGGACGGACAAACGGACAGGACGATCACTATAATTATGCCTCCCGCATCAGCAGATGCCGGGGGCATAATTATGGAATACAGCAGGTCTGTCACCTTGTACAATATTAGAATATTGACAGAGACTTAGTTAAGTGACCCTTCATGATGTTTTGGGGTCTTTGTGAATTTAATCTAATATTATACTGTAGAAGGTGCCAACACATGGAATTAGGAAGCAGAATGGCCAAGGAGCAATGCTGGATTACAAAACCAGGACTCAGATCCCCACTCCTCCTTTTAAAATTACTAGAATTTTTTTCGATAAGAGACCCTTTACACCTGGCATGCTAAAAAACATGACATGGCCTTTGAATTGGAACATCTTCTCTATCCACTAAAACTACAGTGTTCTAGCAGAGAGGGATATTATGGGTAACTTGCGGAGATACACAAAGTTATACATGTAAGACAGTTTCATTACAACAAAGAACAAACTGAAGCTTTCAGGAAACAAGAGGGCCATGAAGGCCCTGTATTGCTCACCTGACCTATTGACCTAAAGATCATCAAGATTAACATTTTGACCAAGTTTCATTAAGATATGGTCATAAATGTGGCCTCTAGAGTGTTAACAAGCTTTATATTTGATTTGACCCGGTGACCTAGTTTTTGACCCAAACTGACCCAGATTTAAACTTGATCAAAAGATCATCAAGATTAATATGCTGACCAAGTTTCACTAAGATACGGCCATGAATGTGGCCTCTAGAGTGTTAAGTAGCTTTTTCTTTGATTTGACCCAATGACATAGTTTTTCAACCCACCTGACCCAGATTTAAACTCGACCTAAAGATCATCAAGATTATCATTCTGACCAAGTTTCATTAAGATATGGTCATAAATGTGGCTTCTGGAGTGTTAAGTAGCTTTTTCTTTGATTTGCCCTGGTGACCTACTTACTGACCCCACATGACCAAGTTTCGAAATTGACCTGAAGATCATCAAGAATAACATTCTGACTGAGTTTCATGAAGATACAGTCATAAATGTGGCCTCTAGAGTGTTAACAAGCTTTTCCTTTGATTTGACCTGGTGACCTAGTTTTTGATCCAAGATGACCCAATATCAAACTCGTCCAAGATTTTATTGATAGCATTCTGACCAAGTTTCATTAAGATTGGACCAAAATTGTGACCTCTAGAGTGTTAATAAGCTTTCCCTTTGATTTGATCTGGTGACCTAGTTTTTGATCCAAGATGACCCAATATCGAACTCGTGCAAGATTTTATTGAGGGTAACATTCAGACCAAGTTTCATCAAAATTGGGCCAAAACTGAGACCTCTAGTGTTAACAGTCAAACTGTTGACGACGGACGGACAACGGACACAGGGTGATCACAAAAGCTCACTTTGAGCACTTTGTGCTCAGGTGAGCTAAAAAATCCAGAATAGTGCCAACTAAACTAGTGATGTTATTTTATTTCTTGTAAAGGTTTTGACCCTAAACTATTGTTCTTTCTGGAAATACGATATAACAATAATACCTTATGTTTTTGTATCACTGTGTATATTAAACCTACTTTTAAACCCTTTAAAATATTGTCACAAGACATAATTCTATGATAAATGATGATAAAATTAGATGGATTGAGTAATAATTCCCATGATTAGCAATATCCCCTAGTGCTTGAAATTCTCACCAAATCCCCATTTCCCATCCCTACATGAAATTAACCCCCTATTTTTGTTCCTAAGTAACCTGGCACAATGATGAAATGTCACTTTGTTGTTTGTGTATCTTTCTGAACAATGTAATACACCGGATTAGTCCTTAATCAATCTGAAGTCATTTATCTTGATAGACTTAAATCTCAATATCCGAACATTCAGGGAAGATATGATAACTTTGCCACTCTTGCTTTTAATAATCTCGATAATCAATATATACAGCTATATAACATTGTCCTTGCCGTTAGTTCATAATGGTAGATATACAGGATGTCCATGCATTTCGAAAGACTTAATCAGTACAATACTGAAAATAAAAAATAAATTTTAATTTCTTCTATCTTATCCCTGGAAAACAAGATATTTCATACTAGTCAATCAAATCAGTAGATTTACACACATTTAGTTGCTGACAGATTCTTTTAACAATCTAATGTTTCATATTTGATATAAAATATACCTTGTTATGTATATATCATTACCATTAAGGATTTACTTTACTGGTTGGGAACTCTTTTCCGGACAGGACCAGTTTCCGGACACATGCAATATCCGCGTAATTTCGTTGTTATTCATGTAACTGTTTCATCTAGATCATTAAGATGTTTGTTCTTCATGTCTACAACAAACCACTAAATTATAAGGCTGTATAATGTTTGGGTTTTGGTGATAACTGACCTGCGTTTACAAAACAACTTTCTGTCTTAACGGGGCATGAAGATAGCATTGCGCATGCGCAGTAGTTCACACTAGCCGAGGTATCAAGTGGGGAAGAAATAATTAAACTACATATTAATGATTGTCTGCTGATAACATGTTTTGCTTTAAATTTCACTGTAAAAGTTACTTAGGATGCAGGGCTGTCGATTTTTGCACTAATCTTATTCTATATTTATTGAATTATCAAGAATTTGTGTTAGACGAAATTCGAGTTTTTTATAGTCAACCTCGGTTTGCTTTCGTAGCTGCTACTGAAAGTTGGGATATGTTTCAAGTGCAATTTTGAAGAGATGAATGATAAAGAAATGTGTAGAAATAGTTTAATTACTTATTTTGATATCAAATTAACTGTAAAACACCGTCAAAATATTTGTCTGGAAACTGGTTTACCGGACGGGGAAAATAAATTCTTTTAGTGACCCCATTTGAGGCCCTATGGAACCAAAATTTTAGGTCACAACGCGATGCTGATTACAATGGATGCGGCAGGAGCTGGTTTGTGCAGTGTGGGCTTCATTTATGTAAAATTTTTTTTCAGGGAATAATGGAGCCGAAATATTAAAAATGTGTCCGGAAAATGGTTCCCAACCAGTACTGATATAAAACTCCTTGTTTACTGACCTAGTTTTGAAACAACATGGCAATTACGGTAGATGTTTATATTCTATGGTGTTCCAGAATGTTCTACCAGAATACTGATAAACAGGGTGTTACAGTTATTTTTTATGTCTGGATTGTTCCTGGTTTTATCAGAATATTCTTTTTATTCTTGGTGATACTTGAAAGTTCTGGAACATTCCATGATACTTAAAATAAGGAGCTGTTTTAGGACAGGGCAGAACCTAAAATAAGAAATTATTGAAAAGTTTTCCTGTATTTCTTAATAACAAAACAAAAAGATCTTTAAAGTATCCACTTTATACATATAGGAAAAAGTGACCACGCCTCCTGGCAGCCATGTTTTTTGATGAAGCAGAATAATTTGAACAATCTTGGTAGAGGGTTACACAAGGACCATTTGTGTGAAATTATTTCAAAATCAGCAGTTTAGGAGATGTTGTTTGAAGATTTTTTTTATTTTGAGCTCTGGCAGCCCCTGACAATGCAACCAAGCAGAACAATTTTGGAAGAACCTCCCAAGGAACATCCCGGCCAAGTTTCATCAACTTCCACCAAACAGTTTCAGAGATGTTGTTTGAAAAATGTGGACAGATAGAAGGATGGATACTGGGTGGCGAGTGATCACAATAGCTTACCCTGTGCACTAAAAAAATGTGTTTGACAGAAAATTATACAGAAATCTACCTGCTTGAAAACTTCTGCAAAACACCTTTAATATACACATTTTAATTGTTAACAATTCTTCTAGGATATAAAGAATACTCATATCCTTAAAGAACTTTGTTCTACTTGATTCAGATCAAGTTAGACCTATGTCCCTACCTCTTTTGAACTTCATACAAATCTTAATTTAATTTGATTTAATCAGATAGCGACTCTCACACAGTACCTACCTACAGCATCAAAAGTATCTTCCTATTTTATCAAATGATATTTGCTCTGTTATTTAATCAGGTGTTTGATATAAAACACAAACTGGAGTTGCAATCTGATTGGAAACATCATTTCTTTGATCACCTCAACAGGTCTCTAAGTAGACATAAGAAGTGTTGTTGACTGTAACTGACCCTCGGTCACCCGATGACCCCAGCTGACCAGTGGCCTGCTGCACCAAGACAGAAATATAATCCCCTCATCACTTCACCTGTCTGTGTATGGACCTTCTTTATTGAAAGTGTTGTCAGGTTAATCTGTCATGGTTCAAGTCTGAAGGTATATACTTCATTTTAATGTCCAAGTAAACATTCAAAAGTATTTTAATCACACGCAATGTACAACAGTGAAATGCTTTCTTTTTAAACTAGTTTTATTACTATCATAATTATTATAAATAAAACACACAAATACAGTTACTTTATATCCCCCATCAAATCAGTTGTTTTGTGAATTGGAGGATTATATGTTTTGAAGATATTTCCAGATACATTTATGACTTTGAAAATGGTTGAACATGTTGAAGGGCAATAACTGTGCAGCATCTCCACCCTATATACTGTTAATTTTATGGATTGTAAACAATTTTAGGGCAACGATTCTGAAGTTAATGAAGTGATTCTGACAAAAGTGTGCCTGTGCTACCATCCTATAGTGATACACATTTAAGTTTCATGAAGATCCATCAAAAGGTTACTCAGATACAGGCAAATATCCCTATTTTTATCAAATCAATGGAAAAAACACTGGTACTGGGTCAGGAAAGATACTATTATACGTGAGCAATGGTCATAGGCCAGTTAATAAATATGCGAGGTTTAATGATTCTATATATAGACACAATATGTTTTGACCAATAAGCATTTTCAATTTCAGGCAGGCACTTATGAAATCATGCACTCACACACAAATGGAAGGAGGAACAGCCAGATGGAGAATGCCAAATCTATATCCCTCTTCCCTCTGATGTGGGATAATAAAATTTTTATCTTTGAACATTATGTGCTAAAAGAAATATTGCTACATTACAGTCATGGAATCAGAGCTGCACAAAACACAATGAATGTTTGCAAGACCAGGAACCCTCATAAGAGGCAATGTCAAGCTTCTATACAATGACCCTTATATTATAGCACTAAGCAAATTCTATGGTTTGTTCTTTTTTACCAAAAAAACTGAATTAAATAAATTTCTCTAATCAGAGATATAAAACTGTCATAAATACAGATGAAAGAAGTCTACATACTGGCAAAACACCAAATCAGTTTTCTAACCTGGGTATTTCTATCACTTCATATCTATTTGTGATTTGTTTGTAAGTTTTGGGTTGAACGCCATTCAGTTATGTAACTGCGGGCAGTTAACCTAACCAATGTTCCTGGATTCTGTACCAGTACAAACCTGTTCTCCACAAGTAACTGCCAACTTCCAAACATAAATCAGAGTTGGAGGACGATTGATTAATCAGACACAACGTCTTTTATCAAATCGTTATGAAGAACATACCCCCCGCCCAGGGATTGAACTCATGAAGTCACGATCCATAGATCTGCGCTTTCCCTATCGAGCTAAGCAGGCGGGCTTCTATTTGTGATATACAAGACATAATTTTACAGACTACTTACTTGTAATAATACTCTTTAAATACTTAAACATGAATATAAGGATGTAGTTTCTTGCATGAATATTTCTTAGAGCACAAAATTAATTCAATAGAAAATCTTTGAACATTAAGCTGATTCTATGCAGTTGAATTCTTCATGTGAGGAAGCCATCCAGCTGGCTTACAGAAGGTCGGTGGTTCTACCCAGACATCCCCTCCTGATGAAATAATGCACGGAGGGTCTTCCTCCATGATCAAAGCTGGAAAGTCGCCATATGACCAATAATTGAGTCTGTGCAACCAGCAAAATAAACAAATAAATGGTTCTATGAATCATGTACGAAAATTCAAAACCAAATTTATATGAAAAATTAGAATTACAGCTATGTAAGGTTATAACGTATATATATATAGTATTTTAGCAATTTTTCTTTTAAAAATTTCCTCTTTCTTGAATTTGACTAATTGACCATAGACCAAGAGTGGCATATTGAATAGATAATTGGTTAAGGTCACATTTCTTTACTATTAATCTCAATTGTACCAGGTTGTAGATAATTAGAAATTAATGACTGGACATGACAAAAAGTGCCGGTAGTGTCACCAATTAATTACTGTCCTTGATTAAACAGAGGTGACAGGCTAGCTGGCCTCCCTCAAATTATATTATACTTCAAAGATTGATTTAAAGATATATTCAATTACTCTATGGACAATGTTATTAAAGTGGTATAAAATGTTTCAATATTTTACTTACTAACCCCTTCTATTCCAGAAAATGAAAGCAATAAGGTATATTCATGTGAAAGTCATTCGTTTGTCTAAATAAAACAAGGGCCATCACTCTGACACCATTTATCAAAGATAAGTTGTTGTGTTAAAACAGAGGAGACCTACATCAGTAATGTACAAACCCTTGATAAAAGACCACTACACAAAGCTAAATGCAAAATTGAACAATCTTGATAGAGAGTTAAACAAGGAGCATTTTTGTGAAATAATTATGAAATTGGCTTAACAGTTTCTGCAAAATTCCCACTATAAACATATAGGGAAAAAGTGACCATGCCCTAAAATAGTCCCAATCCGTGACTCTAGTTACCTTCCCTGACGGTTCATATCATCAGACTGTAATAATACGTCACAGGTTGCACTAGCCCTATATTAGCCCTGTTCTTCAATTAATTAGAATTATTTGAACAATCTTGGTAGAGCGTTTCTGTCAAATTATTTTGAAATCTGGCAACTGGTTTCTGAGAAGATTTTTAAAGTCTTTCTTTTCCATTGCCATGGCAACCCGAGTTCTACACGGAATAAACTTTAAAAGAACCATTCAAGGAACATCCAGGCAAAGTTTCATCAACTTCCTACAAACTGTTTCAGAAGAGATGTTGTTTGAAGAAAAATATTGTAGACAAGACAGAGAGAAGGCAGATGGGCAGGGACATGGGGGTGAAAGCTGTTTAGCCAAGAGGTATTGAATTCACACCTATTTTTTCCTTATTAACTAGAAGTTCCTTTTGCTCATAGAGTGAATAAGTCAGCTTCAATTTTTCTATATTACTGGGGTATAACTCCTTAATAATCAACAAAGCTCACATGATTTAGAGAGTATCACTGCAAGTTAATACCTTACACCCAGCTACCCTATAGAAATGAAACAGTGTTTCATTTCTGTAAGCTGTAAGATTCATGTGGAGAGTTTTGACATTATCATTACATTATCTAGTTATGCATGCATTTTGTATCATAATTAAGTTTTATTTTAATTCTTAAAATGATGTTTATAAGCCAACTAATCAAAGAACACACACATCTAAGAATCATAAGAACTATATATACATCATGTAATAAAAACGATACTTTCATTTCATACGAACAGTGTCAAAAACTTAATTAATAGACAGATAATCCCAAGTAGAGCTCTCAATAATAATTCACTGGTCAGTTTATGAAAAGATGGGACTAGACCTAAATCCACTGAAAAGATATGGCTATAATAATTACTGTGGGTGGCATATACACCTTTCATATCAGATAGATCATTCAAATTGAGGAGATGGAAAATTTTCTCAGGATTTGCAACAAAAATTTAGCATGATAAAGGTGTCATATAAAGCCGATTTAATAAAATATGGAGGGCAGTATTAGAGCTAGATAGGCATCTTATTGTACCCTGGATGGACACCGGGCGGACATGGATATATTTATTACAGGCGCACCTCCGAGGCATCCATTTATATACAAGATAAAATAGCAACAATTTTTACTAAAAGGATGATCGATCGGTGACATTAGATGGTTTCGGTTGATAATATTTAAATCACAAGTGAGTCAATAACAAGGTTGATTTACTGTAACTAGCGGGAAAGTTCGGGTAAAAAAATCGTATAACATGGTCATTAATTTTTCAGACAATGTCTCTGTTTACAGTAAAACAGCTGTAATATTCCTGCGTACATTGAAGCTTAGTTACATGAAGAACTTTTAGGTTCCTATCAGTTCACTCTCCTAAGTACCTTCACCATAAATGGCATCTGTAGTCAAAAGTGTATTAAAAAAGCACCAACTAAAGCCTACATATAAACTGCCCAGCTAACAGACTAGTTCAAAATTAAAACAGAGGTCACCTCTAGTTAAGACTTTTAAACTCATAAATACAACAGCATTAATTTTTAAGATCAATTAAAATTTGTTCCAATCTTTTTTTCAAAAACATGGACAGAGTTATTAAATATCGGATGTCAAACCTTGCATCTTCTATGCATATCTAATCCATTATTTCTAAAACTTTGATGAGAAAATGACTGACAGCTTAAGGCTATGAGGATAAATTTGATCTTCCAACTTCAGTAGAATCCAATCTAGATGCTCATATTGTTTGCTGCAATAGTTGACAATAAAATTGCTAATACCACCCTCAAGCCGAGTCAGAGGTGAAGATGCTTTAAATTTGTGCACAATAAATGTATAAAGTTTCAATCAAGACCATTTAAAACTAACAAACATTTTCACAATAATTGGAAGATAGGACGCTTTGAGCCATGTAGAAGACTAGAAAATTTGCCACTTCAAATTAAAACCATAAATGAGCTGGGCGTCAATGGATTTCAACACAAATACACATTGCTTGTTGGGGCTGGTTAAATCTGTTTAACATTGCTCACCAAGTCTGGTTACAACTGCCCGCCAATTCTGCTTTTCAACAACGCTTGCCAAGTCTGTATAATATTGCTCACAAAGTCTGGTTACAATTCCCGGCCAAGTCCAGTTTTCAACAATGCTTGCTAAGTCTGTATAACATTGCTTGCCAAGTCTGGTTACAATTGCATACCAAGTCTGGTTTTCAACAACGCTTGCTAAGTCTGTATAACATTGCTCACCAAGTCTGGTTACAATTGCCGGCCAAGTCTGGTTTTCAACAACGCTTGCTAAGTCTGTATAACATTGCTCACCACGTCTGGTTACAATTGCCGGCCAAGTCCGGTTTTCAACAACGCTTGCTAAGTCTGTATAACATTGCTCACCAAGTCCGGTTACAACTGCCGGCCAAGTTTTGCTTTTCAACAAAGCTTGCTAAGTCTGTATAACATTGCTCATCATGTCTGGTTACAATTGCCGGCCAAGTCTGGTTTTCAACAATGCTTGCTAAGTCTATATATATATATATATATATATATATATTTTGTTTTTGTTGGGTTTAACATCGCACCGACACAATTATAGGTCATATGGCGACTTTCCAGCTTTGATGGTGGAGGAATACCCCAGATGCCCCGCCGTGCATTATTTCATCACGAGCGGGTACCTGGGTAGAACCACTGACCTTCGGTAAGCCAGCTGGATGGCTTCCTCACATGAAGAATTCAACGCCCCAAGTGAGGCTCGAACCCACATCGATGAGGGGCAAGTGATTTGAAGTCAGCGACCTTAACCACTCGGCCACAGAGGACCCTGTCAAGTCTGTATAACATTGCTCACAAAGTCTGGTTACAATTTCCGGCCAAGTCTGGTTTTCAACAATGCTTGCTAAGTCTGTATAACATTGCTCGCCAAGTCTGGTTACAATTGTCGGCCAAGTCTGGTTTTCAACAATGCTTGCTAAGTCTGTATAACATTGCTCGCCAAGTCTGGTTACAATTGTCGGCCAAGTCTGGTTTTCAACAACGCTTGTTAAATCTGTATAACATTGCTCACCAAGTCTGATTACAATTGCCAGCCAAGTCTGGTTTTCAACAACGCTTGCTAAGTCTGTATAACACTGCTCACCAAGTCTGATTACAATTGCCTGCCAAGTCTGGTTCTCAACAATGCTTGCTAAGTCTGTATAACACTGCTCACCAAGTCTGATTACAATTGCCTGCCAAGTCTGGTTCTCAACAATGCTTGCAAAGTCTGTATGACATTGCTCACCATGTCTGGTTACAACTGCCGGCTAAGTCCGGTTTTCAACAATGCTTAGTCTGTATAACATTGCTCGCCAAGTCTGGTTACAATTGCCGGCCAAGTCCAGTTTTCAACAACGCTTGTTAAATCTGTATAACATTGCTCACCAAGTCTAGTTACAATTGCCGGTCAAGTTTTGTTTTTCAACAATGCTTGCTAAGTCTGTATAACATTGCTCACCAAGTCTGGTTACAATTGCCGGCCAAGTCTGGTTTTCAACAACGCGTGCTAAGTCTGTAAACACTGCTCACCAAGTCTGGTTACAATTGCCGGCCAATTTTGGTTTTCAACAATGCTTGTTAAGTCTGTATAACATTGCTCACCAAGTCTGGTTACAATTGCCGGCCAAGTCTGGTTTTCAACAACGCTTGCTAAGTCTGTATAACATTGCTCACCAAGTCTGGTTACAATTGCCGGCTAAGTCCAGTTTTCAACAACGCATGCTAAGTCTGTAAACACTGCTCACCAAGTTTGGTTTTTCAACAATGCTTGCTAAGTCTGTATAACATTTCTTACCAAGTCTGGTTACAATTGCCGGCCAATTTTGGTTTTCAACAATGCTTGTTAAGTCTGTATAACATTGCTCACCAAGTCTGGTTACAATTGCCGGCCAAGTCTGGTTTTCAACAACGCTTGGTAAGTCTGTATAGCAATCAGTGCCATTATGAAGAAAGAAATAAACTGTATTACAGCCTATAGTAGCAAATAAATAAATGTTTCATAACTCCAGGAAGTATATCCCTTAAAAATATTTCCGTCATCAAACAACATAGGTGATCTTGGAAGTTTTGACCAAACATTTGGTAATATATTCTGTTCATATGTACATAAAGACAGACAGACAAGGGCAAATCTATCTGCAGCCTTATTTTGAGGAGTCAAAGCCATTACAAGACCAAGATCAAAACTGGAGGGTACAAAATAACATACTTCTTCTGCTCTGTGCTTGACAATTTCTTCCTCTTGCAGTTACTGTCTACCATCTATACAACTACTGGTACTTTCCCCCCAAAGTTAAAAGGCCAACCTATAGAAATACAGAACAAATCAAACATAATAACTGCCTGTATAGTGCACCTTGCAGAACTATGAAAACATAATTAGTCAGGATCATATTCTACATGAAAGGTTCAATATTGAAAGATCAAAAGGGGATAGCCTGGGGTCAGGAGACTGGATACCTGGTAATTGATCTAGATTAGCCCTAAATTTGACAGCGGACATCAGGAGACCCCTAATCTCCCTTTCAGCAGGCAACTTACTCTGTCCCCTGAAAATCTTGTTGAAGTAATGTTAATCATCAACTCCATATCAGTGATTGATCGGCATGAAATTATTGGTAATGCACAGTAACTGGGTTATATTTTGTAAGATGCTAGTGTCATAGAGTGTGTCATATTTAGCACCTTTGTTTATGTTTCAGATTTCCTATCAAAGCTACAACTATTTTTACAACTATTAAAGAAATTTAACTGGGTTATTTAGTGTTAATAGAAAGATATTAGTCTTTTAACTTATCTGAAAACACCTTATACAGTTCTGTCAGTCAGTACAGTAGTCATATGGTGGTTCAAAATAGTAGTATTTCATAGAATTTACTCCCCTTTGACCATTTAATTCATATTTCTGTTCGATTAACCTTCTACCGGTACTTAAAATTCATTTGCACGAATCAATAACCGATCACAGACCAACCTCCATATTCAAAAACAAAGTCATAGCTATTTTGTGCTCAAATATTTCCATTCAGAAATTTGCCGGTTTGTAGGTTTTGGACCGATTTTTGACTTTTCAGACCGATTCATGAAGTGAAAAAACGAAACTGACTGGATCCAAATGCTTTTGACGGGGACCCACTTCCTTTATTTAGATCATTAGCCGACGGATTGCTTTATTTTGAAGACTGGTAAAAATAAACAAATGGTCATTGCATTTAATGAGACATCACACGAGAAACCGATATAAATATTTTTTTTATAATTACTTGACTTGTAAACAATTACATGATTCATTTGGCAGTCCAGTTGAAACAAGTACAGAAAATCGTCTTTGCAACTGGACCGTTCAAAAAAAAAAAAAAACAAGAGGGCCATGATGGCCCTATATCGCTCACCTGTTATCATTGCACTTGAGGACAAGAAGGTCCTCAGAAAAAATATCTAGGAACAACAAAGTAAGAAATTTAACCAAACAGAAAAACAAAATTCTTACAAGGTACAGATATGTCAAAATACACCTAAAAATTGGAGGTACCATCCATGTTGTACCACAGAAAAGTGGTCTCGGGTTTTCCCTACGGCCAATAATAAAAAGTTACTAAAAATAAGCTATTTATAGTAACGTAAAAGGGAAGTAATAAAAAAGAAAATTATTGTAAGTGAACAAAAGAAGGATCTGCCAAATAAATCTGTTGACATAAATGAAATTTCAGATCAGTATCTTCATTAGTTACGGAAATATACCCATTTTAATTTGAAATAAAGGGAGGTAATTTGACATAAAATCAGTCCATAGTTATCTACCCTGATTGGCTCAGTCCAATTAATGACAATAATGAAATTTCAAATAAGTCCTATAAGGACTTACTGATATAAATCCATTTTGACTACAATCAGGGGAGGTAATCAGATATAAAATAACTCCAGAAACTACGACTGGATCTGATTTGTCATGATTTATTGTTGTTGAAGATATTTTGGAAGTCTGTATCAAATAAAACCATAAAAGAAGTCTCTATATGGCTGCAAAAGCCAAAATAGCCAATTTTGGACCTTTAAGGGGCCATAACTCTGGAACCCATGATGGAATCTGGCCAGTTCAAGAAAGGAACCAAGATCTTGTGGTGATACAAGTTGTGTGCAAGTTTGGTTAAAATCAAATCATAAATGAAGTTGCTATTGTGCAGACAAGGTCAAAATAGCTAATTATTTGTCCTTTCAGGGGCCATAACTCTGGAACCCAAAAGGGGATCTGGCCGGTTCAACAAAGGAACTGAGATCTTATGGCAACACAAGTTTTGTGCAAATTTGATTAAATTTAAATCATAAATGAAGCTGCTATTGTGCAGAAAAGGTCAAAATAGCTAATTCTGGCCCTTTCAGGGGCCTAACTCTGGAACCCATAATGGAATCTAGCCAGTTCAAGAAAGGAACCAAGATCTTATAGCAATACAAGTTGTATGCAAGTTTGGTTAAAATAAAATTATAAATAAAGCTGCTATTGTGCAGACAAGATCAAAATAGCTGATTTTGGCCCTTTCAGGGGCCATAACTCTGGAACCCATAATGGGATCTGGCCAGTTCAAGAAAGGAACCGAGATCTTATGGTGATACAAGTTGTGTGCAAGTTTGGTTAAAATAAAATCATAAATGAAACCACTATCGTGCAGACAAGAAATTGTTGACGGACGGACGCACGGACAGACGGACGGACGGACGACGGACGAAGGGTGATCACAAAAGCTCACCTTGTCACTATGTGACATGTGAGCTAAAAACATGTGAGCTAAAAAAAAAAAATAGATTTGCAAACCCGAATGATAATGAAAATCGGAGTGGCGGACCAGGCCAGCTATCAAATCGGTCTTAAAAACGTTTCAAAATGAAATTTTGTTTACATCAGAAGAGAACATATAACTTTATAACACGCAGTTTGCTTACTGAAGTACAACGCCGGTGAAATTAAATATCCGCGGCCAAACCACGTGACCTTTTGATATCATACACACGGGAAATTCGATCTCAGCGTTCACGTAACGTACACATTTGGTCCGCGGCAGAGTATTCTAAAAACACTGAAGATGTTTGTGTCGCGTAAATCACTTTGACTCATTGTATTTTTTAAAATTCCGTCAAATAATGAGAAAACATCACAAAATATCTGCCATGTATACGGTACCGAAGTCACGTGCGTTGGCTTTTAGTCTAGTTAGGTACACGGTGCCAAGAAAACAATGCCTCAGCAGTTTTATCCCTGCAAGTATTTTCTCGGAAAAACATCAAAATGTAAACAAAGTAACGATTACATATAACACTGAATGACTGTTTATATTGTATGGTAACACACAATGACCGGTAAATCATTTTTAGTGCATGACATACTTAGTTCTTTACTCTCACGTTTTACAAATATGGTATATTGGTAATACGGTGGGTGGGGTAGCGCCGATGTGATTTTCGTTTCGGACCGATTGAGTTCTCAAAATTTCCAGAGCCTGTTTCCATCTGTTGTTATCATTTACATACAGGTATTTGTGTTTGAATTTATAAACATGCATGTATTGTAATTATTGATTTTGTGCATTCATCGTGTGCTCCAATACTCGTAATTATTGTTTTCCTATGTTCAAAATGCAACTACTAAGTAAACAAAAATCCGACCTCTGAAGAAAAAAAGTCCTATTGTATAGGTATTACTTAGCCGCATTTACAGTAATTTCAGGAATTCTTTGAAGTTGACATTCTTATTAAGACGAATTGTGTCAATTCTTGTTTGACTGCTAATAGTGTATATAAAAATCCCCTTAGGATGGTCATAATCCCCTTAGCAAAAATGACTGGTTAGTCAAAATTCCTTCGATGTGGAGTCAAAATCCCTCAAAAAATAGATAAATGAGATACAGTCATATTGCCAATAGCGGATCACTAAGGAAACTTTTAGTGCATGTTAATATGTATTCATAATTCATCAATTTCAAACATGTCCAACCTGGAGATTTAACTGTTCCTTTCCAAGACCATAAACAGTTTACCTGAAATTATCTTACAAATAGCAAGTGTTTCATCATCATGCTATGCTTAAAGCCAATAGCAGATCACTTTCCCCATTATTGGATCATGTTTTGAAAAACTTGGGATCATCTTAAAATGAACATTACCTGTCAAAATCACTAGCATTTGTCAACTAATCATTCTGCATAAGAGTCAAATACATTCTTAACCCCTATTGGAATGTTTAAGGAAAGAACGATTTTCCTAAAGAATTGTGTTTTAATTATATGCCAAGTTTAAAGTCAATAACTTTAATGGTTATAAAGTTATGCCCCGGACAAAAATTATGACAGACGGACAAACAGACAGACATACTGACCATCATAAAATAAGTCCCATTTTTCCAAAACGGGCATAAAAAAAGGAACTTTCATACTATAATATACTACCTTTCTTGCATACCAGACAGGGATTTCCGGTATTTTTACCGGTGCTAGAAAAATCCATCTTACAACCCGGGGTGTAAGATGACTCTCGTGCTGTAAATGACGTATTACGAACTACATATATGTAGAAGATTTATGTAGTAATTTATATTTTCTTTTAAAAATGGAATAAAAATTCAATACCTTGACAGTTCCTATTGGTTCCTGATAGTATGTTTCGATTCAAATCACGTTATTTTATCAAAAATTCATAACGTTACGCTGGAACTGATAAAACAAAACCGGAACTAAACACTGTTATTTGTTTTGAAACGTCATGAAGTATTTCCTGTTTACGGACGTTGGTTTCCCGCGCTTCATTTAAATACACTGCTATAAGAAATAGTTCTAAAAAGAAAGCCGCTCGATTGATTTTATTTTTATTATTATTTCTTGAAATCGGTATGCAAGAAAAAGATTCTGTCACTGGTTATAGATGATAGATGGAAATATCTGGCTCTCGGGTAACTGTTTAGACGGTAACTCAGCAGGGAGCCTCGTTACCGCCTAAACAGTTACCCTCGAGGCCGGATATTACCATCTGCACCTACAACCAGTGAAAGAATCTTATATTCTGAAAGCAGACACTCAATAATAAACAATTTGAGTTTATTTTACTCAGATGTATAATGTACAAATATGGCACTTTATTAAATTTAAAGACATTATATCAGTACATTTTTTTTTTCATGAAAATACTAGATGACAACAAAGGGGTTTTATGTTTCACCAAATGCAGAAAAATGAAACTATTAAGGGAGATAATTTCAATAGTATGATAGAGTAAGAAATGAGGAGTCATCCTGCCCAGATTGCTGCATGACCACGATCTGCAAATACCAAACTTGAAGAGTTAGGATCTATTTACTATGCTATATCTTGTCATCAAGAACATAAAAAAATGTCTTGCTTAAACAAGCCAGTTCCTACTCATAGGTCAAAACTTGAGAACAAAACACTAACACATGATTTCTTTACCAATAGTTTATATTTTAAAAATACAAAAAACAATGTACCTGTATAAATAAAACTTTTAAATACAATATTACCATAAATCATGTATGAAAAGGCAACCATCGTGATTGCAAAACTTTAAAGTAAAAATACAGCATTCAGAGCTATAACAAGCATTATAAAAATACTGTCCTATAATAATAAAGAATGAATAGTCAAGTTGTTTGGTTTTTTTTTCATGAATATGGTTTTTATTTTTGTAATAAATTTGATAATTTGACTTAAAATAGCTTACTCACTATCAATCTGCATTTTTCTCTTCAAATGACACCAAAATCACTTCCCAAGAATACTAAAATAGTTCTGGAAAACCAGTGAAAATACAGGAAGAATGTCTCACTGCAGTAAAAACAAGAGGACCATGATGGTCCTGAATCGCTCACCTCTTCCCACATGACCCAGTTATGAGTATGACGTCGTTTTTTTTATTATTTGACATAGTGACCTAGTTTTTGAGCTCATGTGACCCAGTTTTGAACTTGACCTAGATATTATCAAGATAAAAATTCTGACCAATTTTCATGAAGATCCGTTGAAAAATATGGTCTCTAGAGAGGTCAAAAGATTTTAATAATTTTAGACCTACTGACCTAGTTTTTGACCGCAGTTGACCCAAATTCAAATTTGACCTAGATATCATCAAGATGAAGATTCAGACCAACTTTCATACAGATCCCATGAAAAGTATGGCCTCTAGAGAGGCCACAAGGTTTTTTTATTATTTGACCTACTGACCTAGTTTTTTACGGCACGTGACCCAGTTTCAAACTTGACCTAGATATCATCAAGGTGAACATTCTGACCAATTTTTATGGAGATCCATTCACAAGTATGGTCTCTAGAGAGGTCACAAGGTTTTTCTATTTTTAGACCTAATGACCTAGTTTTTGACCGCACATGACCCTGTTTCGAACTTGACCTAGATATCATCAAGATGAACATTCAGACCAATTTTCATACAGATCCCATGAAAAATATGGCCTTTAGAGAGGTCACAAGGTTTTTCTATTATTTGACCTACTGACCTAGTTTTTGACAACACGTGACCCACTTTCAAACTTGACCTAGATATCATCAAGATGAACATTCAGACCAATTTTCATACAGATCCCATGAAAAATATGGCCTCTAGAGAGGTCACAAGGTTTTTCTATTTTTAGACCTAATGACCTAGTTTTTGACCGCACATGACCCACTTTCAAACTTGACCTAGATATCATCAAGGTGAACATTCTGACCAATTTTCATGAAGATATCATGAAATATATGGCCTCTAGAGAGGTCACAAGGTTTTTCTATTTTTAGACCTTTTGACCTAGTTTTTGACCGCACATGACCCAGTTTCGAACTTGACCTAGATATCATCAAGATGAACATTCAGACCAACTTTCATACAGATCCCATGAAAAGTATGGCCTCTAGAGAGGTCACAAGGTTTTTCTATTATTTGACCTACTGACCTAGTTTTTGATGGCACGTGACCCAGTTTCGAACTTGACCTAGATATTATCAAGGTGAACGTTCTGACCAACTTTCATGAAGATCTTGTGAAATATATGGCCTCTAGAGAGGTCACAAGGTTTTTCTATTTTTAGACCTACTGACCTAGTTTTTGACGGCACGTGACCCAGTTTCGAACTTGACCTAGATATCATCAAGGTGAACATTCTGACCAACTTTCATAAAGATCTTGTGAAATATATGGCCTCTAGAGAGGTCACAAGGTTTTTCTATTTTTAGACCTACTGACCTAGTTTTTGACGGCACATGACCCAGTTTCGAACTTGACCTAGATATCATCAAGATGAACATTCTGACCAACTTTCATAAAGATCCCATGAAAAATGTGACCTCTAGAGTGGTCACAAGCAAAAGTTTACGGACGGACGCACGCACGGACGCACGCACGGACGACGGACGACGGACACTGCGCGATCACAAAAGCTCACCTTGTCACTTTGTGACAGGTGAGCTAATAAAGGAAATGTATTTCACTGCAGTGAAAAATAAATGCAATGAAAATATGCATTATAGTTCATCAGTTTATATAAAATCAAAAATTTCAAATACTCCATGCCAGTTATAGTATTCTAGCATGAATATGTTTTGTAACAATAACTTTTTCAAAGACTCATATAAAAAAGCCTGTATGGCCAGTATGCATGCTCACAAATTATATAATGGTAGAATTGTGAAATCTTAAAACAAAGATTAGATCTTTTTGTATCACATTTAGTTTGCGAATTGACACATTTACAATGTACAGACATCAAAGTTTTTCCTTGTTGTACATCAGAGTACGATGAAGCATATTATATCATTCACAAGTTTTATGAATCTTAGCGCCACTCTGTTCCAGAAAATTGGTGAAAATAAAATGATTGTGATTAAAACCAGATTTACAGTATAGCTAATATATTTAACCACCAAAGACATAACTGAAATAAATGGAAACATGTGAAAGTATGATAGTTAGTATTATATTATCCCTCTCCAAGAAGTTTTGATTTTATCTTAAAATATGTGTTACAGTGATTATTACATACTCATTAAGAAACTCCGTTAAGTTTCAAAGGAACCTGAAACGTAAATATTTTCCTTATTACATACCTAAAAATATTTTCCATTGAGTTTCACTGGACCGCGATCATGCAATATTTTTCCATATCATGACGTGGAACGCTTTCATATCTAACGTGGAATGTTTTCTTAACGTTGTAATGGAAAGAACTGCATGTTGTCCATGGCGTCCACGCGCACGATGCGACAACAAGTTGACATTATTTTCGCGGAAAATATTAACGTGCATCAGTTTGATTTGTTTATTACATTTTCGGACAATTTACTTTCGTATTTGTCCTGTCTTTTGTTACAATATGATGATTTGAAAATAAATTAATTATTTGATAGTGGGTAATAAAAAGCTTACCAACTTTGTATGTGGATATATGCACTCATTCTTTTGCGGATAATCTTGCGCTCCTAAAGTCGCACAATATAACCGCTGCAGAACTCATGCATATATTATCCACATACAAAGTTAATAACCTATAAATATTGGCCTTCTAATTTCATATCAGGTGTGATATGTCATTCATGACATCATTTTCATGTATATCATCACGTTTAAAGGTTCTATAACAACCATATTTCCAATCTGACTCAGGCTTAATAACAAATTTTTATGACCTATATGATAATTTTAAGTGTAGATACGTATGTAATAAATAGATGATTAGATCTGCATTGAGAAATATGCACTCATTCCTTCACAGGAATAAAATTGCGCTTTTAAAGTCGCGCAATATTTCCCCTGCAGAACTCGTGCATATTTCTCGATACAAATCTAATAACCTATAATTATTAAATTATAAACATAAAGCACCCTCCTTAACAAAAAAGTACATCTTTGGTTACATTCAAATGTTAATACTTTCACTTGTAAATTTTGTGTGAAATATGAAACAACATTGCAGCATGTAACAGGATAAAACTTCTTGTTTCCATGACAACAGGCAATATAGATAGCATAATCTTTTAGTTAATTTCCATGACAACAATGTAACTGAAACTTTAAGCTGTGCACCAGTCTGTTCTAGCATATGAAAACCATATTCTAAAGTATTCTGAAAATTTGAGCTATTTGTCTCCAGATTTCGTAACTGGTACAATTCAAAGTTTGTGGATGATTACAGATTGATACATTCTATAATGAATGCCACTGTGTATTTTAGATATGTGTTTTTGAATTTTGGTATCAGGTTTCAAACACTTGCATTGGCTATTGTACCAGAAAGTAAGATAAAAGCTAACATAGTTAATTTCATTTGACAAGTAAGTTTTTCGAGCCAATAGCTGCTGTAAAAGTTACAATTACCCCAAACATCTTAACAGGAGATTCCATAAAGAATATGCCTATGTTTTAGCACATACTGAATCCATAGAAAAAAGCTGAACAATTTTCATCAAGTCATCACAGATACTGATACATATATTCCATTAAATCATATGTACATAGAGTCACAATCATATATACACAAAGTCCACTGAATCATACATACACTGAGACACTACCTATTGTATTATACATATACCTAGACACAATCCACTGAATCAAATGTACACCAAGACCAAAACCACTTAATACGTATACCCAGACACAACTGTTCCACTAAACTATGCGTATACCAAGACAGTTGATATCTCTGACGCAATTCCTGAAATAAACACAAAAAGTACATTAGATAACTGAGCAGCTAGAATCTGTTATGTGTTTTAATAATACAACACCTCTAATCTTTAGCCTGCTAAATTTCTAAAATGAGCTTGTCCATCATTCAATTTGGGCAGTACCACTAATTATTCAAAACTGAAAATATACAGACTGAATAGCAAACAGTGCAGACCATGATCAGATTGCACGGATCTGCAGGCAGACCTTGGTCTGCACTGGTCACAATGAGACCATGATCAGACTGCACGGATGTGCAGGCAGATCTCGGTCTGTACTGGTCGCAAAGGCAGAATCACTTGCCGTTAGCAGACTAAGGGCTAAAGAGCAAACACTTTCACTGCCTTGCAAAGTTACTTACTGTGGAAATTCCAAGTGATACTGGGTTTGGTACTTGACCATAAACATTATCACTTACCCAAATAATAATGCGTAAATTAAAATACTTACCACAAACATTTTCACCAATTTTGATATACAGAAAACCATCATGTCCAAAATCAGCACCCCAGGAATTGCGCACGATATAATAGGGAACTTCGCCTGCAGATGTAACAAGGTAGGTCAGACTTCTAAAGCAACTGCATGATACATTTACTTCATAAAATTATTCTTAATTTCTTCATTATTATGGACAAAAAGTGAATACATCTGTCTGTAAGTGATTGAAAAAACTTGCTGAAATTTTGTAGTAAATTGAATCAATTTCTGGTACCCAGTATGTGAATTTATCCAATTCGATACTGATGATAATCTCTAGAATATGCATGCAAAGTTTTAATAATACTGCCTTTAAAAATATTTAAATGCAAAATACCTTTTACTTCAAAGTTTTTTATGCTCTCTCAAATGTAAAATGACCATTAAATTAACGCATCATGAAAATAATTGTAATGTTTATATCAATATGTAAATTGAGTAAGTTCAGTCACGAAACAACTTCTTAAATCTTTACACAATGGCAGATCACATATGGTTTATGTCTTGTTTCAATGGTTGACATTTTGAATGAAAATATTTCCAATATTTAGAAAAAAATCGAAAACATTTCATTCCCTTGTTCTACATATTTTTGTTTTGTTTTTCGTATCCTTTCTCCTTTCGATTACCCTATTTTTTGTTCTTCCTTTGATATTTTGTCTTTCTATAACATATTTTCATTATTCATTTCATATATAATGTTTATGCACATGTATAACTAATATTATCTTTGATATGATTGATACTAAACTTTTTTCATCTGTCATATTAGCCTCGGAAATTTTTCTGGCAAAGTGACACAGAGAAAACAATAAACCCTCAAAGCAACCAAAATATTTTTGGTGAAAACAAAAAATGAACTGCTGTCGCTGAGTTTCGAACATACATGGAAAATGAATAGGAACTACAAATGTTTAGACTTTGAACAAGTTAAAAAAATACTGAATCTCCAATGCTCCATTACAAGCAATTTATAGCTATGTTTGTAAACATCACATTTTCGTTGAGGCAATATACACAAATAACCTTCTATATATTACAGTATATAGTATCCAGGAAACACCTCTGGATATTCTTTACATTTTACTGTGATCACATCACTTGTAACAGTTATTCTTTCGGTGGTATGTAGGGTATAATCAGAGTATAATTTGAACTTTTGAACCAACATTGCAGTTCTGAGTTTAGTATTTTTCAGAAATGTCACAATGTCGGCGGAATAAAAGGTAATTGTTTGATTCATACAGAATTCTGATTTTCTCTGATTATACTATCTTTTAATTCTTTTGGAAGAATACTCGCCTGCATGATAGCACTTACCACTCCTAAAACACTAAAATTTTAATACAGTTATATTTACTCCGGGGTATGGTTTTTAAATGCTAATTAGCAAAACCTCATGGCTGCTCCTCAGAATATTTACCTGTGGCCAGAAGCCCTTTTCTTTCTTTATCAATAAAATTTATATATGTCCTAATGCATTTTCACATTAATATTCATGTACCTGACAAATCATAGCCAACTATTTGTACTGCATGGTTAACGAAAGCATCACAATGATACTGGATTACCCCCCCTTGATAATTGTACCATGTAGTAGCATCAACTGCAGCAACAAGTGGACCACCTTGTAACAACTGTAATACTTTATCCTCACTCACATGTCTGCAATGTAAAAATAAAGAAACTTTTTAAAAGTATTTAATATAAATATTAGCTACAAACTGATAAAAACCATACAAATTAGAGAATGCTTTTGAAAAAAAGCATGTCTCCCCATCATTAATATGGAAAGGTGAATTGATATGCAATTAGTGCGATCAATTCGTAACAGAAAATGCCAAAATACTTCAGAAAATGGGAAAAGCACCAAAATTGGCACAGCTATTTATTAAAGCATTAAAAACATTTTTGTCATGGGACCCATTTGATATCTGTGAAGATGGTCGATATGGCGGCCATTTTCCAAAATGGCCGTCAAAACTCAATATTTACCTTCGAAGATTCTAATGAAAGGTCATTATATTTACATTCACCCCCAAAATGCACTAAATATAAATGTTTATAATAAAATAAATCCTAAATTTGCATCAAATGCAAAAATAACAATTCAAATGATGTTAGTTTCTTTCTGTTTCCATGGTAACGGCAAAAATCTAACCTTTAAAACTTAGTTTAATATTATCATTGTGTAGTTTCCATATTTTAAAGAATATTTTGTTTTAATATATGTAATTTATATTATTTCACTTGAATTCCCTCCACAGCAGCATATTGAAACATTGTTGTTATTCCCTTACCAGTATTTAGCCAGATGGGGCTTATGGGTTGCCCCTATATGCATGTCAATACGTCAGCCATGCAGAGTGGGATACTGCAATAACTTTGAAACTACAGCAGAATTTTTCATGATACTAGGTACATGGATAGATGGCAATGCAGAGAATGCCAATGTCATTTAAATTTGTTCCAATGGCAACAAATGTTGTTGCTATGGCAACAAATAGTGCACGAATATGACACAAAGTGTCATCCTGCATTTCTTCAAAACAAGGAGAGATTGTTTCTTGAGAAATTTTACATAGACAGAGGGACAAATTGAAAACATGCTTGCTTTCTATTTTCTCCTCTTGTACATCATTTTGTCCGTCTGTATGTCGGTCCATCATTTGCAAATGGCGGATTCTTCAATAACTTCAAAATTGCAAATTCTAAAGACTTCTTTATGAAACCTTGTTTATAGATGGTAAGTAATATGGAGAATGTGAAGGTCAATTAACTTAGTTGCTCTATAAAATTGTAGTTTCTTTGACACCAAGTACGACAACTACCCCTTTCAGTTTGGGACTTCGAAATGCAAGAATAGATTATAGCGACGGGCTAGTAGGATCAAATAAAACAATGTTCCTTATTATGCACCCGCAGTCACAATGTCTGCGTAATAAATTGCTAACTGTGTAACAAAGAAGAGTAAGGCTGAAAATATAAAAGTTGCTTTCATGGACAACACTTAGTAACTATTCTGTGAAATATATTACTCTGAACAGTGAGCTGAAATCTGAAATAAGGTACATGTCAGATACTCTTGTCAGTACACACAAGCACGAGATTGTCGACAACTTTAGTTAATTTGCATAAGGCAGTGCAGAGCATTTCAGCACGTTTGACAAATTACGTCTTCCTCGACAGACTTTATCGAGGTTGCAAATACACTTGAGGAGCTATTGGTACGAGACTCGTGTACTCGAGACAAAAACTATTGGAAAGGTTCCAATATATCAAAGATCTCTCTGGTCAGCCTTATTTATCTTGACTAGGAATTTTAGGAAAGTGATAGAACACCCGACACCCTATGTGCCCGACCTAATGGGCAACCTTTTTTAGTATGTTCAAGAGGTGTAGCAGACGATGCAGGAATGCACATTATAGCCCTAATTTATATGTGAACAGATGGTTGATCAAGCTACTTGACATGTTTTGCTGTAAAGAAGAGTATCGAAAGCCTCCATTTATACCCCAAAAATATAATACGAACAATTTGCTTGTAGGATGATGTAGAAAATGCATTTAAAAGCTTAATTCACCGGTAAGCGCGAGCTGTACTGGTTAGTTTTGTTTGACAAGACAGTGTTATTCTTACATTAGACTGCTTAACTGGAAGTACAAATGGTAAATAGATAATATTTGTCGTCTTAAAACTAGTAATTTAAATTGGTATTAAAATTGTGTTTCGAATGCACCTGTGCTTATTAGAAAAATCCTCAAGTACTCACATTTAATTTAATTTTAATTTCAGTAAAATGTCCAGAAACAGATATTAGAGCACATTTTTCTTGTAGAAATGATAGATTCTGCTCTTAATTTATACCCCAGTTACACTAAGCCACGTTCCCACTACGTCGTAAAAACTAGCAGGACGCAGTAAGAACTTGTACAATGTAGAAGAAATACAGTAGACTCCGATAAGAACATGATAATTAATAATTATGGTCTCCATGAGTGTAGAGAACGCGGTCGAATTTTGGACATGTTCAAAACAATTGTAGTGAGAACGCGGTCTAATCAGGAAGCAGGAAGGATGTAGTAATGATTAACTAAAACCTAGTAGGACATAGCACAAGCGTGGTGCGGACGGGAAAGGCTGCATGGCGTGCTCACTGTGCTGTCATTGGGTTATCATTGCGTTCTTGCTACGTCAATGGAGTTCTTAGTACAATTTATCTACGCTTGTGTGCTATGACCATGCTACGTGCATGTCACATTGTAGTATACCACATAAGGTTATTAATACGTTCTTTCAGTTCTTAACACATCTCTGTCACGTTTGCAGCAGGATCTCACCATGATTGGTTCAGATTCTGATAATTAAGTATGAATACTGGATCCAATTCCCAATCACTTCGTTTTCAGTCAGCAATGGGTATCGAACATCATCAGGAATTGCCACATAATCATGGACTCAGCAGCACTGGCAGCTTGTAGTGGACTTTTGGACCTCCGTATATCCTTCACACTGCTTTTGCTTATTCCACCACAGTCTCTCTATAAGATTGCTCTTTTTTCTTCATTGGAGCGTTGGGGTGGGGTGGGGGGGTCGTCGCTTATTGTAATTTATGGTTGTTGAGTGTAGATGCGGACACAATTATGTCAATATAACTTGCAGAAGGAATGAAAAAAAAAAAGAGGTGCATGGCGTTGTATTTATAAGTAGCGACGAATGCAATGAAAAAGTGATAAGCATATGGTTAAAGCATGGTAAGCGAGAGGTGCAATCTGACTGAACCGTGAGAACCTGGCAAGGATGTTAAAAGCGCGCAGTATGAACTTTAGAACTGCACATTTTTCGAGTTTGATCCCCGTCCCCACCGCGTCAAAATTTTCAGGAAGCAGTATGATCTTCATGGTCTTTGCCTGAGAGTGATCAGGGCATTAGTGACTGTACATTATATGCTTACGACATTAAACTATAAAACCATTGTTATGGCACAATGTGCTACAATTTGACAAAAACAGAATATTACAGGGACATGCAAATGTAAATTTGATTACGCTGATCAACCGGCAATGACTTTTTCCCAAAGAAATCATGATGATCTGACAGGCCAGGGATGTTCACATGGTCTATCACACTAACATAATTAATGAATTATATAGTTTTATTAAGTGTCATTAGTTCTCTTAGTGTAAATAAATTGAAATGAATACAGCAATACTTACAAATTCTGAGTCACGAAAACTAATGACAAAGTGAAACACATGTCATTTATTCACTAATACACATTACAGACTAAAACTTCGTTTGCTCAAACTCTGATAATTCGAACACCATTCTTCAATTAATCTATCGTCAAGTCCCAAACAAATTCCTTTATAATATTTTTTTCGATCACTCATACTACCGATAATTCGAATAAATTTAGTCGGTCCTGATGGGTTCCAGTTACCGAAGTTCGAATGTATTTATAATTAATTAATTTACAATTGTTGTAAAGTTCGGCACAGGACTGTTGCCATTTTAAACATTCTTGATATGCCAGTTACCATTATATACTTAATTTTGATTCATATAAATGCATTATGACTTTTCTTCTGCTTAATAGCACATTTTATCAAAGGGAGACAACTTTTTTCATTTTTGTTGGAAGAGCGGTATTTTGGTTAATATAATATGTTTGGATTTATTCAGGCAGGTGGTTTTAGCTTATTATACTGATGACTGTAAGTGTCAATAGAAATTTTATATATAATATTACGTATTTTTGAAAATATATACATATTTGGCGGCCATCTTGGATTTTTCGGCCATATTGGATTTTTCGGAGTGGGTCTCATGCTCATTTTTAGTATTTTGCCCTATAGTAGGTATGTACCAAGTTTCATGCTTTTCCCATTTTCTGAAGTATTTTTACACCATTTTACTGTACTAAATACCTATCAACAGCACAAAGTCATAGAGATATGTTTGTCTTAATCTGACAAAACTGTGTTCTGCCAGTCATCTCATTATGTCAAACATTGCTGCTATGTCAAAAGAGATATAGAGGAGACACATAATACTGCTTCTTTAACCTCTGACCTCTCTGTATGACCTTGATCTTGAACTGGCATGACAGAACAATGTATTCTGCATATCCTATCATTATGGCAAATATCTTTGTTACACTATTTCAAAACCCTTTCAGGGTTTAAAAAAATATGGAGCACTCATGAAAACCTGCCTGATCTCACTATCTGACCTTGACCTTGAACAGACCAGCGTGAAAATTATGCTCTGCACATTACTCATCATGACAACTATCTGAGAAAAAATACTTGAAAATCCTTCAAAGGGGTTAAAAGATTTATACCAATTTTGCCTCTATGACCTTTGATCTGACTGCAAAACCTTGAATCAACATGCCTGTATGTGATATATTTTGTCAAACATTCATGCCAAGATCACTGAAAATACTTCTAAGACATATAAATCATTAAATGATACAGAGGAAGCACAAAATACTGCCAATGCAACATATGATTTCAATGAAAGAACATGACCTTGAACTGACATCAGAAAAGGTTTACTCTTCGTATCAACTCAATATGGCTATCATTTGTGTCAAGTAATTTGAAAATCTTGTACTGGGATAAAGAGATACTGAGCGGATAAGATTTTGAGATGGAAGAATGCATAACTTAGACAATAAACAATATTTCTTCCCAGAATTCCATCTTGACATATATAAACAGGCTATTATTAGAACACAAGAGAGATGCTCATTTTGCTTTCACTATCTGACCTATATCCTGACACACTGTCCCATTCAGTGGACAAGTGGAACCATTTGCACAAACACTGAAAGGATGCTTTTGACTAAAAATCTGTATCTATCAGGCAGTTCTAAAAAGAAGCTATGAAGTTGTTTTTTTTTCTGTTAAGCTCAAATGCAGTCAGTGGTGTAACTATAAATCAGATTATTTCATCATCAATAATTCTTCTGTGGTGTTCATGAATGGTACAATTTTATGCAACACATGATCCTAGACATTGTTGGGTTAATACAAGCGTTGTGTGATTTCCAAATGTATACTTATAACTCTAGAAGCCATTAAACCTGCCTATAAATTCTGTATTTTCTGGGTCCGAAATAACAAAGCTCAGTTCTGAAACCAGTCTAAATACGAACACTTTTGATTGGACATTTCCAAAGGGAGTATAGCAACCAACCATAGTTCCTAAATGATGACAATTGTACTTCAAAGCCTCTAATCTGATTGTGTTTTCCTTCTACTGTAAAATCTTTTAATTTCGGGGGCATGAAATTTTGTGGTTTTGGTCAAAACGGCAATTTTGTGGGGATATGAATTCGTGGATTTCAACTTTTGAACATAAAATGAATGGGAATTTTATCTGTTCGTTGGGATTAAATTTCGTGGATAGACTCAACCACAAAATCCACGAAAATTAGTTCCCCACAAATATTAATGATTTCACTGTATTCTATGCAACACTAAATAGATCAGCCTCCTACTAATGCTCTTCATGGTATATGTATATGGTATGTTTTGCAATGTACATGAATAAACATTTGAACATTTTGATCAACACTAAAACTAGTTTACTTATAACATTGGTAATCCTTCACTTGGGTGCCTTTAGTGTCATTGGGTTCAATCTTACAGAAGTTTGACTCATCTGTCAGTGGATAGAGAGCATCTGATACTAGTGGTGTCTTGGACTGAAAGAGAAACACACTGCATGTTATGGAATCATTTGAGCCGCACCATAAGAAAACCAACATAGTGCATTTGCAACCAGCATGGATCCAGACCAGCCTGCGCATCTGCACAGTCTGGTCAGGATACATACTGTTCGCTAACAGTTTCTCTAATTGCAATAGGCTTTGAAAGTGAACAGTATGGATTATGACCAGACTGCGCGGATGCACAGGCTGGTCTGGATCCATGCTGGTCGCAAATGCACATTGTTGGTTTTCTCATGATGCTGCTCATTACACTTTAATTGTAAGTACCTTCAATAATAACAAGGCTAACTTTTATGTTTCTAAAATAAATGTACTGCTTGGCTTTGACAAGGGCAAATCAATACCCAACTTGTTGTAGGGATAGGGAAAAACTTTGAAGAGTGTATTCAATAATGTTGCAAGAACTTGTTATCCAACTCCTTTGCATTTACTATAGTACATGCCGAGGGCTTAGAGCGAAACTAGTCTATCTGCTTCTATGTATTTCTAAATACAGATAGACTAGTTTCACTCTAAACTGAAATAACAGCCCACTACAGTATTAAGCAGTGAGCATAAACTCTCCTGGTATTAAGCAATGATCATAAACTCTCACAGTATTATGCAGTGATCATGAACTCTTGCAGTCTTAAGCAGTGATCATGAACTCTCGCAGCCTTATGCAGTGATCATTATTTCTTGCAGCCTTAAGCAGTGATCAGGAATTCTTGCAGTCTTAAGCAGTAATCATGAACTTTCACAGTATTAAGCAGTGATCATGAACTTTCACAGTATTAAGCAGTGATCATGAATTCTTGCAGTTTTAAGCAGTGATCATGAATTCTTGCAGTCTTAAGCAGTGATCATGAACTTTCGCAGTATTAAGCAGTGAACATGAACTCTCGCAGTCTTAAGCAGTGATCATGAATTCTTGCAGTCTTAAGCAGTGATCATGAATTCTTGCAGTCTTAAGCAGTGATCATAAACTTTCGCAGTATTAAGCAGTGATCATGAATTCATGCAGTATTAAGAAGTGATCTTGAATTCTCGCAGTATTATGCAGTGATCATAAATTCTCGCAGTATTATGCAGTGATCATGAGTTCTTGTAGTATTAAGCAGTGATCATGAATTCTCGCAGTATTATGCAGTGATCATGAATTCTTGAAGTCTTAAGCAGTGATCATGAATTCTCGCAGTATTTAGGAGTGATCATGAATTCTTGCAGTCTTAAGCAGTGATCATGAATTCTCGCAGTATTAAGCAGTGATCATGAATTCACACAGTATTGTTCAGTGATCATGAATTCTTGCAGTATTAAGCAGTGATCATGAATTCTCGCAGTATCTGAATTCTCGCAGTTTTAAGCAGTGATCATGAATTCTCGCAGTATTAAGCAGTGATCATGAATTTTCCCGGTAATAAGCAGTGATCATAACTTCCTACAGAATTAAGCAATGATCCTGAATTTTCACAGTTATAAGCAGTGATCATAATTTTGTCACAGTATTAAGCTAAAATGATTCAAGGATCATAATTTGAACAAGAAGTCATTTGAATGTATATATCTTTACAATGGATGGTCAGATGATAGAGACACAGCACAATCATAATAGCTCATCTGTGAGCAAGTTATAATTGTCAACCTTTTGCTTGTAACAAACAAATAACCAAAGTACATAAAATCAAAATGTCACAATTCCTAGATCATACGAAATCCCTTTTATACATTATTGTATACATGATATGTTACTAATTTTGATTCATTCTGTTCTACATCAAATGATGTACAAATTCATACTGGAGGAATATGTGTAAAATTACCAGTTGCTAAGGGGAGGTGGGTGGTGTTCTACATTTTCCCTTGGATTCTCACATTTGAGCCGTACCATGAGAAAACCAACAAAGTGCCTTTGCGACCTGCATGGATCCAGACCAGCCTGCGCACCTGCGCAGTCTGGTCAGGATCCATGCTGTTTGCTGACGGTTTCTCTAATTGCAATAGACTTTGAAAGCGAACAGCATGGATCCTGACCTGACTGCACAGATGCGCAGGCGGGTCTGGATCCATGCTGGTAGCACACGCACTAAGTTGGTTTTCTCATAGTGCGGCTCATTTATGGATTATTGAAATGTGCTTTCTAATGAAAGATGCTATCTAAAGTCCAGTACCTATACCTTCATGAAGCACATTAAGTTCCATCTTATTAACTATGACATTGTTTTCCATATGAAAAACTTGCAAGAGACATGAAGATGCAAACAGACAGACATACAGACAATATACAGTCCACACTTACATCGACCATCCAGCTAAGTGCCCTGCATGTGTCTCCTCCTTCACAACCGGCATTGTTACTGGCACAGTCTATCACCTGCTGAACGGATAAATTGGGTGGAGCATTTCCTGTTGCCTTGGCAACCATGCTCTCTACAGTCTCTACTGTGCTGAAAGCCCTGTGAATTTGTGAATCAGAACTTAACAATACTGTTGATAAAAATGAAACAGTCTTTGAACTTTGTAATTACTGGGAAATCATTATTCATTTCGATATAATTGTTGTGGATTTCATGATTATGTTATCCATGAAATTAAAAAGAAACAAGTAAAATCACCTTTGTTTTATCCTCAAACCTTGAAATCCATATGTTCATATCCCCATTACATAGCAAATCTGGAAAAGCCCACAAAATTTTATACCCACTAATGTAAGATTTTTCAGTACATTTGTTGCTATGGTTTTATGATCGCTTGCTATTCTCTGGTCTGCTGAAGCAAAGCAAATACTGTGAAATCATTTAATTTTGTGGGCATGAAATTTCGTGGTTTTGGTCAAAACTGCAATTTCGTGGGGATATGAATTCGTGGATTTCAACTTTTGAACATAAAATGAAAGGGGAGTTTACTTGTTTACTGGGATTGAATTTCGTGGATTGACTCAACCAGGAAAATTAGTCCCCCATGAATATTAATGATTTCACAGTATATATGCACTTCAAAGATTTTAATAGCTTTTGCAGGATACATGTATTAAATATAAGCACAGATTGTTTAAGGTTAAAACAAGAGGGGCATGATAGCACTTGGTTGCTCACCCTAGGTTGCTCACCTGAGTTTCACAGCTTGCTTGAGCAGAGTAGGGAATCACTCAAGGAACATTTATGAAAAAAAAATCTGAAATCAAGTCAACAGTTTCTGATGTGAAGATTCTCCACAAAAGCCGTCTAATGACAGTGCACATCTCTATTTGTAGCCATTCAACCTTATAACAAGAGCTGTTCGTAAGACAGCACGCTTGACTTTTCTCAGTGCTTGACTCTGAATTAGAGCTTGAAGAAATTTTGTAGTGGTACAAGGAACACTGTTGTCAAATTATTTTGAAATAGGGCCGGCAGTTTCAGAGGAGATTTTTCAAGTTTTCCATATGGCCATATAGAGAAAATTATCCCCAAACATTGCCAGCCATGCTTTTCAACAAACCAACATGGCTTAAAGGAATGATCTAAGGTCACCCAGGGAACATTGCTGCAATTTTATTTTGAAATCGAGCCAGTTGTTTTTGAGATTTCCTCCGAGTTCTCATGGTAATCAGCATTCTTCATGAATAACAAAGATTTATAAACAGTTTAAAGAGTACAACCAAATGAACATTTCTGTGAAGTTAAGTTGAAACTGCCTACTGGTTTAGTAGGATACTTTATTTTAAAGACATTGTGGATGACAGACAATGTACATTGGACTGACCAAAGACATCCAATAACTTAAAAGTTCACCATGAGCATTAACTTTAACACAAATGTAGCTTATTGATATACATATAACATCTCTGTTAACAGCCATGGTTACACCTCAGGCACAGTAACAAGTATTCTCTTGGTAAGCAATTTCTATATACTGAATATAACTTTCATTATAGAATACAAAGAAAGAAAATTAAAGAATGGTCTCTTGGTCATTTCTGAAAGCAATCTGTCATCAACTCCAAAATATGTGTGAGCTATAACCTACCAACATCCTCCACATTTCTTCTGGTTCTTCACTGGGGAGATAATACTATAGTTTAAATATGTTCTCCTGAAAAACACAATGCAAGGGAGTTAACTGCCAAGCAAAGTTGTAAGACGGCTAAAAACATGAAAAAAGTTCTTAAATAATTTTATATACAATGTACATACAAAACACGTGAAGTGTGGCGGACAGAAGGAAGCAGCCCATTTTTATGTCTTCCTTTTTTTCTTTGAAAAAGATGAGAAACAATAACCTACAAATCATATGTGACTGCCAGGGTCTTAACATAATTTTTCCTTCCAAATCAAAAAAAAATCTAAATCATAAACCAGTGTAATTTATCAGGGATATATTCATAATTACTAACCAGTCTAATTTGTCAAGAATATATAAATTACTAACCAGTCTAATTTGTCATGAAAATATGAATTTACTAACCAGTCTAATCTGTCACGGATATATAAATTACAAACCAGTCTAATCTGTCATGGATATATAAATTACAAACCAGTCTAATCTGTCACAGATATATAAATTACAAACCAGTCTAATCTGTCACAGATATATAAATTACAAACCAATCTAATCTGTCAGGTATATATAAATTACTAACCAGTCTAATCTGTCAGGTATATATAAATTACAAACCAGTCTAATCTGTTACAAACCAGTCTAATCTGTCAGGTATATACTAACCAGTCTAATCTGTCAGGTATATATAAATTACTAACCAGTCTAATCTGTCAGGGATAGGAAGTTTCCTAAGCTGCTGTACTGGTATGATCCTGGTATGATTAAAGGGTTTCACACTCGGCTGCAAGTCACTAAGGTACAACTCTGAAATGAAATGCTTGACAGACCTAAAAATTGGTACATACCATTTCCAAGTATCCAAAAGAAGAAATAATAATTGAAAATTGGAAGACTCTGACAGACATGTCAAAATTGTAAACATATTAAATTTGAGCAAGACTAATCCCATATAAAATGGTGCATTTTCATTAGAAACAATTATCAAAATAACATAGGTTTTTCTTGTAATAATATTAACTGCACTGTGCATACCTACAGTGATGTTTTTTACTGGCTGAATGTTCTATGTGTGTGACATTGCTTTGAGAATTCAGAGTTAAAACTGAATTTAAAACCTAAACAAAATTTGCTTCCCCCAAAACTTATAAGAAGAGTAGGTAGGTGTACATATTTTATTTGGATAGGACATCAAAATTCAGTATTTATCTTAAAGCTGCATGCCTCCAGATCTTTCTACAACAAAAAAAAATTATTTTTTTAGATATCTTGAAATAAATGCTATATTTCTTAAGAAGGCTTTAAAACTTAATTACCGACACACTTTATGTTACAGAAACACATGAGAATTTGCTGTTTTTACCACTTTTTACGATGAAAATCGAAAAGCGTTTGTCACGCTTTTACTCCAGGTAAACTGTCTCGATTATAAATATCTATATTTTGAAGTCATTATTCACTACTTCAGCTTATAATAGCGCTATTGGTTACGATGACGGGAAAATGTCTTTATTGCCACGGTGGTCCGGGGTTCGATTCCCGGCGCGGTCATATTTTTTTCTTGATTTGGAACTTCTAAAATATTTTAGAAACAAAAATTCATATTCTAATGTTCATAATGTGACCAAACTTCAATTTGAAAGAAAGATTATTTTTTAGCCAAATCTGGAGGCATACTGCTTTAATTCAAAACTCGGGTTACACTCAAAATACAACTAACATGTGAAGTGTCTATAAACAAACCTTTGAATTCAGCAAAGCTAAGATCTGAAAATTTTGTAAGACCATTCTTTGCTCCATTATCTTTAAATTTGTTTGCCAAACTTCGGTGATGTCCGACATCATCCTGAAAAATGCACATGCAAATGAATGATACAATGCCTACATGTCATATCATAATCAGAGAAAAGCAAGTTACAAATGTTAGTTTTATTCTGAGAACAGTTACTTCATCAATTTTATGCAAGTCAAAGCATTACAATTTGCAATAGCCATATTCTCACTTCATTGAAAATCTCCTTCTATCTTACTTTCTGTTTGAGTGAATTAAAATTTGCCTTACATTTTACTAAAGCATGGTCCTATCTTACTTCTTGTTAAAGTGTGGTCTTACTGTTGCTTGACAAACTTGTTCACATTAGGAATATGTGTCAGGCAGTCAGCTCAAATGGTAGACATTTCCCTGTAAGTGAGGGGTCCCGGTTTTGAGTCCCAAACTGACTGCACATTATCTCTCTCTATGACACTATCTAGGATCTTCTAAAAGTGTGGTCTTATCTTACTTCTGATTTGCTAACTTCAGCTGACAAAGTTAAGCATTTATGGCTCTATGGGTAAGGATATGTGTAGTATTTCTTTCTTAAATAGTATATGATGGCACCATTAACTGGGGGGTTTGCACCCCAATATGCAGCTCATCTGGGAGTACCATGTGATGCTTTAAGCACTGGTATTCGCAATAGGGGTAAAATGACCTCAAGGGGAGGGGTGTGGTCATGAGTGTTTGATGCAATAAGGCTGTTATTAGTATTAGTAATATTGTCATTATCAATATTGCTATAATAACTAGAGCTATCACTAAAGGTGATGAATGTACCCCCTGCATGCACTGACACAGTACATTGCAATTTGACACACACAAGACTGCATAATTATGTGGACTGTATGTATATAGACTGTATGTATACAGTATAGTAACAAAAAACAAAGTCCCATAACTATGCAGAATATTTATCTAAAAGAATGTAACATGCCCCATGCACAACTAGGGTTGGTACTGATCACTTGTGTGAAGTTTCATTAAACTGTGTGCAAGGGTTTCGTAGATTAGGCACGCACAAGATTGCATATGAAGACTGTATGTACATAGTATGTTAACAAGAAACAAAGTCCCATAACCCTGCAATTTTTGTCGCTGAAAGAACCTAACATGCCCCATGCACAACTACTGTTGTTACTGATCAGTTGTGTGAAGTTTCATTAAATTGTGTCAAGGGGATGAGGAGAGATGGTGGGCACAAGATTGTGTCTATGTCTATAGTATAGTAACAAAAAAACAAAGTCCCATAACTCTGGAATTTTTTTTCTGAAAGAACCTAACATGCCCCATGCACAACTACTGTTGTTACTGATCACTTGTGTGAAGTTTCATTGAATTGTGTCAAGGGGATGAGGATAGATGGTGTGCACAAGATTGTGTCTATGTATATATTATAGTAACAAAAAAACAAAGTTCCATAACTCTGCAAATTTTTTTTCTAAAAGAACCTAACATGCCCCATGCACAACTACTGTTGGTACTGATCACTTGTGTGAAGTTTCATTAAATTGTGTCCAGGGAATGAGGAGAGATGGTGCGCACAAGATTGTGTCTATGTATATAGTATAGTAACAAAAAAACAAAGTCCCATAACTCTGCAAATTCTTTTTCTAAAAGAACCTAACATGCCCAATGCACAACTACTGTTGGTACTGATCACTTGTGTGAAGTTTCATTAAATTCTGTCAAGGGGATAAGGACAGATGGTGCGCACAAGATTGCGTCTACGGACAGACGGACAGACGACCAGACGGACAGACAGACAGACGGACAGACAGACAGACAACCTGAAACCAGTATACCCCCCCTTACAACTTTGTTGTCGGGGGGTACAATAATTATTATTATTATGTACAATGTCACTGAATATATCATTGTATAAAAATAGGTGTTTAATCAAATTATTCAGTTTCAGTTTCATTTAAAATGCATATCAGCAGCAGTCTCGGACACTGCCATTCAGATAACCATAATTTCCAACATGGTTTATTAGTCAATGATGCAGAAACCTAGGAACTGCCTGAGAAGTCACTGTCTATATGACTAGCTGATGACCACAGAGCATAATAAATCTAGGGTTGGGCACAACACTGCCATAACTCTATGTAAGAGAGTTATGGCAGTACTGCACTCTACCCTTGAAATTAATATGCTGATTTGCTGAGCCACTCTAGAAGATGAACATCAAAGGATTCTTTGCTTCAAAAGCTGTATTTTTAGCCCACCTGTGTGCTTGCTTTACTTAGTAACACAGACTATATCTGTGCACCCTGGATTTGGACATGAACCGCATGAAGCAAGCTAAGTCTAGAGTGGAGGGAAGAGAGTCATGGTTACAGTAGTTCTCCTCTACTATGAGAACAGTGTGGGTATTGTAATACAAGTTGTTGGTTATGATATGGCTTACGTTTTAAAGTATCAGTGTTTTTTTTTTTTTGGGGGGGGGGGGGGGTAGATTTGATCCCAATGAAAAACATTGCAATGGTGGTTCTCAAAATATTGCACACAGCGGTACTAATCTGAAAATTGTGCGTATGACTCTTCTTCGGTTTTTGTTGCATGATTTATTTTATGTCAGATCAGAAGAAAAATTGACCAAAATATTTCAAAGTAAAGTAAAAGTCTGTGGCATTTCATTTGATGAAATTATAGTCCAACTAGAGCTGCTTTTGAAAAAAGGGCATGTGTCACAGGGTAAGAAAAACCCGGGGCCTCGGAATACCATTCTGATGCTCTACCGACTGAGCTACCGGCCGCCTACACACTTTCTCCCTGTTTTAATATATTTCAAGTTCTATACCGTGACATATTTCCCCACCATTTGGAAATGCGTCCTCAAATTTCAGCGGGTACTTTATATATAAGCAATTCAGTGCTAGCCCTGGTCATTATAAACTAATAGCCACTTTTTTTCAGGGAAAAAATTAATAGACAAACTTGGCGGCGCGTACCTCGGGCGCGCTTTAGCATTTCGATGAAAAACATAAAACACAAAAAATATTTAATATTTTTTTCATGAAACACTTAAACACACTTCATTTTTCAGTTATCATTATTCATATTTATCATAGACTTTGAATAATCATACATTTATGCATATCTTCAGTTGTTTGTATTCAAATGTCACTGAAAATACCATTTTAGTAAGTGACATGACCCATTCTGAATTCTTGTCAGGAGTGATCATTAATACTTTTTGTGATGAAAGTCAGGGCTTAAGCTAGGCTAAGATTTTTGGGAGAAGTCACTTCTCCCTCAGCTAAGATTAAGGAGAAGTGGAGAGATTTTAGGGAGAAGTGACAAGATTTTAGGGAAAACGTGGAAAGATTTTAGCGCCATGACATGCAAGTTGAAAAAAGAACTAAATATGCTTAATATAATGTTACTATTTTTCTTATTTCCTGTCTTTGTTTAAGTCTATTAATTTAAAGTAAATAACAAATTCACTGAAAATGTCAGTGATTCTATTTTCTTATCCTTGTAAACCTTGTGAATCTAACGTGATTAAACTGCAAATTAAATAATTTTTTTTCACTCTTGCCATGATTGCCCAAACCAAGAAAACCCTTTAAATATGAATACAATTAAAAAAGTTAATTCCATATCAGCAAAAAATAAATCAAGCTTCCAGTGCTATAATGCACTCAAAGTCAGGCAAGTGTGTGTTATGCTGGTCCTGTCAATAGCAGTGACATCCCTATGATATCACATGGAATACATGCAATCTTCTTTGATCTGCAGGTGTCTTCTTTGATCTGCTGGTGTTGGCACACATTAAATGAAACAAATTGTCAAACAGGTTAAACCCAGTTTCTGATGACAGGTGTCAAAAATTTGCCTAAATTTAAGTTAGGTTATTTTAGTCACAGAAAGTGTCAGTGATAATATTATATTTATATAAATGGCTGATCAGTAACATGAAATAATAGGACAGGCATGAAAAAAAATGCTATTTTAAGTGAAATAAGTAAGTTTACAATAACATTTATGCATGTCCTAACATACTTTTGAAGCGTCTTAAGTACTTCCATAATCCTAGCCTATCCTCATAGGTGTGTCTAGGAATACGGATCCTAGAATGGGAGGCTAGGATTACGGTACTGTAATCGTAGCCACTGCCAATGAGAAATGTTCGACTTAGAGCGCGGATCCAGAAGAGTAAAAAGGCCAATTTTCTGTAATTCAAGAGCAGGGATATAAATTAACTCTCGCCCAGTGCGACCAGATTTAAAGCTGGTCGAGTCAATTTTCCAAGATAGTCGCCCAGTCGGCGAATGGCTTCAGATTCTCCTAATGTCATTATTCTGGGTTTTCCGAGACCGTCCTATTAATAAACACGACGTCACTTAAATCGACCAATTAAAATTACCGATATATACTACGACCAATCGGCATACGCGGATTATTTACTCCATCACTAACAATGGCTGCCCCAATAGAAATACAGCACTGGAAAGTAGCGGTTTATTGAAGGCTGTTAAAGAGCTTAGAACAACCGGTAGCGGCGACAAAAGGAAATATTAGCAGGATTATGAAAAGTCCTAAAGGCCAAAGAGGCCTTTAAATGAAAAATGGGCTGTTAACAGACTGTGGCTGCTTGGAACACCGACCGCAACATGGTTTGTACTTTTTGTACAAGTCATAATTTCGTGACAGGTTGCGAGTCCTGTACCTCGACAGTGTTACAAAATACTAGAATTCAGATGTCCACGAGCGTGCAGCCTCTATCAAAAATGCCCATAAACAACCCAAATCCTCTAATGCTGCAAAAATCATTCAAACTTTAAATTAAATGCGTCGGTGTTTGGGAGACTGTGTCCTATGTTTAGAACATGTCATTCACTGGTTGATTACAACTTTCCTCCATTTCAGTGCGAGTTTGATGACTGTTCTGTATTTAAGAAATTGATGTATTTTGGCAGGAAGCAAATTACAAGACTTATTATTAAGTATGTAGATCTAAACCACGGTTAATATATTTTTCCGCTAATAATAGCTGGGCCCCTAACTTTTAGGCTGGGCCCCTAGAATTTGCCTGTAAAGAGCCCAGATGGCTAATAGGGTCCAAGTGTTAATTTATATCCCTGAAGAGCCACAATTCCGAAGTACCTTGATTTAGCCAATTATCGGACTTGGCCGAGGACTTGAGGTCAAACACATTTTTTTCAAGTCGGAAGATCGGAAGTGAAATGTTGGACTCGGCACGCTGACAAGATTTGTGA
The DNA here is from genome assembly GCF_021730395.1 of Mercenaria mercenaria. Classification (NCBI taxonomy): domain Eukaryota; kingdom Metazoa; phylum Mollusca; class Bivalvia; order Venerida; family Veneridae; genus Mercenaria; species Mercenaria mercenaria. The sequence goes on along the minus strand of NC_069365.1, from coordinate 36,046,353 downwards.
CAGACACACCTGTAGACAGACTGACACACACACAGATACACATCAGACAGACAGGAGTAAATCAATATGTCTCTCACATCACTGTGTGGTGGGAGACATTACTAATTGTATGCCGGACGCGATATTGTGATAATTTTAATTTTGGCACTTGTAACTCAAATTGTATCTCTCCCCCCACTTACTGTACGATTCAGTACCTTGTAATGATTATACACATAAAATCTGTTCAAAACATTGCTGCTATTTCTTGTGTTGAGGGTACCTGAAGGTACTTCAAATGCTCTAAGCCTTGTGTTTCGTTCTGCAAACACATGAAATACAAATATAAACAAATATCCACATGATTTCCTCATAACTGCAAAAATTCCGCGAATATCTGAATGCGTGCGCATTCTCGCCGGAACAACCCACTGCACATTAAAAGGCGAACTATCACAGAATCACCGGAAAACATTCAAGTTTTATAGGCTTTCAATTTATTTGTGAAAAAGTAATAATATTTGATATTCAGGTCGATTCCGACTAATATCTTACAATAGTATGATGATATATACATTTGAAGAGTGCTTTCAGGTTAGGTGAAAAAGTAGAATAATCACAAATAAGTATTTTTAACAGAAATTCAAATTTATACCACCAGATTGGTACTCACTGTTATATTATTTAATCCTATGTATTAAGTTTAATGATATAAGAATTGAATCGACTACAATTGACAATCACCGGAAACATTTCATGAAGATAAGACATGACAAGAAAGTAGTATTACTTACAACTCTTATCAAAATATTCAGAGGCACAGTTTTCTTTATTTTTGATACCACTTACATGAGCACTGCCAGGAATCAAAGTTTTGTAGATTGCTTCTGGTTCAGTAATATCAGTGCTGGTTTGATGAACGTCACTGAGACTGTGGCTGTTTTTGGGAATGGCACTATTCAGCATATAATACATTCAATGGTGGTAACCAAAAAATGCATCTCGCAAACGTTAATGCAACATGAGAAAGGACGTTCATTATATCAATATGTAAAAGAAACACATGTTAGTATTATTTTTCTAAATATCTATATAGGAAAACACATACATAATAACACGTGTTGTTAATTAATGATGTGATAATACACTGAATGCACAACATTTCCACAGATAAACTAGATAAAGAGATATCTATCCATGTATCTGTACTGTCAAGCCCCTCTTTCGAGTGTTATGCATAGGGAGCCTGTGTTAAATGATACTGGTTATTGTCGAATGTTTACTGAGTGGATATTGTGTTCGTTATAGAAAAGAAAAATCACTGCTGTTTTCATTGAATTATACTTTTCTAGCCACTGTTCAGACGAACTAAATTTAGATTACCTTATTAAGATCATTATTTAAAATAGCTTCTTTTTCACGTAAGTCATACGAGGATACTGTAAGTGAACTGTCGCCTGCAAATAATCCAGTTGAACTTAGCAATGCTTCGGCAATATTATTACAAATAAGAAATAGAAGAGCTTGAAGGGCGGCGTCTTGAAAAACGCCAGCAATAAGGTTTTTAGTCGCCTGCTTGTTGAAAACTAGTTTCAAGGACTATGTGATTGTGCTTTTCATTCGTCATTCTGACTGTTATTCCATCCTGATGACATATTATCTATAAGGTGACCTTGACCTTTAAGTTATGAACTTTTTGAGGGTTGATAAATCTTGATATCAACCTATGAAAAAGTCAATAATTGTTTTATTACATGAATCAATGTAAAGTCAGTCTTGTTATTACAATTGTAACTTTAATAAAGAAATAAGGAATAAATTTAGACCAAATCAGGTTGATATTGGTTTTCCAAGCACCTACTTCGATCTATTTTTAGCTCACCAGAGCCAAAGGCTCAGGGTGAGCTATTAGGATCAGTCACCGTCCGTCGTCCGTCGTCTGTCGTCGGTCGTCCGTAAACTTCTACTTTAAAAAACATCTCCTCATAAACCACTAGGCCAATTTCATCCATACTTCACAGGAATGTTCCTTGTGTGAAGCTCTACAAAAATTGTTCAAAGAATTGAATTCCATGCAGAACTCTGGTTGCCATGGCAACAGAAAGGAAAAACTTTAAAAATTTTCTTTCAAAAAACCAGAAGACCTAGAGCTTAGATATTTGGTGTGAAGCTTTGCCTAGTGGACCTCTACCAAATTTGTTCAAATCATGACTTCGGGATCAAAATTGACCCCGCCCCAGGGGTCACTTGATTTAACATAGGAAAATCTTTAAAACATCTTCTTCTCAAAAACCAGAAGCCCTAGAGCTTAGATATTTGACATGTAGCATTGCCTAGTGGACCTCTACTAAAGTTGTTCAAATCATGACCCCGGGGTCAAAACTGACCCCGCCCCAGGGGTCACTTGATTTTACATAGGAAAATCTTCAAATTTTTTCTAAAAATCAACCAGAAGGCCTAGAGCTTAGATGTTTCACATGTAGCATTGCCTAGTGGACCTCTACAAAATTTGTTCTAATCATGACTCCTGGGGTCAAATTGACCCCGCCCCATTGGGTTACTTGATTGTACATAGAAAAATCTTCAAAATTTTCTAAAAATAAACCAGAAGGCCTAGAGCTTAGATATTTGACATGTAGCATTGCCTAGTGGACCTCTACAAAATTTGTTCAAATCATGATCCCCAGGGTCAAAATTGACCCCGCCCCAGGGGTTACTTGATTTTACATAGGAAAATCTTCTAAAATTTGCTAAAAATCAACCAGAAGGCCTAGATCTTAGATATTTGACATGTAGCATTGCCTAGTAGACTTCTACAAAATTTGTTCAAATCCTGACCCCAGGGGTCAAATTGACCCCGCCCCATGGGGTAACTTGATTGTACATAGAAAAATCTTCAAAATTTTCTAAAAATAAACCAGGTCTACAGCTTAAATATTTGACATGTAGCATTGCCTAGTGGACCTCTACAAAATTTATACAAATCATGACCCCGCCCCAGGGTCACTTGATTTTACATAGGAAAATCTTCAAAAAATTTCTAAAAGTAAACCAGAAGACCTAGATCTTAGATATTTGACATGTAGCATTGCCTAGTAGACTTCTACGAAATTTGTTCAAATCATGACCCCCGGGGTCAAATTGACCCCGCCACATTGGGTTACTTGATTGTACATAGAAAAATCTTCAAACTTTTCTAAAAATAAACCAGAAGGCCAAGAGCTTAGATATTTGACATGTAGCATTGCCTAGTGGACCTCTACAAAAGTTGTTCAAATTTTGACCCCCCCTGGATCAAATTGACCCAGGCCCAGGGTTTACTTGATTGTACATAGGGAAATCTTCATAAATTTGCTAAAAATAAACCAGAAGGCCTAGATCTTAGATATTTGATATGTTACATTGCCTAGTAGACTTATACAGACTTTATTCAAATCATGACCCCTGGGGTAAAATTGGCCCTGCCCCAGGGGTTACTTGATTGTACATCAGAAAATCTTCCAAAAAAATTCTAAAAATCACCAGTTTGACATTTGAAACATGTAGCTCATATTTCTCAGGTGAGCGATCCAGGGTCATCATGACCCTCTTGTTATTTTTGTACTATTTATAACCCAAGATAAGTTGATATGATATGCACTCATTACTTTTCGAACCGTTTTCAGCCAGTCAGAGAAACAATAGAATACAGTCATGTAATAATATTTCTTTTTTTTTTTAAAAATAGATATGTGATAACTAAAATATATATATCTATCTTGGGCATTTCTTTAGTAAAGGAAAAATGTTTCTTGTTCAAAAGAAAACTTATTTAGGAATATATTATAAAGTATACCATGTTTTTAGGAAAAAAGAAGTTCTTATTTTTTTTAAAATGTGACATTCACTCATCTCAAGTTTTATTTTAAATGAGACAGTGTTTCTCAGTATAGTTGAAACACAACTCTTTGATTTATCCTGTCACATTATATACCAATAATGATGAGTGCACATAAACGAAAAAGTCATTTTTCCATTCTTTTTTATTGTATATAAATATAATTGTAAGATCACTGTCGCAGGTACAACGTTTTTTATTATTATGATATTAGCGGATATTGTTTGTCAATACGAAGAAATTATTGAGTTTTCACTAAACCTGTGTTTTATTTTATTATTAGAATTACTACTATTACTATAATTTCTTATTACTATCATTAATAGCAATGATGATGATGATGATAATAATAATAGTAATAATATGATATAACTATTATTATTATCATCATCATAATTATTATCTTACGTTCACTTATGAAAAATAAATTTCTTTCAACTCCACTGCACACATTTTCATGGTCTTATATATACCCAACTCAGAGCTAACTACCTGGATATTCCCCTCCAGCTTGAGATGTTGCATATTTCATTACCTTTCATGAACACTCTCAGTCAAACCGAGTCTGTATTATTCTTCTTTGTTGCATTCTTTGCTTCAAAAGGATCTTTTTACAGATTTTGTTTTCAATAAAACAAACGCCATTTAAACTAGGTGGCCTGCAAGCACAAATGATCACAAGATTTACTTTTGTTAAGGGTTACTTTATATTCTAGGTTTTCAATGTGATTACACTCAAGATCTTTTCTTCTTCTTGATGGTATGTCAGATCTTACAAAGGAGGCTAATCCACATGAATTCCCCAGTCTCTTCCATCAAGTTTATAGTCTGAAATATTAAAAGCAGAATCAAAGTAAGATGGACCTATTTTAGTTTCGGAAAGGAACAGAATGTCTTTAATTTCATTTGCCAATAATTCATGAATCTCCACAAATTTGGATTTCAAGCTATTTATGTTCAGATGTGCAACCAAACGTTTTTTAGGATGTTTTGGTCGTATTTCTCGGAGTTCCTTGAATAGTGGTGGTGAGATAGAATTTAAACATCATCGGAGATTGAAACGTTCATTATACTTACTTCAATATTCATGTAGCAGACTGATCTGTTCTTATGAACAGACTCAGTTTAACCATGTCAACTATTAAACTGCTTATTAAACTGCCTTGTTGTGTTCTATGTGTTCAAGCGATCTTTTTACAGATTTTATTTTACCTCTTGGATATTTGGCCTTGTTTTCATGTTGAAGCCATTTCCACGTGATATCTGTGTAATTCATTTTATGATGCTTTGAAATCATTTTATATAGAACTCTTTCACCTGACATTAATTTTGGTTCCTTGACGTTTTTAGTTTAATTTTTTTGCGATGTAGCTCATTGCAGAGTTGGAGCGGTCTTCTGCGCATGCCCGGAAGTGATTATCAATTGGAGCTAACGGCAAAAATACACAAATTATTGCATGTTCGCACACATTTAGTGTATAATGAATGTATGATATACTGACTAAAGGTTAGGGTTAGTATCACCATGGTTACAAAATATATACATTAACATTTAAAGTACTTAAAATTACTTCTCCGTGACTATTTGATAAATGACACTGTGTCTGAAATCATTAGTCCTCCACCTCTGATTTGTGGGGAAGATGGCAGTTACTTGGGAGAACAGGTTTGTAATGGTACAGAATCCAGGAACACTGGTTAGGTTAACTGCCCGCCGTTAAATGACTGAAACGCTTTTGAAAAAAGACGTTATTATTAAACCCAAAACAAACAAACAAAGTACATTTAGTTCAAATTGCTTGAATCCGATATATACCGGAGTCTGTAATTTATACCGGCGCTCCAATTTGCATTGAGAAAAAATCACTCTTTCAGTAAATTTTATATCTAGTCATACCCATCTTTTCGGGTATTTTATCTCATTTCGTAATTTGTCCCTCTTTCAACTTCCTTTTCCGGTAGTTTATTCCAAGATGACTACAAATATTAGCAAGAAGCGAAAGGTTTTGATATATTTTGATTTTATAATTCCGTAATAGATAAAACTATTCTTTATATGAAAATATCTGGCTTATTGGATTTCCATTAGATTTAGTGTGTCCCTTTATTCAAGTCATATACTTAGATTAATTAAGATATAGCAGGGCATGTCATATTTGTGGAATAATCTTGCATGTAAAATTTAGGGAATAAACTAACTCATTGCTGCAACACGGGTGTTATGAGCAGGGTTCAAATTCACTGTTCCGTATGGTCAGAAAAAGTCATTTCTTTCAGCGTCAGTTGAAATATAAAATCAAAAGCATAAGTTTTATATACCTAAGTTCCGATTTTAGGATTGAGGTTTTCCCTAAAATAAAACCTGGGAGAGAAAATACAAAAGTCCCTGCTGTGGCTTGAACCCCAGACCTCGTGATCCGTATGAGGACACTCTTAACCACCTCACCAAAGAGTTAACGCAACAGCAAGGCTGTTGGAAGTGGCTTATAAATCTACTATCAATACACTTCTTCCCCTTTACTTTTCAGAGCTTACCAGCTCGCCAGAAATTATGACACTCCATGTTAACCGAATGAGTCAGTCAAACACTTCTGACACCATTGAAGTAAACACTGGGAGAGAAAATAGAAAGGTCCCTACTGAGGCTTGAAACCCGGACCTTGTGGTCCGTAAGCGGACACTAACCATGTCGCAGAAGGGTTAACCCAACAGCAAGGCTGTTGGAAGTGGCCTATAAACCTACTATCTCCCTGTCTTTGGGAATTTTACTCGGCTAGGTCAGAGTTTTTGCCCGTCACTAGGTGTAAAATACACAAAGTTCTTAAGTTTGTGTTGCAAACATCTTAAAAAATATTAAGCCTTCAGGGATCATCCTAGGTCAAAATTTTAAGGAGAAGTGACTTCTACCTCCACAGAATTTAGGGAGAAATCAAGGAATTTAAGAATTTTCGGCATATAATATTCAGTTTCCCACCTATATATCCAATTTCTATGGGTCTTGCTATAACTTAAAAACAGTAATTATCTAAGGAAATTGAATATTGCATTATTATTGTCATGAATTTCAAAATAAAGTATAAAATGAGTTATGAAAAAGTCGCCTATAATTTTTTATCAGAAATTTACACGTCCGAAACTTGTAAATTTATCAGGTGCACGATTGAATCGCCATGAAAATTTTCATTCATGTTTCGATTCTCGTGCTTTAATAATGCCCGATTCTTGCATCAACTTGTTCAGATTTATACATTTAATTGATTTATTTATTAATCTTTTTGAAAATAATACCAAACTTGTAGATATTGGCGATCTTTTTACAATATTTTGTACGGCAGTTCAGACGTCCGCGGGATCGCTTTTTATCCACAGCGCCCGGGCAATTCATTTACAGAAATTGGCCGTATTTGAAATAATTTTTTAAGTAATTTTTAATGAAATCAAGAAATAATATATAATTGATGCATAAGATCACGCACTCGTTAAGTTTATCAGCTTTTTACACGCCGATTTGAAAATGTTCAAAATGGCAGCGGCTTACAATATTATTGATTAACTACAATGTGATATTAACGCTATGATTAGCTGAAGTTTGACAGGCGAGTAGGCGGGGTTGACAATGGATTTATCGGTTATTCAATCTAGAATATGCATCAAGTTTTACAACTTAAAGTAAACAGATTACAACACTCTGAAAAACTTGGCGATTCGGATTTTGCCCGGAAGCGATAATTAGGCGAAGTGGCCGACATTAAAGCGACGATATCGCTCAAATCGCCTTGTAGGATGATCCCTGGCCTTTAATTATAAAAATATGAAGTAGAATAAAAAAAAATGGGGGCATGACGCTAACTTTCACAATTTTTCTGGTACTGTACCCATTCACAATTAAAAAAAAAACACTGTGACCACTGCACCACTGAGTCCTTCATGATCATAAGGTCATTTTTCATTCAGGATTTTTTTCTGTGGATTGGAGCAGGGCTCCGGAAATTTTGATAACTCAATCGGTCCGAAACGAAAATCCTGACATCGGCGCTACCCCACCCATCACATTCCCAATATTACATATTTTGTAAAGCGTGATAGGGTAAAGAAATAAGCATGTCATGCATTAAAACTGAGTTACCAGTCATCGCGCGTTACCATACAATGAAGACAGTTATTCAGTGTTATGTGTGATCGTTACTTTGTTTAAATTTCGATGTTTTTCCGAGATAATACGAGGCATTGACACCGTGTGCGTAACTAGTCTAAAAGCCAACGCACGTGACTTCAATACCGTATACACGGCAGATACTTTGTGATGTTTCCTCATTCTTTGACGGAATTCTATAAAATACAATGCGTCAAAGTGAGTTACACGACACATATTCTCTGCTAAACAGCCTCAGTATTTAAAGAATACTCTGCCGCGGACCGAATGTGTACGTTATTTGAACGCTGAGATTGAATTTCCCGCATGTATAGTACCAAAACGTCACGCGGGTTGGCCACGGATATTTCATTTCACTTACGTTGTACTTCGATAAGCAACTACATTTTATAAAGTTATATGTTCTCTTCTGATGTAAACAAAATTTCATTTTGAAACGTTTTTTAAAAGACCGATTTGATAAACAGTGCCACTCCGGTTTTCTTTATCATTCGTGGTTGCCCGTTCATTTTTTTCTTTTTTGTACAGTCGGGTTGCAAAGACGATTTTCTGTATTTGTTTCAACTGGAGCCCCAACAAATGAATCATGTAATTTTTTCAAATCAAGTAATTATAAAAATTATTTTTACCGGTTTTCCATATGATGTCTCATTAAATCAAAGACCTATACAGCATGCCCATTCACGCACTGCAGTACGTGAATCACGTACAAAATATCAAATGCACGCATAAAAATCACTTGTTGGGGGTACATGCACGCAGAGATTCGGAACTCTAGTTCAGCTGCAATATCGCTGTTTATTTCATCGCGCACTTGCCAATTGTTTGGTATGGTCTAAAACGCAGATCCGGTCCAAGAACGTTATAATTTCGTTTCCATCACCGAATTCTCGGCGTAATTGTCAGCTGTATAGAGGGGTTTGGTAAATGTTTTAGTCGGACGTCATACGGGTCGTGTGCAAAAAAAAGAATGGATACGAAACGCAAAAAGGCATTTTAGCTTTAATAAACTCAGCAAAAGGTTAACAGTATTTTATTTTTCGATATTTAACTGCAATTTTGATACACATTGCATATCTGTAATAGTTTGGCCATTTATTATTGATGGACGAATTTTACCAGTCTTCAGTTGACTGTATGTTATTTCGGACGAATCGTGTTCCGTTCACGAAATTGGGAATACATGAACCTTGCTGAAAAATTATTTATATTTAGTATAATATAGGGAGGGGTGTTTTGATTCAGAATTTCCTATCTTAACTTTGGAAAAACATTTTACTTTTTCTAAAATTATCTCATCTGTTATACCCCACCCACGAGAGTTCTGTATGAAGAAAACAACAACAAAAAACAAACACAAAAAACATGTAATATACAAATTTCAGTAGTTAAATAGAAAATTTTCAGATCTGCCATGTAGTGTACCCCCAAATTTTGAAGTGTACCCCTATTTTGCAAAAGCAGGGGGTACATGTACCCTCAACTTTAAAAATGAGTGGGCATGCTGCCTATAATGTACAATTATAGCTCTTTGATTAAATGCAGCGACCATTTGTTTGTTACCGTGATCAAACATAGCCTTTTGAAATAAACCATCCGTCGGATTCTAAATAAAAGAAGTGGATCTCCATCGAAATGATTTGGATCCAGTCAGAAACGTTAGGAAACCAGTCAAAAATGTTTAATACACCGCAGTCGGCTGTCTGCAAACATTAAAGGATGTGCCGCGCGAGCACTGATTGCGTCACGCGCTAATTACGGACCGATTATCAAAGTGACAATCAGACCGATTGACACGTTTATTGATTATCTGAAGGTGCGACCAACAATTTCCTACTTGGCAGGTGATCGTGTATTGAGATATAAGACCGAAATTTATACTTTTCTCCATTTTTACGGGTCCGATTTTTTTCGTTTTTTCACTTCACGAATCGGTCTGAAAAGTCAAAAATCGGTCCAAAACCGACAAACCGGCAAATTTCCGAAGCCCTGGATTGGAGATAATTTCTTTTAATTTGGAAGAAAGTGAGCATAATTGGCATTGGAATGGTAGAAGAAGCCATCGTCCGTGAGGTGGTAGCTCTTACAGTGTCTACAGAGTTTGCGGCTTTGCCAGGATATTGAAAAATGATGAAATAAGCTAAAAGTCAGAATTACATAAAGTTTTTGTTTTCATTTTATGTAAACACTTCCTTTTTGTTTGATATTTCTAAAAAATTGAGGATAATGAGTTTCATGACGCTTAGTAAAAAGTATTTTTTGTTAATTCATTCTGGGTTGATTTTTGTAATAAAAAATCTTATAAAGCGTTTACTCATTCCAGTTTATAGCCGATGGAGTGTTCAAGGCTGAATTGAACAACTTCCTCACTCGTGAACTTGCAGAAGATGGTTACAGTGGAGTTGAGGTACGTGTAACACCTACCAGGACTGAAATCATCATCCTTGCTACAAGAACACAGAATGTCCTTGGAGAGAAGGGAAGACGTATACGTGAACTTACCTCCGTAGTACAGAAGAGGTTTGGCTTCCCAGAAGGCACTGTTGAGGTATTTACTAGTATATTTACACAAGAATTTAAGCAGACTATGTATTTAAATCGGCTTTCCTACTCAACCGAGAAGTCGGAGAAAGGTCCTTTAGTTTTAGCTTATCTGAGCCCAGAGTACTCTATGTTAGCTACTTTTCTGTTGTGTGTTGTTGACAGTTTTTGTGAATACTCTATAGAGATCACATGGGCTAAATCTCCATGTAACTTGGTAAGGATGTTTGCCTCGGTAAGGTTTCCACGTTTACACAAGTCTTGTTTCATGTTTGGCAAACATTTGCAAAATTTCTACCAGATTAAACAAAATAGTCACTTCTGAAGCCATCTTAAGTCTTCCTCTGCTCATAAAACTGAACAAAAGTATTCTTGCCTGTTAAAAATATTAGATGGTAAACAGTAAGCCACCATTTTCCACGCACTTTTTTTTAAAATAAGGGATAAAGTCTGTTATTGGGATAGAACTGTACAGTGTAAGAAGGCGTTTGACAGTGCTAAATTTGATGCAGTTAAAATAAACTGTTCCATTTCACCTTGGAATTGATCAAATTTTGAAATGCAGCAGTTGTTTGTTAAAAGACAATCAGATGTATACAAATGTGGCAAGAAATGTCAAAAAGATTTTATATCTACCTTTAATAGTGTATTTAGGTATATATAATATCTGTTGATTGCAGTTGTATGCTGAGAAGGTCGCCACTCGAGGTCTGTGTGCCATTGCCCAGTGTGAGTCTCTGAGATACAAGCTTATTGGAGGTCTAGCTGTCAGAAGGTACCTATGCAATGTCTTTTGTTGATTGTTAAGACACCTACTTGGTCAACACAAGTTTTGGGTTCTAGGTTTGTACTCTTTCAGACTCGGTCCCTTGACTGCAGGGTTTTTTCTTGCTGTTTTGGGAACATAGCCTATACCCTAAGCATTGGGAATTTTGACGCATAAATGTTCCAAATTGGGAAATATTAAGAGGCATAGGATATAGTAAGGATGTGTTTAGGCACTTTCTCATACACATTTTTCATATTGTACAACCTCTTTAACAAACTGCCATTACAAAATTGTCCATAATATTTGTGCAGTTTTGCTGACTTTATTTCTCAGAATGTAGATTGGGAATTTTTGCACTCATTTTGTGAAAAATACATACTTTTTGGCATTGGGAATATAGCCCAATAACAGCTATAAAAACGGCCAAAAAAAACCCCTGGACTGGCCAATGACTTTGTCACGTATGAATGGATTTTCAAGTATCTTGCAGAAAGATATGCCATTACAGTACAATATGTTTCTTGCAAGATCTAAAACCCAGGTCCAGAAACACAAACATTCACAATAACAATGGGATATGAAGTGGCTTTTAGTGTGCTGTCAAATAACAGTTACTCTTTACAAGTGACTTAGGAAAAAAATGTGGTGATAAGCTTACATTTTCCTAAAGGTGGCGTAAAACTGTACAGGTTTGGCCTTGCTGTGGCTTGAAATAAAATTTCATGTAATTTTTGTTCAAAGAACTATTTGCTTTAAAAAATGCTTTGAAAATTTCCACAGAGCTTGCTATGGTGTTCTGAGATTTATCATGGAGTCTGGAGCTAAAGGTTGCGAGGTGGTTGTCTCCGGGAAGCTGCGTGGACAGAGAGCCAAGTCTATGAAGTTTGTTGATGGCCTCATGATCCACAGTGGAGACCCAATTAATGATTATGTAGATACAGCAGTCAGACACGTCCTCCTCAGACAAGGTTTGTTCAGATTGTTTGTTAAGGTGTTTGTATTTTACATGTTATTATACAGCTTCGTTTTGACTAGAGAACATTTACCATAAAATGTTCTGAAGAACTGATGGTGTTATCAGGTTTCATACAGTCTTAAAAAGTCCTGAAAATTAGTGCCCGTTCTAAAAAAAGTCCTGAAACAAGTCTAAACATGCTGGACTGTTCTTGATTTTTGTCAAGCCCACGTGCAAAAGCAAAGACATTGTTGTCCAAATGGCCGTTCGGTGTATATACCTGCGTCCGTCCAGATTTGTTTGTCTGGACCGTAACTTTGACATGCATGGAGCAATCTTGTTTATATTTGGTATGAACGTTAACCTCAGTGAGATGGAGTGTCATGCACAAAGCCCAGGTTCCGACCTCAAAGGTCAAGGTCACAGTTGGAGGTCGAAAGGTCATGTCAGATCTTTTCTGGCCCGTACCTTTGACATGCATTGAGGAATCTTGTTTATATTTGGCATAATTGTTTATCTCAATGAGATGGAGTGTCATGTGCAAACCCCAGGTTCGTATCAAAGGTCAAGGTCACAGTTAGGGGTCAAAGGTCATTTTAGAGCTTGTCCAGGCCATACCTTTGATAAGTATGGAGCACTATTCTTTTTTCCTTTGGCATAAATGTTCACCTCTATTAAACGGAGTGTTGTGCGCAAACCTCTGGTCCCTATCTGAAAGGTCAAGGTCACACTGTGGTCAAAGGTCATTTTAGAGCTTGTCCGGCTGTAACTTTGCGATGCATAAAGCAATCTTTTTAGCTCACCAGGGCCAAAGGCTCAGGGTGAGCTATTAGGATCACTCACCGTCCGGCATCCGTAAACTTCTACTTTAAACGGCATCTCCTCATAAACCGCTAGGCCAATTTCATCCAAACTTCACAGGAATGTTCCTTAAGTTGGGTGAAGCTCTACAAAAATAATTCAAAGAATTGAATTCCATGCAGAACTCTGGTTGCCATGGCAACCCAAAGGAAAAACTTCAAAAATCTTCTCAAAAACCAGAAGTCCTAGAGCTTAGATATTTGGTGTGAAGCATTGCCTAGTGGACCTCTACCAAGTTTGTTCAAATCATGACTTCACAGGAATGTTCCTTAAGTTGGGTGAAGCTCTACAAAAATAATTCAAAGAATTGAATTCCATGCAGAACTCTGGTTGCCATGGCAACCCAAAGGAAAAACTTCAAAAATTAGGGCTGTCATTGATTGGGTCTTTGTCATATCGACGATACTGATATATCAGAAGACAGATATCGACGATACATCGATATATCGATTATTAAGTTAGTGTAACAACCTATTTGTTCATGTACATGCTATATACCTTCTTGTTAATGTTATTTTTAGTTTAATTGCATGCTTTTCGGGTGTTTTATTTGTATTTATGTATTTCCCCATACAGGTAGTGCCGACTAGTTGAAAAAGACTGCTACGGGACAAGTTTAGACATGACCTTTATTGACAACTTCAGTTACTTAGGGCGCATTTTTGCAGGCAGAAAAGTTGTTTTAGAGGGTCTGAGTGTTTATCTGGATAGTTTCTTTTCTCTGTGTAAAATATCGATTTTTAAAAATGGGAATCGATAATCGATCGACCAAAAAATATCGTTGATACATCGATATCGTTTCTATCGATGACAGCCCTATCAAAAATCTTCTCAAAAACCAGAAGTCCTAGAGCTTAGATATTTGGTGTGAAGCATTGCCTAGTGGACCTCTACCAAGTTTGTTCAAATCATGACCCCGCCCCAGGGGTCTCTTGATTTTACATAGGAAAATCTTAAAAAATCTATTCAAAAACCAGAAGCCCTAGAGCTTAGATATTTGACATGTAGCATTGCCTAGTGGACCTCTACTAAAGTTGTTCAAATCATAACCCCGGTGTCAAAATTGACCCCGCCCGAGGGGTCACTTGATTTTACATAGATTTCTATAGGAAAATCTTGAAAAAATTTAAAAAAAATAAACCAGAAGGCCTAGAGCTTAGAAGTTTGACTTGTAGCATTGCCTAGTGGACCTCTACAAAATTTGTTCAAATCATGACCCCCAGCGACCCAGGGGTCACTTGATTTTACATAGGAAAATCTTCAAAAAAATTTAAAAAATAAACCAGAAGGCCTAGAGCTTAGATATTTGACTTGTAGCATTGCCTGGTGGACCTCTACAAAATTTGTTCAAATCATGACCCCCGGCGTCCCAGGGGTCACTTGATTTTACATAGGAAAATCTTCAAAAATTTTCTAAAAATTAACCAGAAGGCCTAGATCTTAGATATTTGACATGTAGCATTGTCTAGTAGACTTCTACAAAATTTGTTCAAATCATGACCCCGCCCCAGGGGTCACTTGATTTTACATAGGAAAATCTTCAAAAAATTTCTAAGAATAAACCAGAAGGCCTAGATCTTAGATATTTGACATGTAGCATTGCCTAGTAGACTTCTACAAAATTTGTTCAAATCATGACCCCCGGTTTAAAATTGACCCCGCCCCATGGGGTTACTTGATTGTACATAGAAAAATCTTCAAAATTTTCTAAAAATAAACCAGAAGGCCTAGAGCTTAGATATTTGACAAGCTGTATTGCCTAGTGGACCTCTACAAAATTTGTTCAAATATTGACTTCCCCAGTGTCAAATTGACCCAGCCCCAGGGGTTACTTGATTGTACATAGGGAAAACTTCATAAATTTGCTAAAAAATAAACCAGAAGGCCTAGATCTTAGATATGTAACATTGCCTAGTAGACTTCTACCAACTTTGTTCAAATCATGACCCCCGGGCTAAAATTGGCCTCGCCCCAGGAGTTACTTGATTGTACTTGGAAAATCTTCCAAGAAATTTCAAAAAATCATCAGTTTGACATTTGAAACATGTAGCTCATATTTCTCAGGTGAGCGATCCAGGGTCATCATGACCCTCTTGTTTTTATTTGGCATAAATGTTTGCCTCAATGAGACAGAGTGTTGCGTGCAACTCCTAGACCCCTACCTCAAAGGTCAGGGTCATACTTAGAGGTCAAAGGTTAAAACTTGGTATTCCAAAGTCCTGAAAAGTTACGAAATTTTTGCTTGGTTGGTCTGTATGAACCCTGGTTTTGGTACTTGACATATATTAGGACACTAATTAGCTGTCTTCTTTCAACAGTTTTTTTTAACAAATTGAAGACCTTCCTTAATAATTTTCATGAAACTTGCATGGAATGTATGCAGCCACAAAATTACAAATTCAATATTTGGCAAGATTGCTCTATGCCTAAAATAGCATTGTTTGTTTCCCCTACTAAAATTGTTTTGTTACAATTCTAAAAGAAACCCATCCCTTCAGTTTTGTTACATTTAAGTAAAACTGATGATACAGATTGCTTAATTATGTATTACAAGTAACTGTTTAAGACAAAAAATGTTGCTATATATTATGCAAGAGGCATAGATTGATTTTATATCACAAATTATTTTGTTTATAAGTGGTTGTGAATTTGAAGTGTGTGAAAAAAAAGAGCAGTTTAAAAAGTTTATATATATTCCTGACCTTCATACCCACTCAGCCTTGAATGTTACGGGTTGTGGGAAGGGAAACGAAGATATTTTTAAGGTTAACCTAAATAACACTAGGGGGCCTCCGTGGCCGAGTGGTTAAGGTCGCTGACTTCAAATCACTTGCCCCTCATCGATGTGGGTTCGAGCCTCACTCGGGGCGTTGAATTCTTCATGTGAGGAAGCCATCCAGCTGGCTTACGGAAAGTCGGTGGTTCTACCCAGGTGCCCGCTTGTGATGAAATAATGCACGGAGGGGCACCTGGGGTCTTCCTCCACCATTAAAGCTGGAAAGTCGCCATATGACCTATCATGTGTCTGTGCAATGTAAAATCCAAAAAAAAAAAAAAAAAAACACAAGAGTAAGAGTCCTTGAATTAGTTAGTGGCACGATTTTACATTGTTAACCTAGGACAGGCCACTCGTCATGAAACTTGCACAGAATGTATATGGGTACAGGATTTTGGTGTAGGGCGAGATTACTTTAATAAGTTATTAATAATAACACTACAGTTATGCCCCTTGAGTTATATTAATTGCCATACTCAGTGTTCATTCCAGGCCGCGCCATGGGGCCATAGGCGCGTATTTTACTGTATTGGCGCATAAAAGTTTGCCCTATAGCGCCCGTCGGGCGCACACTTTTTCGAAAACAGTCCGTTTACAATGAGCCGACTTCCAAAAGTTGTGAATCGAATACGACTCTTCCGATGACATAACGCGCATTTTCATTGGTCGATGTTAAAATAGTAGCCAGTCTCCGGTCGCCTAACAACATACAGCTTTCAATGTTGCTATGCAATGGCGGACAAAAAAAAAACAGTCGCGATTCGGAGAAAAAAGAAATCCAATTTTACGTTTTTCTCTAACCGTTAAAAAAAAGCAGATGATGGAGAACAAATTTCCAAAGAAAGATGACATGTTCGAGACCGCTAGACCACTCAATAGCCTAACCGCTTAGCCAAAATCAGACGACAAACATTAATTCCGTAGTAAATCCGCATTCATGGCTGTCGGACTTTCCGTGGTTAAGTTTCGGTAACGGTCAAAATATTATGACTTGTTTCGTTTTTGTCGTGTTGAGCGACCTGTGAAGTGTCCACTTTTCTCTTTGTAATTATGTTTTACGAACCGCGAAAATAATACCTTGAACTCCATGTAAGAAAAGTGTTAAAAATACAGCCTTTCCTTTCATGTAAATCGGTTTTTCTTTCATGGTCCCTATTTTTTTCAAATGTCCCCAATTTTTTGCCATCATGGGGCCCTTTGACCCCACTTAAAAAATCCTGGAATGAACACTGCATACTTCGCATTTACACATTGGAGACCTTATTTCTAGAGTAATTTTTACAATTTCTTTTTCTGCCGCAAGATCACAGATGAGTTCAGTTATTATGAAGAGTCCGCAAATAAGACGAAGATGTGGCCCTTTACATAGAAATTGCTGTTACTTACTAAACACATTGGAAGTCACATACACAAAATCTTGGTAAATTCACATTGTTATTAACATTTTGGGGACCTCACTTTGAAGTTGAATGTATATTTTGTGAAAAGTAGTCCAATGTTGTTAGGTTGCCATATGTTACATTCATAATGTCTTATCAATATTTTACCAAGTAGCCTTGAATGAATTACTTACATTTTAGGTGTACTGGGCATAAAGGTGAAGATCATGTTGCCTCATGATCCATCTGGCAAGATTGGCCCCAAGAAACCATTGCCAGATCATGTGAGCATTGTAGAGCCCAAGGATGAGCAGCCCCCAGCACAACCATACAGTGAACAGAAGGGAAGCAAGCCACAGGATGCTGTAGCTCCGCCTATAATGGCATAGACTCTGTAATTTATGTGATAAATACATCATGTCGAAGAGAAATGAGTTTTTATCTTCTTATAAACCCAACTGTCATAAATG
The DNA here is from genome assembly GCF_021730395.1 of Mercenaria mercenaria. NCBI lineage: Eukaryota > Metazoa > Mollusca > Bivalvia > Venerida > Veneridae > Mercenaria > Mercenaria mercenaria. The sequence continues at coordinate 36,028,593 of NC_069365.1, read as the reverse complement.
CAGGATTTCCTTTGCAAATACTTCAGCTAGTACATAAAGAGCTCAAGTATAATTTTGGTCTAAATCTACGAGAGGTTGAAAAACTTTATCAGTAATTCCATATGTACAAAACTACTTAAAAGCCCCTTAATATGGAATGATATTTAGGTAAATATTACACAATGCCTGCTGACTGTTACAATTTACTCACTGACACTCCCATTGTGCTTACTGGTATAGTAATCATGCATGCTGGCACCTTTAACACGCTTGTTGACAATGATACCACGCTTGTTGACAATGATACCATGCGTGCTGAAAGTTACAACTTCTTTGCTGCTTAGACCCTGATGTCTATATCATAATTTCATTTGGCAAAATGACAGTGCCATGTAGCGTATTGGAATATTTCAACATGCTGGGACTCTATATAAGCAACATTGCACAGTTACAATGCTCACAGAAGAAAATACATGATGTGACCACACAATAAGAAAGATTCAATCAGCCACCAAGCAAGTTGAAAGTAAGCATAATGTAAAGTGCAACATTGCACGTCACATTTTGATACCAGGGGGCGCAAGTTCGTAGTTTTCACGAAAGGTAACGGGAATATCCGGCCTATAACGGATTTTAATTAGCTCTTGGCTAAACCATTTGCTATCAGTTATGTCCCTTTGATTCAATCATTCAATTATTATTTGCCCCCTGGTATCAAAATGTGACGTGCAATGTTGCACTTTGCATTATGCTTACTTTCAACTTGCTTAGTGGCTGATTGCATCTTTCATATTGTGTGGTCACATCGTGTATTTTCTTCTGTGAGCATTGTAACTGCAATGTTGCTTACATACAGTCCCAGCATGTTGAAGTATTCCAATACGCTACACGGCACTGTCATTTTGCCAAATGAAATTATGATATAGACATCAGGGTCTAAGCAGCAAAAAAGTTGTAACTTCCAGCACGCATGGTATCATTGTCAGCAAGCATGGTATCATTGTCAACAAGCGTGGTATCATTGTCAATAAGCGTGTTAAAGGTGCCAGCATGCATTATTACTATACCAGTAAGCACAATGGGAGTGTCAGTGAGTAAAGTGTAACAGTCAGAAAGCATTGTGTAATATTTACCTAAATATCATTCCATACCTAAAAGGTAAAACTACAGTTCATGTTAAGTGTATGAAATGCATCGTGTTTGAATAAAGTATCACTGTATGTGTGGAAACACTATGTCCTTCACTACAATGTAATGCTTACTTAAAGGAAAAGAATTAGAACAGTACTGTTGTCATTTTTAGCTAAATACTCTACTCACGTGGCAGTCTGCATCACACCTTGGTTATAGTTTTGCATGCAAGGTGATATCTTTGTAAATATTGCATGTATTGTATTGAAACTTGAACACAATGCTTCCAAGTCACCAAGCATAACTAAATTTGAAAAAATTAAATGTAAATTGAGGCTGTTGACATAGAAAATTTGGTTCAAGTTTTGTGTGCGACTTACTGTCAAGAAATATCTGGGTAACAAACAATGCTTTCAAACCATATTACATACAAGTTTGACAACTTTTGCTTGAATTTGATATAAATTAAGACACACTGTTTCAGGAAATTTGGTTTAAGTTTTGCCTGCACCCAGCTATCAAGCTGCATCTCGTTAACAACTACATAACTAGATTGAAACCTCACACCAGGCATTTCTCTCATGAATTATACTTGCATAACTAAGTTGGAGAACTTCTGGTGGAAATGAATTGAAGTTGCCCCTTTTTATATGCCCGTCTCTGAAAGAGCGGGGTGTATTATATGAACACACATGGTGTGCGGGCGGCGTCCAAAGCATGTCGGCTCTTTAAGTCAAACAGTTTTCATCCAATCTTCACCAAACTTGTTGACAGTGTTTGTGGGCATAATATTTCGGCCAAGTTCGATAACCAGCAGAAACGCCCAGGCACTTGGAGTATGGCCCTTGGAATTACTCCAAAAACTGAATTTAGCCTTGTCCGCTCAAGTTCGATGACGGGCGTATTTTGTGACAGTCTGGCACTTGTTTGTGCATGGGGGCATTTAGATTTGCCCTTGTCTGTATGTCCTAATTTGTGTTGTGCTTATCTCATAAGTATTTGACCCAGTCATCAAAAATTCATCCTGTGAAGTTGTGCATCAGGTATTTTAATTGGGATTTCTGAGCCAGACCAGAGTTATGGCCCATTGTAAAAAGTATGCATAAAAAGCGTCTTAAACTTGTTGCATGTATCGCCAAAAAGTATTTGACTTAGGGTCAAGAAGCGTGTAGAAATATTGAGCATGTGAAATTGTGCACCTAGGGTTTTGTTCGTCAGCCAGACCAGAGTTAAGCCCTTGATTTAGTTAAAAAAATATCCATAAAGGGCATACAGGTTTGTACTGCCTGTGTCTCAAAAAAGTATTTGCCATAGTCCTGAAACATTAGAGATGTTGTATAGCATGTGTATTAAAAGGTACTTGACCTAGTGTCGTGAAACATAGAAATATTATTGAGCATGTGAAATTATGCACTTTGGGTTTTGTTTTGAATTTCACTCGTTATGGCCCTTGACAGTCGAAATATGTCCTTACTAATTATTGGGTTTAATAGTGAGCCTCCACGGAAATATGTGGGTTCAGTATAAAATAGGGGGTCGAGTCCCCGTATTTATCTTGCTGACCCCACATATATCCGTGGAGACTCACAAACCCTATAATTTATTTTATTTATAGCCACTTAAGCCTTGAACAACATGAAAATCTAATGACCCTCGACTGTAATGCTAGGAGTCACCATGTAATCACCTTTTCACCAATGAAAATATGAGAACCTTGAGGGAGGTAAAACATAAATAGGATAAATAGTTCGTGAAGTTTTGCACCAGGTGTTCTGTTTTGGAATTCACTCAAACCAGAGCTGTTCTTGGCTTAATAAAAAAATATACAAAGTGCTTAAAAGTTTGTGTAACATTATCTTAAAAATATTTCACCTTGAGTCATGAAATCATGTACAGTGGTAGGAAGTGGGGGAAACGGTGCCCATTGGACACAGAAGTCTTGTCTAGTTTAACTTGAAAGAAATGGTTGTGCATGCACTAATTGTCAAGCTGTATCTCAGTGACTACTACATACATGACTGTACATTGTACTGAAACTACAGAAAAGGGGTCTTTCTCATCAAACATGCACCACCTCGAAAAAAATAGCCTAGAGGTAGAGCGTCTGCTACACGTGCGGGAGGTCATGGGTTCGATCCCCAGCCGCGTCATACCAAAGACGTGAAAATAGAACCAGTAGTTGCTTGGACCTCGGCAATAAAAGGGAAACTGGCCTCTCGTACCCTCGTGGCGGTGGATTACATCAGGAATGAGGTGTCGAGAGTGATTTATTGAAGTTGTAGAGCTTGGTTCACAATCGACCTAAAATAAATTAGTATGAAATATCAAACATACAGGCATTTTTGAAGGGTAATATCTAGATGAAATCTGGTTAAAGTTAAATTGTGGGTCAACTGGGAATAGAATATCCTAGAAAAACGCAGTTCTACCTGATCTACAGAAAACCTAGATAGAATTTTGTCAAAACTGGGTCATCTGGTTTTCTAAGGTTAAATGACTTAATGACCTGCTTGTTTAAGAATAGGAAATTATGCATACATTCCGTTCTTGGAGAAAATTGTCTCAATTAACTGAAACATTTCTTATAAAGAATAGTACATCAGTGCCAGAAAATGAAGTCTGTCTGGTAGGTTTTATGCCCCGTTGTCGAATCTGTTGCCTGCAATAGAGGACAAGGCAATCGTGCATGTAACAGTCCTCATAATGCAACACACACACGCAACACAACATAACACACCACACCACACCACACCACACACGAAAATCCTATGTTAAGGCATTTGGTTTTTCTCAGTTCGTTGTGACCTTAGCCATCGACAATCATCCTCCGATGTTTGACAGCCATAGGTTCTTACGGTTTCTATTAACTTTGTGGAAATCGTTTTCAGTTTTTAACTGACTACAGAAATCATAAAAAGTTTGAAAGTTGTAGACCCACATATTCTGCAGGTACTGCTTGCTAACAAAGTACATGTAGTTGGCTGACCGACATTACCAGGAGGGCATATGATGGTGTCCACTGTAGCCACAACTTGGGTAAGAAAATAAAACCCTGGAATTATGTCTCGATCAAGGACAGGATGAAATTGGGTCACAAAGTGGTGGGGGAGGGGAGCTCAGTGACGCCAGTAAATGACTTGATCCTTCTGAAAGTAGCAACAAATAGAGGGTAAATATTCATCAGGTAATAGTTTAAAATACATTGGTTATCACATCTCTGTGACATTATATTTGGGTCCCATATGGAACATTTGCACAGATACAGCCCATATGTGTCCCATATAGGCTTGCGTGCTAGGTTACCAGTGAAAAAAATATTTTGACATCTTTCACTGCCTTTACCAGATTATACATCTAACAAAGTTTGGCCCAAGTCATCAAAAGAAATGTAACAAAGTACTCGAACAACGATTTATTAGATGCAAACAATATGTTTTCGAATAGACGCAAAATTTCATGAAAGAAGAAAAAAGCACCAGAACTGATACTTAACGTATATATTTTCACAGGAACTTGAAGTCTCGACTGAAAGTTACTTTGATTAACAGTTCAGATAAATGTTTCTTTGAAATCAAGTAACATGTACATTATCTAGAGTCCTCTTTCAGAATACAACTTTCAAAGAAGCTCTCCTCCCTCCAATAGTCACATTTTTTGTTTTCTTTTTCTATCGCACGTTGTACACGTGTATTCAAAGAACAACAATGTGCTGGATGGTACCTTTTAACTAACAACCTTTTTTTCTTCAAGTTTACTGTCTTCTTTATACGCTTGGCACAATAGTTCTGGTATACTATCATTTCCATTTCAAACTCTTGTACCGCACATTGTGATATATCGTCCAAATAAACAACAATACCGGTTGTTTTATCGTAAATAACAACATCTCCCGTTCTAATCTCTTCCCTAATATGCACTTCTTTCTGAGCAACACAAAGCGAGCTTTTATGTTTGGTTTGAGATTCGCCTATGTTGTCGTGATTTGAGTTTTCTGTTTCCATGTCTTTTTCATTGCTAACCAATGCCCAGAAACAAAGGTGGTCTGATCTGTTAGACACGGCGTTCCATTTTCTCTCTCCAACTCTTTCCCTTGCACGTTTAACCACCACTTCTCCTGGAAATCTATGTAAATGCTTGCAATCTACCAGTTTAAGTTGTTTCGGTGTTTTGTTCAGGTTGACATGTATCAACTCCTCCATTACATTCCTTGTGCGAAGTATGTTCCAACTTCTAAACCATAGTGTACACATCGTATTGAACCAACAGTTGACTCGTCATTACCCTCATGTACTTCGGTAACTATAGCATGATGTGGTATGCCAAAATACTTGAATGTAATCATACTGCCGACATTAAGATCTGATAATCTTGCAACTGGACTTTCCTCACAAGCATACGGAGACATCAAAACTTTTCTCACTTTTGCTACACCCCATTGTAACACTAGAGACAGCAAGACAATGATAATCAATAAAGGAATTCCAACACCTGTTGGAGTTAACAATGGAAGAAGAAAATTAACTAAAATATATGATATCCCTGATGTTACAACAAATGCTCCAAAATGTGTCCATAAGGTGATAACTTCCCTTTTGAAACACGCTTTGCAAAGTTCGCCCTTTTTATATTTTGTGTGGTGTTTTTTCGTCATGACGATACAGTAAATAAGGTAGACGAGAGCTATAAATCCTAGGACAAAACCCGAAAGATATAGTCCTGAATGGAATTTCGATGCAATTTCATCTGCCGAGTTGTATAAGAATCTGTTTATAAATCGTGCAGTTTTGCATCCCACACCGGCAGTTTTTGTAAGAATTTTCGCAGTGACTTTTCGAACGCTTTGCACCTGAAAACTTTCATCTGCTCCAACAACACACCATGATGCAAAATGCTCACAATTGCGAGTAAATATGTTGTATGATCTAAACCTTCTGTGTCGGTTTGCGCGTGTGTTCAGCGGCAGCATCGATTCCGCTCTTCTTACGATATCGTCGGGTCTGTATCTAGGATACAAATAGTCAATTATAAATATTTCATCATTTTCAAGATTAAATATTTCGGTTGTTTGATGGATGTTTATATCTTTTTTTACTTTAGTAAAATGAATCAAAACCATTTCCACTTTATGTCCACATGTTTTATTAACTTCTTTGATAATTGCGTGATGGTTGTAAACAGACCGAAGTTTTCTGCCAAATCTAAAAGTTAAAGAATTTCCCGGTAGTCTTATGTGCTGACCTTTCTTGAAGGACAGCACGTTTTCAACTCTTCTCTTAATGCAACAGTTAGCACAACTTTTGTCCTTTACCTGATCTGTACTGTTATCTTCAGGCTTTGGAATTTCATCTATGGCAGCTTTAATATCTTGAATACCAACTTCTTTCGATACAGGTTTCAAATAATCAGGATGTTTTTGTGATAGTTCATGCCTATATAATTCTCGTGTTTCCTCAAAAACAGCCCATGTGTCATCTTCTTCGTCAACATCGTGGTCATTATCAGAGTCTGACTCTCTTTCAAAGTCTTGCAAACTTTCATTGTATTCTTCAAGTAAATTGCTATGACTGCCTGGAGAACATGGACTCCAACTGGATGTACAAACATTCTTTCGCCCTGTAGCGCCGTTGTCTATATTTTCTTCGCCGAATCCGTTTTCTCGCAGGCAATTACTTAGACTGTCGCCGATTGCTTTCATGTCATTGTCATCATCATTATCGTCAGTATCGCTTTCTCCGAACTTCGGCGATCTTCTATACAATATCTTTGAGGATATTGACTACCTGCATGTCAGAGAAAAATGATAGCATGAAATTATCTCTAATCAATTCAAAGATAATTTCAATAGACTGAATTTGACTTAGTGAGACAAAGTCGTGTTTTCCTTATTTATTCACTATATTGTAACAATCTAATTTCATCCATTAGAATATATTTAATTGATAAGACATTCACTCTGACCATGTTTAAAGTTGATCACGTAAAATGTGAAATCTAGTTTATTAATGTGACGTCGAGAGCGTGGACAACGTTTTTTTCTATGATTTGACCTAGATTTTGACCCCAGATGACCATGTGTGTTGACTGTTTTTCTAAGAATTGACATATTGGTTAGATTTTAATACCAGGTAACCCTAATTTGAACAGAATGTAGATTTCATACAAACATATAATCTGACAACGTTTTATGTTTGAGTTCTGAGGGCGCTGCGTTCTTGGAACTAGATATTTATCCATGTATTATGTAGATCAAATGGAAAGTGTGGCCTCTATGTTTTTAACAAGTTTTTTTCTATGATATGGTGTTGTAATTGATGACCAACATTTAAAGTTGATGTAAATTTCATGTAGACTTACATATTCCATGTACATAGAGCAGAAAATATGACCTCTGTAGTGTTGACAATATTTTCCTTTGATATGACGTAGTTGAATAGTTTTTAATCCCAGATGACCCTAATTTTAACATAAACTAGATTTCATAAAAATATGCTTTTTGAAAATGTATTATGCTTGAGGTGGGTACGAGTAATGACTTTTCATGTATATTAAATAGAAAATGTGTTAACAAGTCTTTTCTATTATTTGACCCAGTGACCTAGTTTCTGATCCCCAAATGAATATATTTTTTAAGCTGACCTAGATTTTATTAAGCAGTTCTCTTGTTTATCCAGTAGAAAATGTGGCCTCTCATGTGTTTCTTTTATTTGACCTAGACTTTGAGGGAAATGGTTTCATAAAGATTGAGCCAAAATTGTGACCTCTTGAGCACGATTAAAACAATATTTAACTGTTGGCGACGTTTTACGACGAAATACAAGGTTTGTTCCCCGTGATTAAAATACTGAACCTTAATATCCAGATCATGGCACAAATATCGAACGGCTGTTTCTTTCTTTTAAACAACTCAGTAGTGAGTAACAATTCTCAAATCTCTCAAGTGTAAATCATTCCGAACATACTGTTAAAAACTTTACTTACGAATGTCGTGTCTGTTTTTCTTTCGCAAATTAGCTGCTTAAAAGTATCATCCGCATGCAAAAAGAGAAGAATTCCAAATAATTAACATCATTCCATAACGTGCTTATACTTTAGCTATTAAAATCCTTCTTTTGTTTTTGCGTCAGTCACATGTTCGACCTCGCCGCTTTCCGTCAAACTCCGGCAAGGTGTATACAATTTTCTGTACGCTATACATAGACTCTAGTTTCATTTTCAGTATGTATTTTACAGGTGAATCCCGACAGTTTTAGTATGCATTTTACATGCGAATTTGGGCGTTGTCATCGTTAATGTATTTACTGAAATCCCAAAATTTCAATGAACAAATAAATGTAATTCAAATGAAAAAAAGTCTTATTTCAAGCAAACATCCATAGTTCTTTCAAAGTAATGGCAGTTACTTGCGGAGAACAGGTTTGTATTGATAAAGAATCCAGGAACACTGGTTAGGTTAACTGCCCACTGTTACATAACTGAAATACTGTTGAATAATGGCGTTAAACCAAAGCCAAAACAAAAACAAACAAAAAATCATTCATTTAAAATCGCATTTACAAAATGAATAAGAATCAATTTTCTGGCTAGTACAGGAAGCTTGGCAAAGATAAGGTCAACTGATATTTACACCTAATGGATTACCAAGTATGCACTAATAGCTAGCTCCACAGTGTGTACTATGAGCACAACAAATGATCAACTGTTCTCATTCGTGACATACTAGTATTCTTAGCTATATAACATCTCGATAATTTTGATAACTATTTATAGTTTTCACATTACAGAAATGCTCTAAAGTTCTGCAAAAAGATGTCTGCATATGTAGGCCTAATTGTTTATATGAAATAAAGAAAGAAAGAAATTTCTATCATTTAACGGCTTAGTGTCAAATTACCTCTATATGCTAATATAAAGAAGTTGTGCAAATAACATTTAAGAGGCCATAAAATTCAAGTATAGCCTTAATTTATATGTACACAATGAACATATACATTTGTACTTTGAAAACAGTTATAATTCGTGATATATTCTTGTAAAATGTTTTCCTGCAAAGTTTTACATCTTGAACAAAATCCTAGAGCTTATCAAATATAGTCGCCAGCGACTAATAGATACATTAGCCGGCGACTATCAATTTGATATTATTAGTTACACTGCTTGTTGGTGACAGGATACGGGATATACGCTGTCGAGGAAATCCATATCGGGCGAGCCCAAGAACGACTGCAGTTTAGTTTGAAAAGGATAACTATCGGCGACAATCACATGTCTTAATATCAAACCAAACATTGAGGAGTTACATTTCAACTTACATATCAACTTCAACTTCATACTGCCATAAAATCAATACTGATTACACTCGGCAGAAGCTTGTCAGGAGCAGTTATTAGTTTAAAAGATATGTTATGTGCATGGGGATTAAAAGTATATATCACATATATACATATGTTGCAAAGATAAAAGATCTAAAGATCTAAGGTTAAAAACAGTATACATCTGTCTACAGAGAGCATGAGTCAAGTCTACCAACAAAAATTGGTAGACTCGGACTTGACTGGACATATATTGGAAGACTGTTCCATAGCCTGATGGTCCTCGGGAAGAAGGATGTAGCATAGTAGTCGGTCTTAGAATGTGGGATTAGATAATTAAGATTTCTAGTAGGGAGGAGCTGATGGTTATCCACTACTATAAGGTTGGATCTTATTTTATAGAACATGATCAGGGAGGCATGGTTTCTACGTTGTTCGAGCATTTTCCAATTGAGAGTATTGATCATGTCTGTGACACTACTGCTGTATCTCTAGTCATTTTTTACATAACGGGAAGCTGACCTTTGGACCATTTCTACTTTATTTATTAAATATTTCTGCCAAGGACACCATATTTCTGCCAAGGACACCAGACTGTAGAACAGTACTCAACCTGGGGACGGACGTATGTTTTATAAGCAGTTTCTTTGACCTGTGTGTTATTGGTTTTGACATTTCTTTTAATGAAGCGGAGGGTATTATTGGCCTTGGAGGTGATATTGTTAATGTGGGGGCGTACGTGTAGGTGACATATACATGAAATAACGACCCTGTTCTATTAATATGTAATACCTGAAACTACAAACAATGTATAACAGTTAGGCCTAAATATAACTTCAAGATATCTCGCATTTCAAACATTTTTATCCAATATATTCCATGATTACATGTATGTGTACCGTATCTATAAAATCGCGTCTACACCCACTCCATACAGTGCCCACTCATCAGTAGTATAGGTATCGTGATAAGCAGTATTGTATTTTAGTTGACACCAAATCAATAATCACAGTCAATAATCAGTTACTTTGGTTTTCCAGTTTGGTTTTCCATAATTTCTAATTTTAACAATCTGTCAGGACTTCCATCTTGTCTACAGATGTCTTACATATACTGAACCAAGGAGCTAACCCCACATGAACCCGCCATTTACTATTTTCCAACTGAAAGAAAATTTCTTAAATTGAGGGGACGGTCATAAATAACATATCAAAATTTCAGTAGTATTAAATTACGTATTCATTTTAGTACCAAAGCCCGTTTTTAAAAAGTAAGAAAAATACACATGAAAGATGCGTTTTTTACGGTGGCACAGAGGTGACATGCACTACTCTTTTTTTATGTCGTTCCTACGAGTTATATATAGCTATGCCGTGGGAACGACTTACTATGTCGTGGGAACGAGATAGTAAGTCGTTCCCACGACATAACTAACTCGTTCCCTCGACATAGCTAGCATGCACTACTCTTTTTTTATTGCACTATTCTTTTTTTATTTTTTATTATACTACTTTTTTATTGCGCTACTCCTTTTTTTCAATGACATACTTTTTTTAATCGCATTTCTCTTTTCTTTATGTCGTTCCCACGACTTAGTAACTCGTTACCACGATATACTAAGTCGTTCCCTCGAGTTAGTATCTCGTGGGAACGACATAAAAGAAGAGAAGTGCAAATGAAAAAGAAAGAGTAGTGCATGTCACCTCTGTGCCACCGTAGTTTTTAAAAAAATGAATATATACTATTAATAGAAATAAGGAAGTGCATAATTTGATATTTTAACGGGAAATGTTTAAATTTCACAATATACTAAATGTTCTTTTACGATAGGGCATGACAACCGCATTACCGGTATTTTGATTTCGTTATTTTCTTCCATCATAACGTTTTTCGCTACGTTGTAGATTCTAGATGTTTTAGTGTATTTTTGTGACTTTTCAAAGGTGCGAAGATGACTCTTGCCGAACCCACTAAGCCAAGTGTGACATTGACCTTTCAGATAGGGATCTGATGTTTGCTCACGAGAATTCATCTCAGTGAGGCAAACATAAAGTATTTTTCTCAATGTAAACGCACGCACGCACACATATTGCCCTCCATCTACCATGAAAACAATATTGTCATTCAAAAGTTACAAAGGTCTCGGTCACAAACGTATCACAAGGGCTTCTGCAGACGTTAACGCACAACATACAGAGTTCCATTAAATACAAGAGCTAGGTGGTTTTCCTTACCTTTCATGAAACATACACTGCTATCTTTTTGCTAGGATCAGTTATCAACTATTATCAACTACCTATTGAACTGACATGAATATATGCGGCTAAGCAGTAAGACGTCACATTACGTAGGACAATCACCCGCCAAAATTAAAAGAATTTATTTCTCAACAGAACTTAAATTTACTTAGGATAAAATACAGCTGTCAAAAAATCAGTCAAAACAATTTAAACGACCAGGTAAAGCTTTGAAAGGCATACTGCTTAGTCGTGACAATGCGACTTTCTATAAAGGTCAAATTCTTTCTTAGAACAAGAAAGTTGTGCACCCATTTATAAGTCCCTGTGGCATTTTCCTATTTCTCTTGCTTAATAAAAGTCCCGCAGGTAAATGCAATGCCAGTAGAAGTACCCTCAACAGTATAACAAAGGAGAGAGTACTTTGTAACTTGCAAAAACTGTGCAGGGAGAATCAGAGGGATGACGTAAAGATTGATAAGTTTGGCATACGAAGACCGATGACAGAATTTGCCGAATCATCATTATAAATAAACCTAAGGGCTCATTTTGTGCAGTCCCTCTCCTGATTTAGTTCTGTTTTACAACAAAAGAACAGTTCAGTTGAACAAATGTTAAAATTGGATCAAATAAATATTTGGAAAATAGTGTACTGGCTGGTAAATGTTCAAATATCAAGACAAATTGACAATGCGTAACTGTTTCAAGATGATCTTTATTACATCATGTTGCATGGTGTTATGTCCAGTTCGTTATGTTACGATTGACTGAAAATACACAAAACCATGAATAAGTACTAGCAAATAAGTCACAATACATGTATAATGCTATTATAGCCTAGTAAATTATTATACATGTCAAAACAACTTAATTAATGTTTAAAATCTTTAAACTTCTTAACACAATACTAACAAATGTAACAATAGTGAATTTAAGCAAGGTGAAACAAAGGGGCATAACTATGCAAGGCATATACAAGAATTTGTAGCAGTTACTTCCCTTGACAATAAGCAAACGACAACTGAGGTCTTGAACGTAATAAAATATACAAACACAGCTTGAATACAAAGAAAATCGATCCTTGTTACTTAAACAATTGCTGTCCTAAATCTAGAAAACTGTAGTAGTCATTTACCAGCAACAAACTTATTAGCGAACAGTCAGATATGGGTGGGGTACGAATGGCGCGTAACTAATTAATAGTTATACAGCATAATTGCTTGATTTTACATGTCAAGAATATTCAACAATAGTAAAGCAAATACTTATATTCTTACCAAATTATAGTACATGTATTTGAACCTTTTCAGTACAAAAAAAACGAACAATTTTCTAGAAAAAATACTCTGGAAACATGGCTAAACTGCTAACGAAAATCAAAGCAACATTATCGTTGTCGTCTAACAAAACGGCTAAATGCCGGTAAGTACCGACCATTACGAGTGGCACTTACATCCCAGCCCCTTAATTGTGAAGATAACATCTGACACAATTACTCAACACAATTTCAAAACTTAAGATACAGTAACTCAATTTGCAAAAATAAATTCTTGAGGTTTGAACCATGTGCATAATTTAAAGACATTAAAGGTATTTTACAAAATACACTGTATTCTCAACTAAAGTTTACAACATATGAATTCTCAAGTAATTCTCTAGTAAGACCTTTCAAATATCTTCAAAAAAAAAAAAAAAAAAAAAAAAAAAAAAAAAAAATTAAGCTATAAATGCCTCATCAGTTATTTAGCTCAACATACAATAGTTCAACATATCAGATAGTTCAATAGACAAACATGCATGTATAAGGTAGTTCCTTCAAGTAGTTCAATTTTCTCTTGAAACAACACACATAGTTCAATTTCTTCTGAAACAACAACACACTCTAGTTCAATTTTCTTCTATAACAACAGTTTAGACTAGTTTATATCGATTTCAATAATTAAACTGTTTCTCTTGCTGACTAGAAAAATTTACAAGATATTGAATACTACTTGTTATCAAGATTGTTTCACGGGGATTATTATGCCCCTTAAGAACAGTGAAGCAATCTATGTTTCCGCTTCAAGAAGCAAGCATAGCTTGTCAACTGGACGTACCAAGCTCGTATTGAACACAGTTTTCAACTTCACTTGCCTAACATGGCCTAATCTATCTGGAATAGTCTCTGTTACTTTACCCATCAACCACGAATTCCTTGGCGCGTTAGAATCTACAACTAGGACAACATCACCAACGCATAAATTTCTTTTGACGTCACACCACTTCTGACGTTCTTGGAGTAGAGGTAAATATTCTCGAGTCCACCGATGCCAAAACAGATCAGTCATGTACTGAACTTGTCTCCAGCGACGTCTGATGTAATTATCTGTTTTCGCAAAGATTCCTGGAGGTAAACTTGGCTTACGTTTCATAAGAAGAAGGTGATTCGGGGTTAACGTCTCAAGGTCATTATGTGAATCTGAATTCCTGGTAATTGGTCTATCATTGATTATAGACTCAACTTCGCAAAACAAAGTATGTAAGGACTCATCATTAAGAGTTTGCTCCTTCACAACACTATTTAGAGTTTGACGTACAGTCTTAATCATTCGTTCCCAGACGCCTCCATGATGCGAGCCTGCTGGAGGATTAAACTGCCAATCTATGTTTTTCTGTAACATTGCGTCATGAATCTGACACACATTCCAGTCAGTAATCGCTTTCTTGAGTTCCTTATTGGCACCAATGAAATTACTTCCATTATCAGACCGCATTTTTGTCACTTGTCCGCGACGAGCAATAAAACGACGTAATGCATTGATGTACGAGTCAGTGTCTAGAGACGCGGCAACTTCCAAATGAACAGCTCGACTTGCTAAACACGTAAAAATAACACCATAACGTTTTACATAGCTTCTTCCTTGCTTAACCTCAAAGGGTCCAAAGTAATCCACACCTACGCGCGTAAAAGGTGGTTCATTTGGCGTGACTCGATCTTCAGGCAAATCGGACATTTTTTGTTCACCAACGCTGCCTCGCTGTCGTCTACAAACTACACATTTTGAAATGATTTTTCTGATAGCTGACGGTGCATTGATCAGCCAAAATCTTTCTCTTAATTTCGAAAGCATCTGGTTTCGACCAACATGGTTGAGATCTTGATGAATTTGTCTCATTATTAGACTAGAAACATGACAGTTTTTTGGCAATATGATAGGATTTTTGCTTTCAATTGGCATACATGACTCGTTTAAACGACCTCCAACACGCAAAAGTCCATCATCAAGAACAGGGTCAAGATTTCTTATCGAACTGTCTCTTTTCAATTTGTACTTTCCGGACGCGAGAGTCGCGATTTCCTCTGGGAATGCATTTTTCTGAGTATAACTGATGACAATTATTTCAGCTAGATTTAAGTCATGAACTGTTATGTCAGGACAACCACGGTCAATGTCACCAGAAAAATGACTTTGCGAACTAGACTTACACTTTACGCGTTGCAACAACTTTGCGCGAACCTTAAGTATCCAGGCTACTGCTCTTTTAAGTCTTAGCCATGAAGAATAGTGTAATATTAGTTTGTGAATTGGATCCTCTTCAATTGATTCAAAAGTAACATTGTTTGTAACTGATTTCACGAAGTTTATTTTCTTAACCTCGGGGTCATCATCAAGTAGAGAATCTGATACTGGAATGGTAGTTTCCGGTAATATGGACTTCCACAAAAATTCTGGTGCTTCAATCCAATGCCTCGAGAGGTCAGTTGCTGGAATACCCCTGGAAGCTATGTCCGCTGGGTTGAGCTTCGTGCTCACATACCGCCACTGGTCGGGGTTCGAACCTTCATGAATTACCGATAGTCTATTAGCTACGAATGTGTGAAATCTTGATGTGGTATTCATAATGTAGCGAAGAACCGACATACTATCAGTCCAAAACACTGAGTCATTCAACGGAATGTCAATTTCTGATTTCACCATTCTGTCTGTGCGAACAGCAACTGTAGCAGCTGTAAGTTCTAATCTCGGTATTGTGACCTGTTTCAACGGCGCAACACGCGATTTTCCAATCACAAATGAGCAATGAACTCTTTCATCTGAATCTACTAATCTGAGATATGTGACAATTCCGTATCCACTTTCACTGGCATCAGAAAAATGATGTAGGACAGCGGAAGTAATTTTTCCAAACAGTGATGGCTTCAAACACCTAGTAACGCTGAAGTCGGATAGCTTTTCAACATCATTTAGCCACAGATACCACCGCTCGACAACTTTTTCTGGGACAGGATCATCCCAGCCTAGACCTAACCTACACAGATCTTTCAAAAGATTCTTAGCTTGAAGCATAAATGGCGCCAGGAATCCCAAAGGGTCATACACGCTGCTAATCATAGACAACATCCCCCTCCTGGTAAGTGGACGTTCCTTGAGGTGGACCTTGAAACAGAACATATCGGACTCAACATTCCATTGCACCCCAAGTGCACGATCAATGGGAAGAACGTCTTGGTCCAGGTCTAAATCTTGAATCTCTTTGGCTCTGTCACTAGCAGGAACTGCCTGCATTACCTCACGACTGTTGCTCAACCACTTTGATATGTGAAACCCGCCCTGACTCAAAGCTTTTTGTAAACCTTTCACAACTGATTTCGCGTGATCAACAGTATCAACGGATTTTAAGCAATCGTCCACGTAAAAGTTTTTCATAACAGTGTCAGCTATTTCTTCATCAATGTCATCACTACGGTCTTGTACAGTTCTTTTCAATGCATAATTCGCGCAACTCGGCGAGGACCTTGCACCGAACAAATGAACCATCATTTGATATTCAACAATATGTTTATTAATGTCCCCATCTTCCCACCATAGAAACCGTAACAAACTAGCATCACATTCTGGGACCCTAACCTGATAAAACATGCTATCTATGTCCCCCATAATAGCAACTTGCTCCTCGCGAAACCTGATCAATGTTCCAATAAGAGTGTTCGTAAGGTTCGGACCTTGCAATAATTCTTCATTCAAGGACCTTCCTTGAAAACGTGCCGCACAGTCGAATACAACACGTATTTTGTTTTTCTTTGGATGGAATACACCATGATGCGGCAAATACCAAACACATCCATCGTTCTGTGTCAAATCCCTACTTGGAACCTTTCGCGCATAGCCATTCTCCATCATCTTATTCATGAAATCACCGTACTGTCCTTGAAATTCTGCATCACCTTTGAAACGCTTTCCTAGTAATGACAGTCTGTGTATAGCTACCTGTCTGTTATTAGGCATTTGTATGTCTTTCGACTTAAATGGTAAGTTCATTACATAGTGTCCATTTTCAAACCTTGCAGATCCTGCCACTATCTCTAAAAATCGCTTATCTTCGCAAGAATGTTCCGGAACATCATCAATTACGCGTTCACTGAAATCAAGGTTAAAATTATTTCTAACTTGCTGATCAAGACTTGTCTGAATGAAGTTACATGTCACTGAAAACGCGTTTAAACATTCAGCATCAACATCACTATAGTCTATGGGACCATTTACAGCCAGCCGAATAGGGTCTTAACCGCAAACGGACTGTTGTCAACACTGGGAATAACATCCCAAGGCTCCAGTGCCCTAGGTACGTCGACGCCAATCAAGAGTTCAACATCGCAATTCGACTGATCAATCGTAGGTAATTCAACGTTTTTCAAATGTGGCCATTTTTCTAACTCGGACTTTGTTATTCTATCTGCAATTGTTACCGGCAACTTTGTCTGAGAGTATATCTTTGGCAAGTCAATAACTTCATTCTCATCTAAAGACAAAATCTCTAGACCCGTAACAGCAAGACAGTCTCGCGTTTGCCTTTCAGTAATAGTCTGGATTGTGACTTTATGTCCTTTCCCTAATACATTTAATTTACTAAGTAAACTTTCAAAACAAAATGTTGATGTACTACCAGTATCAAGAAATGCATATGTTTCTACAACTTTGCTACTACTTTTAGATTTAATTTTCACAGGAACAATAGGCAAAACTTGACGAATTCCAGCCCCTGTAGACGTTGCAGCCGTTTTTGTGTAAAATTTTTCATTGTCCGTGGGTTCCACATGGAGAATACTTGGGTGTGGTCTCTTGCAGATATGACATTCCATCTTCCTGTTACAATTTGACTTCTGATGCCCTGGCTTCAGGCAACCAAAGCATAAACCCTTTGATCTCAAGAACTGGTATCTTTCTTTAAGTGGCTGTTTGGTGATGTCCTGGCAAGAATTCAGCGAATGTTCAGCGCTGCAATACACACACTGCACAACGTGTTCGGATAGACTTGTTTCAGGTAGTAACTCTCTATGTTCGTCATTGCTTGTATTTGTAGCGAAACTTCTATACGGCTTCCTTTGATTCAACGTAGGCGCACGTGTACTATGCGACTCCACACTCATCACCGTTTTCCCATACAATGGGTCGTTGGCCTTCTTAGCTTCCCTTTGTACAAATGAGACAAGGTTGTTGAATTTTACAACGCGATTCTTTTCCTTTAACTCATATACTATTGTGCGCCACCTCTCATGCAGGTAATACGGTAACTTCATGATGATGCGCTTAATGTTCTCAGAGTATTCAAGAACCCTAGCCGCTTCCACATTCTCAACTGCGTATAAGCATTCCTTTAAAAATATAGAGTATTGATCTAATGCTTTTGGATTGTCTGCTTTTATGACGGACCATTCTAAGGCTTTTTTAACATACTCGTTAGCTACCACATCGGGATCACCATATCTGTCTTTGAATTCCTTCATTGTAGCTGTGAAACCTACTTCAGCACTCAAGTGTGAATATCCTGAAGCTATTTTGTGTGCTTCACCAGTTGTAAACTGTAGTAAGAAATATCATGCGCTCATCATACGAATCAGTGTTATTTAACACTCTTGTCTGAAACTGTCTAATGAATCTGTTGTAGTCCATAGGATTTCCTTCAAACTTGATAATTTCAGACTTTGGTTTATTCAGTTCACGCGTCACCCTATGTAGGCCATCGTTCTCATTACTACTGTAAATGTTAGTGGTACTGTAGGTACACTCAGGTTTCATGTAACTATTCATTTGAGGGTTTGCAGACTTTGGTAGCGTTGGTGGAGGTGAAACCCTTTCCATATCTGGTTTGAACTCTGGAGCATCAAGATTTAATGGTAAGTTGCTCTCCTCAAAAATATTTTCATCCATACGTATGCTTTTTTCTAATTCATCCATAACCTTGGTTTTAGCATCACTTATTTTAATTTCAGTGGATAATTCTAACTCTTCCTCTTTTATTTTCAGTTTTAACTTTTCTTCTTCGATTTTCTGTCTTTCCTTTAAAGCTGCGGCTCTTGTCAATAGTTCTATCTTCCTTTGACTTTCTTTTAACTTTTCTATTGATAATTGGCTGTATACTGAACTATGACGAGATACCGCACTAGATGTACTTCCGGGGCTTGTTTTAGAAGTCTTATTTTCGGCTTGTTGCATCTTCACCGAAAACCATTGTTCAACACGTTTTTTCAAATCACACAATTGTTCATAGGATAATTTCAATGCATCATCGTCAGACTTTTTTTCATCAGGAGATAAGAATTGTTGATAACACTCATTAGCCTCAATAAATTCTTCGTAGTATTGAAGCCACTTTGCATGAGACTGTTTTATTACTAGCGGATCTAATGTACACTGTAACAATTGTTCCAAATTATCACTCTCTTTCTTCAATCTGTTAAGCTTCGCTTCTCTTTCCCCTTTCTTCAAGTTCATGGTATATTCACGCCCTTTCTCTGTTAAAGTTCTCTTTCGGCTAAGGTCGTCATCCATTTCCTCCATTTCACTGTTTATAATTTGTCAATGATGTACTGGCTGGTAAATGTTCAAATATCAAGACAAATTGACAATGCGTAACTATTTCAAGATGATCTTTATTACATCATGTTGCATGGTGTTATGTCCAGTTCGTTATGTTACGATTGACTGAAAATACACAAAACCATGAATAAGTACTAGCAAATAAGTCACAATACATGTATAATGCTATTATAGCCTAGTAAATTATTATACATGTCAAAACAACTTAATTAATGTTTAAAATCTTTAAACTTCTTAACACAATACTAACAAATGTAACAATAGTGAATTTAAGCAAGGTGAAACAAAGGGGCATAACTATGCAAGGCATATACAAGAATTTGTAGCAGTTACTTCCCTTGACAATAAGCAAACGACAACTGAGGTCTTAAACG
Organism: Mercenaria mercenaria; assembly: GCF_021730395.1. Taxonomy (NCBI): domain Eukaryota; kingdom Metazoa; phylum Mollusca; class Bivalvia; order Venerida; family Veneridae; genus Mercenaria; species Mercenaria mercenaria. Next base: position 36,008,704 of record NC_069365.1, on the reverse strand, counting down.
TAATAAAATATACAAACACAGCTTGAATACAAAGAAAATCGATCCTTGTTACTTAAACAATTGCTGTCCTAAATCTAGAAAACTGTAGTAGTCATTTACCAGCAACAAACTTATTAGCGAACAGTCAGATATGGGTGGGGTACGAATGGCGCGTAACTAATTAATAGTTATACAGCATAATTGCTTGATTTTACATGTCAAGAATATTCAACAATAGTAAAGCAAATACTTATATTCTTACCAAATTATAGTACATGTATTTGAACCTTTTCAGTACAAAAAAAAACGAACAATTTTCTAGAAAAAATACTCTGGAAACATGGCTAAACTGCTAACGAAAATCAAAGCAACATTATCGTTGTCGTCTAACAAAACGGCTAAATGCCGGTAAGTACCGACCATTACGAGTGGCACTTACAAATAGTTACTGGAATTTGTTCACATTAATTAAAGTTTTACCTACTATATCTTCATTTCTTTTTGCCGGCGTACAAATTGTAAAATCTAAACCAATCACTACTCTTTAAAGATTTGCATAATTTCAGTTAAATGGATAATTGAAAAAAAGTTTGCAAAGTATGCGTTTGTTTGTTTTTTTTTTTTTTTTTTTTTTTGTTGTTGTTTTTTTGTCGCGAATACTCCTAAGTGTGAGTGATCTTGCGGGTTTTTTTTACGAAGCACCCAAGCATCGGACATATTATTTTGACCTTCTCAATTTATACAGAAAACTTTTTATGCAATGCCACGGGGGAGGAAGTGTCACACGAAGGATGGAGTTCTTCTGATAACCTGTCATGTTTTCTTCTGATAACTGTTACGGAGTTCCCGGAAAACGTTACGGAGTTCGTCTGATTTCTGAATGACGTGCCAAGGGATCGTAGAAAAAAATGGTAATTATTTATCTTTAAAAAGAGAGAATGGGGTGTAAAACTAAAGTTTGATGATCAAGGTTGCCTGATGTCTTGTGCTATGTGTCAGAAAAAACTGTTTAGTCTAATAATCAGCCCCACTACTTTGAAAAGAAGACATTTTGAGTAAAATATCGAAATCGTTTGCTCATTCATACATATTATTCTTCTTATTCACGTTCTTAATCCGCAGCACATGCAATAGAATAATTTTAGTGCAAAGTTGCAAACATATACCACTTTCTAACAATTTTATGCCCGATTTTTCAAATGTTACGGAATTCCGGTGATAACTCTGAAGATGTCACAGAGTTCTTATGATAACTTTTATTACTGCCAGGGTGTTTCTTGAGCTATGTTAAGATACTTTTTAGCTAATTTTATTATTTAAAAAGGGTGTTAACGATGTTCTAACGTAATATATTTATCCAAGGCACAGTATTGTGGTTATAAAATGTACGGCATGAGTCTTTTGTTAAGTTTAAAACTATATGCAGTATAATGACATATATAGTAAAATACGAATAGATAATAAATGCAGTAAATTGTATTTTTTCGTTCTATCAATGGATGTGCTAATGTTCGTGAACAACGATTTATTGGTTTCCGTTTGACCACTGAATTGAAATCAAATCCGTTATCTTTAATTTAGGGTACCCCTAATAATTGCTGCATTTGCAGAGGCTGTCTGTTTCTGAAGTGGTTGATCGGATTAATGATAAAAAATAATGCTATATAGTATGATTTACCATGATAATTATAACTTTACCATCATAATTTTTTAAATCCTTCGTATAGTTGACACTGAAAAAGTACAGTCACAATGCGACACTACACAACACAGAGAGCGAGCTACCGCTTCATGTGTAATCAGTTGACATGAGTCATATAATGATATAGCATATTTACCACAGATTTGTATGGCGTACCATTTGGGTCGAAAGTTTCCAGGTACCACAGGTAGTAATAAAACTATACCTGCAGGTATAAATTTATAACTGCGGGTATAAATTGGAAATGTACCCGCGGGTATAAAAATTGTACCCGCGGATGCAAAGTTATACCCGCGGGTATAAAAATTATACCTACGGGTATAAAATTGTACCTGCGGGTATACTTTTATACCCGTAGGTATAATTTTATACCCGCAGGTATACTTTTATACCCGCGGGTATATTTTTACACCCGCAGGTATAAAATTATACCCGCAGGTACAAAATTATACCCGCGGGTATAAAAATTATACCTACGGGTATAAAAATTGTACCTGCGGGTATAATTTTATACCCGTAGGTATAATTTTATACCCGCAGGTATACTTTTATACCCGCGGGTACAATTTTATATCCGCAGGTATAAAATTATACCCGCAGGTATAAAATTATACCCGCGGGTATAATTTTTGTACCCGCGGGTACACTTTTATACACGCAGGTATAAAATTATACACACGGGTATAAAAGTGTACCCGCGGGTATAAAGATTATACCTACGGGTATAAAATTATACCTGCGAGTATAATTTTGTACCCGCGGGTATAATTTTATACCCGTAGGTATAATTTTTATACCCGCGGGTACACTTTTATAAAAATTATACCCGCGGGTATAATATTGTACCCGCGGGTACACTTTTATACCCGCAGGTATAATATTGTACCCGCGGGTACACTTTTATACCCGCAGGTATAAAATTATACCCGCGGGTATAAAAGTGTACCCGCGGGTATAAAAATTAAACCTACGGGTATAAAATTATACCCGCGGGTACAAAATTATACCCGCAGGTATAAAATTATACCCGCGGGTATAAAAGTGTACCGCAGGTATAAAAATTATACCTACGGTTGTAAAATTATACCCGCGGGTACAAAATTATACCCGCAGGTGTAAAAATTATACCCGCGGGTATAAAAATGGTACCCGCGGGTATAAAAATTATACCTGCGGTATTGTATCCGCGGGTATAAAAATTATACTCGCGGATATTTTTTTTTATATTTGCGGGTATAAAATTGTACCCGCGGGTATAATTTTTATACCCGCGGGTACAATTTTATACCTGTGGGTATAAAATTATACCTACGGGTATACAATTATACCCGCAGGTACAATTTTTATACCCGTAGATATAATTTTTATACCCGCGGGTATAATTTTGTACCTGCGGGTATAAAAATTATACCTACGAGTATAAAATTATACCCGCGGGTACATTTCCAATTTATACCCGCAGGTATAAATTTATACCTGCAGGTATAATTTTATTACTACCTGTAGTACCTGGAAACTTTCGACCCAAATGGTACGCCATAGATTTGAGGCAGATAACCGACATGTTCGTAATGTGACTGGCGTTAATACTGCAGTATTGTCATTATATCTTACAGAATGCATATAATTTTCGATGCGCTGAATACTGTGTACCAAATAGGGGGTTGTCATCCTCATACGTGCGTGACTATTTGTCATATAGAATATCATAATAAGTGAATAATGTAAATTTTAAAGTGCTATCTAAATGCTATAAGATGAATAGAATGGCATTTTAGAGTTTAGCTGGAAATATTATAAAGTAAGAGGATTCTGCACTTTCTTACAATACACTTTCTTACAATAGAATCCACAATGTAATTTCCAAGCCAATTAATTAAGAAATAATAAATATGTCCCTATATTAAATCACGAGTGCGTAGCACGAGTGATTTAATATTCGCATCCGAACGACTGCCCATATTTTATGAACAGATAAAATTATTGGAACATATTTATTATTTCGATTCTAACCACGCAAATTCTGCGCATTTTACAGCACTACATTTTAGCTCAATATGTCATTCGGCTGGCCATATGCTATTACAAAAACCTCCCACGAATGGAAAGCGTTGCATAAAACGGAATTTTCCGATATTCATTAAATTTTAATTAAAGTATTAAGTTGTGAAAATGTTTTTTTCAATAATATCTAAGGTCAGATATAGAAATCTGATGTAAATACTTTATTCAAACCTTATATATATGCAGTTTCTTAAAATAGTACACGTCACTACATGATGGCACTGAAACATACACGCCAGAACATTGCGGCATATAAACACAGGTGCCCGGCGCGTGACCTGGACCCCCCAACCCACACACTACAACCCCCCCTGTTTTAAAAAATAAAAAAAAATATCATCAAAATCCTGTAAAACACTATCAAATATTCATAGTACAACCAAATAAATAGTTTCAAACAAAAATATAAATTTATATGGGTATTTTCTCTAACGTCTGCAGAAGCCCTTGGGATATGTTTGGTCTCGGTCACAAACATATTCCAAGGGCATCTGCAGACGTTAATGCACAAAAACGTTTATTATCCCTACAGTAACAGCACCTTTAAAAATAAAGTGATTTCGCTTGGTCAGTAATAAATAAGTTTACTAGGTATTTTGTTTTTGTAACGGAGCTGTGCGTACTCTTTTTACAGAGTTTCATTAAATACAAGAGCTAGGTGGTATGAGGGTAGAACGTTCCCTTGCCCGTCATGAACATACTCTGCTATCATTTTGCTTGGTGGCACTGTATGTGCTTAAGAATTATTTAATGATACAGCCATTACGATTATGCCATTTTTTATTTTTTGCCATTTGACGGAATCTTATTTATTCGATAGAATAGTGCCGTCATAACTATTATATTTCCCATAACTACTGAGTGAAAATTCAGGAAGTGGTATATCAGGTCACTATGATTGGTTTAACGTCTGGATTTAAAAAGTTATCCTTAAATCCAGATTCTGTCACGTTCTGAGTTTTGCCATACTTGTACAAAATTAAAACAGAAACTGATCAGCAGTTCTTATAGTTTCCGATGGCACCATAGGATTATTCAAAGCTCGGAACGCTGTAATTAACGCCAATGGTTATTGCTGAACATTGTCGGCGGCTGCAATCACCTTACAGCGATATATATATTTGTTGAAAAAATCCGTAACGACATCAGATAGCTCTAGAAACCGCATCGATGTTGTCTAACATTTTTTGTTGCTATTTTGATTCCATTTTGTATTGGACTGACTTTCTACAAAAGCTTGATGCTGGAACTTGACTAAAAGTTGTACAAGATTTATATCCATCTGGGAGAGATTTCCAAAACATGAGTGAAAGTGCTTAACACAGGTTCTTGTGATAGGTCTTGATACATGTATATACTATTTAAATTCCTGAAATTTAATATAGAATTTCTTTTCACAGATACAAAAAAGAGAATACAACTCGGGCAAGACCATTTAAGATTTCGAACGCTTCAGTTGTCATTGTAAGTACAGGTTTTGTTGACTCCCGTGCTGTTCTGCATATAAAGTGCTTTCTATGGAAGTCCATTTGTGACAGATTTATTGAATCACCCTCGTACAATCATTATACACGTTTTTCTTCCATTTGCGAAATGTTAAATTGTCCAGTGCACGCAATGTCTACCTCCTCTAGATCTTCTTTTGAAATCTCCGAATCAGGAAGGTAAAAACATGTATTTCTGTCAATGTCTGGCAAAACGCATTGAGCGTTGTTTGTGTGTGTGCATGCGTGCGTGCGCGCGCTCGCGCGCGCGCGCATGTGTGTGTTAGTGTTTAGGTAAGTTTGATGAGGATGTATCTGGTTAGGGGAACATCGGTTATGCTTTCTTCTCTGTCTAGGTTTAAAGATGATCAGGATGATTGTTCATTATTTTATCGAAGCTGTGTTCACAATGGTTTTTCATAGAATGGTGAGTGGTGTATCAAAAGTAAAATTCACCGATACACAAATAATTCACCTCGTACTTTGGACCTTATTCAACTGGTTATTGATCAGTTAAATCACGTTTGTTTCAGCACTAAATCCCAGCTATTTGACTGTTTATTCAACAAATTACTTTTGTAATATAATGTTTGATATGCCATTTTCTTCAAATCTAGTGGCCCTGTTGTACAAAGTCCCTACAAAGACGGTTAACCATCACAGGCATGTTTTATAAAAATTAAGTACTTACAGCTGTCAAAAGTTCTACCAAAATAAACGCCAAAGTGAATGTTTGAGAGGCATACACTAGTCTTATTTATGACAATGCGCAATCCCATAAAGGTCAACCTGTACAGTATATTTCTTAGTACAAGAAAAGGTTATGAACATGTTGTGCTCTTATCTTAGTGCCTGTGATGTTTTCATATTTCCCTTGCTCGCAGGTAAGCGCTATGCCAATAGGATTACCCCTGGCTTTGTCTCAACAAAATAACCAAGGGGAAACTACTTTGCAGCATTTAGGTCATGGATAGCATCGCCACTACTGGATGTACGTACGTACACACTCAATATACTGTCAATTGTTGTCTAAAGGCACGGTGTGTATGCATATCGGATCCCTCTCTGTGGTAAATGAGAAAACTGGATCCTTCTCTGTTCGCGCACAGGACCTTTTTTGTGGTAAACAATGAACCCTAACGTCAGGGAGCCGGGAAAATCGAAATTTTCGTCCTGAGCACAGGTTTGTGCATAAAAACATATGAACTAAGGGAAGACATTGCTTTTTTATCGTTACATTTGTTATATCAGTTGACAAAAGTCCAAACGAAGATGGAATGTAGACGGAGGGCACTGACTCGGATGAACGCCGTGCGATGTTTATGAAACTTAAATACAACTTTCAGGCTTGAATATAGCAAGTATCGAGTACCTTAGATGTGAAGCCGTTGGTCCCATTTTATTTGTAAATACACTTTATGTGGTTATTTTCATCGTGTTTCCTTAAAAGTCGCCCTACTTTCGGTTTCGTTTATGCACGTGATCTCTCTCAGTTGGCATAATTTTGCCTCACAGGATCCCTCTTGACTCTGCGCCCGGCATGGGAACTTTCTCAGACACAATTAATTTTTTATCGGCATATAGAATTATAAGATGGTATTCGTATTTAAAAGCAAGGTATGAAATGGTGGCCTCTCGTTAGAAAATATTATTCCTTTGCCAAAATGGTTGGGTGCAACTTTTATGAGTACAGGTCACTTCTCAGCCGGCAGACTTGGGGCGGGAGGGGGGGGGGTAAGGCCATCCGGCTCGGTCCGGCCCCAGCCTGTACAATTAGAAAAATAATTACGTATACGTGTGAGCCTAAATGAAGATTAACTTATTCAAATGATTACTGGTTGGTAAGGGCTTTGATTTTATTATTATGATATTGTTCTTATAAAACATTAAATGTATGGCAGAGCACAACATTGACTGTAATCAGTCTGTATTGTCGTCATGGGATTAATATCAGGAATACATCAAATATGCATCCTGAAAATTTATAATAATTTTGATATCTCCATATGTATATATAATATATTAGCTAGCAGCTAACCCGCCACTATCTCCGTGCAATACTGAGTAGAGTTATCAAAATTAAAACAAAAATTGAAATAGACTGTCAGAACTGTCAGAAACACAGATTTATCAGATTTGGTCATTATCAAAAATTGTTCTCATTATTCTAGTAAGAAATTGTTTTGATACATTATGAGAAAATACATAAAACGTAGGCGATGAGTAATAAGACTGAAGTAATTACTTTGATATCTGACGTTCGTCTTTCGATATTTTTCATGTAACAAAATAGTATTCGGCCGAATATACATAGAATGTCAATTTTTATTCTTAAACTTTCTGATATATTTTTGAGTGCGGCTATCTTGTGTTCAGTAATTGTGTGTGCATGTCTAAAACGCCAAAACGAAAACACGAAAAGTCGACAAAGATATTTTGTAGTGTTTTTTTTTTGTTTTGTGTGTGTGTGTGTGTGTCAGCGGTCATACCCGAAAACTCGACCCGAAAACTCGACAATGATTAATATATCGTGTCGGTGCCCTCTAAACGTCGTGTTTTCGTGCAAAATTTGTCGTGTTTTCGTGTAATTGTGTTTTCGTCCCGCGAACTAGTCGTTCCCGTCGTACTGCAAACAGTACATAGTGAAAGGGGAAGGAACTCCAGACTACCCGCCAAAATTTATGGGGGCAAGGGACAGTAGATTTGAAAATTTCACAAATCTGCGCTGATACCAGTGCGAAAAAATCATGTAAAATCCAATTTTGATAAATTCAAGGCAAGTGTTGAGCGAATGTATTGCATAGACTTAGCACTTCATTATGTGACATGTTCAGCCTGCCGATTCTAGCTGTTGCTTTTGTAAAAAAAACGAGTAAAACGCAGGTTTCAGGACACTAAATTTTGAGGCAAAAATGGCGCAAAATGCACACCTTGCGCGACCTGTATCGTATTATCTGCAAATGACTGACCTAAAACACATAATGGCGGGAAGAAAAGTGTCTCATAACCGTTTACTTTTTCCGCAGTTTTGAGCTGAATCTGGATGAATGGATGACCATTTCCATTTCGTCTGAATTCCGTTACCTCAGGCAAAGAGCTATAAAAATAAATTTGTATTTTATACTTCTTTGCCTCAGGTAAGACTTTAGACCCGGCCGTCTACACAGAGCTAGTAAAATCGATTCAAGCGCATATTTACTTTACACAATATTAAACTACTCGTACGCAGGGATCCTCAGTTCTATAAACATCGTAAATAACCAGTTGAGTAATGCCTTTAAAGTGCATCTGTCTATTTTATTTAAAAAACGTACCCGAGCCAAATGCGAAACTGGCCCCTGCCACTGAACTGTTCTATCAAACACCAATACGTTTTGTTTTATGTTCATGTATTTGCATGTAAATGTTGCCTTTACAAGGCTGATGCCCATATGGGCCTAGTTCTTGAATAAAATCTGAAATCTGAATCTGAATACAGTGTTACTTCCCCTTATCGGTACAGTAGGGGGATGATTAGACTAGCCACTAGACTGATAATAATATATTTCTACATTTTTCCCTTTTTTTGACTTCAATATCATATATAGAGACAAGATCAGTCTATTTTAGAGATTTTCACAGAGGAATGATATTGAAATTATCATATGATATTGGACATAGGATATAGACTGACTCAGTTCACTACATTTAGTAATAAAAATGTAAAAAAAACCCGATATATCATAGTCTAGGAGCTAGTCTAGGGGATGATTGTTTACAATATTCCTGCGCGGACTAACCTAGCTCTCATACGTATCTATTTTTAGAGTGCTCTGCCAAGTATGTCAGTATGACTTCCGCCTAAATTTTATATTAATATATGCTGACGGACATTATGCTTTTAATCTTTAGTCAAAATTAATATGTTCCACATTGACATGCACAGACTGTTTAATAACCAGGTATGTGTTTATTTTAATGAATAACTTCTACTTGGTGGTAAATGTGATTTATTTACTGGTTTCTTTACCTGTTTGCCATTCTGATATCGAAAGTTTATTACTGGTTTCTTTACCTGTTAGCCAGTTAATTGCCTTTTAAGTTATAGTTAAAGTAAATATTTGCTTCCAGCATCATGAGCATGGTACCAATAGGCTGAAAAGCTTATTGTGAAGTTGTGTAAACTATTCTGCCTGTACATACATGTACAATACGTATCTGTGGTTACCAGGAATATTTGCTAATGCAGTAAATACTATTCCTTTATGTTGATAACTATATGGATTTTCTGGAGATATTTTGCCTTTTAAATAAACGAAATGAAACCATTTATTTGTACCTTACTAACTTGATTGAAATTCAGTTGGAACTAAGTCACGGGGGAGGAACTGTTACACGAGATTCGGTTGTGGAGGATATCATGTTACAGGTTTAGGATGCTACTGTTACAGAATTCCTGGATAACGTTACAGCATTTGCTGTCGGTGTTTTGTTTGCCAAAGAAATGGTAAAGATTTTTCTCTTTTTTGCAAAAGTAAACATTGTTTTTCTAGGTCAATGGTATACGTCTGTTGAGACTAGGGCTGTCATCGATAGAAACGATATCGATGTATCAACGATTTTTTTTGGTCGATCGATTATCGATTCCCATTTTCAAAAATCGATATTTTACAGGGAGAAAAAACTACCCAAATAAACACTCAGACCCTAAAAAACAACTTAAGTTCACAAAGTTGTAAATTTGGATAAATGCAAAAAAGGAGTGAAGGCAAAATAAAAATGAAAGATGTTATTAATTTTTATGTATTTCTTTTATTTCATAAATACAAATACAACACAATCAAACAGAAATATGGAAAGTAGGCAATAAAACTTAAAATAGCATTTACAGGAAGGTATATAGTATTATATGAACAAATAGGTCGTTAATCTAACTTAATAATCAATATATCGATGTATCGTCGATATTTGTCTTCTGATATATCGGTATCGTCGATACGTCTAAGACCCAATCAATGACAGCCCTAGTTGAGACATGGTTTAACCTGTGCAACACAGTATATTGATGTCTATCAAGCGTTTAATGAAAAAAATCGAAATCTTGATAGAAAATTATCTAAAAGAAGTTGATTAAAATATTAAAAGAAGTTGATTAAAATATTAAAAGAAGTTGATTAAAATATATTTCAATCATATTTTATGCTCATTTGCATCGATAAAAACCCTCTTTATGCATGCACTTATAATACGAGGTAGAAAAATCACTGTGGGTCTAGTTATTCGTGGTTTTATAAAATGTTACAGTTTAGCTGGATATGTTACAGTTGTGGGGTGCTATTTCTGGATGTGTTACAGATTTAGGATGATACTTTTTTTTAATACATTTTGACAATATACAGTACCAGAATAGTAAATAAAATTTAGATATCATAAATTAAGCGGGATTTTTTTGTAAGATGTAACAAATATATTATACCAAGTGCATTTTTTTTTTTTCTAATTTCGAAAATCTAAATCAACATCTATATATAATAAAATGATATAAACATTTTCAATGGAAAGCTAGTGTTCTATATCCAATGTATATAATACCATAATCACCAATTCGCATTGAATCGTCGTTTGCACTTTAATAGGCTGATCTTTTATAAATAGTACCTGTTTATGCTACATGTACTATGCTAGCAAACGATGTGTCCTATCTTCAGAAGAGCTTGGCAATGCGTGTCTTTAACAACGATTTCAATTACTAATATGCTTAAAAGAAAATATCCTCTCGGAATCGGTAATGAAATTAATTAGCTTTTCTAACGACAACTCGCATATGTGCAATAAAACATTATTTCAAATAACAAAAGATTCTTTTTTTTTTTTTTTTTTTTTGTTAAACGTGTATACGTATTTACTGTTGGAACAACCATCGAATCATAGTCTGCTTGCAGGCGCGTAACTGCCTACAAGAAGATATGCATCTGCGCAATGACGATCTGGCAAGCATGCGCAATTAAATTGGCTAATCTGAAGCATTGAATCTGTTTGGTCACAGTTAGGAGCCTATATAATTTAACAGAGGATTTTATACGCGACTCATAGTTAAAATTAGTCTGGCTACCGACTAGATAATCCTTTTTCTTTTTTTAGAAAAAAAATCTGAATAATTCTGACTTCATCAGTCCTGGCTCTGATTATCTAATGTTTTGAGAAGAAAAGGGACATAATTATACAGAATTTGAATAGTCTCAAGAGTTCTCTCCTTGAACAAAACATTAGGTCTGAACACAGACTAAGTTAAAATGTATAATGTTTCAGGATTTTCATTTAAAAATATATGCGTCTTTGTCTTTGTATGTATGCCGGTGTCAATGGGCTTTTCAGGACTGTGCGCAATTTGAAGGCATGTCTCAGGACTGTAATGCCCGCCATCTGGCATTGTGATAACACGAGCACGAGCACATTAAATTCGGGTTGTTAAAAAATTAGGAGTTACCTTATAACCATTGTACTTAACTCGCTGTCTTCTAAGATTTGAACGAATGTAATCTATGTGAATATAAATAAAGAAACACTTAGAACCTTATAACCATTGTACTTAACTCGCTGTCTTCTAAGATTTGAACGAATGTAATCTATGTGAATATAATTAAAGAAACACTTAGAACATTTTTCGATATCGCTCCGCGATATCTCTGGTGATTTATTTTGAGGTTATGAAAAATTTAACAACCGATGTATTTAGAGATTGTTCAAATGATCGGTCAGTTTGCATGGAAAAAGGATAGGAGATTTGCTCTGCATAACTTGTATCGTCAACTGTTCATCATATGTGGTTTTTGACATATCACAACCGACATCTTTTCCCGTTAGTTGGAATGTTCTAGTTTTTCTTTCCTGTGTTTTTAAACGTCGTTACAGCAACGCCTCTCTAGTACATGTCTGACTGCCTCAAATGACAAAATAAATGTTGTTTAGCAGTATTAACATCTAGATCTAACAATAGAATCCTGAAGAAGAAAAAAAGCATCATCCTAAATCTGTTACACATTCAGAAGAAGCACCCCACAACTGTAATTCTGCTAAACTGCAGCATTTCATAAAACCACGAAATATTAGATCAACTGTAATTTTTCTACCTCGTTTTATAAGTCCATGCCTGAAGAGGGTTTTAATCAATGCAAATGAGCATGAAAACGGTTGGAATATCTTTTAATCAATTTCTTTTAGATAATTTTCTATCGAAATTTCGAATTTTGTCATAAAACGCTTGATTGACATCAATATACTGTGTTTCGCAGGTTAAGCCATGTCTCAACAGATGTGCTTATCATTGATCTAGAAATACAATTTTTTATTTTTGGAAAAGAGATAAATCTTTACCATATCTTTGGCAAACAAAACACCGACAGCTATTATTATCTAGACTGGCATCAGTCGTTAGAGTCATTACCTGTAAAGCACTTGCTAAATCTCTTAGATACATTTCTCATAAAATTTACAATACTCTTAGCTCTGATCTCTGTTCGAGATAAGCCACAAAAGGTACTACAGATAATTTGATATATTTAAAAAAAAAATTTAAATTGGGAAATGTAAACAACGACAGCTATTATTATCCTGCGAATGCTGTAACGTTGTCCAGGAATACTGTAACAGTAACATCCTAAATATGTAACATGATATCCTCCACAACCGATTCTCGTGTAACAGTTCCTCCCCCGCGTAAGTCGTATTCTTGAAATAAAAGAGCCACCACTCATTTTAAAGAACGCTTAAATATATGTAAACGAATAGTTAATTTTAAGTAAGTAATTAATTGTTTCCAAGTCTTTTAATATGTTCAAATATAGCGTTTCTCTCATTAACTTTTGTACTATTTAAAAATTTATTTGAGTTATTTATCTAATGCAAGTAAATATGTATGCAGTCGCTAGGTGTGCAGATATATGATGAAGCCATTTGGCTAAAACATTACAAACAAAACGATTTATATCGAATGTGCACTTCACTTTGAAAAACACATGAGTCATGAGTTAGTTAAGGCCAAAGAACGTGTAATGAGTTTACTTAAGTGGGCATAAAAATGGTTACATTTTTAAAAATCCAAAGTGAAATGTAATTTAATTGAACATGACCCACAGTTTTATTTTTCTATTTTGTCATCAAATGGTTTCATGTGGACTACGAGTAAGGCATCTGCAGATAAATATCACATATGCAATAAAATATATTCTATATTCGGAAAATATTGTTAAGGTGGACATCTAGGACATCACCTTGATGTCAAGTTAAATTATAATGTTTCAAAATTGCTAAAACAGTTCCAAAATGATTATCTTCATGATAACAAACAAAGTTCATATTAGCATTCATTTATATATGTTTTGTTGTCACCTACTTTTATTCATGACTGCCAAATAAAAAAAATCTGGATCGTTTATAAAGTATTGGGTTACGGTTAGGATTATAGTGTCCTCGTTTGGTTTGAAATCTATTTACTTTATGAAGTATAGGTCAAATGTCGGATGAATGAATTTTTGATGTTTTATCCACTATCATAAACCCGTTTTAGTTTGATACTTCTGTGGTATAGTGTTCTTGGATGCAGGAAGGCAGGTGAAAACTGAAAACGTTATTGCCACCGAAAGTAATATATAGCACACATTATAAGAGAAAAAATCAATTCCCCGTGTTACCCTTACACGGTCATGACCATTTTATCGCAGTTATGAAGTTTTCCGTACAGCATATAATAGCAGATATAAAAAAGTTTAGCCAGGCTTGTCACTGTTGTCAGTATCGGATATAATCCGTACACGTTGGCAAATAATAATTTTATGTCTTACAAAAGAGAGTATTGGGTAGGGGGTGTCCTTCTAAGCTGGGTGTTTTCTTAATGTGTCATCCTTTTTGTAACAGGATTACCTTTAACACGAGAAATAATAGTCTGTGCTGAATAGTCTGAAAATATGAATTTGTGAATTTTTTTTTACTATATTTTATGAAGTTTTTTTTTAAGTTTAAACACCAGCATCTCAAAATCCATTGATATCAATTTTTTATCATCAATATTTTGGCCGCTATCTTGATTTCCAAATGGCCGCCTCAAATTATGCTATTTTCCATTTTCTTACCGATTAATTTTCTTTAAAATGTACTGTATTGCACTTTGTATGTTACATAAATGCTAGAGTGTATTAAACAAGTTTAAATGATGACAGAACATTTAATTCTATCTTGTGTTTTAAAATGGAGGTATTTGTGCTTAAATGGAACTATTAATTAATACTCACTTGTCTGAAGATATTTGATAAATTGTGACTGAAATCATCAAATCACGAAAAAACACATATCAAATGTATCTGTGTGTCAACATTTTCATTAATACAGCACCTCCGACTTTTCTCAGTGCTTGACTCTGAATTAGAGCTTTGCAAGTAAAAAAATTATAAAACTTTAACTAAAACATTTCAAAGTTAAAAAGGGTTATAACTCTCAAATCAGAGTTATGGGGATTGTTTCTCCTAGTGTAGATTTTGATTGTAAATAAATATTTTAAATTTCAAGTCAAAATCTTTGAAATTAACAAAGATATTTGACTTTATCAAAAACTTTAACCAAACAATTCTAAGTTAAGAAGGGGTACAACTTTGTCAAAATTCAAATAAATCAGAGTTATCGGGATTGTTTCTCTTTGTGTAGACTTTGATGGTAAATAGCTATTTTAAGTTTCTATAGTAACAGAGATATTGGACTTACCAAAAAATTAACCAACGGCGACGCAAGGGTGAGTGCAGTAGCTCTAGTTTTTCTTCGTAACGCCGAGCAAAAAAAAAAAAAAAAGGAAAATGATAGACCTTAAAACCCTTATTATGGAGGATGAAAATGTACCAAACTTCTTTCTTTAATTACATGTCTTTTAAGTGATACTGCATTACGCATTAAAACAGTATGCTTTATTGGCTATATTATTGTTTTGTCATTGTCTTCCTCTAGGGATTACCTTTGTAAATTAAAAGTGATTCCTTTTATTTTCAGTCAATAAATCCATTTTTAACAGTTCCATCTGACAGAGATTAGGTCTAGGTCTGACTGAAGTTGTTTATTTAAAGATACAAAAAAGCCAAAATGAATGAGTAATTTTTGAGTTGCCCTTTACTTACGAGTTTTTTTTCTTTTTTTTTTATAGTTTTTTTGAAAACAAAGTTTTTTTTATTCAGTTCTGAAAACCTGTAATAGACTATGGCCTTTCAAGGATGCTTTCAATTCTTTAAAAAAAACCCTTTTTTTTTCAATTTTACTTTTATGTCCTCAATGACTGGGCACTCGGGTGAGGAGACAACTATCGCCTCTAAAACTCTAAAATACTGAAACAAAATGAATCACCTAATAGTTCAAACAACTGATGAACAAGAAGAAAACGCTATATATAATAAGTTCCGAATTTTTATGACGTTGTTTTTGCGTTTTTGTCAAGACACAAGACGACTCAGATGACTCTTGTTGAATGTTCAGTGAACACACAAATACAAGAATATTTATAAATGAAATGTCATTTCACTGACGTATTCCAACGAAAACTGTATTTTTCCATTTTCAGAAGAGCAATAAGGTCGTCATTTCTGTTGAAACATGGCAAATCAATATTCAATGGATCTATGATATTGCAATAACGGTACATACTAACAATGACGCACATTTCTCAAGTTGAAAATCAGAGATACAGAAACTGGGTAAAATCCGGCCTTGGTTTGAAATACTTAAAGAAAGGACTTGAAAAATTTGCAGAAGAAGTTGTTAAGGAACAACACACAAACATACTGTACAATATTAAACAGTTTAAACAACTGCCATTAGTAGACTGTGACAAGTGCAATACCACAACTATTGAACCAGATCATGTCAGAACCAAATCAAATCACTGTCCATTAGGATGCAATGACTGCAACTGTAAACATCCAAGGGGTAAAACTCCATGTCCACAGTATGTATGCGGAGCTATCTACGACCAAATTATAACTTTCCATGGCTCTACACCACCCTGTCCTTACTGGAGGAACACAAATTCTAGTTTGTGGTGTACCAACCCATGGGAGATGGCAAAATGCTTCATCAATTCACCAGGCTACGAGAATTGCACATCGGCAGTGGACACTGACTGTGCCGGGTTATTGCATCTTATAATTAACAATAAAGCGTTCCATTCGCATCTGGATTGTAGCATATCTAACTCAGATATATTTTCCATGGTGAGACAGTTTCGTTTTTATATTTTGTTTGATTTGTGACAGGTCATAATATTGTTGCGACTGACCTAAGTTTATTTTAGATCAGTTAACCGCAAGCCGGCTCGGCTGCTCATGAGTATTTGAATTAACTGCAGAAAGTTACCTCTATAAATTGCACATCACGACCATTTTTCTAGGAATGATAACAACAGTAAAGATTAACATTTTTTTTTGTTTTTACAAAAATGATACAAAATAAAAATACTTAATAATTTTTAAAATGATATACATAATTTTCACAATGAAATGAGACTGTCGAACATGTTCGGTTTTGAAAGAAAATTCAACTTGACACCCTTGTTAGGATGATGTTTGACAGAAAATGCATAATTCATAATTTCTTAAGTATCGAAATACTAATGATGTTTTATTGTGTTGTTAATTGTCAAATCAGAGTTTCACAACCTGTCTACCCACAGGATTTTGTATGAAATTTTAGTGTTTTTGTCGCTGTGTTATCGATATATGAAAATGGTCACGTTGTCCAATCTATTTTGAAATATGACAGGCAGTTAATGCAGCTGTATTAGTAATTGAGTTTGAAGACAGCAGTAAAAATTAATTAACCTTTAGGCTATTGAACGCAACATGAATTATTGTATTTGCCTGTATCCATGTTTTAAAAAGTCTAAAGTCGCCATATGACCTAAGTCCTGGGTGCGACATAAAACCAAGCAAATATATCAGTCGCATATAACAGTATTGAAATACACAACTTTATTCAAACCCTTGTCTTTGACATTCGGAGCAGTTGCATCAGCCGTTATTAAAGCATTCCATGAAATAAGGTTCCAAACTTTTTAACAACATAAATGATCAATTGAATAAAACAAAAAAGCTCGTAGAACACGAAATGCCCTTCTTGTGCACAAGGAATAGAAATTGTTTTGACACAGTGCACTGGATGTTCCTCGTACTGACTTAATACCAATAATTATGGGTCATTTACGTCATGAGTCAAAAGTAAACTCTGTACAGAATGTGATCTTAGATCAAAGCATTCTCTAGTTATCTGGTAAAAAAGCTCTTTTGTACTGGGTCAGTGTGACCTTGACCTTTGACCTAATGACCTCAAAATCAATGGTGGTCATCTGCTGCTCATGTTCAACATCCCAATTAAGTTTCGTGATCCTAGGCCCAAGTGTTCTCAAGTTATCTTTCGGAAACGGTTTAAATGTTCCGGGACACTGTGACCTTAACGTTTGATCTACTAGCCTCAAAATCTGTAGGGGTCATCTGCTGGTCAAACTCCCTATCAACTTTCACGATCCTAGACCCAAGTGATCTTGAGTTATCATCCAGAAACCGTTTAACTGTTCCGGTTCCCTGTGGCATTGACCTTTGACTTACTGACCGCAAAATCAACAGAGGTAATCTGCTGGTCATGACCAACCTCTCTATCAACTTTCATGATCCTGGACCCAAGCATTTTTTAGTTATCATCCGGAAACCGTTTAACTGTACCGGGTCACTGTGGCATTGGCCTCTGCCCAACTGACCTTAAAATCAATAGGGGTCATCTCCTTGTCATGACCAACCTCCCTATCAACTTGCATGATCCTAGGCCCAAACATTCTTGAGTTATCATCTGGAAACAATTTAACTGTTCAGGGCTACTACCTTGACCTTTGACCAACTGACCTTAAAATCAGTAGGGATCATCTGCTGGTCATGACCAACCTGCCTATCTCCTTTCTTGATCCTAGGCTTAAACATTCTTGAGTTATCATCCGGAAACCATTTAACTGCTCAGGGTCACTGTGACCTTGACCTTATACTAACTGACATCAAAGTCAATAGGGGTCATCTGCTTGTCATGACCAACCTCTCTATCAACTTTCATGATCTTAGGCCCAGGCATTATTGAGTTATCATCATGAAAGCACTTAACTGTTCAGGGTCTTTGTGACATTGATCTTTGACCAACTGACCTCAAAATCAATAGGAGTCATCTGCTGCATGACCAACCTCCCTTATTAACTTTCATGATCCTATGCTTAATCCGGAAACCATATATCTGTTCAGGGTCATTGTGACCTTGACCTTGACCTCTGACCAACTGACCTCAAAATCAATAGGGGTCATCTGCTGGTCATGACCAACCTATCAACATTCATGATCCTAGGCCCAAGCGTTTTTTAGTTATCATCCGGAAACCGATTGGTCTACGGACCGACATACCGACATACCGACAGACATCTGCAAAACAATATACCCCATTTCTTCGACAGGGGGCATAATAAGATGAAAAATACACTGTACTAACCTTTTAAATATGTATTTTTTCAACCTTAAGGCAAGACAGAACAGGAATGAGATATTGCATTCACCTAAGATGGAACTGGAAAACGAAGATGTTGAGAGACATATTGATAATATGATCGCAGTTTTACAAGATCCGAAGGAGCTTGTTGCAAGACCGGAGGCGATTGAAGCCGTCGAAAATCTTACAAAGGTAGTTCTGTTGTCTTGTAATAGAACATAATGATTCAAATGATACCAGTTAAAAAACTTGAAACTTACATTATTTGAACGACTTTACAGTCGGGCTCATAGGTACATACAAAACTGGCGTCATAGGTGAACGTACGCAGTCCGGACTCCGGTGGATGGCATATCAAATAACAGCAGTGGATAATGAAAAAAGGATAACTTAGGTATATAGAAAAGCTGGTAATTTCACCAATATATTGTGGAAACTCGGCTAAAATTAATGCCCCCGATTTCCACATTTTGAAAGTTTTATCCAGAAGGTTACTTTACGATTGGTTGACACATCTTAAAATGATGCAATAACTGATTAAAAAAGAAGTATATGTTATGAAGTTAAATTGTAACCAGGCAGTGATATTTGTTTCCAATTATCACTTCGATTTTTTTCAGCTAAAAACGGCAGAATTTGTTATTACCTCCCAGAACGAAACAGAAATTCTTCAAGAACGAGAGTTAATACAAAAGCTGGAAGATGTCAAAACTGTTTTAGCGGATGCCATTAAACATAATGTACTTGCATTATCTGCTGTGAAAGGTGAACAAGCCAACGGACAAACTACAGAAACCCGAAAAATAACTGATTTTTCCACCAACAAGAAAGGTGTGTTTTAAATATACTACTAATTGAATAACATAGATAGTTTATTTAGAATTAAAAGATAAGCAGGCTATTGCTCACGCCTATATTGTGTTAATTCTTGACATAACAAAGCTGTTTCAAATAGATAATAAAACTTGGTTTAATCAGTGCTAATATCCACAGTGATAAGTTATAAACGCATTACTTTCATCAGATATAGTTACAATTTCAAATACGGTTGGAATATTTACTTAATCCACTAAACAGATCAAACACTGTAAGATTAAAGTCAAATTAGTTAAAGAAATTTTAAAATATGTCCTTGCAAATGACACGACACTTGTATGTCAAGACATTAAATCAAATATAATAGCAGATTCGGCTTGATAAAGTTTATTTCAATGCAAAGGTGATGAAATGTGCAATACCCGCTATTTCCTTTAGCAACGACTTGTGAAGCAGAAGACAATCACACTTTTATGCTTCATGGACACCATGATCCTGAAAGACAAGAAATACAACTCTCTGATTAAATCTGTAGGATCTCATCATACACGTGTTCTTCTAACTATAAATCATTTGTAAGCAATAACTCATTTGCACTTGCTCGCTCATTTTCTACACACTTTTTCACCAATGACACGTGTTTGCTGGCCTTGCATTCTCTGACAGTTTGTTTAGTGTGGCGTTTTCAAAACTTTCTAGAATTCCAAAAGCCCAGAACTGGCGCAAAAATAGTGCAACTGAAATAAGCATTTCAAGTTTCAAGTTATAATGAAGTTTGGTCGTTGTAGTGGAACTATTTTTTTTGTGGCCATGACATCATATACCACTGAGACAGCAAGAACCTTCAATTTAAACTTTCATCTATACTGAAACAATAAGAATTCATACGTTCTTGAATTATGTCAAGTTAAGTAAAGTAGTTTGTTTTTCAATTATAGTATAACCTTTATTGAAATGGTCGGCATACTTGACTAATGAGACAAAGAAATTGAATAACATTACTATCTTTTAATGACAAGCACTAGAATGGTGGGCAATCAATAAGCATTATGAACACCAACCGGTCTCTCTTCGGAGACGGGTCTCGAACCACCAGCGTCCCGGTTATATTTGATGTATCTACCTTCTTAAGTAAGAATAAGTAACTTTTCAGAAACTTATAATCACTGTAATGAGTTGATAGAATTTCAGAAACGGCTTATCAGTCTTTACATGGACAACGGATTCGTGAAGGTATCTGCGACACCTTTACAGCCAGAACGAGACAATATTAACATTAACGACGTGTACGTAGAACCATGGATGACAAAACAGAGACAAATAAATGCAAGAACAAAAGGACAGATCGGCAAACATGGAAGAACAGGGCAGGGTGGAAAAGATGGAGTTTCAGAACATTTCATTACTGATAATATTTCCTCCTTCAAAGAATTATTTAGTATTGATGATCAAAGAATGAGGCTGATTTATGTACTTGGAGAGGCAGGAACTGGCAAAAGCTCATTCTGCAAGCATATGGTATACACATGGTGCCAAGCACATTCCAAACCAAGCAGTCAGTTATCTGATAACGAAAAAGAGATGAAAAAGTTCGAGTTTTTATTCCTCATATCACTTCGTCACCACAGATGCGATATGGACATAAAGTCGATGCTGTACACTCAATACGATGATTCCATGTTAAATGATATTTTGAAATATGAGTCTAGTAAATGTATTGTTTTATTAGATGGTTTAGACGAATGGCCTTTGCCTCCCGCGTCTCCGCACCAAGGATGTCAAGCTCAAACAATGGGATTACCTCGTAGAGATCTATCTAAACAATATACGGTTATAACTACGTCAAGGTCATCAAAATATGAACTACTAAACATACGTGACTCTGAACATGATCTAGTTGTACAACTACGGGGGATTGACGATTATTCTGCAGAGCGTATGTCAGCTCTTTTGATAAGCAACTTGAATGAGACACAGCAAGTCAAAAGGAATGAGATTGAGTTTTTCCAGTTGTTACACTCGAATGTTACGTTAAAAGAGTTTATTAACGTTCCTGTAATGCTCCAACAGTTACTTTGTTTATGGTTTGATGGCAAAGATCTGAACTCTAGCCGTTGTGAAATTTATTCTAGTATGCTTGAGTTTTTGTTTGAGCGAGAATGGCAACGAAATCCTAGTGATGGATACATGAGATATACAAATGAAATATGTGAAGCCGATAGTTATACACTGCCACAAAACTTTGAAAATAAAGCTAGATGTCAAGAACTCAAGCACTGTATATACCTAGCTGGCAAAATTGCTTATACAACATTGTTTTCTGAATGTAAAGAATCGCGTCTTTCTTTTGACAAATCCGTATTGACAGATATTGAGCATGTTGACGATGTAGTTAAATCTTGTTTGAGTGTTGGAATTCTTACCGAAGAAAGGTGCGTCAGTTTAAGTTTGAGTAAACCATCGAGAACTTCTCTCTCCTTTATTCACAAGTGCGTACAAGAGTTTTTAGCATCTGTATATATTACAATGCGATGTGGAAATGAAAATGTCTCTTCCAAATCAGTAAAACAGTTCCGTGAAGATCAGAAAGGAAAAGATGAGATTAATCATTCGGAATGCATTTTGAATTATTTTCAGGGATGTAAAACTTTGGGAGATGTCTTAGAACTGTCTAATGTGATGATCTTACTTTCTGGACTAGTGCAGTCAGGATGCATGCAAATTACTAAGTATATACTAGACGTAACAAACGGAAACAACATGGTCGTCGGATATAGATTGACAACACAAGAATACCACAAATGTAGAATCGTAAAGGAAATTCAAAACATTGTCTCCGCTTGTGTCAAGGAATCTGGATTACAAGAAACTCACATCTCGGACTTAACTAACAGAAGTCATGTAACCACTTCTTTAGGTGATTCTGATTCACATCGAAAGCAGAGTGATAATGAAGACAAAAGGTTTCTTTTAGGAGATTTGATAATCATAAATGCCAGTGATTTGAAACTGTTACAGAACATAAAGACTGATAAAGTTATTTCGCTGTTCTACGCTACCAACAGAACTGATCTATCTATGTGTGTTGGTTTTAAAGTACAAAAACTATATATCTTGCTTGCTGAAATACCTGAACAAGATGTCAAGACACTGTGCACTATAACGAAAGAAAGCAGTTCAAGTCTAAAGAGTATATCCGTAGAAAAGGCTTATTATACACCTGATGAGCCATTATATGTAACATTATATGATACATTGATCGACTGTCTTAATAGGATGAAACAGTTGGTGGCCATACAGGTGGAAGGTTTCAAACTTTCACATCAACATTGCAACACATTTGCAAAATTTCTGAAGAAAAGCAAATATCTCCATGAAATTTTTGTCCAACATATTCACTGTGAAAATGGCTATTGTAAAACCCACAAAATAAGTCTGCCAAAACACGAAAATCTGAAGAAACTGTCCCTTAATAACAGTAACATTACAATAGACAGTTTTAATACGAACAGTCTTGAAATGTGCGATATTGGCGGGATAGATAAGGATTTCCCTGTCTGTTTAAAGAGTGCCCAGCTGTTAGAACAATTCAAGTTTTCGTCAATTAGCTCAGATGATAGTAGTATTACTTTCCCATCGATGCAGGAGAATCTAAAACATGTCATCCTAGAAAGTATAATGATGAAAACAGAAGCTTGGAGTGAATTTGCAAATAGTCTCGGACAACTCAACAGTTTAGAAACGCTACAGTTAGATTATTCCAATATACCTCCAGAGGCTTTGGAAAGAGTTTTTGAACACCTCAGACACTACTCAAGTCTCAGACATCTGTATCTGGGGGGAGTCGAGTTAACACGCTCTCACTGTTTCACATTTATGTTGCGGATGGATCATTTAGAAAACATCAATTTGTCTTGTATTATCATGAGCCAGGAGGCGTGGGCGAACTTGGTGGACTGTCTGCTGAAGGTGTCCTATCGTTTGGCGGTACATACATTTAGACTGAAAATTGAAGCAGAGGATAGGCTAACTTTTCGGCAGTGTATTAAAGGGCGGAGAGATGCATTCCGAGTGAAATATGAAAAAGATGATTCCTTTGACTTCGAAAAAGTGTAACAGTCGACATAAACTTTCTGAAACAAAATTCTGGACAAAATAAGGTGTTACAACTCACACATACAAATAACGTTAAATATTTATGAATACATTGTAGTTTACGAATTGTTTCATCTTATTACAATAGACAATGCTACTTACATTACTATGAGTCATATAACAAGTTGTATTATTTACTTGGGTACAATAAGATCCACAGTGACTTTTCGTTATTGGCATTTTTTTTTTGAAGATTGGCTGAATGGATGGGAAAGTCCGCAACCGTGTAATAAAAGAATTTGCGGCTATTGTTAAGAGTATACAAATGTAGTAGGATTCAAAGTGACTTTGCCCTATAAAGTTTATATAGTCCAGGTTACAGAGCCGCAAAAGTCGTCAAGAAAATGGTTATCTTACAAAAACTGTTGTTACAAACATTTAGACACTTCGTCCAATTGTATAAAAATATCAATTGCGAGAATAGATTTTTTCACGATATTTATCAAAACGACGCAAAATGAATTTAGGTGAGAGTTTATCCGCTTTTGTTAAAAAAACACACACTTTGTTTTAAGTGCTAAACAAAATAAACCAAATGATTCCATGTATATGGTTTTCTTTTTATATAAATGCTGTCGTAACTGCTAACCGCTAAATGCACTTGAAAGACCAGTCTTTTCGGCACTTACCTGAACCCATTTTTGTCATTCATTTTGAAACAGTTTGAGGGATACATATTTTGCGTTGTCTGTCCGGCTATTCGTCCGAAGTTTGTGTCGCATGTATCTCAAACTTAGGCCCGTTTTATGCATTTAAGCTCACTTGAGCCAAAGGCTAATGATGAGCTTTTGTGACCGCTCGATGTACGTCGTCCGTCGTGCCTCGTCCATCGTGCGTCGTGTGTAAACAGTTTGTAAAAAAACATCTTTTTCTTCAAAACCACTGGGCAGACTTACACCAAACTTCACAGAAATGATTCTTGGGTGGCCCCG
Source organism: Mercenaria mercenaria (assembly GCF_021730395.1). NCBI lineage: Eukaryota > Metazoa > Mollusca > Bivalvia > Venerida > Veneridae > Mercenaria > Mercenaria mercenaria. The sequence goes on along the minus strand of NC_069365.1, from coordinate 35,984,048 downwards.
TTTCAAAATTGCCCAAGAATTGAATTTCATGCAAAACTTTGTTTGCCATGGCAACTGAAAGGAAAATCTTTAAAAATCTACTTGTCAGAAACTGTTAGCCGGATTTTGTAGAAATGATCTCTTGGTGACCTACCAAAATTGCTTAAGCAATTCTGTTATGGTAAAAAACATGGCCGCCAGGGGGCGGGGCTTATTTTCCCTTTATGGCTATATTGTAAATTTCAAAAATCTTCTTCTTCAAAACCACTTCGCAGATGTACACTAAACTTCACAGAAATTATCCTTGGGTGGTCCTCTATCAATTGCCCAAGGAATTGAAATCCATGCTGAAATCTAGTTGCCATGGCAACCAAAAAGGAAAAACTTTAAAAATCTTCTTGCCTAAAACCACAGTAGCTAGGGTTTGATATTTGGTATGTGGCATCATCTAATGGTCCTCTACCAAGTTAGTTCAAATTATCCCCTAGGGTCAAATATGGCCACGCCCTGGGGGTCATATGGTTTACATAGACTTATACAGGAAAAACTTTGAAAATCTTCTTGTCCAAAACCACAGAGCTTAGGGCTTTGATATTTTGTATGTAACATCATCTAGTGGTCCTCTACTAAGATTGTTCAAATTATCCCCCCGCCTAGGGTTAAATGTGGACCCCCCTCGGGGGTCACTTGGTTTATATAGACTTGTATAGGGAAACACTTTGAAAATCTTCACTCGAAAAACTCGAAATTAGTAACTATCTCGAAATTTTGACTTACGAACTCGAAATTTCCTGATAGTATCTTGAAATATCGAGTAAAGTATCTCGAAATTTCGAGTAAATAAATAAAACGCACCTGGCACTAATGCTATTCAGAGGTAACGTATGTTTCGTTGTGTAAGTTTCATTTCAACTTTGAAGTGCAGTGGAACTTCTTTTTTTGAAAGCCGAAAGTTTTGAACCGATTCTAATTTCTGCATCTTCATCGCGATGTTAAAAGAGCCAGGCATCATTGTTTTACAGTAGATTGCTAATATTCAGTAATTCTGTCCAGCAACATGGTTTAGTCCGTACAAGTATAATGGTCATGAGTGTATGCATATTCAAACATGGTTTATTCAAATAAAAAACGAACATATGCTTTTGTTGGTGTGTTTCAAAGTTGTTAGGTTTCCATGTGGCGGCAGTACCTCATGTTACATTTCAGAGTATCTTTGAGCACTAAAAGTCAAAATTATACAAATTAGCTACAGTAAAAGGAAACTACTGACCGGTACACCAAACAGATACTACCTACAACAATGACTGTTCATATACATATAACATTTGTAAACACGTTCTGTGTTCATACCCAGGAGATAACTCCTGAGACTATTCAAAGTTTGTATAATTATGTCCGTTTTTTAAAATGATGAAGTCAGAATATATAACAGAATTATTTTTTTAAAAAAAGATTATCTAGTCGGTAGCCAGACTACCTATATACTTATACAATGGTTCATGAAAAGATATAAGATTATAAAGCTTAACACAATATTGATATTAAAAATCCAGTCATTTTGATAATTTTGTTTGTTATTAAAACTGCTAAAATTGTAACTTGTGTTGATGGGGGTATTTTCACCCTTGACATTAAAATTTAGAAAAACTTAATACTGCAAGTAATTGATTGCTTAAATAAAACATGTGTACTTTTAACATATTCAGCAATTGCTATTAATACCACGAGGTGCGATATTCATATGCATGCTCATTTCGCTAGCACATGCCCATTATACTGAGTATTAAAGGCCGAATTCTACAGCATAACAAAATGTTTTTCTCGCTTACATTGCACATCATCTTTCGTCATACTATTACCACAGTAAGCTTAAAAAGTATCGCTCCGCTCACAAATCCTACTTACATTATAATAATCCGGGCACTGGCACCAGACCAGACAGAAAATGCCTCTGTACATGTTATACACTACCCCTAGGTGTCATATAAGAACCATGGTCGTGAACGGGAATATATACTAACCCATTTCAATCGCGTATTTCATACCTAAAACGCGCAGTTCAGTAAATGTGAACTATTGATATTAAACAAGTGGTAATTTATCTTCCGTTGTGTACCTGTCACATTTCTTCAATACTTCTTATCTTAGAAAAACAACGTGTAGTTTATAGTTTTTCAACGGTACACAAAAAACTTGCTTGAACTTCCCTGGTGAAGTTCCGGTCTAGGTTACAGACACACTCTGGTTGGCTGATGTGAAAATGTATGTCCGTCGTCATTTTACTACACGTGTACGCTTAAATATTTATATGCAGCATAAATGTGCAAAATGAATTAAATAAACAGAATAGATGTATACCAATGTATGATTTCAAATTCAAAATCATATACAAGATGAATTTCATTCCTCATTTCGAGTCTTATCGTAAAACTGTGAATATATTGCATTCTATTTTTGTTTGTTTACATTTCACTTAACATGTGCACACTGCCGTAACCTCTAGACCGGATGTTCATTAGGGGAGTTCACGCAAGTTTTTTCTGTAACGTTGACTAAAGCATAAAATATGTGGAGCATCTCTGCAATATGGAATATTGAGACAATGTGCACGAATGAAGATAAATTATCGCTTGTTTAATATCAATAGTACACATTTACTGAACTGCGTCTTTTAGGTATGAAATACGCGATTGAAATGGGTTAGTATATTTTCCTGTTCACGACCATGGTTCTAAAATGATACCTAGGGGTAGGGTATAACATATACAGAGGCATTTTCTTTCTGGTCTGGTGCCAGTGAATCCGGGCAATAAACAAAAACTTCTGTCGCGTAACATTATCATTAATCAGAGGGATTGATATTCGTATGCAGATGAAAGCTAGTTAAGCATTTTTCATCTCGCTTCGGTCGCACATCTTCATTTTGTGTTATCTGTACCAAGCAAACGTTTCCTTATTTAGAGCCTATAAACTCCGTTACCCAATATACTGGATCCATCTCTCAATACAGTAGTTGTTAATCATATTTTCTTGCAAAATATACACCCGTGCAATACCATTAAAAACAATAAATGAGCCGTGCCATGGGAAAACCAACATAGTGGGTTTGCGACCAGCATGGATCCAGACCAGCCTGCGCATCCGCGCAGTCTGGTCAGGCTCCATGCTGTTCGCTAACGGTTTCTCCAATTCCAATAGGCTTTAAAAGCGAACAGCATGGAGCCTGACCAGACTGCGCGGATGCTATGTTGGTTTTCCCGTGGCACGGCTCAAATATACAAAATATATTATATCTAGAAATGATATACAGTCAAACCTGTCTATAAAGACCACCCTTGGGAGAGCCAAAATGTGGTCTTTATTGGGAGGTGGTCTTTATTCACAGGTTAAAATACACTGTAAATGTTAAAATGGGAAACCAAACTTGTGGTCTTTAGAGCCAGGTGGTCTCTGTTCAGATGTGGTCTTTAACACAGGCTTGACTGTATGTAAAAGGCTGGGGAGCGGTAAAACGTATTTCCCCGCAAGAATCCGAACTTCTCCAGATACAGCAAGATAAGTGATTTATGAAGATTCGATGAGATTTCTCTCTCATTTCTAGACTGATCTGACACTCATCCTGTTTTTCCTTTTTGGAAGTAATCACCTTACTTTTTATGGCATAATCTCTGTTGACTATGGAGGGAGGGGGAGAAGGGTAGGTCATTTTGAATCAAACTATACACCGCTAAGTCTTGTTTACATAGACCTAGTCACCATATTATCATTTATTTAACCTTTAGTGGTAAAAAGTAGTATAGTAGTCGCAACTTGACCGCGATGTTTGACCTTAGGCTGATTATTCATATCGATTATTTCATTATAGAAATCAAGGGTGCTTAGGGTAGCCGTATATATTTATATGGAATTAGTTTGTGTATAGTGTACATTTTGTAGTTTCAAAGTATACATTTGATCAATTAAAACCTTCCAATACTCTAATTTACTTTTTTTTTAGTATATTTACACAAATTTATATTTCCTTTTTCTCGTGCAGCTCGTGTTTTACGTACACTCCTTTTCAATAATAGGCTGTGCCTCATTATGTATTATAATACAAAGGTCAACCATCGAGGTCAAGTTGCGTCCACTATACATGGAGGGGAAAAACTGTGGTGACCCATTTAGTTATCATTCAAGGGCATGCACTTTGGTTACTGGTTTCTTAATTCATTTTCTGCACTCTGTGGAAAATATTTAAAGACGAGGGCTCTCACTGTTTTTCTCAAAACAATACCTGTCCATTAGAGTGAAAACTTGAAAATAGTGATACAATTCCTGTAAGCATGTTAAAGTTAAATTTGGCGTTAATTCGCACAATTATTCATAAACGAACTGTTTTGTTTGATAGGCCTTAAATTTGCCCATGCATTTGTTATTTGAAAGCAATAGGAATGTATTGAGAGTTTGCTGTGCTTATAAAATGTCTGTCTTACACATTTTATGGATTTTAAGTGTAACCGGCATAGGAATATCTTTGCCGTGTGACTACAAAATAACACCTTTAACTGAAACTTTTGGTGGGAAAGTTACTGGACTGAAAATTGATCAGATTGACAAAGAATGTGCCACCAAGCTAAAACAGGAAGCATTTATGTATAGATTTCTGTTGTTTTCAAACCAAAATCTACAATGGCAAGATCAAGTGTATTTTACAGAGCTTCTAGGAACGCCTTTCACTGAATCTTCGTCAATAAATCGCAAAAAGCATGCGAAAATTCCAGATCCACGACTCGGATATTTTTCAAATGATCCTACGGAAGGAATTACATCAGTTGGAATTGAGGGTTGGCATGTTGATGGGAACGTTGCAGAAAGCCCACACATGTTTACATTAATCTACTGCATAAGCAACAATAAAAATGGGCCAACACTGGTTGTTCCTTTGAAAGAAGTTGTTGACATGCTTACTGACATAGAGAGAGAATATCTTGAAAAACTTTTCTTTGTTAGTGGTCATAACTCGAGTATTATACACCCGCTGTTGTACAAAGAACGAAACAGAAAAGATGACACAATTATGCTTGCTCTTGGGAAATTATCTGGGCAGTATTTAGAAGAAATGGAAGATGGTTCAAAGCGTGTAATGTCCATCGAGGAGACCAAAGCTGTACAAGATCTATTAGAAGTTAAGATTCTAAGTTCAAATAGGATTTATTCACATCAGTATGAACCAGGGGATATGCTAATGTTGTATAACCCGTCTGTTGCGCATATTGCCGGTCCAGGCTCACAAACACCTAGAGAAATATCTGGACTTCGGCTTATGAGTCGAACTACAGTATTGGGTGAACATAGACCAACCAAAAAGTCAAATATGCAGTATGAGTGTTCAAATTTAACTCCCTTTGAATCTGGGTATTGTTTGTTTTCACTAAAAGATTCTGTTTACTACCCTAGAGTGGGTGTGTTTGATTCTCAGGACAATGCTAGAAAACATTGTACACGTGTTAATAAATATGCTGACTTGGCAGTTTTACCGACTGTTGAATGGAACGACAAAGTAAAGGGTATTATATTGCAACGTTCTTGTAAATATTGATGTGGGTATTACATAACAGTTTGTGTCTCTTATATGTTTTTGTTTTTAAGTATATTTTCAATAATTTTTATATGGAATTTAAGAGATATCAAGGAATGTTTTGATTTAAACTTTGGTGATACAATATGTATATGTAAACAGCAGACTCTCTTATCTTATCTTTATTACTGTAGGGGATGTAGGTACCTGTATACTAAAAATAGATTGTCCTGGCTGACCATTGGTCAGTTTCTATTAGGTGATAGATAAAGGGGAGATTTCAGTTCTAAGACACACAGAAGGATCTATCTATTAATGAAAGCATTTACAAATAAATAAATAGTGTTCATTTTAACCTGTATTTTATATAATTATTTCTTAGAGTTAAAAGTTTAAGGTTTTACTATTTTAGTTCTTGAATTTACAAAGGACCTAAATACTTGACAGTGTTTATGCTGCTGTGAGAACATGGAAGAGGTGTGTAATTTTCTTCTTTAACCTGTTTGCTCAGTGGATCAAGTTTTATAACTTAGTGTATTGTTTAGGTCTGATAAGCCACTCTGGTATACATGATTACTATGGTGTTAGGGGATATAGTTAATTCAGTGAATCTTATCTAAGTATCTAAAGATTTAGCAACTTAGTGATTTTTTTTGTGTTACTTGAAGTGTTAAAGTGTCTAAGTACCTAAAGTTTTAGCAACTTAGTGATTTTCCTATATTGGGTTGGAGTGTTAAAGTGACTGAGTACCAAAAGTTTTAGCAACTTAGTGATTTTCTTATTTTGTGTTACTTGGAGTGTTAAAGTGTTTAAGTACTTAAAGTTTTAACAACTTAGTACTTTTCTTACACTGTGTTACTTGAAGTTGTATTTCTGAAGTGATAACGGGGCCAAGTGCTAAGAGTTTAATAACATTAGTGATTTTCTGGAGTTGTGTTTCTGGATGTGAATTTGTGTTAAAGGAAAGTGTTGAAATGTGAATAATAGTGTTTAACTTGACATGAGTTAATTTTAGTGTTAGACTTTGATACTGATTTTATAAAAAAACGTTCGATTAATTAAACACCAGCAGTGGAATTTTTAGCAAAGGACAATGAATTTTAAAGTAACATATGTGTCATATTTGTTGAGCTGATCATACTGTAAATTTTGTAAATATCTGTATTATATAAATATATATGTATATATGAGAGTAAAATGTATATAAGAAATTTGACTTTGTATATTTCCCCCCAAGATGATATCAAACACTAGTGACCAATTACATGCTTGAGGTGACCTGTCCCAATATTACGTAAATTATATAAGCCTTCCTGCAGGTACGCTTCAATATCCTGCACTGGAGTTCCACATTGGATAAATGCTAAAAATCCACAATATCAGGATGTATATTGGGAAGGGATTGAAGAAAAAAGCAATGTCTTGCTTTGGGACGTTGCCAGTGGACAGCCAAATGACTGTGACATGCTCGAAGACTGTGTGATAGTTGGGCCATATGGACATTGGTTTGATGTGCCATGTAGTGGACCAAAAACTAAACAAGGATCCGATCCTGGACCTGTTATGACCTGGGAAAACGGAAAAAAGAAAATGTTTAATATTTATCCATTGTGTGGAGTTGAAATGAAGTATCTAAATGAAAACGACCCTTACAAAGTAATATAAAGTTTGTTATCTGCAGTCAGCAATGAAACTATTTGCACTAGATAGCCTTCATTAGATAATGATATGTTGAATTTGTGATTATTTTGAGGTGTTAATTTCTATATCTAGCTCATTTTGAAAAAAAAATAGATGAGAGGTGTTGGCATCACTCTGGTTAAAATTTTTGTTTGGGCGCATTTTTTCTTGAACTCTTTATTAGATTTGTTTAGTAAATGCACGAAGAACCATAATTGTTGGACTTCTTTAGAATTATGGTCCTTTTGTACTGAGAAAATTTATATTTGGTCAAACGTTTATGATAATGATCGCTGTCCTGGAAATTATACGGGAGTGTGGATTTTTCGGGGGATCTAGGACGGTATGCTCTCCTCAGACAATTGTTGGCAGATATAAGTCAAATGATGCGATCTGACATACCGGTATTTAACGTAGTTTGAGCACGACTGTATGATTGTAAATGTGTGAGCAAAGTGCCTAAATTGACTGATGTCGGAATTTTAGGCTATCAAACAGATTTTAGCCCACCTACCTGTATCCTCCTAGATGCACTGTTTTATGGCCAGGATAATAATTATTTTCAATAAGGATTAAAGAAGTTTTAGATTAAATTTTGGGATTTAATGTATATTACATGCAACACAGCTATAGTTATACATGTATTTCACTGTTACATTTATTCCCTTTAAGAGCGTCAAATTCTGTAATTAGTCTAAACGTGTATGTTGTCAACAAAACACGTTTAAATTTGTACTTTTATGTATTTGAAAAAAAAATGCGAGCATTCTAAGTTTTGGGGAAATAGGAAATAAATTCACTGATGTAGATCCGACGTCGGGTATTACGTTACATTTTAAGTGTAACGTAAAAATCTTCACGTCGCCATGGTTTTGTTAGGATTTAAAATTATTTGAACCAGTAAAGATTAAAAAGTGGACGCCGAACATTGTCGACAGTTCCATCCAAGGAAAGTTATTTTTAAAATTCCATGTTATTTGAAGTGGCCCCCACCTGTTTTTTTTTTTTTTTTTTTTTTTTTTGTTTTGTATCAGATTTTGACGTCAAAGCAGGCGAAAAGTTAGTGGCAAAATCTGGACTGGTTTACGGTGCGTAGCAAACATGACTGTTTATATAGATCGCCGGTCCATTGTTTGTGGTATTGTTGGTCTATAGTTCAATATGGCAAGCCAGTCTGTACATGTACGCCCTTAACCCCAACCATGTTCCAAAGTCACCCGACAGTATAAAAAAATTATCACCTCCAGGTGAATTCCCAGTACAGTGACACGTAATAGTAACAAAAGGCACGATATGTGAATGTGAGAAAAATATATAAAAAGAAACAAACAGAATGAAACATGTACGCATGCACTCAGTGCCTTTGCAGGAGGCAGAACAACAAATGAAACACCTTTAAGGGACCGTTGAATAAGACCGGAAGTCAAACTTTGACAGATCTTTAGCTCATGTTGTCTGTTGATTATATGCGACGTTAAATAAAGCTTACCTTCAAGTTACCTTTACCTTTAAGTTTACTTTTACCTTTTAGTCCCAGTGGGTGGGACTGAGCCGTGCTCAGGGTGCGCTATTTTGAGTTCCCAGTGGGACTGAGCCGTGCTCAGGGTGAGCTATTGTGAGTACTCACTATCTATTGTACGTTCGTCCGTCGACACTTATCTTCAAACAACATCTCATTTTTAACCATTCAGCCGGTCTTAACCAAACTTTACTGTGCTCCTCTTTCAAAGCTGTTCCATGCAGAACTTTGATGGCCGTGGCAAGAGAAAAACCTTTAACATTTTGTTCTGGCTAACAACTATTGGTAGCTCTGAGATTCTGAGAGTAATTATGACAGTATGTTTATGTTTGTCTAACAAGAGGGTCATGATGGCCCTGGATCGCTCACCTGACTTTCACAGATTGCTTGAACAATTTTGGTAGTGGATCACGTATGGAAAATATCTGTGAAATTATTTTGAGATTGGGCCAGTGGTTTCTAACATGACGAATTTCAAAGTTTTCATGATATGCATGTAGGAAATACTAAATACATATATAACAAGGTAGTCTAAAAGACAGCTATATCCCCCGCCGCTGTTACGGATAGTGAAAGGGTTGATGGTATTGGGAGGAATCATTGACGTTGTTAAGTATATTTTATAGTCCATGTATGACGTCATCAATGAATTTGTTCCAAGCGATATGCTGACAGATCGCAGGAATAAGTTTGATATAACAAGAATCACGAGTATACAATTCATCAATGTAAATCGGTTACTGAATATGACTCATGGGTTTTGCAAATATGTATAAACCACTCAGTGAGCATAAATAAGTTTAAACTAGAAGATGCTTTTGTAGAAAAGCACATGTAGGCAAGAAGTCAATAGGGGACAGGAGCGAAAGTCAAAGATACACTGAAGGTTGACTGCAACAGGGATCATCTACTTGGCATGTCCAATCATCCCACTAAGTTTCAACCTTCTGGGCCCACTGGTTCTCAAGTTATGAATTGGAAACGGTTTTCCATGTTCAGGCCTTGTGACCTTGACCTTTGATCAAGTGAGCCCAAAATCAGTAGGGGTCATCTACTCTGCATGTCCAATTATTATTATAAGTTTCAACATTCTGGGTCAAGTGGTTCTCAAGTTATTGATTGGAAAGAGTTTTCTATGTTCAGCCCCCTTCACCTTGACCTTTGATGGAGTGGCTCCAAAAACAAAAGGGGTCATCTACACTGTAAGTCCTATCACCCTATGAAGTTTGAAGGTTCTAGGTCAAAGGGTTCTCAAGTTATTGACCAGAAATGGATTTCCATTTTCTGTCCATTGCGACCTTGACCTTTAATAGTGACCTCAAAATTAATAGGGGTCATCTTACTCTGCATGTCCAACCATCCTATGAAGTTTCAACATTCTGGGTCAAGTGATTCTCAAGTTATTGATTGGAAATGGTTTTCCATGTTCAGGCCCCTGTAACCTTGAACTTTAATGGAGTGACCCCAAAATCGATAGGGGTCATCTACTCTGCATGACCAATAATCCTATGAAGTTTCAACATTCTGGGTCATGTCGTTCTCAAGTTACTGATGGGAAATGGTTTTCCATGTTCAGGCCCCTGTGACCTTGAACTTTAATAGACTGGCCCCGAAATCAATAGGGGTCATCTACTCTGCATGACCAATAATCCTATGAAGTTTCAACATTCTGGGTCAAGTGGTTCTCGAGTAATTGATCGGAAATGGTTTTCCATGTTCAGGCCCGGTGACCTTGATCTTTGATGGAGTGACCCCAAAAACATTAGGGGGCGTCTACTCCATAAGACCTGCCACCCTATGATGTTTGGAGGTTCTAGGTCAAATGGTTCTCCAGTTATTGATCAGAAATGAAGTGTGACGAACGGATGGACAGGGCAAAAACAATATGTCTAGGGGGAGACATAATAATCACATGTTAAACTTTTGAACAAGCAAGAGCTGTCAGTAAGACAGCCAATGCTCGACTATTCGAATTGTTGTCCCAGAAGCAGGAATGTTACCCTAAATGTTAAAATATCTAAAGAGTTTCAGTCCAGTATCTGCATTAGTTTTTGGAGATAGTAACTTGCATACAAAACTTTAACCAGAAGTTTTAAGTTCAAAAGGGGACATTATTTTGCAAAAAAGTGCATGTCAGAGTAATGGGACTTGATGCTATAACCAAGTTTTATAAACCCAAAGAAAAGTGTGAAGTTTTGATTCAATATTTGCATTCGATTTTTAGATGGTAACTTGTATGCAAAACTTTAACCAGGATTTTCTAAGTCCAAAAGGGGGCATAATTTGACCAAAATGCATGTCAGAGCTACGGGACTTGATGCTATCAGCTAGTTTTATAATCCCGAAGACACACATGACATTTCAATTCAATATCTGCATTTATTTTGGAGATAGTAACTTGCATGTAAACTTTAACCAGGGTTTTCTAAGGCCAAAAGGGGGCATAATTTGGCCAAAATGCATGTCAGAGTTATGGAACTTGATGCTATCACCTAGTTTTTTTAACCCCGAAGTACATGCGAAGTTTCAATTCAATATCTGCATTAGGTTTGGAGATTGTAACTTGCATGTAAAATTTTAACCAGGAAGTCTAAAAGGGGGCATAGTTTGGCCAAAATACATGCTACAGTTATGGGACTTGACCCAGTGAGGTTGGTTATTGAACTAGAAAAAAGAAATTTCAAAGCTATATGCCTTTAAATGATAGCTGTAAGTACTTGCATGCAAAACTTTAACTTAGGTGTGACGCCGACGCCAACATCAGGGCGAGTAGTCGAGCTAAAAAATCTGATTCACCACCTTTAACATTTGTTATATGGGACCTTTGAACTGGCAATAAAACTGAGGAAAACTATCTATTCTATTCTATCATTCTATGAAGTTTGATGGCTATAGGTCCAAGCATATTCCAGATATTTTAAGCCATAATTTGACTTACTGACTCCTGTTATTGGTCTGAAACCAACTTGTCGACTGACTGACCGACGACATGTAAACAAAGTAACAAACTAGTCCTGCAGGTGCACAATAATGACAAAACAAATGTTCAATGACATTTTTTATTTTTGACATTTTGTATTTGACAATACTTACTGGTAACGATACAATTAAGGGAGACAGGGGTCATTTAGAGAACATACAGATCTACATTAACCATGGTAAACAGAGGTAAACCAGTAATAATGTAAAAGTCTTCAACAATAGCGTCTACTTTACAGTATATAGATGTACATTACAGTATAAAATGTGTCTTGTATAAAATGTAAAACTGAGATAAAGCAGATCTAATGGAACCCGACATCCACATATATTCAACTGACAGCAATTTCTTACGTTTACAAAAACATGGGTGCCATGCCATTTCATTTTACATCTAAAGGATGTGAATAGTATATACGTTGACTATCACTGTATAGCAACCAGTTTTACATTGGTCTTTCAATAAAACACTTTAAAGGGCAGATTATAGAGAAAACTATAGTCTCGTAATAGTCATAGTAACAAAATAGTTCTAAGGTGAAAAACTTTTTTAATTTTTCAAAGTACTTAAATACAGACAAAGCATTACATATTGTGATTTACTTGGAAGACTTATAATACCACTTCAATAAGAATAGTTCTCAGATGTTCTATTTCATTTTACATGAAGACCTACATTTTGTGGGCAAAGAATTTCGTTATTTTTGGTAAGAAAATTCTGTTGTTTTTTTTGGATTCACTGGTTTCAAAGATAAAACGAATTTGATTTATTTTTGTTGGATTCAAATTCATTTAACAAAGCAACGAGGAAATATATTAGTCCTCCGCAATGACTCATCATTTCACAGTAAATAACATAAATACAGCCCTTATACCCGGATTTCATAATCTCAAGACATTAATGAAAGAATATGAAGCAATAGATTTACCTTTGAATGATACTGACTTTATCGTTTACCCATAAGCCTTTGTGAGCCCCTCTTTTGTGAGCCCCTCTTTTGTCAATTTTGATCCTATGCAGGACCGAGTATTGTACAAACTTCAGCACAAAGCTTTGTTTTCAAATTCTTCAAAAACTGCCAGAATCAATAAATTTCTTTTATTAGGCATATTATGACTAAAAGATGAAAAAACTATGCATAACAATTATATACAGAAATATAGCAATTGTTTTGAGTACTGCACAACTGATGACTACTGTTTTTCATTAAAAAAAAAAAAGAGGACAACAAGTTTCAGTCTTATTTTTTTTCACACAATCAAGAGTTAATTGTGCCACAAAATACAAATTTAAATAGAATTTACTGCCTGATAAATGTGAAATGTCTCCCTTTTCACTGATGGCATACTTCAATAAGGAAAGGTTAGAAGACAAATGTCACTGTGTTTTACAGCTTCAGACTGTGGGCACCATTACGGCAGGGTATCATACTCTCCTAAACTCTCTTGATTTTTTACTGTTTTCTTGACTCTGTTACCTTTTACAAGAAATATATAGATAGCTTCAAATCTTTTCATCAAAGTCTTTGATAATTTGAAAGAACTATTTCTTTGAAAATTAAATATGGCATTGATTCCCCTTTCTTTGATATTGCATTACTACTCAACTGTTACAAAGTATTTTGAAACCTGCAATTTCGAAACATGTTTTTCAAAGAACAGATTTTACAAAAATAGCACAATTCTTTCACTGATCTTGTACCAGTCAAACACAAATAAAGTAAATGTCATGTCAGTTACATATACGGGTAAACAAAGGAAGTGGCTACAGTTCCGGTACCCAAACTATAGAACCAAAGTTGTCAATTCCGGTACCCGACTTCTAGCCACTTCTTATAAAACAATACACTGGAGAAAAAAGGCAGACTACCAGATCACAGAGGTTAATAGAAGATTCATAAAAAGTCTCTTCATAAATAAATGATTATAAATAACTGACCTACTATATATATGTAAAAAAACTTTATACAATATTTGTGTAAACTCAACAGAGAGGAATCTAGACTAGCTAGAGCCTGCTTTACATACATATACATAATTACATACATGTTAATATTACATAAATACAGTCAAACTCTCTAACGCACTTTCAATTGAAGGCTAATCGTCACACATCATAACCCTAAAGACTGCATAGAAATTACTTCTTTAGAAGTGTATACAAATACATTCATGATTGCTGTACATAAAAGTTTGCACAGCTACCCTAAACAATCATATATAAATGAGCCGCACCATAAGAAAACCAACATAGTGCATTTGCAACCCGCATGGATCCAGATCAGCCTGCGCATCCACGCAGTCTGGTCAGGATCCATACTGTTCGCTAATGGTTTCTCTAATTGCAATAGGGTTTGAAAGCGAACAGTATGTTGGTTTTCTCATGGTACAGTTCAGATGCATTATGAAGTTACACTTACATCATGAAAAACAAGTTTTTAATATGAACAAGCATGGAAGTGTGAAAATCTTAACTTTAAAATTTCTTTTGGGTATTACATGATTTATTATGAAAAAAAAAATTAAAACAAAATTTTCCACTTTCTGCTAAACAAAATGCAGCAAAAAGGTATGAGATATGCAGAACTGCACTTGTTTTCCTTTCTACAGCTGTCCAGGTTACTTCTATAGATAAAATACTCCTCTAACATTTATACAAAAGAAAACGTATAAGAATTTGGTAATATCACTAAAAATACAAAATTATCAAAAACGTAAAATGTTGCATAGTTAGAAACCTACCCTGCGTATAAATACTCTGCTGTGTAGAAAGGAGCACTCATTTTTAAAGACAGACAAAAGGACACTTAGTCTTAGCTGAAGAGTAAATTAAATTCCACCAAATATGACATAAATAAAATACCTTTTAAAAGTACAATCATGTTTTTATTAAGCATAGGATTGCCTCCAGACTAAATTTTCCACATCAGTCTTTTGTATCATAACAGGTTGAGATATTTTTATAAAGCATGGGCCATTTAGATAAAACTGAGGAGAAAATATTCACCATATATAATGTATCTGTAAGTGAAAATGAATTTGGTTAAAAAAGGTGGCAGTTAAAAAATTCATTATAATTATTATGGCATTTTGTTATTAATTAAGCCAAAAATTGCCAACATACAACACAGGTACACATTCAAACAGGTTTTGTCAAGAGAAATAGAGAAGAAAAGTTGCATAATAATTTTTTTGGTATTGGTGTATACAGCTATACTGTACAAAAATATATACTAGTAAGTCAGTTTTTGAATTTTTTCAAGAAAATGGATCCATTCTAAAAACAGTAACACTCCCTTTTACTGGAGACAGGTCAGCCTTTACGAGACCCGTGTTGTACTGAATTGTCTAGTTTAAGATCTACATTAATGCTTAGTCTTTTAACAAGTATATCACATAAGTACCTGGTATTTCCAGAATACTATTCCAATGTTGAAGCTTTCTGTTTGTACAAATGATTGTATACAATTTATATATGAGCCACGCCATGAGAAAATCAACATAGTGGCTTTGCGACCAGCATGGATCAGACCAGCCTGCGCATCTGCGCAGTCTGATTGGGATCCATGCTGTTCGCTTTCAAAGCCTATTGCATTAGAGTACCTGTTAGTGAACAGCATGGATCCTGACCAGACTGCGCGGATGCGCAGGCTGGTCTGGATCCATACTGGTTGCAAACTCACTACGTTGGTTTTTTCATGGCATGGCTCATATGTATATCTAGGACTAGAATGATCTCTCCCATCATTTTTGGGCTCCAGTTATATCTAAAACATTATAATAAATGAGATCTAATAGCTATATGAACAAAAATAAGTTGTAAATACTATTTAATATGCACTTTTGGGACTCAGAGAGAGGATTTATATAGCACCTTAATTGTAAATAAAAACCTATAATACAGGTCAAGACTATTCAGAAAATATATAATACACATATTTTTTTCAAGCAAAATAAATCAATGAACAGTTTGCAACATAAATAAAGATTCTAGGAAAAAAAATCAGATCATTAAACAAAAATCCCAGCTGATAAACTGGAAATTACTGGAAATTAAAGAGCAGGTGTCTTCAATGTACAAAGTGAACTGTATTCAATCATTATTATTCATTGCACAATATCACAAGCTGCCGTAGTTTTAACATAAATGTGCATAATACTATTCTTTCCTGCGAAATTAACATATCTACACTCCTTATAAACTCTGAGCTAATGGAAGACACACAGTTACGTCAAAATGTCATCTTATAATGAAATGAAGTTAACAAATGTGACTGTAAAAAAAAAAATCACCCTTATCAATATTAGTATTTTTGGTTAACTTTAAAATTCTTTGGTGAACTTGAACCGAAACTGTATATGCCTGATATCTAGGTTTTGAGAAGACATATTTCCATAATTCAAACGAGTCTGCTAACTACATGAAAACGAGACCACATCCAGTTCTGCGGACTGATTCAACAGTGCTAAAGGCATGAACGGAACTACTGTCTGACACAGATGTTTTCCATGTGTCGGAAGTTACCGGTATGTTATGTAAGATCAGTCTTGTAATGCTGATAAGCAGACGTTTATCTGTAAATTCATTCTTTTCTGACACTGCAAAGATGTTTTATCACCTACAAAATGACTTTTAAACACTGATTTGAGAGTAACTTTCAAACTGTAAAACAGTCAGTACTACCATTTTTACAATATCTTGCAAGTATAGGAGTTTCAAATGTTAACAACAGAAATAAGTTTAAGAACAAGCTCTGTTTAAATAAAATGCTTTGAAACTTTTATTCTAACTAAACTGCAGCTCCCTAAAACACTCAAGGTAAATAATACAATACTGCCTTCTAATAGCTACACTGCCTCTTTCTCTTTGGATGTTTAGCTCTGACTCTTGCACTTTTTCTGTTCAATATTATAAAATAAGCAGCAAAAATAAAGTTTGGGCTTTTTTTCAAATCTGAACTAAAATAAACACAACTAAATCATATTCCCAACAAAACCTGCTCATGAATTCAATTTTTATCACATCTGAAATATAACTGTTTTGTACTGCTGTTTTAGGTATATATATATATAACTTGCACTAAACTGGGGCACCAGAAACCAATGCATCAACAAAGTATTTGGATGGATTCATAATCTTTCTCTCTCTCTGTACACTAAATCCTTTTTTGCCTAGCATCACTTGGGATCTCTTGGAATCAAGGGTGGTTTTCTAAATACATTCAGCAAATTTCGGTGATTTCAACTTTTTCAGTCTCAACACGTTGTCACAAATCTCATTCAAACTTGCTATGTTCAATCCAGCCCTTTTTTCTTCAATGCACCAAATACATGCACAAATTATTCACTGTCTTGAACACAAAACACTACTCCATTATACAGCACACTATCAAACTTGCCACAATAATAAGTGATTTGTACTGTCATCTTTCCCCGCTGCCTCGTTAACAACATTTGTTCGAAAATCTTCATAACCATCACCCCCACTTATTACTAACATTCTTGTAGCTAAAGCTGCAGTCATTGTTGCCACTGACGACCGTCGTTTATTAAGATCCTGTGGCGAGGGAACATCAGGGTCACGAGTGTTATTATTTGCACTGTCTGACCGCGAATGACTTCCCGCCAATAATGGCGGCACATTAGTGTTTACCATTTCAACACAAGTAAGAAATCTCACATGTCCAGTATGTCCATACACAAGCCCTGAAAAAAAGAAATTTGCAACATTTATTTCTGCACGAATGTTCCCATTACAAATCTTCCTGAATATTCCTACTAAATATCTCTATATGAATATTTCTGCTAAATATCTCTACATGAATATTTCTGCTAAATAACACTACATGAATATTCCTGCTATTCTGCTATCTATCTCTACATGAATATTCCTGCTATCTATCTCTACATGAATATTCTTGCTATTTATCTCTACATGAATATTTCTGCTAAATATCTCTACATGAATATTTCTGCTAAATAACACTACATGAATATTCCTGCTATTCTGCTATCTATCTCTACATGAATATTCCTGCTATCTATCTCTACATGAATATTCCTGCTATCTATCTCTACATGAATATTCCTGCTATTTATCTCTACATGAATATTCCTGCTATTTATCAATACATGAATATTCCTGCTATCTATCTCTACATGAATATCCCTGCTACCTATCACTACATGAATATTCTTGCAATTTATCTCTACATGAATATTCCTGCTATTTATCACTACATGAATATACCTGCTATTTAGCTCTACATGAATATTTCCACTAAATATCACTACATGAATATTCCTGCTGTTTATCTCTACATGAATACTCCCGTTACACATCTCTGCAGGGATATTCCCACAACATAAAAATAATTCCAAAATTTTACTGATAATGTTTACACCTGTATATGGAAATGACAAAGCCATTAGTTGGCCATTGTTTATATTTAATATGGTTGGCTAAATATTTATGTTGCCTGATTTTGTGGGAGCATTAAAACAACAGGCTTCAAGACTGCTAAAAATAGTAACAAAGTCTGAGTTAATGTACTATACTGAAGTAAGTGTAATATATCTACCACTTGGTATTTGAGATTGTTTAAAATTGCTTTGTGTGAGACTAACCTGTGACATTTGGTGTAGTAAGGCTCCCTCTGGTGGTAGTGGAAGTTATTTTTGGAATAGGTATTGTGAGTATAACACCTGCACTGGTACCAATCCACAACAGGTCCTTACATACCAACAAAGCTGTTATACGTAAACAAGCTGCCTTATGTTGCCGAATAATATCATCGGCCGCTGTCAAAGCAGAAACAGTTTTTCTATTACTTTACGTAAGCACAATTACAAGACATATTGCCAATTAAAAAAATTCAGGTACCCAAATGCTTGTATACAAATCAATATAACACTATTGTAAAGTTTTATCTCCATATTTAAACTGTAGAAAATTAAATATCTATTGAAAAATATATAAGGAACAATAAACTTTTATGCCATATAATGGAAATCTGTCTCATCACGTTTATAACATAAATTTTTCAACACCCTAAAAAGTTAGGAGAATTAATGCCTTGCCTTAAACAATGTATCAAAAAATATCTTGGAATTAAAAATTTTCTTGCTATTCATTGTCAAAACACAATGTGTCTTAGGTCACAAGATCTGTAATCCCTGCAGTAACTTACTGTTTGGAATACAAACACTTCACTGTTGGTAGAGAAATCAATAAGCAAATACAAACCCTGTAATTTCTGGTTGACGGCCTGTGCTATACTGACTTCTAGGAGAAATTCGAAGGTTGTAGCATGATATAGTATAACCTTAGCACTCTGCTGAGAAGCTATCCATACACCATGACCAGCATTAACTATACACTGAACACAACGATTACTATCTTGGTGAACTTGAAATGTTTTCTGTGATAAATGAAAATTAATTTTGTGATTCTCACACAAATGTAGTTAATCAGAACAGCTGCAATAAACAAGAAAGAAGTCCAGATCTTGAGTATGAAAGTCAGGATTTTCTACATCTGATAATCTCTAATAAACAAGTGACTGAGTATTGCAGTGGCAATATAGAAGTCCCCTACCAGTGGAAAACTTTCAATAGTGACCCTGACCTTTGGCTGACAACCATGGGTCATGTATGCAACTCATAGTCTAAGCATGGGGAACATTTCTGTGTAGTTATAAAAAAATTCTTCAACGCAATTAAAATTATGGAGTGGAAGCACATTTTTACTTGACCTTAAACAGTGACCTTGACCTTTAATGACAAGCATAGATCATGTTGACACTTGCAGCACTAACATAATCCAGCAATGTATATAAAATTTATGGAGTGGGAACAATTTTTACTTGGCCTTCAATAGTGACACTGACCTTTGACCTACAAGCATAAATCATGTTCATGCATGATCTACATATTGCCCTCTATTCACATACCATGTTTTATGAGCCCAGCTTGAATACTTTTTGAGTAATTGCAGGATCCAGATTTATAGACGAACAGACAGACAGATTGTTTGGTTTGTTTGTTTTTTGGGGTTTAACGCCGTTTTTCAACAGTATTTCAGTCATGTAACGGCGGGCAGTTAACCTAACCAGTGTTCCTGGATTCTGTACCAGTACAAACCTGTTCTCCACAAGTAACTGCCAACTTCCCCACATGAATCAGAGGTGGAGGACTAATGATTTTAGACACAATGTCGTTTATCAAATAGTCTCGGAGAACATACGCCCCACCCGAGGATCGAACTCACGACCCCGTGATCAGTAGACCAACGCTCTACCTACTGAGCTGACAGGGGGAAAGAGGGCATTCCAATAGTCCCCTCCGGTGTTCCACCAGTAGGGGACTAATAATGTAAAATCATATACAGACTAAAATTTTGCCTATTTGTTGTCTAATGTGGTGTTAAGTCTGAGTTCCAAATATTTCTATAAAATTTGTAAGAGCATACTGAAATTAAACATTCCTGCTCTTGCTCTCACTGGCCATGACGAAAACTATCCTATATAACATTTACTTTCTATTTTTAGGTATAACATGCATTAAAGAAAAACGAAGAATGTGTGTGCTAAATGTACTTAACTATGACAAAAACTTAACCTAATTAACAAGAAAGTGAGTAACAAGAGCTGTCGGAGGACAGCAACGCTCGACTATTCAACAGCCTTGTCAATTGAATGAATACAAAAGTTGAAAAGGGTGCATAATTTTGTAAAATGCAAAGTAGAGGTATTGAACCTCTGTACAGCATGTCATATCAAGACAGTGAACAAGTGTGTGAAGTTTCAATCCTTTCCAATTTGTGGATACTGAGATACCAGCTTACATACAAAAACTTAACAAAAAACTGCTAAGTCAAAGGGGCATAATTTTGTAAAAATGCCAAGTAGAGTTATGGGACCTTCACAGTGCATGTTAGATCATGACAGTGAACAAGTGTGTGAAGTTTCAATCCATTCCAATTAGTGGATACTGAGATATCAGATTACATACAAAAATTTAACCAAAAACTGCTAAGTCGAAAAAGGGGCATAATTTTGAAAAAAAAAGAGAGTAGAGTTATGGGACTTGCTTAGTGCATGTCAGATCATGATAGTGAACAAGTATGTGAAGTTTCAATCCATTCCCATTAGTAAGTACTGAGATACCAGCTTACATACAAAACCTTAACCAAAAATTTCTAAGTCGAAAAAGGGGCATAATTTTGTAAAAAAGCAAAATAGAGTTATGGAACATGTGCAATGTAGATCAGTTCATCACAGTGAATAAGTGTGTGAAGTTTCAATCCATTCCCACAAGTGGTTACTGAGTTACCAGCTTACATACAAAACCTTAACCAAAAATTTCTAAGTCGAAAAAGGGGCATAATTTTGTAAAAAAGCAAAATAGAGTTATGGAACCTGTGCAATGTAAGTCAGTTTGTCACAGTGAATAAGTGTGTGAAGTTTCAATCCATTCCCACAAGTGGTTACTGAGATACCAGCTTACATACAAAACCTTAACCAAAATCGGGACGCGGACGCGGACGCAGACGCCGACGCATGGGCGAGTGCAATAGCTCACTATTCTATGAATAGTCGAGCTAAAAAATAATACTAACTAATGTTTAAATATATGATGATGTAACCTGGAGAATAATTTACTATACCTCAATACTGAGAGTGAGAGGGTTTATAACACAAATGTTGTTCTGACGGCCACACCAAAGTTTTCCTGCCACAGCCAACATCTTTACTATAGGGGCAGTCACACTGCCTATTGCACGAGTGTAGGGATTTTCTGAGTCCCATGTTCCTTCTGAAACAGATGTATTTGACATTTAATAAGTACATTAAAGATATATACAGTATTATAAGGCCAGGAGAAGCAGCCATTTGGGCCTTGACGGGGTGGGCTTGTGCCCCTAAAGCAACCATTTGGGCCCTGACGGGATGGGTTGATGTCCCCGAAGCAGCCATTCGGGCCTTGACAGGGTGGGATGGTGCCCCCTGAAGCAGCCATTTGGGCCTCGTCGGGGTGGGCTGGTGTCCCCTATCATGTTGTCTTCTTAACAGTCTCTTTAAAATGAAATATCTTGTGTGTTCTTCAAAGTATTAAAGCCATGTATTTTTGGCCTCAGTAACATAACAGTCTGAGCTCCTATACCACTGTAACAAATCTATTATTGTGTATCTGTCAAGTCTCAGGCACTGAGCATGAATACTTCAAATTTCAGTGTAAATACTTACTCTCAAGCATTTTCATACACTGTTTAGAATCATTTTTTGTAAAACTATAATTCTAGTAAAATAGTGTACAGTTCCACTCCAGTTTTTTATGAGAATTTAATTGAGCAATCACATCAGTTACAGCATATATGCCACATCTCTCATTAAGACCAATTAGACAAATTTTAAATCACTTACCAGAGTCTCTTCTATACACCATGAGATCACCATTTGACAAGGAAACAAACACCTTGTTGTCTAGGTAACTGAAATAACAAGCACAAAATAAAATTTGCATTTATAACTATGTTAGTTCAAACATGCATGAGTCAAATCAAAATCCTTCATGTGAAAGAGCTATTCAGCCGACTTGTATAAGGTCAGTGGATTCTATTTTCTAGAATCATTCAATATATACTCTGGTATTTAAAATATTTATTTATTTGGGTTTTACGGCGCACCAACACAGTATAGGTTATATGGCGCCAAACAGGACTACAAATTTTGGTTCCACATCTCATTTACATCGAAATAAAAACATGAGGTATGGAATCAGAGTTACTGCAAAACCAAGTGTTAAGACCCTATTAGTCGCCTCTTACGATCATGCAAGGGTAAAGCAGTGGTTCCAATTCTTTTCCTACACAGATTGTCCCAGAACCACATAGGGCAGTAAAATGCTACCATACTACTTGTTACTCTAAACCTGATTTCTGAAAAAAGATTTACTAGGTTGAGGATTTCCACCAGTTATAGTTTTGTGTCTAATTCCTTTACAGTTGTTCTTATTTTGAAGTTACAGTAAAGACATAAATGTATTTGTTTCCCACCAAAATCAAAATTAATCTTATGGAACAAGCATTGAATCCTGAAATTGTAACAGCTACCATATTATCCCTTTTATACATCCCTTACCATGCTGGACATGACTGATTCTGCCTTTGCGACCAGTGTAGATCATGATCAACCTGCACATCCATGCAGTCTGATCATAATCTGCACTGTTCACCATTCAGTCAGTATCTTTTTGGCACACACCCCTTTTAACAGTTAATGGTACTGTCCAAATTGAAAGAAAGACAAGTTCATTATAGAAATTTAGCAGGGAAAGGGATATACTTACAGTATACAATATACAGGATATCCAAGCTGTATCTTCAGCTTGTTCTTCGTAGTTTTGATATTATCTGTACACTGGAATATATGGATGCTGAAAAAACAAGGACGAATTACTTCTTCAACATGTAGAAATATGTTCATTTTGCTGACAGATTTTAATAACTCATATTAACAATAAGGCCACTTACACCGACCGATTCACCACATGTTACAGCTTAAGATGTACGCAGTTTAAATGAGTACAATAGATATGCATGTATTAAAGCTAAGTAGATATTCTTGACTATCTGTCACAGTCCAAGGAGTAACTCTTAACAGCAAAGCTTTCAAATTAAGAAAATAAATGAGATACAGTTATCACTATATAAGATAAACCATTAAATGTCTTTTTCCACAAAGGCAAAAACTTTCAGACCTACTTCTAGATTAACTTCAAATCAACCACTTCTGTACAATAAAATAGGGTTATTCTAACAGAACCTCGATCTGCAATGTTGTATACTGGTCAAGGGAACTGTGCCAGGCCTGGCACTGAGTGTGATTTTGCCTGGCAAACTCCGTAACAGTTGAAGGCATCACTGCAGGTCAGGCTGTTGCTTTAATGACCCTTTTTTGATTTAACAACTAAAGTAAGTAGTCAAACCACTGAACATTTTTCTGTATGAAATGGGAGTTGATTACAGGGTTATGTATTTGTTAGTGAAATACATGCTGTATTTTAGAAAAAAAATTCCTACTTGGGATATAATAAACAGATTTATTACAAACCTATATAAATTCTGTTAAAATACATCCTGCATTTCACAAGTAAATATGAACAGGCAGAAAAAATTCCATATTGTACCTTTTGTATTTTATTTTGTGGGATTACTTTCATTTGATATGCATGACTTGACACTGTTATATAAATAGCGCACACAAAAACTTCACTCATTTTATTTTAACATCGGCAAACATTTAAGATTTCGTTTCATAACAAAACAAACAAAAAAGGTAAAGGTATCTAATAAAAGGGTCATTACAACAGTAGCTAGATCTGGGATTTTGTATTTGGCTCTCATGGATTTTACAAGGATGGATCACGCTTGGTGCTTGCACGCCTCATGAAATCCAATCTGGCAAAATCCACTCGAGCTGAATACAGCATCCCAGATCAAGCTACTACTATAATAACCCTATTATATCATGATTTTAACGCAAAATTACTTAACTCCATTGGAATTAAGGAGATGACCACTTTTTGT
Source organism: Mercenaria mercenaria (assembly GCF_021730395.1). Taxonomy (NCBI): domain Eukaryota; kingdom Metazoa; phylum Mollusca; class Bivalvia; order Venerida; family Veneridae; genus Mercenaria; species Mercenaria mercenaria. The sequence continues at coordinate 35,959,742 of NC_069365.1, read as the reverse complement.
GCTGAAATCTGAGTCTTAATATGTGCCGTGCCATGAGAAAACCAACATAGTGGCTTTGCGACCAGCATGGATCCAGACCAGCCTGCGCATCCGCGCAGTCTGGTCAGGATCCATGCTGTTCGCTAACAGTTTCTCCAATTCCAATAGGCTTCGAAAGCGAACAGCATGGATCCTGACCAGACTGCGCGGATGCGCAGGCTGGTCTGGATCCATGCTGGTCGCAAAGCCACTATGTTGGTTTTCTCATGGCACGGCTCATATGTCAAGTACTAAATACTAACCATCCATCTTCAGTGCCAAGCCACATTGTTGACTTTGCAGGGTTTTGGGTCCACGAACCACTGGTAGTGAAAGATTCAGGGTTTCCTGTAGGCAACTTACTTGGTGGTGTGGGTGGGGGCCTCTTTTGTTCTTCCTCTGTTTCAATATATTGACAAATGTATTAATATGCCTTTCCTGGTGCAGTAATACAAATTTAACTATTTTTCCATCATCAAAAAGAAAAGATTTGATATAATAGTCATTGACAAGATATTTAACAACAATGCTCCTTCAAAAATCATCTATGAAGTACAACAAATTCGACTTAAAACTACTGCGAATAATGACAGAAAACACTACTTGTACAACACTACTGACAGAGAAAGGTATTCAGGTAGTTTTTTATCATTATTCTCGGTAGGGTATTTTTATGCTCAAGGCTGCATCTTCAATCACATAGAACACAGTAAACATGCAATACAGTACCTTCAACAAAGAGACTACGTGTTGAAATAAATTCATCATCTGTCTCCTCACTGGAACTCGAGTCGGACTGGTACCCATCCTCACTAACCACATCACCAGATTCAGATATATCTCCCTGGTTCCCATCGTCATCTGTAACATCAACTTCCTCAATACTGATACGGGGACCCTCACATGTTGGTGAAGGAGGGTTATGTATGTAACGTTGTTTGGCACTGCTCTTTCTGAAATCACAGCAGCACAGAAAACCATTTCAGTTGAGTCATATGACAAAGGGAAACTCTGTTTTTTTTGTTTTTGTTTTTCAAAAAATAGATTATTTGTTTATTGTTTCACTCACTGAATTGAAGGAAATAGAAAGAGGTAATTTTTTCAATCTTTCTACACTAGTCACTATATGACTATATTTGAAGATGCAAAAACAGACGACAAATCATATAATCAAGAATCAGACTATTAAACACTAATTATCTTATCTTGTTCGTCGTAAAAATGAGAAACATCATAAACTTATAGAATGTGACATGTAAACAATAGAATGTGACATTTTATAGTAATTTTTAGGTATTGTCCTAAAGCAAAAGCATGGAAACTGCTCAGCCAGATTACCAAAGTAAGAAATTATCTATCTATTTTAGCTTAGCATATTAGTTTAATGTGAGAAATATCATTTCCATAACAATTTAAAGGATTTTAAATTCTCGTCCACAATTTTACCTGTGTTACCCATCTCTACAATATATTTTGAAATTTTACATTGCTTGCATGAAAGCAATCATTTGATAAGATGTCATTATTTCAAAGTTAAATTAATGTCACAACCCTATATTCATCATACAGCCAACTATTTAACCTTTAGTCTGCTGGTGGCAAGTGATTCTGCCTCTGCACTGTTCACTATTCAGTCAGTAAATTTTCAGTGAACACCCCTTTGAATAATAAATGGTACTGAGTAATGGATCAGTCCACTTTAGAAATTTAGGGGGGCTAAAGGTTAAGCAAAGTTTAGGCATGTAATTGTACATCAAGGCTGTATATAACAGCCAATTATGCTTTAAATGATGATAAAACTAAATTGTGGATTAAACAGAAATATTTTCAGATCATCAATGCCAAAGCACTTGGATACAGTAAACACTTCCAAAACAATGACTTCAAAGGTATTTAATCTGCTATTGACAGTGTTTACTGTAATTGTCTATTTCTATTTCAAATCATTTAAGAAGTAATATATAACAGAACCGTGTTTAAACAAGGTTCTTAATTCACACTGGTGTAGTTCACGTGAAGTTATTGATTTTTAAACTTTTTATTAAATAGATTTGTTTTGTTTTTGTTGGGTTTAATGTCGCACTGACACAAGTATAGGTCATATGGCGACTTTTCAGCTTTGATGGTGGAGGAAGACCCTAGGTGCCCTTCTGGGCATAATGTCATCATGAGCGGGCACCTGGGTAGAACCACCGACCTTTCGTAAGCCAGCTGGATGGCTTCCTCACATAATTCAATGCCCCAAGTGAGACTCAAACCCACATCGGTGAGAGGCAAGTGATCCTAAGTCAGCAACCTTACCCACTCGGCCACGGAGGCCTCCTTTTATTAACAAGAGCTGTCACTAATGGTGACAAATGCCCCCACAGCACCTTGACCTTTGACCTGGTGACCCCAAAGTCAGTAGGGGTGGTGTATTCAATAAGTACTATCAGCATGTGAAGTTTGGAGGTCCTGGGTGAAGAGGTTCGCATGTAAAGTGCCTTCATGCAAAAAGTTAACGTTGGCCTCTGTGACCTTGACCTTTGACCTGGTGACCCCAAAGTCAGTAGGGTTGGTGTAATCATAAAATACTATCTGCATGTGAAGTTTGAAGGTCCTGGGTGCAGTAAAGTGCCTTCATGCAAAAAGTTAATGTTGGCTCCTGTGACCTTGACCTTTGACCTGGTGACCCCAGAGTCAGTAGAGGTGGTGTACTCAATAAGTACTATCAGCACGTGAAGTTTGAAGGTCCTGGGTGCAGTGGTTCGCGAATAAAGTGCCTTCATGCAAAAAGTTAACGTTGGCCCCTGTGACCTTGACCTTTGACCTGGTGATCCCAAAGTCAGTAGGGGTGGTGTACTCAATAAGTACTATCAGCATGTGAAGTTTGAAGACCCTGGGTGCAGTGGTTCGCGAGTAAAGTGCCTTCATGCAAAAAGTTAACATTGGCCCCTGTGACCTTGACCTTTGACCTGGTGATCCCAAAGTCAGTAGGGGTGGTGTACTCAATAAGTACTATCAGCATGTGAAGTTTGAAGACCCTGGGTGCAGTGGTTCGCGAGTAAAGTGCCTTCATGCAAAAAGTTAACGTTGGCCCCTGTGACCTTGACCTTTGACCTGGTGACCCCAAAGTCAGTAGGGGTGGTGTACTCAATAAGTACTATCAGCACGTGAAGTCTGAAGGTCCTGGGTGCAGTGGTTCGCGAGTAAAGTGCCTTCATGCAAAAAGTTAATGTTGGCCCCTGTGACCTTGACCTTTGACCTGGTGACCCCAAAGTCAGTAGGGGTGGTGTACTCAATAAGTACTATCAGCACGTGAAGTTTGAAGGTCCTGGGTGCAGTGGTTAGTGAGTAAAGTGCCTTCATGCAAAAAGTTAACGTTGTGACTAACAAACTAACTAACTAACGAATGAATGGACGGACAGTTGAAAACTAATATGCCTCCCTTCGGGGGCATAAAAAGAAGCATAATTTGTCATAAGAGAATATTCTTTGGCTTACCTCCTCAGCATGGCATGTGCTGGAACAGCCGCAATACACAGTATCCTTGCATTGCATCCTGGGACAGGTGTGTTTAATGTCACAATTGGTTCTGGTTGAAGACTGAGTAAACACATATGACCTACATAACCATCACTGTTACACACCCATACATCTCTGTACCCACTTGAATTCACACCATCAATAGGTGCTGCACAGGAAAACTGCTCAAACAAATATAATATTCAAAAGCATGTGTTTTCAACATGCACTTGGAATTGCCTTGCCAATTTATACTGCTATAACTATCTGAAGTTCTATAAGACTATGTGTGAGTGTGTGCCCTTATCGCTCCTTTACCATCACCTTCTAAGCACTGGTCTTAAAATTTTCTAGAAAATCAAATTTAATGTGAAATATTTTCCCCAAGAAAATGTTATTTGCTCATAAAAAAAGCAAATATACATGAATCCAAAGCCCTTCTTAAAACCATGCAGACACTTCCACCTAAAAGCTGTGATATTTCTTTTCTGTCGAAAATGGTCAAACAAAAATGAAGACCCAATTGAGTAAATAGAACTTTCAAAGATAATGAAGGTTACAATCATAAACAGCTTTTTTCTATTCTAAACACAGTTTTCAGGTAAATAAAAATAAAAAAGAATCAAAAGTATGACAGAAATATTAAAACAGAACACTGATAATAAAGCCTGATTTACCTGCATTCCAGCCCTTGTTTTAGTTATCTGCAGGGGCTGCAGAAACTCAGCTGCCCGCTTGTCTGATAACAGTGCTGTGTAAAAATATAAACCTGTATGTTAGATAACTGTAGACACTTCTGATAGAACAGCAATATTTCTTTAAGTATTCAATTCATCTTCAGTAAACAAAGTAGGAAATAACTGATAATTATACATTATTTTGTTAAAAAACAACAACAGCAAACACCTCTCCCTTCATCTGCTCCAAAAAAGTATGGAGACCAAATGGTCACAATATACATATCACAGTAAATTACTTCTGACTTTTAAATGCTCTACTTACTAAGCAGACTAGTTGTCAAATGCTACCTTTTAACTTATTTAAGGGCTCTAACTCCAGATTGAGAAAGACTATAGAGCTGGTCATCATACTTGGCTAAGATAATTTACACATAAACATTCTAAGTTTTGTGAAGACTGGATAAGAGCTGCTTAAGTTATATATTGGACACTGTCAACATTTGCAATTTTAAGCAATTCAAGGGTCATAACTCAGGAGGGTCTGCGAGTATCTGGCTGGTTATCAAACTTGTGTGAGATTCCCATAAAAAAATCAGCCAAGTCTGTTGACAATGCTGCTTAAGTTACAGAGTGGACACTGTCAATTTTCTCATCTTGGGAGATATACTAGGGCCACAACTCTAGAGTCACTAAAACCATCCAGACGTTATTAAAATTCAAAAAGATATTACACCCATAAACACTGTGACCCAGTTTGGCAAACAATAGATAAAAACTGCTCACGTTACAGAGAACGGTCAATTTTTCAAATTTTGAATATTCCAAAGAGACTTAAAAGATCCCACTTATTACTGAACTTGGCTGAGATATTATGCCTATGTGACCAAATCTGAAAAACATTAGATAAGATCTGCTTAGGTTAGAGAGAGGGCAACCTTTGCTGACCCTTCCAATTATTACTAGCTTACATACAAAAGCCGTAAAATAACTGTCCAAATTGATGTAGGTGTATAATTTCATATTCTGTAAGTTGGAATTTTGGAAGCTGCTCAGAGTGGTCATTTCATGACTTTTTTAAGAGGTTGAAAGCATTACACCTAAAACTTTAGTTAAAAATGGAATAATTGTGTCAAATATTCAATCCAAATTTTCAAAGATGGAATAAGAGAAACTTACAAAGTTTTTGTTTAGCATCTAGGAATGTGGCCTCCCAACCAGCTCTCTTCTCTCCAGATGTGAAATTTACTTCCAGGTTCAGTACACCCTCTCTGTGAAATAGGGAGAAATCATTGGTGAATAAAGAAAATGAACAATCATACATGAATGAGTTTTCAGATATAATTCATCAAATCAAGTAAACATAGAAAATTCAGTCCAGAAACATTTCTTTCCACAAAGCTAAATAAAGCTGTTCCAGTTCTATTCCCATAAATCTACAGATGGCAAGAGCAGAACATTCCAGGGGCCACAACACTTGACTGGCGATGAATGTTTCTACATGTCACATCATCATACCAGATGTGTGAATCTTATAGGGCATTTCCATATGAGAGGGTATTGCTGTAATATAACATAAGATTGTCTGCAGTTGTCATTAAATGACCAACACTACTGAGTATACTCGGTGCAAAACAGGACTACAAACTCTAGTTTCACATTTCATTTGCATCGAAATAAAAATACGCGGTAAGGGATCAAAACTTTTATGCCTGCCTGAACCACTGAGGAAATCATTGATATTCATAGAGAATTACTTTTTCATGGATTTCGTAGTAGCGGCAGTCAAGAAAATTTAGTCCCAATAAATTTCCATTTATTGTATCTGTATCATTACAAATCAATGGAATCATGTCCCAAGCATTTCTTTTCCAAAACCACTGAATTTTATAACCCACGAAAGGAGAAGATTTTCGAAGTTTGTCCTTATATGACTTACTGTGTAGTAACAGTTAGTTCCATCTTGGTCGAGTCTTGTAGGGATTCTCGCAGGTTATGCTCCATCAGCTGTTTTCTCATAGACTGCGTCATCTCTTTTACCACATCATTCAAACTCTGCATAGAGAACAATAATTATACAATATCTGTATTACACCTACAAAGTTCTATGCAATGAATTTCTATGCTTAAGGTAGTTCTGCACAGTTAGATCAATTTTTTTTCAACAATGTAGAATTTGATAAAAATCCACTTTTTCAAAACATCAGAATATACTTAAACAATTTGATTTTTGCTACACTGATTTGAAAACTTTGTATTCCCCACAAGTTTTCATCAAGGAAGTCTATGGGAAAACCCCAATTTTGAGAACATTTTTGCAATTAAAGATTTTCCCACAATATATATCATGTATCCCTAATGAAGATCTTGGGAAAGGTCAAAATGTTGGAATATAAAAAGTAGTTAAGGTAGTTCTGCATGTTTGATAAACCGGAAGTGATGGCATAACATCATTATCCTGATGACGTTGAATAAAGCCTGGATTCGATGTACGGAAATGAAAATCATTTTATGAATTAATGGCAACCCGTAGCCAGAACAAAATTAGAACTGTCACAGGAGTGACGAATATCCCAACAATACGGTCTTGTCACAGAAGAATGGCAATCATAAGAAAGACATGGCCACAAGAAGGTGCAATTTAAATCGAACTTGACCTGTATTTTATGATGTTATACATGTGTACCAAAATTTATCTAAATCTGTCAAGCCTTTTGTGAGTTATTGTCCGGCAACCATGAGTTTGACAAATTTTAAGTTGGAAAGGGGCCATAACTACATATAAAATTGGTGGTTTGTAGCCAAAGTCGAACTTTACCTGTATTTTATGATGTTACACCTGTGTACCAAAAACATTTAGATCTGTCAAGAACTGTCACTGGAGTGTTTAATGACTCCAATGGTGGATGAATATTGCACAATAGCTTGATTCTGTGTTAAAAAATATCAAATAATAAGAGAGGTACAGATAAAGTGTATCAAAACACTATATAAGTATAATTCTAAGCAAAAAGGGGGCATAATTCAGGAAATATTGGTGCAAGAGTTATGCACCTTGTGTCATATGATGTGGGTGATGATGCAGAACAACTACTTCATGTTTGAAACAAATGCATTTCGTAATAACTGATATATAGTGAAAATGCATCAAAATTAACGTTAAATTCTAAGTAAAAGGGGGCATAATTCATGAAAAATTGGTGTCAGAGTTATGCACCTTGTGTCACATGATATGGGTGATAAGGTGACATTTAAGCATCATCATTTGTAATCATGAGATATATGAAAATGAATCAAAATACCTAATTCTAGTAAAAGGGCATAATCATGAAATGATTCAGAGTTAGCATTTGTGTCAGATTGGGTGATAGGTGGAACATTATTAAGTTTGAATCATCCATTTTGTATAACTGGTTAGATTTCGGGAAGGGACGGGATGGGACCAACGTGACAAAACTGATTCCTAAATAGCCCCCCCACCCCCACAAACATGTTTGGTGGGGGTATAATAACTTACATCATGACTACACTTAAGTTTAGAGATTAATGTAGCAGGAATATAATAACTTATATCTTGACTGCATTTAAGATTATACTTAGGTAGTCAGAACAGAATATTTACAGCATGACTACAGTTAAGTTTGTTTGCCAGGTCTTGGACCATCTCTAGTATATCCAAATCTTCTTCCACCTGTTCCTTATCAAGCGTTGATGTTTTCTTTAATGATTCCTGACCTGAATAAATGCAGAATAACAGTCACTTAAACCATGGAGAATATTCAAGTTCAAAATACAGCAGTAAATCATATTTTTTGAGTTGTAAACATTAAAAAAAATATCCTTTCTGGATAAATCTATTTTTTGTCGTATATAATGTAATGATTTCTGTTAGAATAAATTGGTATATTACTGAATATTTTCTTTGAAAAAATACCACATCTTAACAAAACATAATTTTGAGACACCTGCAACAATCTTTCAAAACTCTGAAGAAAAAATATCTGAGAATTTTTTTTTTGCTTTTCTTCCATAAACTTAAGGAATGATAAACCAACAAGTTATATTACAAAAATAGGAAAAACATGTGAAGAGGATATTTTTCAAAATACTTATGGAGGAGGTTTAATCTTACTTTTGACAATTTCAATATCATCTAGACCAACTTTCAGCCATACTTTATGTTTAACATTCTCTGCAAAGTCCTGACCTGTGGGTGATTTCCTGAAAAGTAATAACAGCATAAGCAATGACGTACATAATTTTTTATAATTTTCTTCTACCATTGACAAAGATATATATTTTATCTATAGAGATGGCCCAAATAATTGACACTATCATTGTAACAAGCTGAAAGCCAGTGCTCATACCAAGTCTATGCTCATTTTCAGCCTAATACGGAAGTTAAGCCGGAATACATTAGTCCTATTCTTTTCCACTGAAATTTTGATCTTCATTTTGTATGAACAGCAAAAGGAAAAGGCGCCAAAGTTACTTTAATGCTGCTTGGTGATAACTGGCCATTGTTTTGACAACGTCCACGTATGGTCAGGGAGAACGTTCCCTAGATGACGTCGCAGTTGTTCTGTCTTGTGGACAGAATGGCCAGGAAGCTCATTTTAATATTAAATACAACAAAATAGGTATAACCTCATTAACAAACAAGAGGACCATGATGGTCCTGAATCGCTCACCTCTTCCCACATGACCCAGTTTTGAGTATGACATCGTTTTTTCTATTATTTGACATAGTGACCTAGTTTTTGAGCTCATGTGACCCAGTTTTGAACTTGACCTAGATATTATCAAGATAAAAATTCTGACCAATTTTCATGAAGATCCATTGAAAAATATGGTCTCTAGGTTTTTCTATTATTTCACCTATTGACCTAGTTTTCGAAGGTACGTGACCCTGTTTTGAACTTTACCTAGATATCATCAAGGTGAACATTCTCACTAATTTTCATGAAGATCTCATGAAAAATATGGCCTCTAGAGAGGTCACAAGGTTTTTCTATTTTTATACCTACTGGCCTAGTTTTTGACCGCACATGACCCAGATTCGAAACTGACCTAGATATCATCAAGGTGAACATTCAGATCAATTTTCAGGAAGATCCATTGAAAAATATGGCCTCTAGAGAGGTCAAAAGATTTTAATAATTTTAGACCTACTGACCTAGCTTTTGACCGCAGTTGATTCAGTTTCAAACTTGACTTGCTAGATATCATCAAGATGAACATTCAGACTGACTTTCATACAGATCCCATGAAAAGTATGGCCTCTAGAGAGGTCACAAGGTTTTTTATTATTTGACCTACTGACCTAGTTTTTTATGGCACGTGACCCAGTTTCAAACTTGAACTAGATAACATCAAGGTGAACATTCTGACCAATTTTTATGGAGATCCATTCATAAGTATGGCCTCTAGAGAGGTCACAAGGTTTTTCTATTTTTAGACCTACTGACCTAGTTTTTGACCGCACATGACCCTGTTTCGAACTTGACCTAGATATTATCAAGATGAACATTCAGACCAATTGTCATACAGATCCAATGAAAAATATGGCCTTTAGAGAGGTCACAAGGTTTTTCTATTATCTGACCTACTGACCTAGTTTTTGATGGCACGTGACCCACTTTCGAACTTGATCTAGATATCATCAAGATGAACATTCAGATTAACTTTCATACAGATCCCATGAAAAATATGGCCTCTAGAGTGGTCACAAGGTTTTTCTATTATTTGACCTACTGACCTTGTTTTTGATGGCACGTGACCCACTTTCGAACATGACCTAGATATCATCAAGGTGAATGTTCTGACCAATTTTCATGAAGATGTCATGAAATATATGGCCTCTAAAGAGGTCACAAGGTTTTTCTATTTTTAGACCTACTGACCTAGTTTTTGACAGCACGTGACCCAGTTTCGAACTTGACCTAGATATCATCAAGATGAACATTCAGACCAACTTTCATACAGATCCCATGAAAAATATGGCCTTTAGAGAGGTCACAAGGTTTTTCTATTATTTGACCTAATGACCTAGTTTTTGATGGCACGTGACTGAGTTTCGAACTTGACCTAGATATCATCAAGGTGAACATTCTGACCAATTTTCATGAAGATCTCATGAAATATATGGCCTCTAGAGAGGTCACAAGGTTTTTCTATTTTTAGACCTACTGACCTAGTTTTTAAAGGCACGTGACCCAGTTTCGAACTTGACCTAGATATCATCAAGATGAACATTCAGACCAACTTTCATAAAGATCCCATGAAAAATGTGACCTCTAGAGTGGTCACAAGGTTTTTCTACTGTTAGACCTACTGACCTAGTTTTTGAACGCACGTGACCCAGTTTCGAACTTGACCTAGATATCATCAAGATGAACATTCTGACCAACTTTCATGAAGATCCCATGAAAAATGTGACCTCTAGAGTGGTCACAAGGTTTTTCTATTTTTAGACCTACTGACCTAGTTTTTGACCGCACGTGACCCAGTTTCGAACTTGACCTAGATATCATCAAGATGAACATTCTGACCAATTTTCATAAAGATCCCTGAAAAATGTGACCTCTAGAGTGGTCACAAGCAAAAAGTTTACGGACGCACGCACGGACGGACGGACCACGGACACTGCGCGATCACAAAAGCTCACCTTGTCACTTTGTGACAGGTGAGCTAAAAAGGAAATATAATGTAAATATAAGAAATGAATTAATTTTTTTCATTTCTTAAACATCATTGATGGACCTTTATTACTGATAAATCAAAGACACAGCAGAACATCTTATAGATTCTCTGTCTTGTCCCTTCTAATACAATATTCTAAACCACTGATAATGACATTATTTTCTAATTCATTTTCAATCTTTTATAAAGCATTCTGATCAATAAATCTCATATGAGCTGTGCCATGAGAAAACCAACATAGTGGGTGTGCGACCAGCATGGATCCAGACCAGCCTGCGCATCCGCGCATCCGCGCAGTCTGGTCAGGCTCCATGCTGTTCGCTTTTAAAGCCTATTGGAATTGGAGAAACTGTTAGCGAACAGCATGGATCCTGACCAGACTGCGCGGATGCGCAGGCTGGTCTGGATCCATGCTGGTTGCAAAGCCACTATGCTGGTTTTCTCATGGCGCGGCTCATATTGTGTATCCAGAGTTGAAGTACTTACAATATAATGGAAACTTTACGAGTGACTGGCCCGCTCTTCCTTTTCACACTACTGATAATGATAAGATCTGAGAACATCCAAATACAACACTGGTCCTTCTTATTCTGCAAAACAAATTCAATCGCTTATCATCTCAAGCACGACACAAATCAAATAGCTCAAAATTTGGTATTGGTCTCTATAATGATAATACTCCTTAGACTGATGCTAATTTGGCACAAGTATCTTAAATGATGTTTTTTTCTATACTGGTGCTAATTTGGTATAGATCTATGTACTGACATAGTCTGTGACTGTTTCCTGTATTTTGTGATCAGTACTCACTCTGAGGAAAACTTTATAAAGGCATCAAACATTCTTTTTACTGACATGAAAACACCGTATCATTTATGACAGACACAATATATGTAAACACTTACCATAATGTTGACCATATCATGCCTGAGGTAGGACCTGTCTGGAACAGCCAGCTGTAATATACAGGTGTATGTAATACAATGCACTATATTATAAAGCATTGTATATATAGGTCAAGTATATAAAAATAACAAATATTAAAGACTTTTTAAGAGCAAAAGTGCACTATGTCATACCAAGGCTACTCCTGATTACTAATTTAGATTATAAGGATCTACATGCCTGCCTGTGTAAGACAGGCTTTTCCCTACCCGAAGGACAATGGAATGAAAAACCAAGCGTTAGCGATCCGAGCTGTCCTGAGGGTTGGGAAAACAGCTGTCTTACACAGGTAGACAAGATCCTTTTTCTTGCCTAACATGTTTAAAATAGATCATGGTGACAAATAGATTTGGGTATTTCCTGGCTTTTTTATAGTTTATGACGTCATAATAGTGCCAGTACTATGTGACGTAACCTAACTTCACGCTATATTAGACAAGGTTTTTCCCCAAGGGAAAGGCAGGAATATCTGTCCTTGCGCATGCTTGGACAAATGTGTACTTTGCCTGCTAGGTAAGCAAGAATTTACTAATCTTTACATAAGCTGAAACTGACTGGTTTACATGTCTATTTGAAATTAATATATTATTCTACAGCAGGACGAGGTAGCATCTGAACTTTAACTTTTCATTAAAAGCAAACTTACATCAGTAATAAGTAAAAGTTCAAGTTTTTTCAGTGTTTCTTGCTGACCATCCTCTGTCTGTGTCTCATTCAGAGAGTTAATTTTACGTGCAAACTCATGCATGGCTTTTTCTGCTTCTTTAAGTAGGGTGTAATCAGGGTGATCTCCTGGAGTGTTGACCAGCAACCTCTGTAAACCAATCATAATAGTGCAAAATTTCTACATTGCTGTGAAGTTATTAATATCAAACTGTGGGAGATTTATTTTTGTGGATTGTGTCGATCCATGAAGTTAAATCCCGAAGACTAAGCAAATTTTCCATTTTCATCTTTAAAATTGAACGGAACTAATAATAATAGTTAATAAATTTAAGGAGATCAGTATATTTCAAGCCTATTATAAGGCATAATTTTGAATTATTTAACATGTTAAACTTTCTAATATCATATTTTATCTTTGGAAGACAGTAACATTGCCTTTTAATAAATTTTCTCATGGGTTGCCATATATTCATAAACTGATTTCCATTTCCAGATAACAATTAACTCTAGGCTGTATTCTATATTATTCGGCTAAATGATGTTACGCTGTTACTTCTGGTTTGTCAAATGTGCAGAACTACCTTAACAAGGTTATAGTGTAAACACGTACCTGTATCAGGAGTTCATATCTTGGAATTCTCTGTATTGGACGAACAATTAAATCTTTAAGGGACAATTTGCTACCACTCTCCTTCTGACATTGCTGAAATATACAGACATTTAGAGAATTAACAGATAGTTTCATCTTTCTAATAAAAGACATTTCCTACAAGAGGAGGTTCTTCACTACTACAGCTATATGGGCATAGAGAAGCTATCCATACCTACGCAGACAAAAACTGTTCTTTCCACTGAAATGATTTTCACATGTAACTCAATTTCAGGAAAGTCTATTCTGCAAGAAAAAATGAACAACTTCAGCAGTTATTTCATTGTTCAACTTGAAAGCAGATGGCATGTTTTTATCATATTCATAAAACATTTAATTCTGTGAGAAATTTTCCAACAGCGTAAAACAAGGAAAAGGCAAAAATTTAAAGATAATTCAATTCATTCAAACAATAAATTGCTATGGAAACACTTAACTTAATCTGACAATATAACAAAAAATACAGAACAAATGATACGCATAATTATTTTCGGCAAAAATTGCAACTGCATCCAGATATGATATATAAACAGTGTATAAAAAATCTTTTCAATTTGTAAGAAATTGCCACTCACTTTTATGATGAAGTTTAAATTGTATTTTATGTTTCACAAAATGTAATGAAAAAGTACCATTACCAGGTGTTTGAAAAATAGATGCACAAACTATTCCTTGCAAACAGTGATATCAGTTTCAAACAATACCACAACATCAACCAGTTTCTTTGTAAAACAATTCTACTGGTAAAGCCATTATTATAGTTGCATTTCCATGAAAAATGCAAAATAGGCACATTTTATACACACACAAGCAGGGTATAAACATGTAACCAGCATACCTTTAGAAAAAAATCGTTGTTATTTGAACACTCATGATGAAACAGATCTCAACAGCTTTGTTTATGACATCAAACAAATTTAAGAATATTGCCTTATAAGGAATTGAATATAGATTATATTTTATCTGAAAATGAAGTACAGAGTTTTAAAATTGCTAAATACAGAATTCATTTTTAAGGTTCTAAAATGCTCATCAAAGCACTAGACATCACCTGATTTACTAAAGAGCAGTCCCTTGCTGGACACAACAGAAATGTCAATATTTCAAGCTGCTTCATTGTCACATAGAGGTCTAACTAGGTTACTATGTGCATAATGTTTCCTGAACTTACCTCCACAAACTTCTGGACCGAGGATTTAGTTTGAAGGGCATTCTCTATTACCTTCCCAGATGTTTTGTAATTCTCAACAAAGGATAGATAACTATCCTGAACTGTCTGCCCAGAAAACTGAAAATAAAAATCAAACAAAAGCATCTGATAACTGGATGTTCATAAAATTAGGCAACCATTTAAAGGCGTATGCCCTGTATATGAGATGGGCGAAAATTTTCCCAATAACAGAATTTCTTTAAACTTTGGATATTGAAGGACAATCATCTAAGAAACAAAATAATGCAATAAAAATCATAGGTCACCGGATTCGAAAAAGAGTTATCTGCCCTTGAAAACGTCATTTTTGGGGGAAATGCCGTTTTCAAGGGCAGATAACTCTTTTTCGAATCCGGTGACCTATGATTTTTATTGCATTTTTTTGTTTCTTAGATGATTGTCCTTCAATATCCACAGTTTGAAGAAATTCTGTTATTGGGAAAATTTTCGCACCAAATTCTAGCATACGTCCTTAAAGCTGAAATAAATACCTTCACAATATGTTTATCTAGAATTCTTCTTTTCCCCCCAAGTAGGCTGGATTTAATTGACTTTGACCTATCAACCCCATAAACAACAGGGGTCATCTTCTTCATAAGCTCAATCTTACTATCCAGTTTGAAGGTTCTGGGTCAAGTGGTTCTCATTTTATTGAGGGGAAACTGTTACAATCTGTGTCATCTACTTCATATACTCAATCATGCTTTCAAGTAAAAAGGTTCTAAGACAAGTGGTTCTCAAGTTATTGGTGGGAAATTGTTTTCAAGGTTCAGGCTACTGTGACTTTGACCTTTGATCTACTGAACCACAATAGGGGTCATCTACTTCACAGGCCTAATCATGCAACTAAGATTTTGGGTCAAAAGGTCAAGTCATTTGGCAGAAATTTTGTTCAAGGTAATGGCCCCGAGACCCTGACATTTGGTTAACTGACTCGAAAAACTTCATAAGCCCAATTTTGCTATCAAGTTTGAAGGTTCTGGATCAAGCGGTTCTCAAGATTTTTGGGGAAACAGTTTTCTGATTTCAGGCCCATGTGACCTTGACCTTTGATCTATTGACCCCAAAAACTATATTGGTCATGGACTTGATAAGCCCCATCATGCAATCAAGTTTAAAGGTTCAAGCTTAAGTCATTCTCAAGTTATTAGGCCAAAACCGTTTTCAAGTTTCAGGCCCATGACCTTGACCTTTGACCTAATGACCACAAAAACTGTAAGCTTCATAATTATCAGGTACTGGGCAAAGTGTTCTCAAGTTATTGGGCGAAAACCATACGCTCTATGGACCGACCTGACAGACAGATGCAAAGCAATAAAGATCTACACCCATTTCTTTGAAAGGAGGGCATAATAAATTTCACAGTGTTACTTTATAATAGACTTACAGTTTTTAGTATAATATCTCCGACAGTACTGGTGTCTGTATTCCATCGGGTCCATACTTGGTTGAGGAACTCGAGATATATCTGATGATGGGTGAGAATCTCTGGAATCATGTAGAAAATATTGTCTACAACTCGCTCATCTATACCAGATACAGTCTTTAATGGATCCATATAACGCTGAAAATACAGAAAGCAAGACATGGTCATCAATGGTCAAATTCTGGGATTCATGTAGAAAATGTTGTCTCTTCTTCCATGCTTATCTTTATCCCATATCGTTTTAAATAAAATCAAGTTGATTCATGCTGAAACTAGAGCTGCTTTTCAGAAAAGCGTATGTCTCCCACAACTGCCTAATCATCTGAATAGTAAGACAAGAGGGCCAAGATGGCACTAGTTCACTCACCTGTGTAACATGCCATAACAATGTAAACATGTTTTACCTACTGATTTCATGGAGACAAATATTCTGACCAATTTTCATTAAGATTGGACCAAAAAACGTGGCCTCTTGAGTGTAAAGAAGCATTTTCTTTGATTTGACCAAGTTACCTAGTTTTTTACCCTACACGACCCAGATGCGAACTCGTCCAAAATTTCATGAAAACAAACATTCTGACAAAGTTTCAGGAAGATTGGAGCAAAAAAGTGTATACAAGCTTTTCTTATGATTTGACCTAGTGACCTAGCTTTTGATCCCACGTGACCCAGATTTGAAATCATCCAAGACTTCATGATAACAAACATTCTGACCAAATTTTATGAAGATAGAATCAAAAATGTGCCCCCTAGAGTGTAAACAAGCTTATTATTTGATTTGACCTGATGACCTAGTTTTTGACCCCACATGACCCAGATAAAAATTCATGTGATATTTCATGCAGACAAACATTCTGACCAAGTTTCATGCACATCAAATGAACAAGAGTTGATTTGACCTGATGACCTAGTTTCTGACCCCATATGACCAAGTTTCAATCTTGGCCTAGAAATCATCAAGATAAACATTCTGACCAAGTTTCAAGATAGGGTCATAAATGTGGCTTCTAGGTTGTTAACAAGCTTTTCCTTTGATTTGACCCGATGACATAGTTTTTGACCCGACATGACCAAGTTTCGATCCAGGCCTAGAGATCATCAAGATAATCATTCTGTGCAAGTCTGTATCAAATCAAAGCATAAATGAAACCTCTATATGGCTGAAAGGGCCAAAATAGAAAATTTTGCCCCTTTCAGGGGCAGCAACTCTAGAACCCATGATGGAATCTAGCCGGTTTTCGAAAAGAACCGAGATCTTATTGTGACTTAAGTTGTGTGTAAGTGTGGTTAAAATCAAATATAAAATGTCACTTCTATTGTGTTCCCAAGGTAAAAATGAACAAATTTTGGCTCTTTCAGGGGTAAATCAGGGGCGGCAACTCCAGAACTTATGACTGGATCTGACAGTATCATCATGGAATCCAAGATTTATTGTTGTTGAAGATATTTTGCAGTTTGTATCAAATCAAACCATAAATGAAGTCTCTATATTGCTGCAAAAGCCAAAATAGCAAATTTTGGCCCTTTAAAGTGCCAAAACTCTGCAACCCATGATAGGATCTGGCCAGTTTTCGAAAGGAACCAAGATATAATGCCAATACAATACAAGTTGTGTGCAAGTCTGATTAAAGTTGATTGCAAAATGTGGTCTCTATCATGTTCACAAGCCAAAAATAGCATATTTTGGCCCTTTAAGGGCCCATAACTCTGCAACCAATGATGGGATCTGGCCAGTTTTCGAAAAGAACCGAGATATTAAGCCAATACAATTTGTGTGCAAGTTTTATTATAGCTGATTATAAAATGTGGTCTCTATCGTGTTCACAAGCCAAAAATGGCAAATTCTAGCCCTTTAAGGGGCCATAACTCTGGAACTCATGATGGGATCTGGCCAGTTTTCGAAAGGAACCGAGATATCATGCCCATACAAGCTGTGTGCAAGTTTAATTAAAATCAAACACAAAATGTGGTCTCTATTGTGTTCACAAGGAAATTGTGAACGGACGGATGGACGATGGACGAAGGGCGATCACAAAAGCTCACCCTGTCACTACGTTTTGAAAGTACACTTCAGTAAAAAAAGTACTCTTCAGGGGTAAGTTTTGAAAGTACACTTCAGTAAAAAAAAGTACACATCAGCAGTAAGTTTTGAAAGTACACTTTAGGAGTAAGCTTTGGTTCAGTAATTCAAGGGCCATAATTCCAAAGTGCCTTGGACGATTAAGCTAGTTATAAAACTTGGCTAAGGACTTATTGGCAAACACATTTTGTTCAAGTTTGGTGAAGATCGGATGAGAACTGTTCAACTTAGAGCGCGGACAAGATTTGTGACAGACAGACGGACACACAGACAGAAGTAAATCAATATGTCCCCCACCACAGTGGTGTTGTGTGGGAGACATAAATACTGAAACAAAAATATCTACACCTGTAAATTAAATTATATGTCTGAGCACAAGCATGTAGTGACAATATTGTAATGCTGAAAATATACTGTGTTCATTTTTTGAAATGAATAAAACATAACCTTATTTTATCATGGTTCCTTTTTGTGTACAAAGATGCAAAAATGCAGGTTACAAGTCATTAACAAGCTGAGAGAAGGCAAAGGGCATTGCTTCATCACAACAAGCAATAAGGACGAAAATCCAGTGAACATACATTTTTTGACAGCTCAGTCATTTTCAGTCCAAGTTTCACTTCGCAAATATTATGTCCAGGAAGTACATCTATGGGATGTGTGGTTAACTTGTACATTTTCCTAAAATACTTAATGGTAGACCATAATCCCTGTCGGGTATAATCATGATTTTCCAACAGCAATATAAAAAGCACAACTTCCATCCTAAACAAAATGGATATATGCTGACATTTTACTTGAAAAAAGCAACACTGACCTATATATAGACATTGTTTCATAGGAGTTTATTATATGTTAATCATCATAATCTACCAAGTTTTTTGGCATTTATGAAACCTACCTGGCAAGAAGTTCAATAAAAACAGGTTAGTTTGTTGCTACTAATTGGCCTCATATTGTTTACAATAAGCTATTAATTAAGTAATTTACAATTCACAGAGATATGCTGGCGCTTCTGAAACTGTCAATGAAAATACCTACAGGAAAACAGTTTCTACACAGGTACTCTGCCAACCTTATTTTAAATTAACAAGAAGTTGGAAAAAGACTATCATTCTTAGCAATCTATCAGCCTATATTGTTACAAGAGCTGAAACAAGAACTGTCTGTCAACAGCGTGCTCGACTATTCCAAGAATTGATGGAAATATGGGGTCAAAATATTTCCACAGATTTTCAGACAAAAGAAGAAAAACAGATAAGACAAACATCAGCTGTACCTGTATTTGC
Source organism: Mercenaria mercenaria (assembly GCF_021730395.1). Taxonomy (NCBI): domain Eukaryota; kingdom Metazoa; phylum Mollusca; class Bivalvia; order Venerida; family Veneridae; genus Mercenaria; species Mercenaria mercenaria. The sequence continues at coordinate 35,940,576 of NC_069365.1, read as the reverse complement.
GATTGGATAAGTCTTGCACTATATGGCAATGTGTGACCATGATGGTAAGCAAGAGTTCAATGTTGTTTCAAAGCCATATATCAGACAAAATATGGAATGGCATGCCAAACTTAACTAATGTCTATGTCAAACAAGAGCTGTCTCCATAGGATGACACATTCCCCCGATGGCACTTTGAATGAATAGTTATGGCCGATGTTAGAGTTTAGGACCTTTGACCTATGGACCTGGGTGTTGCGCGCAACACATCTTCTTACTGTTCCACACATTCATGCGTAGTTATTTTAAAATCCATGCATGAATGACAAAGATATGGACTGGACACGCCCATCAATGCACTATCATGAAATATGACCTTAAACGTCTAAGTGTGACCTTGACCTTTGAGCTACAGACCTGGGTCTTGCGCGCGACATCTCGTCTTATTGTTGTACACATTCATGCCCAATAATTTTAAAATCCATGCATGAATGACAAAGATATGGACCGGACACGCCCATCAATGCACTATCATGAAAAATGACCTTTAACGTCAGTGTGACCTTGACCTTTGAGCAACGGACCTGGGTCTTGCGCGTGACATGTTGTCTTACTGTGGTACACATTCATGCCAAGTTATTTGAAAATCCATCCATGGATGACAAAGATATGGACCGGACACGCCCATCAATGCACTATTATGAAAAATGACCTTTAACGCCTAAGTGTGACCTTGACCTTTGAGTTACAGACCTGGGTCTTGCGCGCAACACGTTGTCTTACTGTGGTACACATTCATGCCAAGTTATTTGAAAATCCATCCATGGATGACAAAGATATGGACCGGACACACCCATCAATGCACTATCATGAAAAATGACCTTTAACGTCTAAGTGTGACCTTGACCTTGGAGCTACGGACCCGGGTCTTGCGCGCGACACGTCGTCTTACTGTGGTACACATTCATGCCAAGTTATTTGAAAATCCATCCATGGATGACAAAGATATGGATCGGACACGAAAATTGCGGACAGACCGACAGACTGACAGACCGACGGTTCAAAAACTATATGCCTCCCTTCGGGGGCATAAAAAGGGCCATAACTGAGCTTAAGTCCTTGTCCTAGTTATGTATTCTTGCTTTCATATGTAGACTATGATGGTAAACAAGTGGTCAAAGTTTCAAAGCCATAATTATGACAAACAGGTTAGGCAAAACATGGACTGATATGAAAAATTTAACTGATTTCCAAGTCCAAAAAGGGCCATAATTCAGCCAAAATAGTTGACAGAGTTATGTACTCTTGCCTACAGATGAAGATCATGACTATAAACAAGAGTTTAAAGTTTCAAAGCTATATGTCAAATAATTTTGACAAAACGTTGACTTGTACGAAAATTTTTAAGTGCCATAATTCAGCAACAAGAGGGCTAAGATGGCCCTAGGTCGCTCACCTAAGAAACACTCCGTAACAGTGTAAAACATGTTTGACCTAGTGATTTCATGGAAACAAACATTCTGACCAATTTTCATTAAGATTGGACCAAAAAGTTGGTCTCTTGCGATAAAACAAGCATTTTCTTAGATATGACCTAGTTTTTGACCCTAGATGACCCATGTTCAAACTCGACCTAGATTTTATCAAGGCAATCATTCTGACCAAAATTCATGAAGATCAACTGAAAAATACAGCCTCCATCACATACATAAGTTTTTTCTTTGATTTGACCAAGTGACCTAGTTTTTGACCTCAGATGACCCATATTCAAATTCGACCTATATTTCATTAAAGCAATCAACCTGACCGAATTTCATAAAAATCAATTGAAAAAAAACAGTCTCTATCGCATACACAAGATTTTTTCTTTAATTTGACCTAGTGACCTAGTTTTTGACCTCAGATAACCCATATTCAAAATCGACCTAGATTTCATCAACGCAATCACTCTGACCAAATTTCATGAAGATCAATTGAAAAATACATCCTCTATTGCATACACAATGCTTTTCTTCGATTTGACCTAGTGACCTAGTTTTTGACCCAGATGACCCATTTTCAAACTCGCACTAGATTTATCAAGGTAATCATTCTGGCTAAATTTAATGAAGATCATTGAAAAATACGCCTCTATTGCATACACAAGTTTTTCTTTGATTTGACCTAGTGACCTAGTTTTTGACCCCAGATGACCCATTTTCGAACTTGGTCTAAATTTCATCAAGGTATCATTCTGACCAAATTCATGAAGATCAATTGAAAAATACAGCCTCTATCGCTACACAAGGTTTTTACGTGATATGACCTAGTGACCTAGTTTTTGAACCCAGATGACCCATTTTCGAACTCTGCCTAGATTCATCAAGGTAATCATTCTGACCAAAATTCTTGAAGATAAATTGAAAAATACCGCCTCTATCGCATACACAAGGTTTTTCTTTGATTTGACCTAGTGACCTAGTTTTTGACCCCAGATGACCCATTTTCGAACTCGGCTTAGATTTCATCAAGGTTATCATTCTGACCAATATTCATGAAGATTAATTGAAAAATACCGCCTCTATCACATACACAAGGTTTTTCTTTGATTTGACCTAGTGACCTAGTTTTTGACCCCAGATGACCCATTTTCGAACTCTGCCTAGAATTCATCAAAGTTATCATTCTGACCAATATTCATGAAGATTAAATGAAAAATACAGCCTCTATTGCATACACAAGGTTTTTCTTTGATTTGACCTAGTGACCTAGTTTTTGACCCGAGATGACCCATTTTCAAACTCGGCCTAGATTTCATCAAGGTTATCATTCTGACCAATATTCATGAAGATTAATTGAAAAATACAGCCTCTATCGCATACACAAGCTAAATGTTGACAGACGACGGACGACAGACGACAGACGCCAGATGACGGACGCCGGACATCGAGCGATCAGAAAAACTCACCTGAGCATTGCTCAGGTGAGCTAAAAATAGTTGACAGAGTTATGTACTCTTGCCTACAGATAGAGATTGTTATAATAAACAAGTGATAAAAGTTTCAAAGCCATATGTCAAACACAAAATATGAACTGGTAAGAAAAACTTAAAAGGAGCCATAATTCAGCTAAAATCCTTGATGGAGATAATAATTATGTACTCTTGCCTAAAACTTGTCAAGGTGACGGTTCACAAGTGTTTAAAGTTTCAAAGCTTTATCTCAAAAGATTTGTCAAAATGTGGACTAGCATACATGTGATACGTCCCGGATTGTCCGGGATTGTCTCGGAAATTACATACTCGTCCCGGTGTCCCGGACAGTCTTAAAATGTCCCGGAAAAATAAAAATACAGGAAAAATACAGGAACAAATAAAAACAATCCCCCAAAAAAACTTGTTTTTGTCTATAATTTGTTAAATTTTACACAATAAACAGTCCCCATTGTCACATTGTTTATTCCTAATCACTTTCATGCCCTCGGGCGGGCAAGCGGGACACGTGTTGATTAAGCCTGCTTTGATCACGCGACGATCTTTTGATGACACTGATTAAGTAACAGTCAGTTATTATGATGACCCTGATTAAGAACTGACAGGATTATGCAATCAATAACTGTTTTATGATAGTTAAATTAGGAACAATAGTCGTAAATCTCTGTTTTTAGCACGTTGGCGGTAAAGCTACATGTAGCCTTTATGGAAGAGATTATTGAAAACGGTCAATTAAACGATAATTATTTTAAAAGGTTGTAATTATTTAAGATCTAGATCGATTGTCACACATATTTTAAATTAAAATGCTGAATGCCTTTTCCGACCGACCCATGAAAATTGACCCGACTCCAAATATTTTATATTGTCGATTTTATCTACAAGATTTATTTTATTCCTTTAAAGATTCATTTAATTATTAGATAAATGTTTAAGCTTTAGAATGATACCAAATTAGCTAGAATCTAAATCACGATGACCAGGTTGATTCTTCGTATATAGTAAGTCTCCTAATTCTGTTCACCTCGGGAACGCAATAAATTCATGTGCCGAACTATAGATGCATTACCCGTATACATGTATCTACCTCCCTTAGAAAGCTTGACGACATTTGCCGCAAATTAATACAAGCGAGTGAACAATGTTTAGTCTCGGGAAACTACATGCATATTATGATATTTTTGCATGAAACAGATGAATACCAATGTCACGGTGTATGTCCCGGACAAAAGGTAAAAATCCCGGAAATTTTAACTCAGAATCCCGGAAACGTTCTGAAAAATTATGGCATGTATGGGACTAGTACAAAAAACTTAACTAAGGTGTGACGCTGACGTCAGTACGATAACTCTACTTATTCTTCAAATAGTTGAGCTAAGAAGACTTTTTTCTCATGAAAACAATTCTTTCTTTTTAAAGAAGTAGAAACCACCTTCTCAATCAAAATATTCATTTACCTGTTAGTAACAGTTGAAACATTTTTTTTATATTCAGGTGCATTCTCTTTTATCATTTCTTTGTCTTGAAATCTAGTTTAAATTTATGAATTCTTGTGAATATTATGTCTCTGAAATAGTGATATCAATCTGAAACAGGTGCCACCAACTGTTTCCAACATAAAGTACAACACTGTAACAGTACTACCCTAGAATCACTGGAGACAAACAACTGTACCATACTATTTTTAAGACAAGGCTTAGAATATATCTATTAAACCAATTTAGTAACTACTGAAGACAAAGTTAAATTTGGCCAAGTAACAAGTGGATACAAGGGTATATAACACCAGGTAACTTGCGGAGACAATGCTACATTACACCAAGTTATTACTGGAGACAAAGCTAAATCACACCACATTATTACTGGTTAGAGCCAAGGCAATATTACAACAAGTAATTACTGAAGACATGGCTCCATTTTATAGTCAGCACTTTTTAGACCCAAGAACTTCAAGTAGATACTGAACACCTACTCCATACTATACTCAGCACAAGGTTTTAGAATGTACCAACTAATAATACTTTTAGACACTAACAACTCCTCTAAACGATACCAAAGAAAAGGCGTTATTACACCAAGTAAGAACTGGACACCAACAACTGCTCCAAACGATACCAAAGAAAAGGCGTTATTACACCAAGTAACAACTGGACACCAACAACTGCTCCAAACGATACCAAAGAAAAGGCGTTATTACACCAAGTAACAACTGGACACCAACAACTGCTCCAAACGATACCAAAGAAAAGGCGTTATTACACCAAGTAACAACTGGACACCAACAACTGCTCCAAACGATACCAAAGAAAAGGCGTTATTACACCAAGTAACAACTGGACACCAACAACTGCTCCAAACGATACCAAAGAAAAGGCGTTATTACACCAAGTAACAACTGGACACCAACAACTGCTCCAAACGATACCAAAGAAAAGGCGTTATTACACCAAGTAACAACTGGACACCAACAACTGCTCCAAACGATACCAAAGAAAAGGCGTTATTACACCAAGTAACAACTGGACACCAACAACTGCTCCAAACGATACCAAAGAAAAGGCGTTATTACACCAAGTAATAACTAGACACCAACAGCTGCTTCGTATTATACCCAGGAAAAGGCTTTATTACACCAAATAATACCTAGACACCAACAACTGATTCATATTAGAAAAGGCTTTATTAAACCAAGTAATAACTGGACACCAACAACTCTTACAAACTACACCCAGGAAAAGGCTTTATTACACAAAGTAATAACTGGACAATACCAACAACTGCTTCATTACCCAGGAAAAGAATCTATTACACTGAGTAATAACTGGACACCAACAACTGCTTCTTATCACATGTTTGATGTCTTGGTAGTGAAATAAAGCCTTTACATAAATTTGGTAATACACTAGTGTAACTAGAAGATGCTTTTGTAGAAAAGCACATGTAAAAGCATAGTAGTAATAGGCAAGAAGTCAATAAGGGACAGGTGCGGAAGTCCAAGAGACATTGATGGTTGGCTTAGTGACTGAAATGCAATAGGAATCATCTGCTTGGCATGTCCAATCATCCTATGAAGTTTCAACATTCTGGGTCAAGTGGTTCTTAATGGGTCAGTCACACTACACTGTATAGCGTTAACGGACACCCAACATATAGAAAAACTGCAGCAGAAAGTTATATGGTGACGAAAGGCATCCCCAGCTGCTGCTCGATGCTCTTGCGATTGGTGTACAGGGCGCACAAAACTGCACAATGACCGCAAGATCAACGCACATATACAGGACGAACAACATTCAATTAACAGAAATCACCATACTAATAACGGACTTGTACCACGTAAAACTCAAATGCAACGCATGAGAAACTGACAAAACGTTCTTGTCAGTTATCGTCCGTTGAACATAATACATGTTACATCCGTTAATCATATCCACCGGACAAGAATGGATGCGAACCGGACAAGTACAGAATAAGGAACGCACGAGTAACGAACAAAATGCATACCAGCGTATTGCAACTGTACATCTAATGGACAACTTCGTCCGGTGGTGTACGTTCCAAATTTTAAAAATCGCCTGACAAGGAGCGCAGGTGCCGCATGAGAAACGGAAAAGAAACGTATGTGAATGGACACGAACGAATTGAAAATTTTGTTATACGTTCGACATCCGTTAACGCTATACAGTGTAGTGTGACTGACCCATAAGTTATGAATTGGAAACAGTTTTCCATGTTCAGGCACATGTGACCTTGTCCTTTGATTGAGTGACCCCAAAAACCATAAGGGTCATCTACTCAATAAGCCCCATCACTATATGAAGTTTGAAGGTTCTAGGTCAAAAGGTTCTCAGTTACTGAACGGAAATGAACAGTGACGGACTGATGGACTGACGTTCTAACGTAACGGTATTTATGTGACACCCCCATTGTTCTCTCTATTGTTCTATCAGTCACATAAAAAGAAAAATGTGACATAAACAGAACGGAATGAATGACATCAAAGAGAAAGTACCGTTATGAAGTCACTTAACCATCATTTCGCGGGCACAGACAGACAGACAGGGCAAAAACAATATGTCTCCTCTAATGAGGGGGATTTGACGTTGACATCATTCTATGTATCAGAGACATTGGTGGAATTTACTTGGTCTATATTATAAATAGTAAAGAAAGAAGAAATTTTGATGTGTCAGCAGCAAAAGCTTGCACGTGATAAAAAGAAAATTACATTTGTTTCTTTCCACATTGAATTTATTTAACTTCTTGAATAAAATTGACAAAATGCTCGACAGAGCCTCTCATTTTATTATTTTATTCAACTTATTTAATTAATTCAATATGAAAAGACACATGTGTTAATATCCTCTACATATTATACCCAAGGAAAAGGTTTTATTACACCAAGTAATAACTGGATGCCAGCTATTCCTTTTTTGGAAGCTCAAACAAATATTTAGGCCAAGACAATATCAAGGTCGTTACCATGCCCAACACCAGAAACAAGTTTTTTAGACACCATTATAAAATTGAAAAGGATTACCTGGTACAGTTTATATGCTAAATTTAAAATTTACTACATTTGTACACAAAATTTAGTTGCCATCATAAAAATAAACAACTGTGTGATATAATCTTTGCAAAACTTACATCTTCCAGATAAAATCTATTAACTTCTTTTTCCTGATGTCAGTAAAAATCAAGGAATGTTTTCAAATATAGAATGTAAACCACAAGAAAGATATTTATGGAAACTGCATAAACCAGATGATAAGCTTGAATAGTACCTATACATTTCCTGTAGAAAATTAATTGAATTCTCCAAATACTCCAGAAAAAAGCTTCAGAAACTGAGAAATTGTATCAATTAGGCTGAAATAGATTAAGAAATAGTTTCTCAGTAAAAAATCGTCAATTAGGCTGATAAAATTAGAAAACAGTTTCTCAGTAAAAATCTCACCAATAATCCAATTGCACTGTGAGTTTTTTCACAGTCACTGAGTTAACTACTTAAGTCTACTGAAATAAGCAACAAAGAAAATTTTGCTTAACTTTTATAGACTGCCCTTAAAGAGATATTCAGGATTTTTAGAGTGAAACATACTATTTTAATCAGCCAATTCAAGGAAACATAAAGAGGATAATAGTGCTAGCATCCAAACCTGAAGTTGTGAATACATTGTTATATCACAAATCTATTAATATTCCACCTACTTATCCCTTTGATTTTGCAAACTGATTACTTTATTTATTACCACAAATAGGAAAAAGTACTTTGTCACAGTCACAACTGATTTGTATAAATGAATTTTTTTTAAAGATGATCATGATATTACTTTGGTAGAGGGTTATACAGGATAGGAAAAGCCATTCAGAGGGAGATATTGTAAGATTTCTGTGTTCAGCTCTGGCATCCCCTACACACAGTCTGAACAGCTCTGAAACAGGACTATCCAATAAACATTCAAGCAATGTCAAAAGAGACTAGGAGATGCTTTTGTAGAAAGAAGAGATGGTACCTAAGGCTACGTATTCAACAACAACAACAACAAATTAAGTGCAAAACTGAAGCGCATATCGCTTATCTCACTCTAGCAATATTTCAACATAGCACCGTACAGTAATTACGACAGCGAAACTGGCTTCGTTATTTTGATGGATTAGCTAAAGAAAAGTGATTGTCATTTCTTTTTAAATAACACAACCATTTTATTTATACTAAAGAACGTCTGCATTATATTAACAGAAGTTTCTGTAACGACAGATTCCGCAAGGTAAATGCGATTCCGCACGCCTCGGTCAATATGCAAATTAGATACATTTGTAAACACAAGGTGCGTGTCATAAAAAGTGAAATAACTTCTTTTGGCGCAGTTTTTGGTATGGTTTTGGTGTGACCATCAGATAGAATATACATTTTTATATCGCCCTGTTTTAAACACATACATTTTGAGGCCTTGATTATTCTTGGCAAACGAATTTTGTAAAATGTTGAGGGATTCGATGTCGTAAAATTCTTATAGTCTATTTATATTTTTTCTCACGAGTAATGTTTTCTTTCCTATTATCATACCATACCTGTAAATTATCTCAGTAATGAATAAAAATAACTGTCTTTGAATTATTTCGTTTGAAAATGAAAGATAATGCTTAACTTTTTTGTCTGAATGATTATTCATAGATCTTGAAGTAAACTATATTTTTGGGAAACACACCCGAATCTATGCATACTTTGTTCACATAACTAAATAGTCCTAGAAGAGTTATCTGTCACTGGCTTCACTTTTCCAAACAGGACCAAATTTTTCGGATTAAATATTGCCTTTCAGAATGAAAAATGAAGTATGAAAGTTAAATCATTTTATAACTGAGGTACTCCGGTATTAGGTTTTCAACAGAAAATAATATCAAATGCAATTTGAATTTTTAGGTACCATCTCTATAGAAAGCATAGTAGCAATAGGCAAAAAGTCAATAGGGACAGGAGTGAAAGTGAAAGAGACACTGATCTTTGGCATAATGACTGAAATGCAATAGAGATCATCTACTCGGCATGTCCAATCATCCCATGAAGTTTCAACATTCTGGGTCAAGTGGTTGTCAAGTTATGGATTGGAAATGGTTCTCCATGTTCTGGCCTCTGTGACCTTGGCCTCTGAAAGAATAGCCCCCATGATCAATAGGGGTCATCTACTAGGCATGCCCAATCATCCTGTGAAGCTTAAATGTTCTGGGTCAAGTGGTTCTCAAGTTATTGATCAGAAACAGTTTTCCATGTTCTGACCCTTCAGGAACTGTTTTCCATGTTCAGGCCCCTGTGACCTTATATATAACCTTTGATTGAGTATAGTAACCCTTAAAAATAATATGGATCATCTACTCCATAAGTCTTATCACCCTTATGAAGTTTGAAGGTTCTAGGTCAAATAGTTCTCCAGTGATTGATTGGAAATGATGTCAAATGGGACAGACAGAAGGATGGACTTTGCAAAAACAATATGTCTTCTGCAGTGGTGGGGAAGACATAAATATGTTGTATAAGATATTTCGAATGGATGGACGTCAGGTAGTGCATTAATAATATTATACAGGGTGGTCACAACAGCTAACTGAATCATAACATAACAAAGAAAACTACCTCATTTCAAAGTTACAATTACGTCTTTTTCTTAATTTCTAGTCCACAAATAACAAACGTAAATTTTTATTTTTTAAAGCATAAAATAGAGGATATTTACATTCAAATACACTGCAACTGTGTACACATTCACAACCATATACAACAGACTGGCACTGAGCTGATCAATTGTTTATATATAATATATTTACCAGTGGGCTTTTGGCAGCTCATCACCCATGATAACACATTATTTCATTGAAACAACTATAAACATTTACATAAAGGAATAAACTTAGAAACTCGGTTAATTAGTAATTTTAATACTTCCTCTTCCAAGCAGGTTCTGCAGACCGACACCAGGTCTGTCAAGATAAAACAAGATTGTCTAACATATCAATTCTTCTTCACTTTATAGATCAAAGATAATTCTGTTAAACATATCTATTGTGGTCTGATTGAAGGGCAGTCTTATATGAGCCGTGCCATGAGAAAACCAACATAGTGGGTTTGCGACCAGCATGGATCCAGACCAGCCTGTGCATCCGCACAGTCTGGTCAGGATCCATGCTGTTCGCTAACAGTTTCTCTAATTGAAATAGGCTTTGAAAGCGAACAGCATGGATCCTGACCAGACTGCGCGGATGTGCAGGCTGGTCTGGATCCATGCTGGTCGCAAAGCCAGTATGTTGGTTTTCCCATGACACGACTCATATAACAGTTCTGCAGAAATCTTACATGGTTCAAATGGAAGTAAAAAATGGTGCCAGGATAATTTCACATATCATTTTCAACATCCAGACGGTGGCTGACATATTACTGGCAGAAAAGGGAGACAACCAATAAAAGAAAGACATTATTCCATTTTCAGATGAAATCTTCCTTAGAAAGGCATTGCATCATATTTACATAACGTTCTTTGATAAACTGAGGACAGCAAATGACTTCTGATTCTGAAGTATTGAGGAGAACAAATGACCCCTGGTGTACTGAGGAGGACAACTGACCTTTGATGTACTGAGGAGGACAAATGACATCTGAAGTATTGTGGAGAACAAATGACCCCTGATGTACTGAGGAGGACAAATTACTTCTGATGTATACTGAGGATGAAAAATGACTTGTGATGTACTGAGGAGGACAAACGACCTTTGATGTACTGAGGAGGACAAATGACTTCTGATGTACTGAGGAGGACAAATGACTTCTGATGTACTGAGGAGGAAAAATGATTGTACTAGGGAGGACAAATGACTTCTTATGTACTGAGGAGGACAAATAACTTCTGATGAACTGAGGAGGTCAAACGACCCCTGATGTAGTGAGGAGGACAAATAACATTTGATATACTGAGGAGGACAAATGACCTTTGGTGTACTTAGGAGAACAAATGACCTTTGATGTACTGAGGACAAATGACTTCTGATGTACTGAGGAGGACAAACAACTCCTGATGTACTGAGGAGGGCAAACGACCCTTGATGTACGAGAAGGAAAAATGTTTGTATTAGGGAGGACAAATGACTTCTTATGTACCTAGGAGGACAAATAACTTCTGATGAACTGAGGAGGTCAAACGACCCCTAATGTAGTGAGGAGGACAAATGACTTCTGATTTAGTGAGGAGGACAAATGACCTCTCATGTACTGAGGCAGACAAATGACCTTTGATATACTGATGACCTCTGTTATACTGTTGAGGACAAATAACATCTGATGTACTGAGGAGGATAAATGACCTCTGATACACTGAGGAGGCCAAATGACCTCTGATATACTAAGAAATGATCTTTGATATACTGAGGAGGCCAAATGACCTCTGATATACTGAGAAATGATCTTTGATATACTGATTTATGATGTACTTCTGATGTACTAAGGAGAACAAATGACCTCTGATGTACTGAGACAGACAAATACTGAGTAGGACATATCACCTCTGTTATACTGTTGAGGACAAACAACATCTGATGTAATTAGGACAAATGCCCTCTAACATACTGAGGAGGCAAACTGATCTCTGATTTAATGAGGAGAACAAATGACTTCTGATGTACTGTACTGAGGCAGTCAAATAATCTCAGATGTACTAAGGAGAGCAAAAGGTTTGACCTCTGATGTATGTTGAGGACAAATAACCTCTGATTTAATGAGGATACAAAACTATATGCATGTTTATTTTCATCAGACTGACAAATAGTCTAACTCAATACCTCTTGTTTAAGAAGGCTTGTTTTCCCTATCCAGCTTCCTGGACAGGAACAGAATCATTCTGCAGACTCTAAACAATAGGTTATCTCCTTCTTTACAAAACTTGTCTACAAAACCACCTGGACTTGACCTAGTTGCATCAGAACATTCAACAATGAAGAATTTGATTTTTTTTTCTATTTATCATCTATGTTTGATTCACCTGAGAAATATTCTAGCATGTCAGTTAATCATGCAGCTAATTGTTCTGCCACTATTTATACCTGGAGAACAAATCTGCTTCTAATCTTTGTGAGTTTAATTTACACTGTTTTACATCAGATAATCATGTGGATGTACTTTCTGCTTAATTATTCACTTCCACTAATAACTATTCAGTAAATTTCTATTTTAATATTCCTTTTCACTAGTGACTGATTTTAAATGTCATTTCCGCTACCTGTAATAATTTTTTAGGTTAATTTCTGGTCACCTAACTCAGCTCTTAGTGCAGAACAGGTGTATTGCTATAGAAGGCCTTATTGCCAATTGCTAAATGACAAATATTTAGTTCTAAATCTCAATTACTTAATTAAATTCTCAATAAAATTTAGCATATATGGAAGGCCGGTGTGCCATGCTAATTGCCAAATACTAAATGACAAATAGTTAATGAAAATGCTATTTGCAAAATGCTGAATGTCAAAGGGTAGTTGTCAAAGGTTAAATGCTAATTGTTAATTGAGAAACAATAAAATTAATGTCAAAAGCTAATTGTCAAGTGGAATATATCAGGGTATGAATGAATCCTTTGAATAATCATTGGCCTTTGTTACATGACTTTGTCTCTTTTATAACTTTTTTCTAAACATTAAAAGAGTTAACAGTTTCGGGCCAATGTTCTTATGGCTGGTAGAACATGTTATTGTTTCAAGTTAGACTGGTATAATATTATATGTCTTAAATAATTATAAGCTACATTCATTAGGTTAAGAGATAGAAATCATTAATTCATAAAGTTTAAGAATTTCACTATTAGCATTTATCATTCAGCAAGAAGCTTTAGGTATTTGACACTTAGCTTTTGGCATTAGCATTAAGTATGTGGCATAAACCATTTGTATGTAGCATTAAGCATTAAGTGATTGGCATTTAGCATAAAACAAGAGCTCATAGAACATGAAATGCCCCCCTTGATGCATTCATTAACTGCACAAGGAACAGAAATTATCTGGTCACTGTGCACTGGACGTTTGACATACTGACCTCAAATCAATAATTATGGGTCATACGTGACCTTCATCAAATGTGATCTTAGACCAAAGCATTCTCTAGTTATTTAGCAAAAAAAGTTCCTACTGTTATGGGTCAATGTGACCCAAAGTGTTCTAAAGTTATCGTCCGGAAATGATTTAATTGTTCCGGGTCACTGTAACCTTGACGTTTGACCTACTGCCCTCCAAATCAATAGGGGTCATCTACTGGTCATGGTCATCCTCCCTATCAAGTTTCATGATCCTAGGCCCAAGTGTTCTCGAGTTATCATCCGGAAATGGTTTAACTGTTCCTGGTCACTATGACCTTGGTCTCTGACCTACTGACCTATAAATCAATAGGAGTCATCTGCTGGTCTTGATCAACCTCACTATCAACTTTCATTGATCCAAGGCCCACTTAACTGATCCGGGTCACTGTGACCTTTGGTCATGATTCTTGAGTTATCATCCAGAAACTGTTTAAATGTTCTGGGTCACTGTTACCTTGACCTTTGACCTACAAATATCAAAATCAATAGGGGTCATCTGCTGGTCATGACCAACCTCCCTATCAACTTTCATGATCCTAAGCCCAAGCGTTCTTGAGTTATCATCCGGAAATGGATTAGTCTATGGACAGACCAACATCTGCAAAACAATATACCCCTCCTTCTTCGAAGGGGGGCATCATAAATGGTATTTAGCATCAATTTATTAGCATTTAGCATTACATATTTGGCATTTAGCAATTACCATGGCACACCGGCCTCCCATAAGCATCTACCATTTTGATAATTACCCTTTGACAGTAAATATCTGACATTTAGCAAAAATTCTGGCATTTAGCATTTCACAATAAGCATGGCGTATCAGCTTTCCATAGCTTCATTAGCTCAGAAAAGTACGGTACTTTCTTAGTGAAAAGTATTTCATAATCAATATACAGGAACTAACAGGAATGAATGGAGAGACAATCTAGAAGTACTGTCTTCAGTTATATTGTCATTTCACATAGGGACAGACACATGAATTCAGCAGACTTTTCACTCTATTCAGAATGCCTTCAACAAATAAATAAGTGCTGTTAGAGCTAAGCGTTTTCTTTGTGGTATCTTACAGGAGATGTTCAGAATGCATCCAGATTTATGAACAGTTCAAATTACCTGGTACTACTGGTTATAGCAAAATAACCTTGATCTTGGTGGTGTTTGTAAAACAAAAACATTTTCAAGAAAATATTGTCTATATTGTTATATTTTGGGATATGACTAATGCATGATTGCTCACATACCTGCTGGATTCAATGACTTGCAAACACATTTCTGCTTTACATTCCTCTTGAAAGCTGTTTGAAGTAATTGTTCTAACGTACTCAAAGTGTACAACAGGCTGTAAGGCTTCATTTTATGGGACCAGTTGTTATAAATATATAATTATTTCTAATTCTGGTACAGGGTTTACATCAGTATGTCTTGGTTCCAATATTCAGACAGTGACAAACATTCCTCTGCATACTGTAAACTGGGTTGTTTTAACAAGTCCAAATGTAAGTAAATCTGCCTTACGGATGCATAATTAAAGTGCTTAATTTCATGGATATTTCAAACATAAGTAATTCAAGGGATGAACATGAAAGACGTCTAAGTTCTGTCTTTATTTATATGTATGTATACCTCTTTGCATTCACCCCTCAAATTAGACTTCCTCTTTATGATTTACAGAGCTTTAACAACCTTGTAGGAGTTCCAAACTTTTAACAATAGCTGTCACTATTGGTGACAAATGCCCCCAAAGTGTGCCCGAGAATGCTACAGTTGTCTGCACAAAATATGCCAGAAAAGTTAAGGTATGAATCATTTTGTGACCTTGACCTTGACCTTGACCTAAGAGACCCGGGTCATAAGCGTGACACACCTTCTAAATATGGTTACATTTGTGTCAAATTATTTTCAAATCCCTTGATAAATGGCAGAGTTATGGACCAGACAAGCAAAAGACCATATGAACCTTTGACTTCTAATCGTAAACCTTGACCTTATTATTGAGAACATTTATGCCAAGTAATTTTAAAATCCCTTAATCAATGGCAGAATTATGGACCGGACAAGAAACAGACCATGTTAACCTTTAACCTCTATGACCTTGACCTTAGAGCTAGGGGTCTGAATCTTGCACATGATTCTATTTTCTGATAAAATTGAACAGGTACTCTAGAAGAAAGCAATGGCATAATTACGATGAGTGCTGGAAATGAAATAGCAATCTGACATGAGGTACAGGGATATGTTTGTTTTTAATTCAGTTTTTTTTTTTTGACTTGGGTCATAATATTCATTAATTTTAAATTAATAAGGACAAATACTGTATTTCGAATCATTTCATAATTAACAGTCATTATGTAATGTTAATAGCTGGTTATCTTGTGTGTCACACTGCTAGTGATTATTATCTCAAATAAAACCAGTATGAATATTATCTGATCTAAAGTACTTTAAGAATGAATAATATCCAATCTAAAGTACTTTAAGAATGAATAATATTCCAGTCTAAAGTACTTTAAGAATGAATAATATCCAAACTAAAGTGCTTTAAGAATGAACATTATTTAATCTATGGTACTTTAAGAACAAATATCATCTGATCTTCAGTACTTTTAAGAAGGCAAAAAATAAACAAGAGAGACATCAGTCTGAAATGCCTTTTATTAACACACCTGTATCTCTAGTGTGGTCTGTTTCATTCCCTTCAAAACTGCACCTGACCAGAAAGGAGCAATAATGTCTTTAAATATAGTTATGCAACTGTGAATATTTACAGTATCTTCAACTAATTTATATAAAATGAGTGTGTGATTTGCTAGAGAGAGGATTAAATAGGTATATAACTGAATCCCACAAAACACAGTAAGATTCTTGGCATAACTTACGTTCCATTGCGTATCAATAATAGTGAGACAGGTGGTTTTTTCCTCGAATATTTACATATTGTCTGCAGGAGTAAGTGTACTGCATACTGTTACATTGGCACTTTCATTGAACTAGATTTGATTGTAATCATATCAAAATTATTTCCAGAAAGAAATTCTAAACAAACATTTTATTACTGTGCACTCATTTCTAAATGCAGGTGGTTGCTTCATTGTTATTTTCATGCAAGAATAATGGAAAATAAATAATGCTACTTGAACATTTGTACTACATGTTGAACTGTTACTGGATGGTCGGTTCTTGACCAATTGGTTAATTAGTCATATTTGTATTCAATTAAAACTTAGTTACCTACTTCAGTTATCTGTTGTTATCTGTTCATTGTTTCTTATTAGAACTGATGTAGACAAAGAAGAGAGATCAACTTTATGTTAACTTAAACTCTTGATTTGTATGCAGGAGGATGTAAATGACTAACTGGGTTGTTTAAAAGTTAATAGCTATGTTATTTGTAACATATATTATGTAACAATAAAACATTATAACATATTATGTTTCACCACATGAACTGATAGACTTTAATCATAGTCTCATAGATGTAACTGTTACAGGGAATGGAAGCACAGCCTCGGCCTTCAATTTGAGCATAGATTTTAGATAGCCTAAAACTGATACTTTAATCATTTTTTACCCTTAAAATTTCACCAGGCTGTACAATCATATTGTCAATAAATGTTAATAAAAATTCTTACTTTAACCATTTTCAAAGGAACATTTGACTTGCTTCAATTGCAAAACATTATATCAGTTTTATTGATTATTGCTGGGTGGACTTGTGTAAAAATTAAAGCTATAATCATGATAATTGGTTCAAATTTCTTTTTTTTTCTCAAATTTACAAAGTTGAAAGATGAAATAGCATCAAATACTGTGGTTCAATCACACGTCATATAATATACAATCAGAATGTACCATTTCAGGTATTATCTGTCAAAAATTAGCTCCCCTGAAATGCAGCACCCAAAACCAAAATTTTTTGACCTGCAGCACTTCAGGATTTCAACAATTTACCTCATAACAATCGCCCCAACATCAGGCAAACATGTTTACAAACTTCCTGAAAATTCTTTCTCTTCACTTTAAATCTAGCTAAAGTATGGAAAAATACAATTAGTTACAGTAGTAAATGTAACACAAAATGACACTAAATAGGTTTCTCAAACTACATCAGGATGGAACATGGCACCAGCAGAGTTATTCTGACACTGCCAAGTCTATTTCCAGTAAGTATATTTTGATGTGTAAGAACTACAGCAAACTTCTAAACATCTGTAGTTTAAACAAATGGAAGATGCATGCTTTAATTCTTACCCTGCTAAATTTCAATAATGAACTGGCAGTATCATTAACTGTTAAAAGGGGTGCATACCAAAAAAGACTCAAACTAACTGAATGCTGAACAGTGCAGATCATGATCAGACTGCATGGATGTGCAGGCTGATCATGATCTACACTGGTTGCAAAGGCAGAACCAATCGTGCAAGAAAACAATGGAGACCCAAGACCTACTGGTATGAAAAGACTTGTTTTATAATATGCGTTGGGAGGGGGAAATTAGTGTTTGGGCAAGTGGCACTGACACAGCATCATTATAGGCCATATGGCAACTTTACATAATCTAAAGGTGGAGGAAGACCCCAAGTGCTTCTTTACCCTTATCATGCTGGACACAATTTATTCTGCCTTTGCCACCAGTGTAGATCATGATCAGCCTGCACATCAGTCAGTATCTTTTTTGGTATGCACCCCTTTTAACAGTTAATTATACTGCCCAAATTGAAAGATGGATAAGTTCATTATAGAAATTTAGCAGGGTAAGTCAGGCACAGGTGTGCACAAGGGTAGAACCAACAACACTATAAGCCACCTGGACCAGGCTTTCTCTGGGGGAGAGGGACTGTAAAATCTTTCCCCATGAGTCTGACATATTCACTGCTTTTCAGATGGGTTAAAATCTGTTCTGATACATAATTATGCATAATATTATTTTCATTTCAATACCGGGACTGATGATTTTTTTATTTATAGAAAGTGTTTTGCATTTAAAAACTGACTATCAGGATCCTGGATAAAAGGGATGCTATTGTACTAACCTCTTTCAGCATTTTGAGAGCTTCCACATATTCTTTCTCATTTCTGTACAGTTCCTCCACAATATGATATCGCTTATCCTGTAATATATAAAGTTGGTGATCAAGTTAGGCAACGGAAATTTAACCTTTAGCATGCTAGATAAATTGTCGTCTGCTGGAAAAGTCGTCTGCTAAAATTGTAAAGTTCATTCAATTTGCTCCAAAATTGGAAGAAATATTGTCAGAGTAGCAAACAGCTTGGAACCAGATCAGACGCCGATTTAATCGGCGTCTGATCTGGTTCCAAGCTGTTTGCAAAGGCTGTTAAATTCGCCTGCAGCAGGCTAAGAGTTAACACTAATAACTGCTTTTATCATTATGCAAATTTGAATGTCATTTGTTAGAAGAGTGTCATCACAAAAAGAAGAGAGCGTTGCAGGCTATTTAGTATTATCTTTAAAATTTTCATATTGTTGTTCAGTAAGTGAAACTTTACTTCTATAGTAATATGGCACAATTCTTTAAAAAAAATGTATCTGCACCTACTCTGAGTGAAGGAAACCCTTAAACCAACTATTTCCAAATCTCTCAAACAGCATATTTTACAACCTGTAGCACCTTTATCTCAAAAACAATTGAACTTTATGTATATCTATATCTTTTAAGGAAAAATATGAAACAGAATTGACTGTTTATAAAATCTGAATATAAACATTGCCTTGCCTAACTGAACTATAAGACACTAGGATGAGCATAAATTATGTTGTAAAATTCATTATCACCATTAATGTACCATTCAACAAAGAATTTAATACTCATCTATCAATTCTGAGCTGAAATATGATTATCCTATGGCAATAAATAGCAGGGTGGGTGTAGAAAACTGACTTTTTTCCAAGATGAAAAAATGTATTAAAATCTCAGAAAAAAGTATTATCTTTAACAATCAGAATCCAGAATTATGTATCACCTAGAAATTGGCTGATTTCACAGATAAAAAGAGAGAAGCACTAAATGTTAACACAATCAACTGTAAATGCATTTAATTGATAAGTGTTGCAATTTTTGCAAAAGTCCTTGCCACCTCTCAGATAATGGGTAATTAAAAGGGAGGTAATCTACAAGCTGTAAGATATTAAAGTCTAAAGTAGGTGAAGGCCGTGATGCTTGAGATTTCAGCAAACATAATATTCAAAATGTTGTCATCTAAACTGAAAACCTGCTAACCTAGTTTTCATAAAAGAAGTTAAGTTATTATTACTGACAAAATAACAATGATGTTACACTCACGATAACAAATTCTTGGCAGTAATTATTCATATTTATGTAAAAGGAACAAAGATAAGCTAATTCTGGAACTTATGTTGCAAATGTTTGAAAAATGATACAAAATGTTCTTGCATTAATAATGAATTCTTAGAATAACAATTATCTAAGTTTACTTAAACAAGAGCTATCACCAAAGCTGATTAATACCCCCAGATGTGGCTTTGACACAAGAAAGTAAAGTGCTCTGTGTGTTTTCTTGACACGGTAGGTAACTGATGCCAGTTTTATCAAAATTCTTCCAGTGGTTTAGAAAACAACACAAAGCTATTTGATTTGACCTCCTAATGTGACCTTGAACTTGAACCTAGTGACCCAGTTGTGCAAGTGCCATAAAGTATTATGATGGTCACATTTTTCTGTTACTAACTTATTTGAAAATCCTTTAGAAGGTTTTTGAGATATGCCTCCGTACAGGGATGACAGACATATGCACACACAGACTAAAGCCCCCAACTCCCAATTTAACCCCCGTATACTTTGTACCTATGGGTTACAATATTAACCTTTAGCCTGCTGGCGGCAAGTGATTCTGCCTTTGCGACCAGTGCAGACCAAGATCAGCCTGCACATCACCCCTTTTAAAACAGTTAATGGTACTGACCAAACTGAAAGATGGACAAGTTCATAATAGAAATTTAGCAGGGTAAGGGTAATTAAAGGAGGATGTTGAAATCACTTTATGCACAGAATGCTAGGCAATCAATACCACAGATGGAAAAAACAACTCGGTGAATGCCAAGAAGAAGAAGAGAAAAAAAATGCATTTAGCAGCTTGACTGGAAGTTTTAGCAATTCAAGACATAATAAATATTGTGTCTTTCAATAATAAATACAGCAATTATTATTGTGAAAGTATCAAAGATGTGACTGAACAAAAACACCTTACCAAAATCATAATTTCCATACTTAGAGTTTAATTTCACCATCTTTTATGTATTTCGGTCAGAAATTAATGATTGAAACATTAAATGATTATCATCAAATACTCAAATACAATAGTCAGCAAATATCATAATAAAGAAAATTAGTTATTTACTTTTCATTCATTATCGATAAAGCCTTTGGGCTGTATTCATAGTCGTCACTCAAACTCACACTTGACTCAAACTTAGGTAAGTATCACTCAAGTGGACCTCGAGTAGACCTTGCGGGAGTGTGAGTGGAGTTCGAAAGTCATATTCATAAATTCCACTCAATCTTGACTTTCGGAAGGACAGTTCGAGTAATGGTTTCATTGTACACAATGGATTTAGAGGATTATAACGGTTTATATGACAATAACATCAAAGATATGCAAATGTGCTGATCATTATTTTTGTAGTCGGAACTTGTCATCTTTTTTCTCGTCTGTATGTTTATCCGTCCGTTCGTTCGTCTATTTGTTTTATAATACGTCCCTCCGTCCGTTCGTCCGTCCATCAGCCAATCTACTCATATGCATTAGTAGAATTTAATTAATACTTAGAAATATAGTGTTTAACTTTCGTTGAAATTGAAATTTATTTAAACAACTGAATTTTTAAATCTGCCATTTATTGTTGGTGTTTCCCGAATGTCAGCCCGCGTATTTTTTGAAAGTGCAATTACTAACCACATAATTGAGCCGCACCATGAGAAAACCAACATAGTGCGTTTGCGACCAGCATGAATCCAGATCAACCTGCGCATCGGAGCACTCTGCTCATGATCCATACTGTTCGCTAATAGTTTCTCTAATTGCAATAGGCTTTGAAAGCGAACAGCATGGATCCTGACCAGACTGCAAGCGCACTATGTTAGTTTTCTCATGGCGCGGCTCATATCTTTTTGTAAAAATAAAATGTTTCCGTTGTCATTTAAACAATGAGATTTAATAATGATAGGTTCTTCATGACATTTAATTTGACGGATTGTTTATATTTCAGTATGTATTAACGGATATCTAAGCTTGTGCAATGTAAATATTGTTACTTCGTCGTGTGTTTCTGGGATTGACTGATGAGCCCCGTTAGGCTAGGTTTCGTAGATGTATATTTGATTTCCTATGTCTTTTTTTAACCGTTTTTATTAATTAAACAGTCTTTTAATTTGTTGTTTTTTTTTTGCGTTTTCGTCGGCCTCAACAACATGTATTAAAAAAAGAACATAATATGTTTTTCCAAAATACCTTGCACAAATATGAACTTACGCTTTAACATGACACTGTTATCTTACCTTCAAATTAATTAAATATTGTAAATTTATCATCTAAACTTACGTTATGAGACCTTGAGAAACACTCAAGGGTCCCCAGGACCTCCCTCAACAGTCACTCACTCTTGGGAGTTGACTCGACTGTAACTCACCTTTATGAATACAAATGGAATCTTTCCTGAGTAAAGACGTGACCGTTAGGCAATTTATTTGATTGTACTCAATGAGTGGTGTTGGAGTATTGTCTATGAATATAGCCCTTTGTCATGATTTGTCCAACAGTATATTTACATGAAATTGCTACCAGCCTAGTAAACCAAGTAATCAACTGGTCAGATTGGGCACAAATAAACTTTCTACCAGCTTAAATGTTATCAATAAAAACATTTCTGTTTGCTTAAATTTGGCTGTTCAAACATTAAACTTTGTCCCCAACAGTTCTTTAAGAAGTCCCAAAGACAGCCAAAATTTCATCCCAGATACTACTGGATCAAGATTAACACTGAAGAAACTAGAAATGTGTCCATGGGACACAGATGCCCCAACTACATGACAAAGGACACAAATTTTTCCTAGGTCAGGGGCAATACTGAATGAATCCGGACGTGAAACCCCAGGTGCACAACTGCACATGCTGACCAACATTACTGTAAACCTTGGTGACTCTAGGTCAAATACTTTTGGAGCTACGTGCGACACAACATTAAAATGACCAATTTTTAACTAAGTCTGGGGCCATAACTCCTACACGACTAAATGAATCTGGATGCGAAACCCCAGGTGCACAACTACACATGCTGACCAACATTCCTGTAAACTTTAGTGACTCTAGGTCAAATACTTTTGGAGCTACGCGCGACACAACATTAAAATGACCAATTTTTTACTAAGTCAGGGGCCATAACTCCTACATGACTGAATGAATCCGGATGCAAAACCCCAGGTGCACAACTACACATGCTAACCAACATTCCTGTAAAGTTTTGTGACTCTACATCAAATACTTTTGGAGCTAGGCGCGGCACAACACTAAAATGATCAATTTTTACAAAGTCAGGGGCCATAACTCCTACAAGACTGAATGAATCTGGACGCAAAACCCCAGGTGCACAACTACACATGCTGACCAACATTCCTGTAAAGTTTTGTGACTCTAGGTCAAATACTTTTGGAGCTAGGCGCAACACAACATTCTTGGAAGGACGGATGGACAAGGGCAAATCTATATGCCCCCCCTCCACCCCTCAAAGTGGGTGCATAAAAAACAATGCGGTAACAATGTTATATCCATGAGTGCTTCTAAACCACTCTTTTGGTTACTCGTACATAATTTTTTGGAACTTCCACTTGTGTACCAAATCTTCTAACTCCTAAAGAAGTCGCAACACCTGTGAGTAAAATATCTGAATTTTATTTACAGTCTCTTTAAACCATTTTGTGGGGCTGCAAAGGTTACAAAATCAAAATGTCAACCAACAGTATGGACTGCATGCCATAGGATTACATACCCTATAAACAGTATTCACTGTTATGGGAAATACCTTTAACTTCAATTACAACCATTTTAAGGTATTAGAGCACTAATAGTAATGTTTACAAAATGGCCTTTGCTTGGTATATTCTGAAAGGTAACCATGTTTTGCACTATTTTGCAATTTTTAAACAACTTTCACCGTGCCGTTTTTTATAAATTGTGTATAACTTATAGTATCTCCTCAAGCTCAAGTACAGACAAATTTCAAAGTGATAGTTTGCAGAGAACTCATTTTACCATTAATTTTCATAAAAGAAACATCAAACTATTGGTAAATAATTATAAAACACAAAATAAATATGTCAATATCATTTTTTCTACGGTGCCTCAAGTAAACGGATTTAATGAGACAGAATTCATACTTCAACATTGAAAAAATAAGGTCGAATGCTGTGTTTCTGTTTTGAATTTTGCTTACTCCATTTAAAAATAACCTTAGGACAGACGTAAAACCTACCCAAATTTCTTCCACAATATATATAATCTAAGTATGTACTACAAGGATTATATGGGATCCATATAATTATTAAAACGTCTAACGATCTCTACTCAGTCCCCTATTCCTAGTTATCCTAACTTTAAACTTGAAGCTCTGGACAGATGTTTGTGCTTTGAGACAGTCTGACAGGTTGTAATGTTTAACAGACTCTGACTTCACCAGTTCCAAGGAAGACCCTGCCCCTGTCAAATGTTTATTCATACTTCATGAAGTAGTCATGAAGCATTCATGACTTCTTCATGAGGAGACTTCATGAAGTCTTCATGACAAAAACATGAAGTGCAAATGAGACAAATGCATCAGCAGCTCATGAAAACAGATTCATGAATTATTCATGAAGTGGTAAATGCATGGTAAATGCATTAAAAATGCATGGAAGAATTCATGAAAATATTCCTGAAAAAAATACTTTATGAAGAATTCATGCATTATTTTGTTCTTTATTTCAATGTCTCATTTGCACTTCATGTTTTTTCTATGAACACTTCAAGAATAAATATTCTTATAACTTCATGAAGACATTTTGTGCTTTTCTTGAATATTTCATGAACAATACAAAACATTATAAAAGGACTTCTTTTCCTTAAATGATACAGTAATCCATCATATTTTCAGCTGCTAAATAATACCTGTACCAATTATGTAGTATCCATGCACTTGTTATTAAGAGCAGAGATAATGTATTGAAATTCATGAAACATGAACTTTGATTTTCATGAATATTTATTCATGAAAAATTTTTGTAAAAAAAAAAAACAACAAGTTTCATGAACTTGTCAAGGTAACCAGTGGTAGGAGTGTAACACTATGAAACCTGAGAGTTTGCATGTAATGGAATTCTTTAAACAATATCGGTATAGCTTGATACAAGAAAAATTCCTGTAGGTCAATTTAAGTGTTGTTCAGTTAGTGGCTAGAGATTGTTTTAGTCTCAGCTGAGTCACTGAGACAATGATATTTTCCACCCTCAACAAATGACATTTTGGGTCAAACAGTAAAATATAGTGGGATTGGGAGCATAGTAAGAAGTAAACAATAATTATTGCTGTATAAAATACAAAAATGTATAATTTACTCTAATCTCAAGACTGACATTCAGATTAGATACTAGCTTTGTTTTAGGGTTGTGAAAACATGTGACATTTTAAAAGGATTTTATATTTTTTAAAATGAACAATTTATGACAACACAATAATTACTAATATTTGATATTCAGTATACTCGTGTTCCTTTTAAACCATTCCTTACTGTAGTATTATAAATATTTCCTTCTCATTTGCTGCACAAACTTCTCAAAAATTGCTGAATCACATGTGCAAAAAATTTCCCAGCATGCAACAAAATAATGGAAACTGATCATGTGACATTATAAATTTAATGTTCATGAACATTCATGAACAGTTCATGAACTTATTCATTTACTGTAAAAGGAAAACCTAAGTTTTATGTTTAATGAATGAACAGTTCAGAAACTCCTAACTGGGTTCAAGAACTGGTACTGAACTAGAAAAAGGTTTTGAATTTTAGTGCTTTTAATGAATCATAGATGACTTTTTCTTAAAAACACATCAAGAATGTTTTAAGAATTTAATATTCTTAAACTGCTCATAAAATGTTCATCATTTTTTTTCAAGAATTTTTCTTGAATTCTATAGGTATATTGAAAAAATCTTGATTCACTCTTAAACAAGTTCATGAATATTTCAAGGATTTCATGAATCTGTCAATAATGCTTGATATCTTCATGAAGTAGATCAAATGACACTTCATGCATAAAACTTCATGAAGTCAGATTAAGAAGTGATCCAGAACAATTCATGAATAATTCATAATGGTGATGAAAAATTCATGATTTCATGAACTCCATTTTGCCGGGGTGGTTCCCCCTAAGAACATTATTTTAGGTACTGGCAGGCAACTAGGTAGAACCTCTGAACTTCCGTAAGTCCAGGCATAACATAGCTGGATGGCATTCTTGTGAAAGAACTCTATATCCCTTTTAAAAGGGTTTGGAATCGGCAGCTGCATGTACTAGGATGAGCCTTTCCAAGCCAAGGACCTGCCCCACTCAGCCATGGTGTCCCATAAAACATTCAGGATTATATACTAAGCAAATACCTCATACACCACCAGACATTTTTGAGGTAAATGTCACTTAGTTCTCCTATTGTATAGGAGAATGGCACGCAAATAATGTAAACTGGACAAAAAAAGAAAAATAACTGTATTCTGCAATAATTACTTTTCCATATGAAAGAGAAATTAAGAATATTTGATTGCTGGAAACACCTGGTATACCTCTGCCCTACCTGCAATTCTATCACAGTTCATTAATTTAGTACTAGATGATTTTTCTTTAAATAATGTTCCTGAACTTAATGAAGAAAATAACTGTACCGACTTCATGTTCACACGGACATAAAACAATGCTAATTCTGTAACCAAAACACTTCCAGAATGATAGCGTTGATTATAGTTTCCAAATATAGGTTTCATTCCCCGCATCAATCAGTCATTCCCCGCATCAATCAGTAATGTACTGATTAACATTGTTTTACAAGACATTGCTTCAGGGAAATCACACTAACAATGCACTATGGAACTTCTACTCTAGGTATGGGAGCTGTCAGGAAAATACGGAAAACATTGAAATTCCCAAGAAAACAAATGGAACTGTACAGACTTGCAATTTCTGTTTATGAATATGTAAAAGTTGAAACACTGCAAGATCAAAACAGTCCTCGAGTATGTGTACTATCATGTACCTGGGTATTTAAATAACATATCGAAAGATGAACATTAAAATAAATATATCTAACGGTTAAAGTCTGTTGTTGTTTTTTCTTCAATTTAATTAACAAAAGGCATTGGCTTACAGGTTTAGCATTGCAATCAAATTATGTTACATCACAGTACAGTGTTTGTCAGTACTTCATTTAAAACACTTATAAACAGTAATCTGACTCACCAAAATTTATATATAGCATTATGACACTGGCAGACAGAAATTTCTCTTGACCAAAATTTACAAATCATTATGATGACACTGGCAGGCTGTAATTCGACTTGGTTACATAGCATTATGACACTGGCAGCCAGTGATTTGACTTGATCAAAATGTTACATAGTATTATGACACTGGCTGCCTGTGATTTGACATGATCAAAATCTTACATAGCATTACGACACTGGCAGCCAGTGATTTGACTTGACCAAAATGTCACATAGCATTATGACACTGGCAGCCAGTGATTTGACTTGATCAAAATGTTACATAGTATTATGACACTGGCTGCCTGTGATTTGACTTGATCAAAATCTTACATAGCATTACGACACTGCCCAAACCAAAATACAAGCATGCGGCAAGCTTGTGAGAAGTTTGCCATAAGCTTGCGCAAGCTTACAGCAATCTTAAAAAGATTGCAGCCATGTAATATAATGCTTGCGGATGCTTGCATAGAAATTAAGTTTGCGGAGAAGTCTTTCTTCGCAAGCTTGCAGCGAGCATCCTGCGATCTTAATACTATTTAAGGTTGCGACTAAGCTTGCGATAGAAATTAAGTTTGCGGATAAGACTTGCTTCGCAAGCTTGCAGCGGGCATCCTGCGATCTTAAGACTATTTAAGATTGCAAGATTGCGACTAGCTTGCGATCCTGTAACCTTTTTAAAACTCTTATAGTTCACTGATACATAAAAGGGAGGTAATATGCTAAACCATTAAAATTAAACTTTTAATGTCAAAATAAGTTGTTTTAAAATATATTGTCCCTGACTGTTAAATCTTTATCTACTGATCACTAAAAATATTGTTTTATGAAAGTGCGAAAGTTTTACAAACTGTGCAGTTTGTCAAATTAAAGGAAGTATATAATTAAATTTTTTGGACTTTTACATTATTAAAACTGTCTCACAAACCTAAGTAAGGTTTAGGAAGATAGTATAGTTTGCAAGCTTGCAGGCAACCTTGTTATGATTACAAGGTTGCGCAAGACTCGCAAATGATTTTGTCTACACCCATAAGTGTGTTTAAGCTTGCAAGATTGCGCAAGCTTGCAATCTTGTTATGATTGTGTAAGTTTGCAAGATTGCGCAAGCTTGCAATCTCATTAGGATTGTGCAAACTTGCAAGGTCGCAAATAAGATTGCTAGGGTTCCAATCGCAAGCATGCGCAACCTTACAAGCTTGCAAGATCTTAAATAGGTTGCAGGAAGCACGCAAATTAGTTTGCGCAAGCTTAAATTATGGTTGCGATGGTTCCAATCGCAATCTTGCTGCATGCTTGTTAAGATCGCAACTGCAATCTTGCTGCGACCTTAATGCAAGCTTAATTAAGCTCGCCATTTTGGTTTGGGTGGCAGCCAGTGATTTGACTTGACCAAAATGTCACATAGCATTATGACACTGGCAGCCAGTGATTTGACTTGATCAAAATGTTACATAGCATTATGACACTGGCTGCCAGTGATTTGACTTGATCAAAATGTTACATAGCATTATGACACTGGCTGCCAGTGATTTGACTTGATAAAATGTTACATAGCATTATGACACTGGCAGCCTGTGATTTGACTTGACCAAAATGTTACATAGCATTATGACACTGGCAGCCAGTGCTTTGACATGATCAAAATGTTACATAGTATTATAACACGGGCAGGCTGTTATTTGACTTGACCAAATGTTACATAGTATTATGACACTGGCAGTAAGTAATTTGACTTGACCAAATGTTACATAGTATTATGACACTGGCAGGAAGTAATTTGACTTGACCAAAATGTTACACAGTATTATGACACGGGCAGGAAGCAATTTGACTTGACCAAATGTTACATAGTATTATGACACTGGCAGTAAGTAATTTGACTTGACCAAATGTTACATAGTATTATGACACTGGCAGGAAGTAATTTGACTTGACCAAAATGTTACATAGTATTATGACACAGGCAGGAAGCAATTTGACTTAACCAAATGTTACATAGTATTATGATACAGGCAGACCGTAATTTGACTTGACCAAATGTTACATAGTATTATGACACTGGCAGACTGTACTTTGACTTGATCAAAATATTACATAGCATTATAACACAGGCAGGAAGTAATTTGACTTGACCAAAAGTTACATAGTATGTATGACACTGGCAGGCTGTAATTTGACTTGACCAAAATGTTACATAGCATTATGACACTGGCAGCCAGTGATTTGACTTGACTGAAATTATGACACTGACAGGCAGTAATCTGACTTAACCAAAACTTACATAGCATTATGACACTGGCAGGCTGTAATTTGACTTGACCAAAAGTTACATGGCATTATGACACTGGCTGCCAGTAATTTGACTTGATCAACATTTACATAGCTTTATGACACTGGCAGCCAGTATTTTGTCTTGACCAACATTTAGATAGCTTTACGACACTGGCAGCCAGTAATTTGACTTGACCAACATTTACATAACTTTATGACACTGGCAGCCAGTAATTTGACTTGACCAACATTTAGACAGCTTTACGACACTGGCAGCCAGTAATTTGACTTGACCAATATTTACATAAGATTATGACACTGCTATGGCAGCCAGTAATTTGACTTGATCAACAGATATATAGTTTTATGACACTAGCAGGCAGTAATTTGACTTTACCAAAACTTAAATAGCATTATGAGACTGGCAGGCTGTAATCTGACTTGACCAAAACTTATGTAACATTATGACACTGGCAGCAAGTAATTGACTTGACCAAAACTTACATGGCATTATGACACTGGCTGCCAGTAATTTTACTTGACCAAAAGTTACATGGCATTATGACACTGGCTGCCAGTAATTTGACTTGATCAATAGGTATACAGTATTATGACACTGGCATGCTGTAATTTGACTTGACCAACATTTACACAGCATTATGAGCCAGGCTGAGCTTGAGTAATTTAACTTGACCAAAAGTTACATGGCGTTATGACACTGGCAGCCAGTAATTTGACTTGACCAAAAGTTACACAGCATTATGACACTGGCAGCCAGTAATTTGACTTGACCAAAAGTTACACAGCATTATGACACTGGCAGCCAGTAATTTGACTTGACCAAAAGTTACATGGCATTATGACACAGGCAGGCAGTAATTTGACTTTAACAAAAAGTTTCACTATCACACTGCCAGATTGACCCAATGTTACACAATATTATGATCCTTGACCTTGAAGTGAGCCATCCAAAACATATGCTCTGCACGTCGTCTTAATGTAGTGAACATTTGTGCCAAGTTTCTTTAAAATCCTTCAAGCAGTTCAAAAGTTACAGAGTGGACACGAAACAAAGTCATATGACCTTTGTCCCCTAAGTGTGACCTTGACCTTGAAGCAATCCATCCAAAATATGCGCTCTGCACGTCGTCTCGATGTGGTGAACATTTGTGTCAAGTTTCTATGAAATCCTTCAAGGGTTCACAGAGCAGACACGACAGACAGACAGATGGACACCGTCGTTATAACATAATACATCCCTTTGGGTGTATAATAAGAGGAGCATTTTGCTTTGTTTCATGGCAATATAATTACTGTCTCACAGAAGCTTGCTTTTATGAAAAACTGAACAGGCATTATGTCAGGTGAGAACAAAATTTACACAAATCTTTTTTTTTCCACTGTTAAATTAACTAAAGTACTAACCTGGAACCTTGGCCTAAAGATAGATAGAACTTTTTAAACTGATGCAACATCTTTTCCATTATTTCAAGTGCAACAGTTTAACCTCTCTGAACTTAGTTTTTGAAGATAACAAATGAACTTCTCTTTATATTCAAGAAAGGAATTACTTTTCACACCATCTTTGATACTGGTACTTCTAATGCACACTATACACTTCAACCCACTCAAGGAACATGTCTTGAAAGGTAATAAACGATTTGGCTAAATGTTAATTATACCTGCGGAGCATGAAAAATTGGCAGCTTTTTAACCATCATCACACTGGAAAAAATTCTGAGAACAGGACTTATGTTGCTATTACTGATTGATTTTCAATACCATTTACCAAGAGCAAACATTTGAACAATAAAAACACTGAACAAGTTTGGTAAATAAATGTAGCCATCTTTGTAGTTAGGTCATTTCAGTGGCTCCATGAAAGAATGTGCTCAGCTGACCAATGCATGGAAATATCTCTCTTTGAAGACTGTAACAAACTGATTAATATTACTTTCCAAACTATTAGTTTGGCCCCTTAAAACACAGTAGTTACAAAACAAACCTTGTTCCTGACACAGTTTGATCTATAGAGAGCCAGTGCGAATAAGATATTAAACAGTATTGTATACCAATTGAACTCCAACCTGTAAGTGAAACCATTAAGAAAATCCTCCCGATTCTGAGATAAGACTCTTTCTTACTCCATTCAGACTACTGTTTGTGCTAGTGAGAGAAATAGTTAATTGATCGGCTAATTGGTGGAAGAATCCAGATTCCTAGAACAAAACATGGTACGAAGCAATAAATTGGATATTTTTAGAACAGAATTAAATTCCTGGAATTTTTCTTCCTTTTTTTTTCAAGACATTCAATTATAAATCCTCTTACAATAATCATATTGAAATGATGTTGTATCATCAGGTTGAAATAGGAAAAACAGCATGATATACACAGATTTCTATACCTTGTGCAATAAACAGGTCTTGATACAGAGACTGTCACAGAAACAAGAGCTCTAGGACCACAGCAATGCTTACAACAGCTTTGACATTAACATATCTCTGACAAGATAGTATGTTCCGTGGACATGATAGCATGTTACTTATAGTATGTTACTTTGAGAACAAGGATGGTCACTTAACAAAATAGCACATCACTCTGAGAAGACAAATTTCACTGGACATGATAGCATGTTACTTTGAGAAAATAGGATGTTTGTTTAACAAAATTGTATGCCACT
This sequence comes from Mercenaria mercenaria, assembly GCF_021730395.1. Lineage (NCBI taxonomy): Eukaryota > Metazoa > Mollusca > Bivalvia > Venerida > Veneridae > Mercenaria > Mercenaria mercenaria. Next base: position 35,908,531 of record NC_069365.1, on the reverse strand, counting down.
CTGACCAGATAGTGTAAACACTGGACATGATATATAGTATTTTACTTTGAGAAAATAGGATGGTCGTTCAACAATATAGTACGTCTTTCTGACAAGATAGTATAAACACTGGCCATGACAGCATAGGATGGTCTTTTAACAAAATAGTATGTTTAACAAAATTGTACATCATTTTGACAAGATAGTATATACACTGGCCATGATAGCAAAAGTCCTGGTCGTTTAACAAAATAGTATATGCCACTCTGACAAGATAGTATATACACTGGACATGACAGCATGTTCCTTTCAGGAAAGATGATGGTTGTTTTAACAAGATAGTACAGTCACTCTGAGAAGATAGTATGTTCATTGAACATGATAGCATGTTGCTTTAAGAAAACAGGATGATCGTTTAACAAAATAATACTCACTCTGACAAAATAGTATGTGCGTTAGACATGATAGCATTGCAAGTCAACATGATAACACAGTAATTAACAAGATGTAACAAGATCTTAGAAAGATAACTAAATAAAGAAGATACCTCATATTCATCTAACATAAGACAACTCTGGCGTTCCATACAAAGAGACCTTATGTATGACTCAATGGAGACAAATGGCAAAAATTATGACATTGAGATTTTAATTTGTTATAAAAATTTGTACAAATATGACCATCACTTTTAGCTGACAATGTCTGAGGCAGAATTTAAATGTTATGTGCTAGCATTTTAACTGATCACAACTTGTGATGCCTATATATTCTTAACTGAGCTTTACCAGCAGACTTCCTGATTATGATTCTATTAGAGAAAATCAGAGAGCACTTAAACAGCTGTTTCTTGAACAGCTGTACATTTCACCTTGACCTTGACCTCAGGAAATCATCAACATACAAACTGTTTAATAGGTAATGTTTTTTCCATTGAACACTTCAAGATTTTACTTCTTTTACTAATGAAAAACAAATAAATCTTATCATTCCTTCATAATTTTAAGAAATTTAGAAAGTCATTTCTCAACATGTACCTTTATACAAAAAGTGAT